>NC_138775.1:291650679-292250679 GCF_965119305.1 Pelophylax lessonae | reverse complement strand
AGGTAGGCATTGGAGTTTTTGCCACCTTGTGCTTTGCATGTTTTTTACTGTGAGTCAGCAATCTTACATAAGGACTGGGAGAGAGTTCTCTTGTTTAAAATATTTTATATGTTTAAGATCGTATAACAAATAGGTAAGGATATGGAAGTAATTTCCCAAATACATGAAAATTGCATTGCACAGGGTCCAAACAGGAACAAAACATATCTATCAATTTGAAGTATAGAACTATATTGTAAAGGTGGAGTTCAGTCGGGGTAAAGGAAAAAGGGGAGCAAGGTCACGATCTCCTCCAGGACACCCCAAAAGGGATCAAACTGTGCCCCGGAGGGAGACCATACAGTAAGAGAATCAACATACAAACTAATATAAAGTGAAAATTATAGGGCATCAAGAAGGACTGTGTTCCGTTTGGAGCAATAATAAGAAAAATGTAGTAATGGGGTGTCCTCTAAAGACACCATGAAATAGGACCCGAATATTTGGAAACTAGATGACTGTAGTTAAAAATAATTGTATTTAAAGAAAACCATATAATAAGGGTATAGGAAAGAGAAAAGAGGAGTAGAAAGAAGGAGGCGCGAGCCGAATAAGAATAGAGAAAAGAGGCTGCAGAGTCAAGAAAAGGAAGGAAAGAAAGGTAGGAAGTAGATCTCGAGACTAGGGCAAGAATCCATATGAGCCGGTGTGGATAAGGGTATTACCAAAAAAGTAGCACATATTCATTAAAATCTGGAGGAAGAATTTTAGAAATTCACGGTCTACAGATGGAGTCAAATTTGCGTTATCCAAAGCTGTCATTTTAGCATGCAACATGGCACAATTCATACGGTGCTTGGTTTCAATGAGGTTTAAAGAAAGGAATATCCATGCTTTGGCTATCATCTGCTTTGCGAGTTGAGGAGTTGGATAAAAAGTCTAAATTGTTTGCGCGAAAGACATTCCGGTTTAGGATTCAAAAGAGCCGTTACCTGTTCAGGTAGAATTTGGGTGTCAAATATTGTGGATGAGTTGACAATCGACAATGCCACCAAGTATGTAGGTGGCAGAGAGTTCTCAACCGTCTTTAAGCGCCAAGTACCGATGTGAAGCTTACTCATGACATTCTCATTTGCTCCCATCAGCCAAGTGGAGCACAGGCAAAGTGAGTGCTGGCAGCTGGTGGGACCTAAGCTAAGCACAAGTTCACATTAAAGCGGTTGTAAACCCTTCCATATACCCAGTGAAGTGTGGAGCCTCAGGTGATGCACAGAGATTAAATAAATCCTTCTATATAAGTTGCACCTGTTTATCTCCAGTCTTCTCTACATCTGTTCAAGGTCCATAATTTATAAAGTTTGTCTGAGCTGTCAGAAAAAAGTAGGCGGAGAGAGCTGAAGTTACACTCTGCAGGATTCAGTCAGGAGAGCTCTGAGAGTCAATTTAGAGAGTAGGGACACAGCCCCCTTCACACAGGAAAAGAGCTGAGGCTGTGTGCTGAAACCCTGTCCCCGATTACCTTTTTTCTCTTGGTGTCAGGAAAACTTGTCAGAAGTGATTCATGCTGGTAGCAGAGAAAGGAGGCAGCAGACAGAAATGCCACTTAGTGCTCTGGATTGAGTACACACTATAGAGGGCTCTGGATTGAGTACACACTATAGAGGGCTCTGGATTGAGTACACACTATAGAGGGCTCTGGATTGAGTACACACTATAGAGGGCTCTGGATTGAGTACACACTATAGAGGGATTTGCTTTGTTCATATTTCATGTCTAAGGCTGGGTTCACACCTAATGCGGATGCGGCTCACAGCAGGGGTCCAGTGTGTCCCTGTTTTCTGTTTCAGGGACAAATCAGGCCCTGAAACTGAGTCAAAGACACACAGTACCCCTGTGTAATCGGCACCTCAGCCGCCCAGGAGATGAGTGAACCAACTCCACTGAGAACCGGTCACAAACACAGCCGGTCACAATCTCCTGCAGGTAAAACCACATCAAATTCGTGTGAACCCAGCCTGAGGTTTACAACCACTAAGGTGAGCTTATAGGTTGTAGAGAGGTCAAGAGTTGGCATCATCAGTGTGAGATCCACAAGTAGTTGAAGCGGTACAAAATCTGCAGTCCCGTTAAGTGGCATAACCTTCCTATGCTATGCAGACAGTGCATCAGGAGTAATAAATTACATTTAATGGAATGGAGTATTTGTACCATTCTACTAAATTTTGGCAAGGAAAGCAAACTAACCATTGTTCTTTAGCTGTGTATTTAGCCATATAGATGGTGCCCTACTGTACTACCCATGAACCAAGCTTATCGCCTCATCATAAATAAGTCACACCGCTGAAGGACAACACCCTCTACGTCTGAATTATAATGAAGTCATAGCCCAGGTTCACACTGAGGCTGTTTTGAAATCATGGGGGTTCAGCTACATGATTTCAAGCCGGCATCTCAGTCCGACTTCGGGGGCGACTTCACAGACATCTTTGCAGGTTCCTGCACAGATGTCTATTGAAATCGCCCCCAAAGTTGCCAAAAGTAGTACAGAAACTACTTTTGGGAATCAGTGTGGCGCCGCAAAGTCGGCATCGCACTGATTCAGACGGTGCAACTTCCGCCAAATGGCTCCGATTTGACATGTCAAATCGGACCAATGTGTCCAATGTGAACATGGGCTCAAAGCTGGACAGAAACCACCAGGAATTTGCTTAGGTGCCTAATTCCCCTTTAATACCAAAAAAAAACTGTGCCACACTTTTTGTAAAGCCCATCTGCCAGTGATATTTGTCTATCTGGTTATCCTTTATTAAAGTCTGTCAGATGCTACAAGGAATTTGTGTATAAGAGGATTGCTCCTATCATAACTAAGAGGTTTACAACAAAATCCAAACAAGCTCAACTCCATAGTACATTGCGGAAAAAGGTTTAAAAAAAATAAATAAAAAGGCTTTCAACTAGAGAGCCACCGGCACAAATAAGACATTAACCGCTTTGCAAGCCGGTTTGCTGAGCAATAAAAAGACAAGCGGGGATGGTGGTTGGAAGAGATCCTGACGCGGCCTTGATTACCTTTTCCAAATGACAGATGGAGCTTCCACCAAACACCTAAAATAATTGCCATTTAGGGCTTGCAACTGTCACAGGTGAACTGAAAGAGCAACAGGTTCGTCTATCACACGCCGCTTGGCTAACGGGTAACTTTTAAACGACCATCCGGGGAAAGAGGAAAAAAAAAAAAACAGGTCTCTAAATCAGAAACGATAATATATTAAATAGATTTCAGGAGCTTAGCATTTTTAATGAGATTTTCTGCTTGAAAATAAATACTTTAATCTTGCTAGCTTCATCCTGATTACATGTTGATGGCAATATCCTCTTCCAGTTGGTTGGTAGTTCTTACGAAAAAAAATAAAAAAAATAAAATGTAAAATTATCTTTGAGACTTTACTAATACAAGCAGGGGAACTCGTGTTTTCTACCTTCAGATTACGTAAACCTAAACTTCAGGCAAACAGCTAAATATGCAGTTGAAATATACTTTATACAGCAACCAGAAGATCTGCAATTCTGTTCAGCTAGTCTTGAGATTCAGAACTGTAGTCAGGTCTAGGGATGCACCGATCCGGCATTTTTGGAGCCGATACCGATATCTGGCGAGGTGAAATCGCCGATACCGATACGGAACCGATCCGGAGCTACACACAAAGCAAGCCGCTGCTTCATGTGTGTGGCTCCTCCATTCACAGGCGGATTGCATCTGATATCACTCCGCCTGTGAGCCGGCCCTATACAGGAAGTAGCGGCTCCCATCCCATACTACTACTGCACCTAGTAAGGGATGGCTGAGCCGTTACTCAGCAAAAACAGGATCGGCCTGTGGGACGGCTGAACTTTACCGATCTACGATTGAGCTATTTTGTCTGGATCGGCGCCGATTTCCGATGCATCCCTAGTCAGGTCCCTGACCTCGAGTGAAAGTGTTAGGCACCTTTCACACGAGAGATGCGCCCGATGGACAGCGTTTTGCTCAGTGGGTATCGAACCGCCGATCCCCGCTGAGCAGGCGGATGGATGACAGCTCCGTCTCCGCTTACTTTGCAGAGACAGAGCTGTCAGAGACCCGCTCTTCTCTATGGGAGATTCCGGACAAGCAGTCCGTTTTCATCTAATCTTATCCAATCCGATCCTCCAGATGGATGGAAAATAGGGTTTCCATCCGTCCGGATTTCACGGACAGGATCAGAATCAGATAGCAGCGGGGTGTCAGAGGAGATGTCTCCACTGACATCCGCCGCTCCATAGGGCTGCATGGAGCATCCGATCCGGTCCGCCTGAAAAACTGACAGGCGGATTGGAAATAGGGTGACCACGTGTCCCGGATCGCCTGGGACAGTCCCGCATTTGGAGAGTCTGTCCCGGGTCCCGGTCACCCTCATTCCGGGACAATGCAGTGTCCCGGAATGATCTGAGCCCGTGAGCCGCCGTCCGCAGACCGCTGCTGTGCTGTGACAGATAGTCACTTCCTTATACTATGCGATCGCCGAATCAGATCGGCATCGCATAGTACTGTCCAGTGTGTGTGGCTCCTCCCCTGCCTTGCTGCACGCAGTGCGCGGCCGAGTCACGTGACGACGGTGACGTCAGCCGGAGCCGGGATCTCTACTGTGCAGCGCCTCAGCCTGCTGTAACTGACTGTCTGTAATCCAATGGCCAGTATTATCAGCATTTAAGAGGACAAAATGTAAGTTTAACTTTTTATAGAGTAATATATTGGTTATTTATACATTAAGAAATATGTGGAATTGTTTTGCAGTCTGTTATTTATGGTTGGTAAAGTATTCATATTTTGTAAAAGTTCCTGCTCATTAAGAAAAAAAAAAAAATTAAAAAAACTGTTCTTTAATGCAACTTGTTTTGTTTTCTATTTCTTCAGAGATATCTAAGTAGCCAGTTAAAGTGTGCAGAAATACTGAAAAATGCACAGACATATATGTTTTTGCCAGTCTCACGTATAAGTTTGACGAAATGCACTTGGGAAAGTAAGTGTCCCTGAATGGCAGTTAGGAAATGTGGTCACCCTAATTGGAAAGCCTGTGTGAAAGGGGGCCTAAAGCTTTAGAACTAGTTTAAATGTATTACTACCGCAAAGGGCTTGACAAGCCATCTATGTGATAATACAAAGAAAGTGGCAGGTGCTCTTTAAGCTGACATCAGTGGTCTATTAGACCTTAGATACCTCCTCTGCATTCATCCAATGAGACTAAAGAAACAGAATCCCTGATTGGCAGCTCACCCGGTACTGCTGCCAGGAAAATATCCCTATGGAGAACTGACAGACAGAAGATTAACATCTTCACAAGGGAAGGCCGACAACGGCAGTCTCTATATTGTCAGCACAGGTTTCCTTTAAGGCCAAAATATCTTCCTCCCGACTGAAGAAAACAGTGGCAGTTATCAGCAGCAAACCATCTCTTCCCAACTCCACACTGCTGCATCAAAGGGCCGGGGGTAGGGCTCATACACACACTTGCAGATACTCTACTGAAGTTTTGGTATTCTTTTAAATAACCTTCAACCTTCACAGTTCAGCATCAGCAGATGAAACCGTATGCAGAGAAAAACACCCAATTATTCTGCTGCACCTCACATTTCTGGGCCCGGGCTTTGTGCAATAATTGGAAAGTCATGGTACATTTTACACAGACAATGAACCCCCTCCTCCAAAAAAAAACATGCTCTGATTGACTGGAAAATGGACATAAGACTCAGACAGTTGTTGTTTTAATGCACAATAGAAACTGTAACCGCAAGGCCAATTTAATTTAATTCATCGAAGGTCACACAATACGAACGCGCAGGCCCGCAGAAGAGATAATCAATGCATTTGTGTCTGGCTGCTGACTGTTGCCAAAAAAAAAAAAAAGTGTCGGTTGAAATTGCAGACACAAACGGCAAGAGCGCTGAGTGTTAAATCAATAGATGTTTTAAGAACAAACAGCTAAATCTCCCTTCTGGCAGTTAAAGAAGGTATGGTGTATGGTTGTAATGGAATATTCTCTTACTCATTTATGTAGGCCTGACAACCCCCAAAACAACTCAGCACAGGGATGGTGGGAACCCCTCATAATGGGAACTGGAGGTGTACAGATCCAGGAACTCAGCACAGGGATGGTGGGGACCCCTCATAATGGGAACTGGAGGTGTACAGACCCAGGAACTCAGCACAGGGATGGTGGGGACCCCTCATAATGGGCACAGCGGGTGTACAGACCCAGGAACTCAGCACAGGGATGGTGGGAACCCCTCATAATGGGCACAGCAGGTGTACAGACCCAGGAACTCAGCACAGGGATGGTGGGAACCCCTCATAATGGGAACTGGAGGTGTACAGACCCAGGAACTCAGCACAGGGATGGTGGGGACCCCTCATAATGGGCACAGCGGGTGTACAGACCCAGGAACTCAGCACAGGGATGGTGGGGACCCCTCATAATGGGCACAGAAGGTGTACAGACCCGAGAACTCGGCACAGGGATGGTGAGAACCCCTCAAAATGGGCACAGCGGGTGTACAGACCCGAGAACTCAGCAAAGGGATGGTGGAAACCCCTCATAATGGGCACGGCAGATGTACAGACCCAGGAACTCAGCACAGGGGTGGTGGAACCCCTTATAATGGGCACAGCAAGTGTACAGACCCGGGAACTCAGCACAGGGATGGTGGGAACCCCTCATAATGGGCACAGCAGGTGTACAGACCCAGGAACTCAGCACAGGGATGGTGGGAACCCCTCATAATGGGCACAGCAGGTGTACAGACCCAGGAACTCAGCACAGGGATGGTGGGGACCCCTGATAATGGGCACAGCAGGTGTACAGACCCGGGAACTCAGCATAAGGATGCTGGGAGCCCCTCATAATTCTGTAAACACAGCAGGTGTACAGACCCAGGAATTTAGTGCAGGGATAGTGGAAGCCCATTATAATAAAAAAGTATTATAAATGCCAGATCCCCCACTGAGGAAACCGCAAGGGGACCTTCTACATGTTGGTCAAAGTGGTGCTTATAGATGTCTGGTTTCACCCATATGTATAAATAATTACAAACTTTAGAGAGAACACATTGCTATACTATAAAAAGTTATTAAAACGTAAAAATCCAATGATAAGATTATTGTGGACCAAAAATAAAAAAGTCAGGATTTGCTATCTTATATTGAACAGTACTGTGAAAATGTACCATTTGCCTAGAAAACCTCCTGAAAAATAGCAGTGTACTTTCTGTAGTATAAAAGGAGAGACGGCCCCGGAATCTGCACTACAATGAAACCCGACAGTCTCGGGAGTAAAAGCAGCCTCAGCCCGGTTCCATCCTTTCTTTCTGTGTCCTAAAAGCCGTATATCTGCAGTGTAAGATCATCGACGGCAGTGCTGCCCCGACCTCTAGTCTCACCAGGTTTGGACTGAGATGTAGTAATCACGACTTTGCTGTGTTTACTGTTCTCCATGATGGAGAGAATGCGGTTCCTGAGGACCTGCAGTGCAAGAATATTCCTGCTTCTTCTTCATTCATTCTGTAGATCCATGCTTCCTCCACCTGCTTCTTGACTGTTACCCCTCTAGTCATCAGATCAGCAGTCATCACGGAGGTACCTCAGATATGAGGAAGTTCTACTCCTCTACCAAGATAGCCTCCTCCCCATGACTTAGATCCCATTCACACTGCCGCGACCAGAAAGTCGCCTCATAAGGGGGCGACTTGTTAGCGCGACTTCAGCACGACTTTGCGCGAATTCAGCTCGACTTGTATGATAGAGCAATCAGAATATGATGGTTCTGGGTCATGCTCAATCACACAAAAAAAAGTTCTTAAAAATTGTCGTTTTTGATAGAGAGCCAATTATTGAAAAAAAAAAATATTATTTGGATTTAGTGTCTGGGGGGTCTAAAAAGTGTACCAGTGAAGTTTCAGCTCTGTAGCATGTCCAGAACCAGAAAAAAAAAGATAATTTTTCTTAGAATTTTTAGTAGCGTAGGGATGGGGCTCCGCTCCACCTGGGCGTTTTTGTTGCAGGCGTTTATCGGGCATTTTTTGGGTGTCTTTGGAGGCAGGCATGACATCTGAACTTCTGTATAGGGGTATCTATACACACACATATATATATATATATATATATACATACACACATATAGGTGTAATAGGAGCGGAGCCACATCCCTGCAAATAATTTCATTAGCGCATGGATGTGGCTCCGCTCCTATTACACCTATATGTGTGTATGTATATATATATATATATATATATGTGTGTGTATATATATATATATATATGTGTGTGTGTATATACCCCTACACAGAAGTTCAGATGTCATGCCTGCCTCCAAAGACGCCCAAAAAATGCCAGATAAACGCCTGCAACAAAAACGCCCAGGTGGAGCGGAGCCCCATCCCTACGCTACTAAAAATTCTAAGAAAAATTATCTTTTTTTCTGGTTCAGGACCATTTTAATGGAAAGTCGGATCACAAGTCGCTTCAAATAAGATAAGGAGGCGACTCCCATTGAAGTCTATGGGACAAGTCGGATACAAGTCGCCTCAAAGTAGTACAGGACCCTTTTCTGAAGTCGGAGCGACTTCAGTAGTGCCAATTAAGACGGCACTCATTGATTAACATTGCTTTTGTTATGTCAAGCGACTTGGGGCGACTTGAGGGCACACAAGTCGCCTCACAAGTGGCGGCAGTGTGAATGGACTCTAAGCCCCGTGGGCTGTGAGAAACCTGTTGAGGGTGTGGCCTGGATAAGGCTCTGCGGTGTATGATCATTTAATGCACTGCTGCCCGACTTTTAGTCTCACCAGGTTTGGAGTGAGATTGAGTAATCGGGACTATGCTGTGTTTACTGTTCTCCTTGCTGGAGAGAAAGCTGTTCCTGAGGAACTGCAGTGCAAGAATATCCCTGCTTCTTCTTCATTCATTCTGTAGGTCGATGCTTCCACCATCTGCTTTTTGACGGTTACACCTCTAGTCATCAGATTACCAGTCATCACAGGGACACCTCAGACATAAGGAAGTTTTACTCCTCTACCAAGATGACCTCCTTCCCATGAATAAACCCCATGTGGGGGGGGGGGGGTGAAACATGCCTGACCTGGACGGAGTCTAGGCTGGGGCTGCTTCCACTCTTCACATGAGGGTTTTGTTTGATGTGCGGCTCCTGGGACTTATTTTCCTTTCTCACTCACTCATTCATACAGAGACACAGAGCAGAACCATGTCATTAATGGCCGCAAGGAGATCACACACATTATTGTTGACTAGTCCTTTGCCCTCTGCTTGTCTTTTGTGGTGGGCACAGCATCAAGGTTTCACGTCCTCTCTAAGCTCTCTTTTGCATGTATATCTAACAAAAAATGAAGCAGATAACAGTTCCACTTTAACTCAAGGCAGCGCAGCCAAGTCTCAGTAAATCGCAAATCTGAATAATCTGCGTCTGTTCAGATGAGAGGGACTCGAGCATTCATTGTGCTATCTCCGCCACTCCGACATTTCCTGAGGGTTGTAATATCAGCATTCTGATTGTTCCTGCTTATTACCGTGAAAAAAAAAAAAAACACTCACACACAAGACTTGTAGATGGGAACATCTGTCTGACTCTTCACAAACAGTTTTGCTTGATAGATAATGGGCTTGTGTTGGATTGTTAATAAACTCTCGTTCCTTATGGGTGCCGTACTCCGCTGGAAGGAAAGCACGCTGTCTAATGTGATATATTAAGTAACCCATGCGGAATACAGACGTGCGCCACGCTGTTTATATGCAAATAATGGACTTCACTGGCAGGTCTGTTAAAAAAATAAATAATAATCGAAAACACAGCTGTAAAAGGAAAAAAAAAAAAAAGTACTCCTAGCTTTTTGAGGCCTCAGCACCGCCGTCAATAGGAACATTTGGTTGGTGGCGGTTTAACTACTTTAGTCCCGGAATATTTGGCTGCTCAATGACCAGGCCCTATTTTGCGATTCAGCACTGCATGACTTTAACGGACAATTGCGCGGTCATGCGAAGCTGTACCCAAACGAAATTGACGTCCTTTTTTTCCCACAAATAGAACTTTCTTTTGGTGGTATTTGATCACCTGTGCAATTTTTAATTTTTGCGCTATAAACAAAAAAAGAGCGACAATTTTGAAAAAATAATATTTTTCACATTTGTTTATATGAAATTCTCAAAAAAAATTTAAAAATCAAATTTTTTTTAACATTTTAGGCAGGTTTGTTCTGGTTTGCACCAAACGTTATTACGTTTACTAACTACGGGAAAGATTTATGTCATTTTTATTGTTTTATTTTTTTTACTAGTAATGGCGGTGATCTGCATTTTTTTGCGGGACTGCGACATTACGGCGGACAGATCGGACCCCTGACTGACATTTTTTGACACTTTTGGGAGTACCAGTGACATTACTACAGTAATCAATGCTATAAATATGCACTGTTACTGTCAAAATGACACTGGCAGGGAAGGGGTTAACTTTATTGGTGATCAAGGGGTTAAGTGTGACCCTAGGGGTGTGATTCTAACTGTCAGGGGGTGTGGCTTGTTAGATCATCACAGAGACATGCAATCCTATATAGCAGGACCGCATAGCCTGTGATGATCTAAGGGAGAATGACAGACGGCTGTGTTTACATCAGCCGTCTGTCTTTCTCCCTCTGCAGCGGGAGATCGCGAGTGACCGGCGGCCATCGGAGCCGCCAGTCACTCGCGCTAGCTCCACAGGGAACGAGCGGGGGCGCCTGCCGCAGTATATCTGCAGTGGGCGGTCGTTATGTGGTTAAAGTGGAACTAAACCTTCCTAATGTTTTCAGCCATTTAAGTCTCTGTTGAATCTGCAACTGCCGTTGTGCTGCACATGTGATCAGTTATGACACTAGCCATTGGATGGTTTGATTATAGAGGACTCTATAGTCAATGTAAAGCTGAACCGATTGGAAGAAAAAAGTTTTGGCTTTGGAAATACTCAAATTAAAGTGATTGTAAAGGCATATTTTTTTTCCCACTTGCCGACCACAATATGTATATGTTACGGTTTGCAAGTGGTTTACCGGAATCATGGCTGAAGATATCAGCCATAATCCCGGTTTTGTTTTGTACAGCAGGTGGCTGGCTTTCTCTTGAAAGCATTCTGAGCGGCTCATGAGAGGGGGACTCCCCCCTTCCCATCGATTGCTGGTGTCTATCGGGCTTACCGTTTCCACCGCTTCGCTCAGGATACGATCCGAGAGTGCCACCAGCTGGTCACACAGGTGATCAAAGAGTAGATCCACTTTGATCGCCTCTATGGCCTTGGAGGACTGGAGCGATGTCATGACGTCACTTCCGGTCCAGGCTGGAAGTAAACAATTTTTTTTTATCTTTTGCTTTTACAGGTAAAGAAGAGATTTGGGGTCTTTTTGACCTCAGATCTCTTCATAAAGAGGACCTGTCATCCTCATTTCTATTACGAGGGATGTTTACATTTTTACATAAAAAATTAAAGGGACAGTGTAAAAATAAAAAATAAATTGAATGTAAAAAAAATAAAAAATTTCGAGTGTTCCCATCTCACCGTGCTTGCACGCAGGCGTGAACGCATACGTAAGTCGTGCACGCATATGTAAACAGTTCTCACACCACACATGTAGAAGCAATAATTCTAGCGCTAGACCTCCTCTAACTAAACAAGTAACCTGTAAAGGCAAATAAATGTCGCCTATGGAGATTTTTAAGCACCATAGTTTGTCGCCATTCCACGAACGTGGGCAATTTTAAAGCGTGACATGTTAGGTATCTGTTTACTCAGAGTAACATCATCTTTCATATTATACAAAACATTGGGGTATACAGTATCTCACAAAAGTAAGTACACCCCTCACATTATTGTAAATAGATAGAATAAAATATTTACAAAAACGTGAGATTTTGTGAGATACTGTATATTGTGTTTTTAGTTTTTGTTTTTTAATCCATTGAAATTGAAATGTATTTTTCCAACAAAATCGTGTTTGAAAAACCACTGCACAAATACTGTGTGAAAAAAATATATACTGTATATATAATGTTTGGGGGTTATAATTAATTTTCTAGCAAAAAATACGGATTTAAATTTGTAAACAATAAGTGGCAGAAAAGGCCCGGTCTTCAAGTGGTTAAAATAACAAACGTCTCAGCCCCCCCCTCCCACTCTCTCCTCATTGGCTCACTGGCTGTGATTGACATTGACAATGGTTCCCGCTGCTTCCTCAGCCAACGAGGAGGAGAAGACCAGGAACATTGCTGTATCGGAGGTAGCTTAAGGCCCCTTTCACACAGGCGGACCGTTCAGATCCGCCTGTCCGTTTTTTTGGCGGATCTGAACGGTCCCCCCATGCATCTCTATGGGGGATCGGATGTCAGCGGAGACATGTCCGCTGACATCCGATCCGATCTGGTCCGTCAAATCTGGATGGATGGAAACCCTATTTTCCATCCGTCCAGCGGATCGGGTCGGATGGGATCGTATGAGAACGGACCGACGGTCCGTTCCCAACCCGATTTCCCCCATAGAGATGCATGGGGAACTGACAGTTGTGTCTCCTCACCCAGCGCAGAGACACAGCTGTCCTCCTGCTGCTCAGCGGGGGATTGGCGGCTCGATCCCCCGCTGAGAAAAACGGAATCCGTCCGACGGATGGATAGTGTGAAAGGGGCCTAAGTATCAGGTGGGTATTGGAGGGGGGGGGGGGGGGCTGGGAGCTGCTGCTGTAAACAGAAGGTTTTTACCTTCATGCGTAGAATGCATGAAGGTAAAAAAAACCTTGAGCCTTTACAGCCACTATAAGTTATGTATTCATATAAAAAAAAAAGTATCGCGGACAGTACTCAAGTATTCATTTAGGAATTACGTAGGGTGTTCTCACTGGTTTCCTTTGGGTAATTTTCTGGCTCTCTCTGGCTCAGAACTTTATGAGTCATTAACCAAAAATGCAACAAATAATGTCAAAGTATAGACGCAATTCCTGATCTGCAGACTTCTTACAGGTCTGTGAGGCAAGCAACTGGCAATTTTAGAAGAAGAGGTCAGCCAAGGAAAGCTGCATATTGCCTCTGCATATTGAAATCTGCAGGGAGGTCCAGGACAGGGCTGCTCTGTCTGGCAGGGGCGCCTTAAATCACAAAGCTTGTCTCTTTTGCGATAAAGAGCCTGCCTGCTCACAGTTTTTAAATGCAAGACTTTAGACTGTCCGTATCATACCATATCATTTTTGATTTTGGTCACAGTTACACTTTAGTATATGGAACGCTAACATTACAACTATTACCCCATACAAATACCAAAATACAGGATTTTTTCCTATAATGGGTCTTTAAATGTGGAGCAAAACGAGAGCAGATTAGGACAAATGGGATGGAAGGAACGGATATCTGCCTGGCTTTGTACGGAGTATAATAAATTTCCCCTCTTCGTGTATCTCTGCCGGCCCAGTGAAGGGTTGACGATTCCTTTGCCTGATATACAGGTACCCACTAGAGGCAGAATCTAGAAGAAAGATTCTAAAAATGTGAAGGTCACAATAAAACTCACTTTCAGATGAATATTAAAATAACGACTCACAATAAAGCACGCTGAAAATACACCACATTTTTCTTTTAACCACTTGCCGACTGCCTAACGCCGATCTACGTCGGCAGTCAGCCCCTCACAGGCAAAGTGACGTAGGGCTACGTCACTAGCTTGTGAGGGTCTAGGGAGCGAGCGCGCGCCGCCGGAGGCGTGCTCCCGCTCCCGCGTGGTCACGGACCCCCCCGCACGTGTGACCAGCAGACCCGATGTCCGCCGGTCACTCGGCGATCGGCAGGGGAGAGGGAGAATGTCAGGCAGCTTGTGTAAACAAGCCACCTGTCATTCTCCTCGCTGTAAAGACACTGATCACACGGATCTAGTATGTAGATCCGTTGATCAGTGTTCTTACAGCTCAAGCCACAGCCAATCACAGTAGAAAGCACGCCCCTAGGGATACACACAGCCCCTCCCTCTCAAATAAAGTTAACCCCTTCACTACCAGTGTATTTTTACAGTAACAGTGCATATATATAGCACTGATTACTGTAGAAATGTCACTGGTAACCCCAAAAGTGTCACAAATGTCAGTCAAGGGTCCGATCTGTCCGCCCCAATGTCGCAGTACCGCAAAAAAAATCGCAGATCGCCGCCAACAACAAAAATGACAAAAATCTTTCCCTTTGTTAGTAAACGCGATAACTTTTGCGCAAACCAATCAAAATACGCTTTTTGCAATTTTTTTTACCAAACATAGGTAGCATAAAACAAATTGGCCGAAAATGTTAAAAAATTTTGATTTTTACATTTTTTGGGGGGGAAATTTCATATAAAAAATGTGAAAAATATTGCTATTTTTGCAAAATTGACGCTCTTTTTTTGTTTATAGCGCGTGATCAAAAAATCGCACAGGTGATCAAATACCACCAAAAGAAAGCTCTGTTTGTGGGGAAAAAAAGGACGCCAAATTTGTTTAGGTACAGCGTCGCACGACCGCGCAATTGTCCGTTATAGTCACGCAGTGCTGAATCGCAAAATACCCCCTGGTCAGGAAAGGGGTAAAATCTTCCGGGGCTTAAGTGGTTAAAGCTGAACTCCGGAGAGACATAAAGACACCAATTAATGAAGTTACTAAAGTGTCAGTAAACCCATCTACATCCCGGCCGCCATATAAGATGGGAAGACTAAAAAAAAATATAGTCTATTCCTGAATCGCACAATTCAAAGCAGGAGAGCATTTCAAGTCATGTGACTTATCCCTTTTGCGCTCTGCAAGGATCCAGTCTGTGGGTGGAGCTAAACTGCAGTGCGTCAGATTACCTTTTGGAGCAACTGCTCTGTATTCTTGTCTCCTGCCCAGACCCTGCAGAGCGAATTTGCAGTCATGTGACTTTTGTTCACTAAAAAAACAACAAAAAAAAAACAACAAAGATTATGTTATGTGGGTTTGTTGGAGACTGGCATGCATAATCACAGCTGTTTAGCTTAGTTAAATTACAAAATAGACAATTCAGGCGCATCCTTTGCAGCAGCTGGTGGGCGAGGGGAGAGTGGAACCCAGCAGAGCTGCAGGGGATGGGGGGGGGGGGGGGGTGGGGAAGGGAAGAGCTTAGGGGGGGCACCCGAATGAAGCTGGATAGGAGGAGACCCTGACCCAAACACTAACCCTGGCACTGAACTAGATCAAACCTTGATCTAGGAATTTTTTATAATTTTTTTTATTATTTTTTATTTTGTTTTTATTTACACACATTATTTTTTTTCTCTTCAACAAGAGAGAGAGGTAAGATGTATCTCTTTCCTCCATTCACAGAGAAAGAAAACACAGGGGTGAGCTTCACAGTGACTGACCACTGTGACAGCCAATCAGAGGCTATCAAAGCAATTGTTAGTAGGGGCCCGGGGATCACAGTAAGATCCTGGTCTCTGTGTTGGGAGCACCCCCTGCGGCCCCTCTGTGCACCTGGATAGAAGGAGCAGTGGGAGTGGCTGCATATAGAGCAGTGATGGTGAACCTTGGCACCCCAGATGTTTTGGAACTATATTTCCCATGATGCTCAACTACACTGCAGAGTGCATGAGCATCATGGGAAATGTAGTTCCAAAACATCTGGGGTGCCAAGGTTCGCCATCACTGATATAGAGGAAGTGATCTCTTCATTTTCCTCCTGCAGCCGCTGAATGCCTGCCTCTCCTCCTCCCCCTCCCGCAGGCATTCAGCGGCTGCAGGAGGAAAACAAAGAGATTGGTTCCTATATGCAGCTGATCCTCCTATCCAGCTTCATTTGGGTGCCCCCCTGAGCTCTTTCTATCCCCCCCCCCCCCCGGAGCTCTCCTGGGTTCCACTCTCCCCTCGCTCGCCGGCTGCTGTGAAGGATGCTGTCAGAATGGAGAGAGAGGAAGGGGCCAGTAAATGTGTCAGGGCTCCTAAAAAAATGTAAACAATATTTATAAAAAAAAAAATAAATGCATTTAAAAATATGGTAAAAAATAAAATAAAAAACTACTGACACCAGTGGTGAAACTACCAGGGTCACCAAGGTCGCACTTCAGACCGGTCTCTGGCATACTTCCATCGGCCTCACCACAAACACCTAAAGCCCACATCTGGCCTTTGTGACAATTTGCGGAGTATTATGGTAGCATAGGCTACTCCTATTTTCTTTTCATGTTGAGTTGTAGATGTATTCCCAGACTAGTCCATTAGGACACTACGCTAAAGGACTGGGAGTTAATGCATCTCTTTTGACTGGTTCTTTAAATTAATGTGTTGTGAAGTTTTGTAGGATGGACACCTCCCTGAGTCCTGTACCTTTTATGTAGGGGGTCTAATGCAATATTCCCAATGCATACATTCCTGTAGAGATAACTGTGTATGTAAGTAGGTGCTGAAGCGACCACTGGCTGGAACTGTGAATAGTCAGATAGAGATGTCACCAGCACACCAAGATCTACAAAAATGTATCCAAAGCTTTATTCAGCGATCACATCATTACAGCAAATCGCAACGTGTGTTTGCTTGACATGTGTGATGTCACATGCCTGATGAAGGGGTCCTGTGTGCCTCCAAAATGTTGCAATTTACTGTAATGATGTGATCGATGAATAAAGCTTTGGACCCATTTTATGTAGGGGGTCCCCAGACCTGCCTCACACGGAAGTAGGCAACCTTCTCAATTACACTTAGGCCGGCCATACACAGTTCGAATCTAGGCCGGTTCCTGCTGATTCTAACCATTAATAGGCAGGCTGAATGTACCAAGGTGATCGATCGATCAATCTGGGTACAACCAGACTGCCAAGAGAAGGCAATGTGCTCCTTGGGATGTTTAAAGCTTGGGAAATCTTTTTGTATCCAAATCCGGGTTTAAACTTCTCCACGACAGTATCTCGGACCTGCCTGGTGTGTTCCTTGTTCTTCATGATGCTCTCTGCGCTTTAAACGGACCTCTGAGACTATCACAGTGCAGGTGCATTTATACGGAGACTTGATTACACACAGGTGGATTCTATTTATCATCATTAGTCATTTAGGTCAACATTGGATCATTCAGAGATCCTCACTGAACTTCTGGAGAGAGTTTGCTGTACTGAAAGTAAAGGGGCTGAATAATTTTGCACGCCCAGTTTTTCAGTTTTTTATTTGTTAACAAAGTTTGAAATATCCAATAAATTTCGTTCCACTTCATGATTGTGTCCCACTTGTAGATTCTTCACAAAAATTACAGTTTTATATCTTTATGTTTGAAATGTGGCAAAAGGTCGAAAAGTTCAAGTGGGCCGAATACTTTCGCAAGGCACTGTAGGATTGTGTATATGGGATTGTATGATTTTTTTTTTTTTTTTTATTGGTTGAACCAGATGGACTTGTGTATTTTTCTCAACCTAACTAACTATGTAACTATGTGCTAAAGTTACGAAAATGATCATGCGACAGAATAAAAATTTGGAAGGGATGTAATGTATTGTAGTGTATTTGCATTGTATTTTCGAACAACAACTGTACTGATTAAACTAAAATCGTATGATCTGGTATCGTACAAGAAATTTTTTCATGCTTGTCTGAACGGATAATATCATATGAACTGTTGTGATCGGCTCTCGAAAGTTCTGTACTAACGATCACTTTATTGTACGATTGATTAGAAAGCGATATTTTTCATACGATTTTCTGATCGTGTGTACGGGCCATTAGGTTTACATCCCATATGGCGTTATATAGCCAGCGACTTTGGTTGTTACTAGTCAAACTGTTTAAAGCTGTTCCTTTGCAACATTGAGTAAGTCTCTGTAAGTGTCCATTCACACTACCGCGACTTGTCAGGCGACTTGTCAGCCTGAAAAGTCGCGGTCCGTCGCGGTCCATGCAGTGCTACAGGACCCGTTCTAATAGGAGCGACACAAGTCGCTCCGACTTAGAAAAAGGGTCCTGTACTACTTCGGGGCGACCTTCGGAGTGACTTGCATAGACATTCATTATATGAAGTCCATGCAAGTCGCGCCAAAGTCGCGGTGCACGCGACTTCACAGGTCGCCCCCGAAGTCGGAGCGACCTAGTGTGAACGGAGTGTAAGAGCTTGTCTTTGTATGATACACATATTTTAAAATACTAATAAAAACTATTAAACAACAAACAAGAGGGAAGTATTTGAAATGTTGTTTTGGGAGTAACTAAAGCAAACCTTCACTCCTAAATTGGAGTTTTGCTTCTTCCAACCTCCTCACCCTCAGTAATACGAAAAAGCCATTTTTTCTTACATTGTTTTAACTATGGCTCCACCCTGCACTGCCTTTCTCGCCTAGGCAAGAATGACATGCCACTGCTCCCGCGGCCTCCTGGGATATTGCCATCACAAGGAGCAGGGACTCACAGTGTCAGGCCATCGGGGGGAATCTGGGCTCTCAATGACATCAGATAGGAAGATGACATCACGGGACCCGGGGCTGTGGCACCTGAGCAGTGGATCACAGCAGGGAAATGCTGGATTTGCTGGGCAGGTGTGTGAACTGAAGGAAGGAGGGGAGGATAGTACCTTTGACAGGGCCGGATTAAGAGCATCATGGGCTTGGTGCTGAGGATTTTGAAGGGCCTTAAGGGCCGTGCCTTGGCATGCACTCAGAGGAGGAAGGGTGCAGCCATGCATGCCTAATTCAACATGGGATGCTGTCTCTGAAGCCCATAAACACATCCATGCATCGGCAACTGTCCCTCCTTGTCCGGCCTTCGCGCTGTGTGGGGAGGTTCTGAGGGTGCTGCCTAGGGAAGCGAGCATAGAAGCCAGACTTCTGTGTTTACAAGTGACAGAAGAGCGGTAACAGTGAATATGGCCAACCCGGGGCCTATATAAAAAGGTAGGGGCCTGGAGCTGCAGCTCCAATAGCCCCTACGTTAATCTGGCCCTGACCTTTGATAAAAAAAAGATAACGTATTTATGAATATGTGTATAGAGCGTTACTAAAATTTGCCATTTTATATTTATGAGTAAGAAGTCCTCTAATTCATTTTAAAATGCAATAAAATAAAACAAACCAAAAACTTAAACTGATTTAATAAATAGTACAAAATATAATAATCAACCTGTGTTTCTCCCATTCTCCTCTTTCATTAAGACATAAAAACCGCCTGTGCGCACACCTTAATCATAGAAAACGTGTGAAAACCATTTCAGGATTAGTCAGTCGTCAATCACAGGAAAGCATTCCATAAAGAACGATCACTTCCTACACACTCAGGATAACAATGTAACAATAGTCATAAAGCCACAAATGCCTGGGGGGAGGGGGGACTAGTACAATCACTTGGCGCACAAAGGCGTTTCACTGACATTGACATTGCAATGTGAATAAAAGAATGAATAAAATACCCCGATCTGAGCACTTAAAACAGCTGTAAATTAACAATAAACAGGATACAATAAGGCTTTATTGAAGGGTGCTATTGTGTCATCGACGTAAATCAAACAATGTGATGAACGGCCCTGTAACCAAAATAATAATGCGGAAAATCTGTTTACATAACGAGTCTGCACTGGCAAAGTATCCACTTGCACAAAGTCACAGGGATTTGCAGAAGAGCCAAGGTCACCGCTAATAAGCGGAGTGTTCCTGGAGTAATATATTGTGCGCCAGGATTGGAGGTAACAAGGCGCGGATAAGTAGTGGCCTCCAGTACGTAACTGCTTTATTAGTTTGCAAAAATGATTAAATGATATTGTTGGAGATGGCAGTGACCTTCACCTTCTGGGTGCAATGGAGTGTGGCGAGCGCTTTTTGTTTTATTCTGACATATGCCACCAATCTCTTGTGAAAGAGGCAACATGTCATGTATGAAAGCAACAGTCATGAGCTTGACATTGGCCCCTTAACTCAAAGACATACAATACCTGCAGCCTACAGCAGGGCCTGAAAATGTAATGAGCAAATATATCCGCCACTCATGCACATGTATAATGTAACAGATAAACTATAGAACTCTAAAAAGACCTCTCTAAAAAAGTGCTAGGATGGCAGCAAAGCCTATTTGTTCAAAGAGGGTGAAAAGAGTATAGTAGACCAATGGCTCTGGTAGGGCTGCTCACATAAAACAGGATTGCCCTCCAATGGATTATAATTGTGAAAGGTAAAGGAAAGGTGCGCAAAACAAGAGTGGAAAGATGAAAGCAGCACTAGAAACGCAATAATAATGAAAAAGTGGCAAATAAATAGTGCGCTTAGAGCCGGTTCACACTACCACCACCAGAAAGTCACCCCGTGACTTGAAGAGACTTGGAAGAGACTTGGAAGAGACTTGTGCACTACTTTGAAGAGACAGGCGACTTTGTCTGTGGGGAATGCCTGGCTAATCTCTTTCTTCTTCCTGGAAAGTCTGATAACAGGTCGCTTCAATTAAGATAAGGAGGCGACTCCCATTGAAGTATATGGCACAGTCGGATCACAGGTCGCCTCAAAGTAGTACAGGACCCTTTTCTGAAGTCGGAGAGACTTCAGTAGTGCCAATTAAGACGGCACTGATTGATTAACATTGCTTTTGTTATGTCAAGCGACCTGGGGCT
Source organism: Pelophylax lessonae (assembly GCF_965119305.1). Classification (NCBI taxonomy): domain Eukaryota; kingdom Metazoa; phylum Chordata; class Amphibia; order Anura; family Ranidae; genus Pelophylax; species Pelophylax lessonae. The sequence goes on along the minus strand of NC_138775.1, from coordinate 292,230,069 downwards.
ACACGAGTCGCCTCACAAGTCGTGCTAGTGTGAATGGGCTCTAACAATGAAAACTAGTTATAAGTCAATATAATAATAGTGAAAGAAAAAACATGAAAGTCTCTCAAATAATATAACTTTGCTTAGGCTTCTAAAAAAATTATAAGTGAGTCCGTGCCAAAGTAACGTGATGGTGTGAACAGACAATGGTGTTTCGCATAAACCAATATGATAAATATAAAAAACGAACATAAAAGTCTCTCAAATGATGTGAATCAGCTTAAACTTCAAAAATAAGGTAAGTGAGTCTGTGCCAAGGTGACGTGACGATATGTTCAGACAGTGGTGTTTCACAGAATCAGATGTTCTTAATGTCAGGGTGGCCTCTTACCGCAATAAACTTCTATAGTAACATTCAAACTGTAGAGGTGACAATGTGGTGAGGTGGTAACACCCGGTGGTAAAGATGGAATCTTACCAGAGATAAGGGAGATATGAGCTTGAACTGCTGGGAAAAGGAAAACCAGTATGTAGATAATAAAGAGTAATGGACTCTCGCTGGGAAATCCTGGAACTAGTCCACTTCACTGTAGTAGGTTCCGGTGTCTCAAGGCACAAGGTGTCTCGAGGTAAGACGGCGCCCGCACCGGAACTGACGTCGGGGCCGGTGCAGGCGCATTGATTCCTGGGAGCGATGACGTTGGCCAAGGAGAAGGTACCCAAAGGAAAAAAAAAGGGAATAAACACTGCAAGCTCTGGTGGTCTACATGTCTTGCTGAATTTCACCAGTGCACAGCCATCTTATGATGGCTTGAGACACCGGAACCGACTACAGTGAAGTGGACTAGTTCCAGGATTTTCCAGCGAGAGTCCATTACTCTTTATTATCTACATACTGGATTTCCTTTTCTCAGCAGTTCAAGCTCATATCTCCCTGTTCTCTGGTAAGATTCCATCTTTACCACCGGGTGTTACCACCTCACCACATTGTCACCTCTACAGTTTGAATGTTACTATAGAAGTTTATTGCGGTGAGGCCACCCTGACATTAAAGCGGAGTTCCACCCTGGGACATTTTTTTTTAAATAAAAATACCCCCGGGACAGTCAGGGCTAGTGCAATCCACAATGGCTAGCCTCTGATCTGTTCCGGGTCGCACTTACCTGCAAGAAGAAATACTTACCTTGAAAATGTATTGTCCAGCGCTGCCATCTCAGGTGTGGGCAGCTTGAAGCCAGCACGATCCTCTTCTCTGTCCTCTTCCGTCTTCTTCGGTCCCACGATGCACTACACCGGCCCCACCGTCACTTCCGGTGCCTCAGCGTCATCCCTGCACAGCTTCTGGGCATGCCCAGAAGCTGTTTAGCGAGGTAAGACGGCGCCCGCACCGGAACTGACATCGGGGCTGGTGCAGGCGCATTGATTCCTGGGAGCGATGACGTTCAGCTAGACATATGCCGGTTTTCGGTAATTCGATATATGCGGTATTGCATAGCCACGGTATTGTTATTGTGGCATTTTTAAAATACCGAGTTTCTCTGCTCCTGGGTCTGACTTGTGAATTGATACATTTCAGTGAGCTGGATGACTCATTCACTCACACAGCTAATGCCTATCAGCAAAGTCTCCCAGTAACTATAAACAAAAATGATTACATTGTATTTTTTCCTTCCCTCTGCCAGGGAGAAAGGAAGTTTAACCTCTTAAAGACTGGATCTTTTTCTGACACTTGTTGCTTGCAAGTTAAAATCAGTTTTTTTTTTTGCTAGAAAAGTACTTAGAACCCCCAAACATTTTATATATTTTTTTAGCAGAGACCCTACAGAAAAAAATGGCGATTGTTGTAATATCAATGGGCTGCTATGCCTGTGCAAATGTGGGCCCCCAACCCGCATACATGTGAACCAGGCCTAAAGCAATAGTAAAGTCATTAATAGATAAAAACACCTGTCCTCCTGCAGGTTTAACCAATTAATGACTTTACTATTGCTTTAGGCCTGGTTCACATGTATGCGGGTTGGGGGCCCACATTTGCACAGGCATAGCAGCCCATTGATGTGAATGGGCTTGAGCTGCTATGCCTGCGTTTTCAGCTGAAAAAAGGTGCATGCAGAATTTAAAAAAATGCAGTGGCCATGAAATCCATCCTTCTTTTGCACCATGCGACTTACCTGCCGTTGCTGCACACGCAAACTGTTTTTAAATGCCGTGCCCACGTATACAAAAAATGCAGAAAGCTTGCCAGAGCAGGAACTGCAGGTTAGTCGCATGGTTCAAAAGCAGGATGGATTTCAAGGCCACTGAATTTTAAAAAAATGCTGCATGCACCTTTTTTCTGCGGAAAATGAGGGCATAGCAGCCCGTTCAAATCAATGGGCTGTTATGCCTGTGCAAATGTGGGCCGCCAACCCGCATACATGTGAACCGCCAACCCGCATACATGTGAACCGCCAACCCGCATACATGTGAACCATCAACCCGCATACATGTGAACCACCAACCCGCATACATGTGAACCACCAACCCGCATACATGTGAACCAGGCCTAAAGCAATAGTAAAGTAATTTATAAACAACACCTCCTTCAGGTTTAACCACTTCTTGACCACAAGGATTTGCCCTCTTAATGACCAGGCCATCGGATTGGAGCCGAGCGCCAGGACCAGTTATCACCAGTTAGGCCAGACACTGCTTGATGACCTATTTTAGGCCTGGTTCACAGAGTCTGTACTGACTGACTATATAATAATGTGCATAAGTGAACCAAAGCCCCTAAATTCAGCAATGAAATTGAAGTGAGGTGGAAATTTAATAATTTAAATTTAATAATAGAATACCGTGATAATACCGTATACCGTGGCAAAACCTTAATCAATTAATCGCAGCATGAAAATCTGATACCGTCACAAGCCTACGTTCAGCTCCCAGGAATCATTGCAAAGCCAGGAAGTGACGAATCGCCATGGACGCCGAGGGGAGGAAGAGGAAGTAAGGTAAGTATATTTTCTTCTAAACCAGGTAAGTAAAAAAAAAAAATTGCGATTATCCATTTGTTTTGGAGGTGAGGTTTTAGAGATTGATGGAGGTAAGTTTAATTTTAGGGTGGAACTCCGCTTTAAGAACATCTGATTCTGTGAATGTAACGCTCCTGCGTTTTCTGAAACAAGATGGATTTGCAGCTGCAGAAAAACTCCACTCAGTAGTCATGTAGAGATACGTTGAAATACCAATTCCAACTCCCAAGACTCATCACTGTGGTCTGTCTGATTCAGCATACAAATATACACACTCAATAAGATGTTCCTGGAGTGATAGATGTATATAGCAGTATAGTGGTGATGAGTTGAAGAGACAGGTATGAACAGTGACAAATAGGTGAACAGCACTTGAGAGAAATGTTCATGAGAGTATAGATGGTAACAGGTAGGATGCAGATAGGTTAGCAATCATGTATGGTAGTAGGTGGTAGAACAGCAGATGACATACAGGAGAGACTAACCCAGTGCAAGGATAGATGTTAGTAGGCTCAAGAGCTAGCAATCTAAAACAACAGTGCAGATGATAGTTACAGTCCTTAATATGCAGAGCTAGATAGTGTAAGCTTAGTAGGAAGGTTATGGAGGATTCCCCTGCGGGGTACTTATCACTAATAGCAAGCAGTAGTAGAGAGGTTCGGTATGAGCGAGTGATCCGGTAGCGGGATACAGGGATCAGCAGCGAGGTTCCGACAGCGAGGTACGCTTGTAAGCATATGAGCTTCAAGGCAGGTTGAACGAACATGTGAGTGAGAACGCCGGCGGTTGAAATAGCCGCTCTGCGGCGCTCAGTGATGACAGCATCAGTCTTAAAGGTGTATGCGCACCTACCAGAAGAGAATGGTGGGACGCATACACTGAATAGGAAAGTGGAATAAGGGTACCAGAGGTACCAGAACATTACAGTACCCCCCCCCCCCTTAAGGCCGGCTCCGGAAGGCCTCTAGAACTGGTTTTTCCGGGTATTTCGCGTGAAAATTGCGAATCAGCCTAGGGGCATGTATATCAGAGGTATCCAGCCAGGTGTCGTCTTGGGGCCCATAGTTCTTCCATCGTACTAGATATTGGAGTCTTCTTCTGTGGATACGAGAATCCAGAATCTCCTTTATCTCATATTCTTCTCCGCCTTCAACTTGTACAGGAGGTGGAGGTGGGATGGTAGGCCTTATTCCTTGGTCAGGAACATGGGGCTTCAGTAGCGACACATGGAAGATGGGATGTATCTTGAGGTCTGTTGGTAATGTGAGCTGTACTGCAGCTTTTCCAATAAGTTTCCTGATTGGGAAGGGTCCCAAGAATAGAGGCCCAAGCTTTTTGCTAGGGATCTTTAATCTTAAGTTTTTTGTTGATAGCCAAACGAGGTCCCCAATAGCATACTGAGGAGAAGGTCTTCTACGAAGGTCATAGTATTTTTTTTGTTGACTATGAGCGTGTGAGATGGTAGTATTAAGTAAACCCAGAGAGTCTTTTATTTGGGTAAGATAGTCTGAGGCTACTGGGCTACTTGATGGAAGGATGCGTGGTGGAAGAATAGTGGGATGAAACCCATAGTTCAAGTAGAACGGACTCTGTTTGGTCGTACTGTGGGTTGCGTTGTTGTAGGCAAATTCTGCCAGAGGGAGGTATGATGTATAGCAACGTAAATATTGCTCGATGCACTGGTTGACTCTTTCAGTCTGTCCGTTGGTCTGAGGATGGTAGGGAGAAGTGAGCATTCGCTCAATTCGTAGTATGTGGCATAGTTCTTGCCAAAACTTGGAGATGAATTGTGATCCACGGTCAGACAAAAGAGTTTTTGGAATACCATGTAACTTAAAGACATGTTTCATCAGTAGTTCCGCTGTTTGTTTGGACGAAGGTAGTCTGCGAATAGCAATGAAATGTGCCATCTTTGTCAGATGGTCCACTGACACTAAAATGGTATTAAATCCTTTGGAAGGTGGTAGTTCTACTATAAAGTCCAAGGACACAACTTCCCATGGAGTCTGGGGTATTGGTAGACTGCATAGTAGACCGGATGGTTTTGTAGTGTCAATTTTGGACCTGGCACAGACGTTGCATGAAGAGACAAATTTTTGTATAGATGTCTTCATATCAGGCCACCAAAACTGCCTGGTAAGCAAATTAAGGGTCTTTGTCATACCCATATGTCCTGCCATAGGCACATCATGTGACAATTCCAAGATCTTGGTGCGCATAGTAGGGGGTATGTAGAGTTTGTCGTTGTTGTAGAGGAAGCCTTCTGCTTTAGCAGTTAGTTGTGGTGGAGGTGAATCCAAACCTATACTGTGCAGAATCTCTTCCTTCAAGGAACGGACAACCCCAATAATACGCTTGTAGGGTATTATAGGAACGGAAGGGATTTCGGAGCAATTATGTTCAGTTAATCGTGATAGCGCATCCGCTTTTTTATTCTTGTCTGCAGGTGTGTAGGTCACTAGGAAGTTAAATCTTAGGAAGAATAGTGACCATCGTACCTGCCGGTGGGAGAGGGTTTTGTTAGTCTGAAGATATTGAAGATTTTTATGATCTGTATATATGAGTATTGGTAATCGGGTGCCTTCAAGTAGATGTCGCCAATTCTCCAGAGCCAGTTTTATAGCAAGCAGTTCCTTTTCACCCACTGGGTAATTCACCTCTGGGCTGCTTAGATATTTAGAGAAGAAGGCGACTGGATGGAGTGGTGAAGTATTCGCTGGTCATTGGGAGAGTACTGCTCCTACTGCCATATTTGACGCATCTACTTCGAGAATGTATTGGAGGGATAGGTCTGGATGGCGTAGTATGGGAGCAGAGGTAAAGCTTGTTTTTAACAAGCGAAAAGCTTCATTTGCTTCATCTGACCATTTAAATGGTTTCTTAATACTTGTGAGTTGTGTGAGAGGTCTCACAATGGCAGAGAAGTTCTTGATGAACTTCCTATAGAAGTTTGAAAATCCAAGGAATCGCTGTAGTGCTTTGCGGGTGGTTGGTATAGGCCAATCCTGAATACAGGATATCTTACTCATATCCATCTTGATTCCTGTTTTGGATATGATGTATCCTAGGAATAATACTTCTTCTTTATGAAATAAGCATTTTTTTAGTTTCACGTATAGATTGTGTGTGAGTAATCTGGATAACACAAGTCTTACATATTTTATATGTTCAGACAAGGATCGTGAATAAATAAGTATATCGTCCAGATATACCACAACGCAGACATCAAGTAAGTCTCTAAGGATATCGTTTATGAATCGTTGAAAGGCTGCGGGAGCGTTACATAGCCCAAATGGCATTACAAGATATTCGAACAATCCGTATCTGGTTCTGAATGCCGTCTTCCACTCATCTCCATCACGGATTCGGATCAGATTGTATGCTCCTTTCAGGTCCAATTTTGAAAAGTAGGTAGCTCCACGCACCTGTTCAATGAGTTCAGGGATAAGCGGTAAAGGATAACGATCTTTTACTGTAATGGCGTTCAATTGCCTATAGTCGATAATAGGCCTGAGACTTGAGTCTTTATTGCGGACAAAAAAAAGTCCTGCAGCTGTGGAAGAAGTGGAAGGTCTAATAAAACCTTTTGTCAAATTCTCATCCAAGTATTCCTTGAGATGGGAAAGTTCATCCTGCGAAAGAGGATAAACATGACCAAAAGGCAATTTAGAATTAGGGAGTAGATCAATAGTACAATCATAATCCCTATGGGGAGGCAGTATTTGAGCATTTTTCTCAAGAAAAACTTCGGACAGATCCTGATAGCATAGTGGTGCAATCTTATCTGACACCACAGACAGGATCTTTCCATAAGACGGGAGGTTACACGTACTCTCGCAATAGTAAGAGAGGAAGGTTAGGGTCCGTTTCTTCCAATCTATGGTTGGTTGATGTGTGTGTAACCAGGGAAGTCCCAAAACAATGGGAAAGTGGGGCAAAGACAATAGGTCGAAGGTAGTGGTCTCCGTATGAGACTCGTTAGTGGTGACTAGGAGTGCTTGTGTCTGATTAGTGATTGGGCCAGAAGATAACAGAATACCGTTAATAAGACTCACAGAGACAGGCTTAGGTTTTGAAATAATAGGTACTTTATTTAAAGTAGCAAAACGTATATCGATATAATTTCCGCAAGATCCTGTGTCGATCATGGCTTTAGTGGTAATCCTAGTCTGGTCCCACTGCAATGTCAAACGAACAAAAAGATAAGGGTTAGTAAATGAAGTTGTCAATCCCCCTAGGAGGACATGTGAACACTCACCCTCTTTTTTGCGGACAAGGGGACAGACGCTTATCATGTGATCCGGGGATGCGCAGTACAAGCAAAGATTACTGGATCGTCTCCTGGCTCTTTCAGCAGTTGATAAAGGTGGGCGTATGGTTCCTACCTCCATAGGAGTAGGGTCAACGGCCGAAATCCGAGAAGGACTGGACAATGGCATTCCCATTTTTTCAGCCTTTCTTTCTCGTCTTTAACGGCTTCTGATAGGCCGAGTCTAAATTGAGTTCTCAGAGATGTATCATTCCACCCTGAATCAAGGGCCCATCTTTTGAACTCTGCTACAAAGTCTTCTACAGGTCTCCTACCTTGTTTCAAGGACCTCAATTGAATATCGGCAGTACTCTGCCTATTGGGGTCATCATATAGACTAGCGAGTTCCGCTAGGAATAAAGCATAGGAGTTGAGAAGCTGATCATTTTTCTCAAAAAGAGAGTCTGCCCAGGCCCGTGGATCACCCGTTAGGTATGAAATAATAGTACAGACTTTGATATGATCAGTAAGGTAGGTACGAGGTTTTAGCAAGAAAAGTAACTGACAGGCGTTTTTTGAATTCACTAAATTTTTTGCGATCACCTATAAACACTAGAGGAGGATTTATTTTGGGTTCAGGGGGCTGAGCAGCGGCAAGTTGCGATAGACGGGTTACCTGCTGCTTCAGAGCCTGATTGTCTTCTTTTAATTCAGTAAGAGCATGTATTAACGCAGTCACTTGTTGTTTTAATTGTGTCACTTGAGTGGGTAAATCTGCTGAATCCATTTTAGGTTCGTTCAATCTGTAATGCTCCTGCGTTTTCTGAAACAAGATGGATTTGCAGCTGCAGAAAAACTCCACTCAGTAGTCATGTAGAGATACGTTGAAATACCAATTCCAACTCCCAAGACTCATCACTGTGGTCTGTCTGATTCAGCATACAAATATACACACTCAATAAGATGTTCCTGGAGTGATAGATGTATATAGCAGTATAGTGGTGATGAGTTGAAGAGACAGGTATGAACAGTGACAAATAGGTGAACAGCACTTGAGAGAAATGTTCATGAGAGTATAGATGGTAACAGGTAGGATGCAGATAGGTTAGCAATCATGTATGGTAGTAGGTGGTAGAACAGCAGATGACATACAGGAGAGACTAACCCAGTGCAAGGATAGATGTTAGTAGGCTCAAGAGCTAGCAATCTAAAACAACAGTGCAGATGATAGTTACAGTCCTTAATATGCAGAGCTAGATAGTGTAAGCTTAGTAGGAAGGTTATGGAGGATTCCCCTGCGGGGTACTTATCACTAATAGCAAGCAGTAGTAGAGAGGTTCGGTATGAGCGAGTGATCCGGTAGCGGGATACAGGGATCAGCAGCGAGGTTCCGACAGCGAGGTACGCTTGTAAGCATATGAGCTTCAAGGCAGGTTGAACGAACATGTGAGTGAGAACGCCGGCGGTTGAAATAGCCGCTCTGCGGCGCTCAGTGATGACAGCATCGGTCTTAAAGGTGTAGGCGCACCTACCAGAAGAGAATGGTGGGACGCATACACTGAATAGGAAAGTGGAATAAGGGTACCAGAGGTACCAGAACATTACAGCGAAACACCACTGTCTGCACATATCGTCATGTCACCTTGGCACAGACTCACTTACCTTATTTTTGAAGTTTAAGCTGATTCACATCATTTGAGAGACTTATGTTGGTTTTTTATATTTATCGTATTGGTTTATGCGAAACACCATTGTCTGTTCACACCATCACGTTACTTTGGCAAGGACTCACTTATAATTTTTTTAGAAGTCTGAGCAAAGTTATATTATTTCAGAGACTTTTATGTTTTTTCTTTCACTATTATTATATTGACTTATAACTAGTTTTCATTGTTAGCGCACTATTTATTTGCCAATTCCTCCAATGGATTACCTAGAGTTATACTCAAAACAAAGAATCAACAGGAGCACCAGACCAATTTATAAAAGAGTTAAAATAGCTTTAATGGTTCAAAATGGAATCACATAAAACAGCCATCACCTTTTGGAAGGCAAGCCAATTCCATCTTCATCATTTAGTGGACCTTCACCCTCACCCACTTTCTGGCAATCCGCTCTACCCAATCCCCTCTCACAAGTCTACATTTATTTTGACTATTTTTTTTGAGAAAACATCCCTGAACTTCCTAGATTCTCTCCTAGGAAGCAATGACTAATCAGCTGCCTACTTGTTCTGTGGAGTACCCCAAGGTCTCCAAGGTATCCCTTGAGGCTCCTGGGTACTCCATAGCACATGCCCTTTATCATCAGGGGGGCTACCATTATTTTCAGCTGGCCCCCTTATTACATGCCCCTTAACAAATAAGTAAGGACAGGAATTTACAAATTGGAAACATACACACAGCAATGACATCTGAGAGAAATTTTAAAGCTTCTTTAAAAACCGCTTCCCGCAAACCAAAATACCTATACGTCGGCTGGAAGAAGTGGTTGTAACCGGGTGATGCCTGCAGCTAGAGGCATCATCCCAATACCGTTTTTTAGAGCCAGCAGTCGGCTTTCTTGTGATAACCAATGTGGCTCAGCAGCCACTCAGCAGCAGCCGCTCAGCCGTTATCATAAGGAGTGGGAGGGGGCCGCTCTGCCTGGGTCCCCTACGCGCTGCCCGGGTCTCCTGTCCCATCGGGAGATCCAAGCGACCAGCCAGCACGTCCGCTGGCTGATCAGAGTCCCTAACAAAGTTTTCAATTGGGTCTCTGATGAAGTAACCCAGAAGAGACGTAGTCAGCTGCCAATGGCACCGATTTTAAAAAAAATTACAGCATTCAAAAACCCTGATTTTTGGCGTTTGAAATACTTTAAGGTGCAAAGGAGGGATTTGGGGTATTTTAGGTTTTTAAATCACACATGTGAGTTATCGCCACAATCGACAGAGCAAGAGCAATCATTTTAGCAAAAGACCTCCTCTGTAACTCTAAACTGGTAAACATTAAAACATTTTAAAACGACGCCTGAGGAGATTTTTAAGTACCATAGTTTGTCGCCATTCCACGTGTGTGCAACTTTAAACTGTAACATGTTAGTTATCTGCTTACTTGCCGTGACATCATCTTTCACAATATACAAAAAAAAATTGGGCTAACTTTACAGTTTCCTTTCTTTAAAATTCAGTGAAGTGCATATTTTCCCCAAAAATTGCATTTGAAAGACCGTAAATACGCAAATACCATGTGACAAAATATTGCAAGGAGTGCCATTTTATTCTCCAGAGTCTCTCTTTCTATATATATATATATATATATATATATATATATATATATATATATAATGTTTGGGTGTTCTAAGTAATTTTCGAGCAAAAAATACTGATTTTTAACTTGTAAACAACAAGCGTCAGAAATAGGCTTGGTCCCTAAGCGGTTAAGGTGACCCCGTTCACATGTTTCCAGTGATGGGTGTCACAGTATTGCCACAACACACATTCGGTGCAATGGCGCGTTGCAGTTCCATTCATTTTGAACGCTTTATGGCAGGGGTCTCCACACATTCTAAACCAGAAGTCTTCAAACTTTCTAAGGAAAGGGCCAGTTTTCTGTCTTTCAGACTCTGGGAGGCTGGACTGTGGCCAGTAGGAGTAGAAAAGGTCCTGATGTCAGTGGGAAAAAATAATGCCCCATTGTTTTTTCAGTACTTGTAATTCTTACTTCAGTAATCGTGCCCCATTATTGATGTCATTGAGAGGAATCGTGTCCATATGTTGGTGTCAGTGGATGTAATAGTGACCCAAGGGCCAGATAAAAGCAAGCAAAGGGCTGCAGTTTGGAGACCACTATTCTAAACAAAGGGCAGTTTACTGTCTTTCAGACTTTGGGGGGCCGGGCTGTGGGCAGTGGGAGTAGAAAATGCCCATGTGTCAGTGTAGGGGTACACAATATGTTAGGCTTGGTCGTCAGTGGGAATAAAAGAATTATATAGCACCAGTGGTCAGTAGGAGGAGGAATGGTGCCCCATTGTCGTGTCAATCAGAGGAATAGTGACCCATCATTGGTATTAGTAGAAGGAATCATGTCCTATCATTGCTATTAGTAGAAGTTATAGTGTCCCATCATTGGTGTCAGTGGGAGGAATAGTGCCCCATCATTGCTGTCAGTGGGAGGAATAGTGTCCCATCATTGGTGTCAGTGGGAGGAATAGTGCCCCATCATTGGTATCAGTGGGAGGAATAGTGCCCCATCATTGGTATCAGTGGGAGGAATAGTGCCCCATCATTACTGTCAGTGGGAGGAATAGTGCCCCATCATTGGTGTCAGTGGGAGGAATAGTGCCCCATCATTGGTGTCAGTGGGAGGAATAGTGCCCCATCATTGGTGTTAGTGGGAGGAATAGTGCCCCATCATTGGTGTCAGTGGGAGGAATAGTGCCCCATCATTGGTATCAGTGGAAGGATAATGCCCCATGGCCCAGATAAAGGCAATCAAAGGGCTGCACCTGGCCTGTGAGCTGCTGTTTGGAGTCCAATGCAATATGGCAATGCAACTCCAGCAATCATAATATTTTGGAGCACTACCAGCCCTTTCATTTGAATGGGCTACCCTAAAGCAACGCACATTATTATGTGAAAAAACATGTATTGCACTCGTCAATCACACAGTGCCCCAGAATGCGAAGATAAAAAAGGCCCTGATATACAGCTGTATATGTTTTTGCTGTTTGGAGAGATTTTGCTTAGTTTTCTCACTGACTACAAGAAGGGGCTTAATGGGGACACAGATGGCAGAAAGTACCTGAGAAGATTCTACCCCAAATTAAAAGTTTTGTCTGAAGTTGCACTTTAGTGAATGAACTATTGAATGTTCTCTTTCCTTGGTCAAGCATTGTCTTCACAATAGGAACAAGAAGAGGGGAATGCGATTAACGAGGCTTTTCCACATGTACAGTTCTGCTTTCTAGTTATGTGGTGGAGTGAGTCATTCTCAGCAGTATAGATGAATCTTTTCAGTCAGCATTGTCACAAAGGGCAGACAATATGGAGAGATACATTAGCCAAGACACAAAGACATGCACTTAAGCACTGTGTGTAAATTTCTGCCGTGTATCATGCTCATCTCAGGGACCCATAGCGCACAGTGAGAGGAGGGAGAGGATGAAAGCACCACGCCAGGCCTTGGTACAATGAAATCGAGAAAGCGTATCTGAGACTCCATCAAGTTATACGGCACGCTTAGCGGAGCAGAAAAGGCCAGAGCCCCGAGCGAGCACCGGCTTTCGTCTAAGAGACCAGGCACAAACGGAGCGACTCAATGTGCCCAAATTCCTCATTGTCTGATCCATTAGGAAATGTGACTTGTTGTGTTTTTAAATTGGGCTAGAAATATCGACAAAATGCTCCTGGCTACAGTCACAATGTGCTACGGTGATTTCCATCACCCACACCTAGAACAAAGGCTTTCTGCCATCTATTGAGCGAGGGGTCACTGCCCTTCTATTCATCATAAGAGCGCACTACACCAATACACTGTGACGGAACTGCTGCATAAAATCAATTTTGAAACCCAGACAGTACCTCGGAACTCCTTTCAAAGGCCTCGTCTCCTCGTCGGGTTACAGCATGTGCGACCTTTTTCTTTACTAGATACTGAAGATATATTTCAATTTATAGTAAAGCTGTCACAAACCCGGGGAATTCATACAATGATCATATAATGAGGAAATATTTCAGAAGAGGTTTGCTTCAAACTGGATTCATACTTGTAGATTACAGTGCGCAAAGCAGGTAACACACAAAACACGGTGCGATGTGCTGAAAGCCATTCACTTTGAATGGCACCCTGATTTACCCATCCAGTGCACCACAAAACATGCCAGTTTTATCAAAAAACAATGCACAAATGTGAACCATATTGTGCGTTGTGGTGTGCTTCTTTGGAAAAAAAAGTACAGGTCTTTTGCAGTGCATTAGCAGCCCATTCAAAATTAATGATCTGCCCTCAAGTGAAGATAAAATTATTATAATAAAAATGAATATAATATTATTACAGGCCATCAACTTGCACAACTCTTTACATATATATTGTTTATTCATATCAGTCCCTGCCCTCAAGGAGCTTACAATCTAAGGTCCCTATCACAAATACATATTATTATTATACAGGATTCATATAGAGCCAACAGTTTACGCAGCGCTTTACAATAAAAAGGGGGACAGCACAATTTACAATACAGTTCGATACAAAAGGAAAAGGAGGGCCCTGCTCATGGAGCTTACAATCTAAAGGGAGGGGGAGGTGGTACAAAAGGTAGCGACTGCAGGGGATGATCTGATGGAGGGGACTCAAGTACAGTTCTTAGGTGGAGGTGGGGTAGGCTTCCCTAAATAAGTGTGTTTTTAAGGATCGCCTAAAGCCAGACAGGGTAGGAGCTGACTGGACATACTAAGGCAGGGAGTTCCAGAGGACAGGAGAGGCTCTGGAGAAGTCCTGGAGGAGAGCATGGGAGGAGGTAACAAGGGAGCTAGAGAGCAGGAGGTCCTGGGAGGAACAAAGAGGGCAATTTGGGCAATATCTGCAGATTAGGTTGGTGATGAAGCTAGGGATGATGTTGTCTATGGCCTTGTATGTAGTGGTTAGTAGTTTGAATTTTATACGATGGGGTAGGGGAAGCCAGTGAAATGATTGGCAGAGAGGGGAATCAATCGTTTAGCAAGATGTATAAATCAGGCATCAGCATTCATGATATACTGAAGGGGGGATAGCTTTTGTAAAGGAAGGCCAGTGAGTAGAGAGTTGCAGTAATCAAGACAGGAAACAACCAAGAAGTGAATAAGTTGTTTTGTGGTGTCGTTAGTTATTGGATTTTGGAGATGTTATGGAGGTTAAGGTGGCAAGATTTACCAAGAATTGGATGTAGGGGCTGAAGGAGAGGTCAGAGTCTAGGATTACACCCAGCCCTCTGGCATATGTGGAGGGACCAATGGTTGTGCCATTGATCTAAATGGTAAAGTCATGGGTAGGGGATTGGGGAGGAGGAAATATTAAAAGCGCAGTCTTAGAAAGGTTGAGTTTGAGGAAGTGGTGTGACATCCATATCGATAAGTCACTTAGTAAGTTTGTGATGTGTGAGGAGATTGAGGGGGTGAGTGGAGGAGTCAAGAGATAGATCGGGTGTCCTCAGCATAGAGGTAATAACGGAAGCCGTGGGAGGTTATCAACTGGCCCAGGGAAGAGGTATAGAGAGAGAATAGGAGGGGGCCCTAGGACAGAGCCTTGGGGTACCCCAACAGAAAAAGGAAGAAGGAGATGTATGTATTGTATGTGACACTGAAAGTGCACTGACATAGGTAAGAAGAGAACAAGGAAGGAGCAGAGTCACAGAGGCCAAGAAAGTGTTTTTTGTTGAGGAGGAGTGGGTGGTCAGCTGTGTCAAAGGCAGCAGAAAGGTCTGAAGCCCCGTACACATGTACCGATCGTCGGCCGAACGATCGGCCGTCTTTTGTCCCCGGGCTGTCGTGTCTGTTGAAAAGTGCAAAAGACTGCACAAGAATTTTGTCCGCCGACTACAGCCGACTGCAGAAGTGATGTCATGTGATGGTTAACTTTCCCTGTGTTTTTTCTTTTCTGAGCATGCCCAGTCTTGCAAATCTGCTGTCTGTCGGCCGAATTCTGTATTGACTGGCGAACAATCGGCCGTTCTGGTGTCGGCATACAAAAATTTTAATGCTTGCACGACAGATTCTTTTCGGCCGAAAGTGCGCTGTCGGCTGTCGGAAGCATCATACTAACAAGCCGAAAATCGGCCGATCGTTCGGCGGCCGAACATTTTCGGCCGACAATCTGCACGTGTGTACGGGCCTTTAGAGTATGAGTATGGAGTACTGCCCATTGGTTTTAGCAGTTAGTAGGTTATTAGTATGTTTTAGTAGGGCAGTTTCTGTGAAATGTTGTGGACGGAAGCCGGACTGTAGGGGATTGAGAAGGTTGTTGTCAGTGAGGTAGCAACTCATACGATTGTGGACAAGGCATCCAAGAAGCTTGGAGGAAAACAGGAGCAGGGAAAAGGGTCTTAAGTTATTCAAACAGATGGGGTCCAGTGAGGGTTTTTTAAGTAAGGTGGTAACCTGTGCATGTCTGAGCGGTGAGGGAAAGGTGCCAGAGCAGAGGGAGAGGTTGAAGATGTGGGTTAGAGAGTATAGGATAGAGCAGGAGGGTGGTCGCAATAGTTGCGAGGGGACAGGTAGTGAAGTGGGCTGTGAAAAGGAGTTTGGCAACTATTTCAGTGGTAACAGGTTAGGTGTTGAGATTGGTGTTGGACATGAGGTGATGGTTGGTGGAGGAAGATGGACGCAGGATATCTCATCACGAATTGTGCCAATTTTGTTTTTGAAGTGATTGGCAATCTCCTGGGCAGTAAGCCAGTTGGTGGGTGGAGGCGGGGGGGGAAGGGGGTGTAGTAAGGAATTAAGGGTAGAAAAGAGTTGATGAGGTTTGGATGGGAGGGTTTTGATGAGAGCGGTATAGTAGGTTTATTTAGTGGAGTGGAGGCAGGAGTTGTATTTGAGAAGGGCAGATTTGTAGAGGGTGAAGTCTTGTAGCAATTTAGTTTTTCGCTACACTTGCTCAAGAGCACTGCTGCGTTTCTTGAGACTTCAGGTGTCATCTGTTTGCCAGGGTTGTAGCAGGCAAGGCCTGGTTCTGCCTGTAGAGAGGGGGGCGAGTGTGTCCAAGGAGGATTAGTGTATGTTGTTGTAGACAGAAGTGGCTAGTTCTGGGCGGGACAGGGGTGTGATTTTATCATAAAGGCAGTCAGTAGCAGAATGAAGAAGAGAAGGGTTGAGGTGTCCGATGTTTGCAGGTTGGTGGCGTGGGAGGTAGAAGACAGGGAGAGTGTGAAACTTATAAGGTTGTGATCGGAGAGAGGAAAAAAGGTGTTGGAGAGATTGAGGGGAGTGCAAAGGTGGGAGAATACGAGGTCAAGAGTGTTGCCATTGGAGTGAGTGGTGGTTTGTTTCCATTGTATTCGGTTGAAAGAGGAGGTTAAATTGAGTAGTTGAGAAGTGGCTCAGGTGTTAGCATTAATTGGAATGTTAAAGTCACTAATGATGATGGAAGGTACTTCAGAGGAGAGAAAGTAGGGTGGCCATGTGGAGAAGTCATCGAGAAAACGTGACACTGTGCCAGGGGGGCCGGTAAATTCATGCAATCCTCAGACAAACTGGATAAAAATGGTGAATGCAGTGCACTTCAAAGGAACAAGGGGAAAGAAAGGGAGGTGAAGGAAGAACCTGGAAGGAATTTTGTGGGGAAAGGAGAAGTCCTACTCCGCCTCCTTTTTGTCCACTGGATCTGGGTGAGTGAGTCCAGAGGAGGCCACCATGGGAGAGGGCAGCTGGAGAGGCAGTGTAGGATTCTAAAGCCAGGTTTTGGTAATAGCAAGTAGAGGGAGTTGGGGAGAAAAGGTCATTGACAGAGGCAAGTTTGTCAGAGACTGGGCGGGCATTCCAGAAGGCACACATAGGGGGGCAGGGGGGGCTGACTTTTGGAATCAGGGAAATATATTAGGACAGTGGCCACTTGCGTTGCTCACAAGGCTGAAGGAAATGTGTAGGCGCCCCCAAGCTTCCGCCCTATACCCACAAGGGTCTTGGAACTTTCCACAGCTCCTCCAGCCCAGTGAGCACTGCAAGCAGCCATGGTTTTGGATTTGACATGCAAAATGCACTATATTACCGAAAGTATTGGGACGCCTGCCTTTACAGGCACATGACCTTTAACCGGTTGCCGACCGCCGCACGACTATATACTGCGGCGGTCAGCCCCGGCCAGGCAGAGTGACGTATCGGTACGTCACTCGCCTGTCACTGACTTGCGAGCCTATCGCGGGCAGGCGCGCGCCCGCCGAGGCGCGCGCCCGCCGCGGCTCGTTCACAGGCAAGTCAGTGCGTGTGACCGGCGGACTCGATGTCCGCCAGTCACACTGCGATCGCTCCTGTGAAGGGAAAAAGACAGAGCAGCTTGTGTAAACAAGCTGCCTGTCAGTTCTCCCTGTGTAAAAGTGAAGATCTGTCCGTTCTACTATGTAGAACGGTTGATCTTTGCTTTTACACCAATAGGAATGTCCCTACACAGTTAGAATCACGCCCCTAGGACACACTTAACCCCTCCCTGTCCAATAAAGTTAACCCCTTCCCTGCCAGTGTCATTTTTGCAGTAACAGTGCAT
This sequence comes from Pelophylax lessonae, assembly GCF_965119305.1. Taxonomy (NCBI): domain Eukaryota; kingdom Metazoa; phylum Chordata; class Amphibia; order Anura; family Ranidae; genus Pelophylax; species Pelophylax lessonae. Next base: position 292,212,613 of record NC_138775.1, on the reverse strand, counting down.
ATGTATAGCACTGATTACTGCAGTAATGTCACTGGTAACCCCAAAAGTGTCAAAAATGTCAGTCAAGGGTCCGATCTGTCCGCCGCAATGTCGCAGTACTGAAAAAAAAATCGCAGATCGCCGCCATTACGCGTTAAAAAAAAAAACACCAAAAATGACAAAAATCTTTCCCTTTGTTAGTAAACGCGATAACTTTTGCGCAAACCAATCAAAATACGCTTTTAGCGATTTTTTTTTACCAAACATAGGTAGCATAAAACAAATTGGCTGAAAAATGTTAAAAAATTTTGATTTTTCCTTTTTTTTTTGGGGAATTTCATATAAAAAAATGTGAAAAATATTGTTATTTTTGCAAAATTTACGCTCTTTTTTTGTTTATAGCGCGTGATCAAAAAATCGCACAGGTGATCAAATACCACCAAAAGAAAGCTCTGTTTATGGGAAAAAAAGGACGTCAAATTCGTTTAGGTACAGCGTCGCACGACCGCGCAATTGTCCGTTAAAGTCACGCAGTAAAAAATCGCAAAAAAAACCCTGGTCCTTTAGCAGCCAAATCCTCCGGGGCTTAAGTGGTTAAAGGCATCCCAGTCTTAGTCCGTAGGGTTAAATATCGAGTTAGCTTATCCTTTGCAGCTATAACAGCTTCAACTCTTCTGGGAAGGCCGTCCACAAGGTTTAGGAGTGTGTCTATGGGAATGTTTCACCATTCTTCCAGAAGCGCATTTGTGAGGTCAGGCACTGATGTTGGACGAGAAGAAAAAAACAAAGAAGAAAAACCTACAAAGGTGGGGAGGTAATAATAAGTCCAAATCCTATATCAACTGTGTCTCCTTTAGGGTTCTTGCCTAGTAACCAAAGAATCGCATACCAAAAAACAATTATTGTATTCACCTGGAGAGTATAGCTCCCCAGTGATACAAGAAAAGTGGTTATTATAAGGCAAGTCAGACCAGTAAATGTGGTTTAAGGCAAGAAATGATAGAAAAGATATCATTATTTATAAAAAAGTGAGCCAGATCAATTGCATCAGTTGCTCTAGTATAAAAAGTATACACGGTACATCTAAAATACAGTGTCCCAGCCAAATGTGAGTGTGATACATACAAAACAGACAACGTATAACATAAAACAAAAAAAACACTGTATTGCGTTCGGACGCAGAATGGTATGTGGGATATGTAGGTCAATACGGCATAGCTGTACATTTGATACCAATTGGTAAGTCTATGATGTCCACATATTGCACATAACCGTGGGTAGCCATTATATATTATACATTATTAAAAAAAAAATAGAATTGACGAGAAGGCCTGGCTCGCAGTCTCTGTTCAAATTCATTCCAAAGGTGTTCTATCGGGTTGAGGCCAGGACTCTGTGCAGGCCAGTCAAGTTCCTCCACCCCAAACTCACTCATTCATGTCTTTATGGACCATGCTTTGTGCACTAGTTCGCAGTCATAATGGAACAGGTGGGGGCCATCCCCAAATTATTCCCACAAAGTTGGGAGCATGTGACTGGAGGGGCTGTGGCTCTGAACCTGGAAGTGCTCAGAGCTAAGGATGCATCCAGGTTCCTAATACAAAAGGGAGCAGGGAACGGTTATAACTGCTGTGTAGTTTTTATTGCTGTTTGTAATCCTACTGGGTAGTTTCACCCTTTCTATTTGTACTGGTTACTACTGTCACAATGATAAAATAAAAGTGGCAAGAAATCACTCATTTTTCAGCTGTCACTAGGCCAAGAAGTAAGGGTAGATCTTCCAATGGAGACACCTGTTTTAATGGAAGAATTGCCATTATTTTGTAGAAATTACCTCTCTCTACCTGGTACAACTCTGGGATCAAAAGTTGAGGAAAGTCTTCCCAAAAGGTTCCATACAGGAAACAAAAAAAAAAAAAAAAAAAACCAAGAGTGGTTAAAATCCTTCTCTAATCTTTCCAAAACAAAGTTTGTACTATAAATGCCCTTTAACCCCTTTCTGCCCAGCCCTAGCATCCCTTTAATAGGAGGTGGGACCAAACCCCCATTTTTATTTATGGATTGTCTTCAGATTTGGTAGTTATTTCTTTTGCATTTGCGCACTATTCTTTTTTAATATACATGTCTTTTGGTTCATAGCTGCAGCAGCTTTAGAAATACATGGGTATGCTCCCCCAAATTTTTTGCCTGTTTATTATGTATTCGGTCTGACCAGACTCTCGAGGTTGAGCAACCCTCCCCACCCCCCCACACACACCTGTACTCAATCAGTGTCCACCATCAATTGGATATAGGAGGAGTCCCCTGTAGTGCATTTGCACATCCTTCCCAGCAAGGAGTATTATCTCCAAGGGTTAGAATGGCTGGATTCATCTCTTTTTCATGGATAGTGTAGGACCCACTGATAATGGGGTACTTTGACGCAGTAGTGGGCTTGAGCACGATATGGCCATATGGTGGGACCAAACCCCCATTTTTATTTATGGATTGTCTTCAGATTTGGTAGTTATTTCTTTTGCATTTGCGCACTATTCTTTTTTAATATCCCTTTAATAGGGTCTGTACATCAGAGGGACAGGAAGGATCAGTTGATCAGGTGACCACTGTGATTGGTTGCCACAGTGGTCACTTGATTGGGGGTCGGTCCCGCCAACTCCCTGTCGTTAATACAAATTACTCTGATCTTCTATACCCAAGTGTTTACCTGAGGTCCTCCAGTGGTCAGTGGGTACATGTGGGGTTCAAGGTAGATAATTGACTAAACTTACTCTGTCTGCCACTATGCCTGTAATGGAGCCTCTCTATATTTACTTTGCACCTTACTCACACCCCCAGTAAGGTTACTTTGCCAGGCAATTATGCATTATCACAGTTCAACTGATTACACTCTTTTTACTCCTGGGGTGAAAAAGGGTTCAGTGGGCATAAGGAACGCCATTTCTACCTGTAATACTAAACCTGTCCGTCTGTTCTGAGATGCTACAGGAGATTTCATACGGTCTGACAAATGAAGCTGACTATGTTCTTGGATGTACTGTCAACATTAGCAAATGTTTGGTGTTCCGATTAATGCAGTCACCGCTTTCCATATTGTGCAGACTTCACGAGAATGTATAAAATAAACAGAGCCATGCGTGATGAGTCTCTGTGTCGCAGGTGGAACAATATTTCTTGCTGTAGTCATTCCTCCAGTGAGCTCGTCTGCACAAAGTGGGTGTCCATTTCTAGCATGATCTGCCAGTTTTCACAACTGTTTATTGCCTTGCGTCGCCCACTCATCTCAATATACACAGATGCTCGAGGCGCTGCACTTGCCAAAATCTCCTCCTGCGAACGTGCAGCTATATCGCTAACAGGCTGCTGCTGTTTGCAAGATTTTTTTTTCCTTTAAAGAGGCACCATAATCAATAGCGCAGCGCAACAACCCCTAACAAACTGCATTTCATTTTCACAGAAGTAAACTAAAAACTGGTTGGTTAATATAGAACACACAATGCAGTCTAAGCTGCCACCCACACTGGAGCCAGCATTATGACCTTAAACAAAATCCACTTTAACTACTGGCTTGTGATGGAGTTGGTGGTGGTATTGGGGGGGGGGGGGGGGTAGATAGTGGGGGGTGTGTTCAGAGACACAAAATACGACAAGGATGTTACGTAGTCATATTAAATATAGGTGGGGAAGGGAATAGTGGGAGGGGAGAATTCAACACGTGGTGCTCAAATACTGCATCAATTTTGGACAGGGTTGGCTTTTATCTTGCCAGTACATGCTCAGGGCTGCAGTTCCTATTCGTCATGTGCAGGCAACGCATCTAGGGTTCATGTTATTTTAGGGCTCATTCGCATGTGTTAACTACCATGTGTCAACATACTAATGTTTGTGTTTTGGGGTGCCTACATTAAGGCAGGTCATTTTTTTTGTAATTAAATAGTATATTGCAGTGTTGCGCTACAGTCCACAAAGGTGTCCTTAAATACATAGTGGCTTATGAGTCTTTCACATAAAGGGTTAAATTGCAGGTACGCACAGCGCCTTGCAGCTCTGTGATTCAGCAGGCCACTGACAGCTGTGAAAACATAAGGAGAGACAGAACACATGGGTTCCTGGTGCAGTACTGTTTTATTGAATAAAAGCAAATAAAAATAAATCAATGCACTTAGAAAAGTAACAATGTGAGCAAGCATTAATGGTCATCAATACCACTCCTTGGACGTCAGGTCCCTGGGCAGAGTGTCCTCTGTACCATTCAGGAACTGGATTGCAGTGTGCAGCTGCCAACACCAGTCGGCCTCTCTCAGAGCTGATCGGCCACAGAGGGCCGGCGCCGCCTCCTTTGTCACATGACTCGAGGAAATAAAAGAAGGGTTTGGGACTTTGAGTGAGGTGGAGACCAGAACGCTGGGAAACATGGGTAATAAAAACATTTTATTACTGTATACCATCAATAGACAAAGTACAACATGTAAAATAGCAATTCATGTGTAAACAGCATATTACAAACATATCGGTCAGTCTGATGCATTTGCAAGTACACAAAATATGCATAAAGAGTATAGGGACTATGGCACTTCGTATTGGCCACACAGTCCAAAGTTGCTACATTATTGCCATACTGTAGGCGGTCTGCAGGGTGCACCATGGTAATGAATGTTGAATCAAAAACTTGCTGCAGCAGTCATGGACCTAATATATATCATGTGTTGAATCACACAGAATTGCAATAATCGTTCTGTAGGTAAGTAACAGTTACAATTGATTGAGTAGCGATTAATTCCTGTATAGTAGAAAAATTGATGACATCCTTGTAGCTCTACGCGTTTCAAAGTCCCAAACCCTTCTTTTATTCATGTAACCAGGGATGGGGGCACTATTTTTAGTGCTCCATTTAAAGTCTCAACCTCTGCCTTTTCTAGTTTGACTAAAAGGGATGGAGGTGGCTTCACAGACTGCTGGGCATACCCTTACATACAGATTACCATTTATTCTATCTTATATTATCTAATTATGGTTGGGTTGGATGTGTTTTCATCACTATCTGCAGCATGGCAATCATGGTTCCTCTTGTTCATGATATACAATTACTTATTTCTTTTTCATCGTCATTGTGCGGTCCTGTGGGCTGGGCATTTGTTTGGTTTCCAGACCAGGGAGCTGCGACGCGTATCGGTGCCCTGCCTCTCCCCCCCCCCTGCTTCACCGGCATGGGGGGTTTGGCAGGTTCATTCCGACGTGCGTCGGCGCCACGTTTTTGTGTCTATTGCTGGGCGTCATTTGGCGTCTTAGCATTAGATACCATTATTACATCTACAATTGCTTTGTGTCTGAGGTGTATCACTCCCTCTTCTGGCAGCAGGTTTGCCTCAATTGGGAGACACCTTTTACCAATTAGCAATCAACGTGACGCTGGGAGGCACCCGTGGTTGTGCTGACGTGCATATATATCCCCTATTTTGCTACAGGTCATTCAGACCCAGGATTTGAGAGACAACACATGTATACTACTACTACTATAACACTTGATGCAGTCATTTAAGGTAACCACATTTTTAATACTTTGCAGTATACTTTTTATTTTTGGATATACTGCACCTACTTACTACTTGGTTATTTTGACTGATTCTCTTGGAGTATTTCCTATCTCTACCTAATTTATTTTAACTTTTTTTTTTTTTCTCTTCTTTTGGGCTGTGGAGAGTTTATTTTTTGGTCCACTACTTCTACACATGCCATTTATCCCACACTTTTGATATTTCAGTCTCTTAGTAGTTTTTCGCTTTTTCACAGCAACACAGCCGCAACCCACCTTTTTTCATTACTCTGCACTTCGTTTTTAGGGTGATATGTGTGGTGCGTTGTGCGGGACTGCGGGGATGACCACCACAGCTCCAGGGGGAGGCGCATTCGATGCCCTGCGCCCACAGAGCCGCACTTTGTTAATGACAGCCATCTTGTAAGTAACCATAGGATTGGATAACCCTTTCCTCCCTCCTCATTCTCATGTATGCGATTTTAGTCGATCAATAGTTACATTTATACTTTTTTACATTTATACTTTTTTACAGAGTTTTTGGCATCCGCTCCTGAAGAGTGGTATTTAGCCATGAAACGCGTAGAGCTACAAGGATGTCATCAATTTTTCTACTATACAGGAATTAATCGCTACTCAATCAATTTTAATGGTTACTTACCTACTGAACAATTATTGCAATTCTGTGTGATTCAACACATGATATATATTAGGTCCATGACTGCTGCAGCAAGTTTTTGATTCAACATTCATTACCATGGTGCACCCTGCAGACCGCCTACAGTATGGCAATAATGTAGCAACTTTGGACTGTGTGGCCAATACGAAGTGCCATAGTCCCTATACTCTTTATGCATATTTTGTGTAGCTGCAAATGCATCAGACTGACCAATATGTTTGTAATATGCTGTTTACACATGAATTGCTATGTTACATGTTGTACTTTGTCTATTGATGGTATACAGTAATAAAATGTTTTTATTACCCATGTTTCCCAGCGTTCTGGTCTCCACCTCACTCAAAGTCCCAAACCCTTCTTTTATTCATGTAACCAGGGATGGGGGCACTATTTTTAGTGCTCCATTTAAAGTCCCAACCTCTGCCTTTTCTAGCATGACTCGAGGGAGAACCAGCTGACAGGACGCACAAGGTTTCCAGGAAAACGCGTTTCAGAGGCCATGGCCTCCTTCAGGTCGATCGAATTCCCTGAATGCCAACTCAATCCTATTTAAAAGCTTCCCGTTCTAGAGGGCGGAACTGAATAAGGAGGCCATACCCTCTGAACAACATTGTCCTGACAGCCTTCTGCGTCCTGATCAGCTAGTTCTTCCTTTGAGTCACTTGAAGAAGGAGGTGCTGGCTGGTCGCTTGGGTCTCCCAGTGGCACTGGAACCCCTGTCAGTTTGCTGTCTGTACCCCCATTAGGGAAATTCACCCTCTATTTCTTGTTTATCATTATCTTTAACAGTAAAAGTTAAAGAAAATCACAAATTGTGGGTTGCCCCCAGAAAAGTAATAGAGGGGAAGAAATCTTCTGGTGGGGACACTAGTTCTGGTGAGTTGGAGGTCCCCAAGGAATTCCCTTAATTTGCATGAATTTCCTCTCACTTCCTGTTTGGGTATGGGACAGGAAGTGAAGTGAAATCTCTGCAAAGGGGATACAGATGACCTAAAAAAGTCAGGCGGGTTATAACTGTCCGTTACTCTATCCAAAATTAAAAAAAAAAAGTTTTGCCTATAGTTCTACTTTAACCCATGTGCGATGTTTCTAACTGTATAAGGGGTTTGTGTTGTTGTTGAAAATGAAGGGCAATGCACTAGAACTCACGCGGGTATGACAATGTTCAGTAAGATTGCAGTAACATGCAATGCAACAACTGCAACTGCAGTAACATGTAGCAAATTGCACATTTTAGTGCATGTTGTGCCAACACAATAGAGTAACTGCAGCCCTAAAGAAAGACAAATAAAAAAAAAAAATTCTTCTCAAAATGGCTACTGATTTAATCCCATTATCGCAGACACTTTCTAGCCTTGAAGAAGCACAAGGGTTTCTCCAAATGGTAACAAATTAAGATTGCCTACAATAGGCCTAAAATTGTGGTCGCTGTTTTGCAGCTGTGTTGAAGCTCTACCAGGACAACTTTAGCAATTGCATGACTGTGACTGCACCATCCCAATAATGGTTGTTGGCAGTTGCAATTAGGAGAAAGGTACTTTTGTAAATGGGTTGGGGGAAAAGCAGTAGAATGGGAGACACTGTGGAGGGCAGTGAATATGATTAAATGAGGCTCTGAATGTAGGAAGAAGCCCATGCAAACAGAACTTTCAATATTCGGATAGTTCTCTCATGCAATCTGAATCTAAGGCCTTAGGGTTGAAAGTCCACAGCACTAATCACTAAGCCACTGTACTGTACTTGTTGGCACCTTTATCTAGACCAGTAGTCTCCAAACTGCGGCCCTTAGCTTGCCTTTATCTGGCCCATGGGACACTATTTTTGCCACTGACAACAACAATGGGGTATAATTCCTGTTAGAAACATCAACAATGGGGCACTATTTCTCCATTTTGACACAGATGGGGCACTCTTTCTCCCCCTAATGCTAAAGATGCACTGTTTACTCTCATTGACTGGACAAATTCTACTCCCAAAGGTCACAGTCTGGCCCCCCTAAAGTCTGAAGGACAGTAAACTGGCCCTTTGTTTAGAAAGTTTGGAGACTACTGATTTAGACCCCTGGTGCCCAACCAGTATCCACCGGCCATATGCATCCTTTTGTTCCCTGTTGTGCAAATCCCAAGAACCAATAATGGAAACATTGATTTTTAATGGAACTGTAATGGCATCAATGTCTAACAATCTCATCCAACAGTCTCTTACAATCTCCTGGTTTATATTGACAGTCTTCTGTAGCATTACATATACTGAACAAAATTATAAATGCAACACTTCACTTTGCCTCCATTTTTCATGAGCTGAACTCAAAGATCTAAGAAAACCGGTATTCATACGTGAAAAGAAAACCTCTCCAAAGTGCCAGACGCCATGGAATGTGAGCATTTGCCCACTCAAGTCGGTTACGACGACGAACTGTAGTCAGGTTGAGACCCCGATGAGGATGACGAGCATGCAGATGAGCTTCCCTGAGATGGTTTCTGACAGTTTATGCAGAAATTCTTTGGTTATGCAAACCGATTGTTGCAGCAGCTGTCCGGGTGGCTGGTCTCAGACGATCTTGGAGGTGAAGATGCTGGATGTGGAGGTCCTGGGCTGGTGTGGTTACACGTGGTCTGCGGTTGTGAGGCCGGTTGGATGTACTGCCAAATTCTCTGAAACGCCTTTGGAGACGGTTTATGGTAGAGAAATGAATATTCAATTCACGGGCAACAGCTCTGGTGGACATTCCTGCAGTCAGCATGACAATTGCACGCTTCCTCAAAACTTGTGACATCTGTGGCATTGTGCTGTGTGATAAAACTGCACATTTTAGAGTGGCCTTTTATTGTGGCCGGCCTAAGGCACCCCTGTGCAATAATCATGCTGTCTAATCAGCATCTTGATATGCCACACCTGTGAGGTGGATGGATTATCTCGGCAAAGGAGAAGCGCTCGCTAACACAGATTTAGAGAGTATTCTAAACAATATTGGAGAGAAATAGGCCTTTTGTGTACATAGAAAAAGTCTTAGATCTTTGAGTTCAGCTCATGAAAAATGGGGGCAAAAACAAAAGTGTTGCGTTTTATAATTTTGTTCAGTGTATATCGAATGATATGTATGGCCCCTTGGTGTTGTCAGAGGCCGCAGGTGATATAACCTTTATCTCATAAATTGAGTTAGATTACGCTTTCTAAACCTTTTTACCTTTTCTTTTGAAAAAATTTCCAGGTATCAGGGAAACCTGCTAAAGTTATTAGATCTGAAGCTCATGGCATAGTAACATGATGACGAAGTTGTAAAAAGTGCTATACAGGCAGAGGCAGTCCCCGGGTTACAAACAAGATAGGGACTGCAGGTTTGTTCTCAAGTCGAATTTGTTTGTAAGTAGGAACAGGTACATTTTTTAAGTTTAGCTCCACCTAAAATAATCATTTTTACGTTTTTTGGATAGCATAGGGAAGGGTTAACACCCCTGTAATGTTTGTTTTGCTGTCTGTACCCCTGTTCAGAAGATTTCACCTCACTTTCTGTCCCTATGACAATTGGATTTTGGAAATTTTGGGTTGTTGTGGAAACAAGGATTGGTGATAAATCTTCAGTGGAGACACCTTTTCCCATGAGAACTCTTACAAGAGTGAATTTCTCTTCCTAGGGGGAGATTTCTTCCCACTTCCTGTTGTCTCCCTCCGTTTGTAAGTAGGAGTCGTTTGTAAGTCGGATGTTTGTAACTCGAGGACCGCCTGTATGGTGGATATTTTTTTAATGACTACCTGCTCTTCTTGACCAAAATATTTCCAGTACTATACATAAAACAAATCAAATGATAACAATAGGTTAAAACTGTAAAAATTTTATTTTCCTTATATACTAAGAGTCAGTGGAAATTGCTCCCTTACATTGGTGGTTATTGCTCCCTTACATTGGTGGTGAGTGGAACTTGCTCTCTTACATTGGTGGTGAGTGGAACTTGCTCTCTTACATTGGTGGTCAGTGGAACTTGCTCTCTTACATTGGTGGTCAGTGCAGACAGGAGATCAATCCACTATTGCTCTCTCCTCAAGCAACTCCTAGTAACCTCGAAAGGTACCATACGGTTCCATGGAAACCCTGCTTTAGATGGAAACCCTTGCTGATCTACAGTGTGTCTCAGGAGAGCCATAATTCACAGACGGAATAAAATCTCCCTTTTAGGTGAAGAGATCAATGCACAATCGATATAGTAACATGCACAAATCTGGAATATTGCTGCATAATCAATAACCAGGGTCCCGTGGTACCCTTGGGTGCCCCCTAGGTTCTTCAGGGGTGCCCCCTAGGTTCTTCAGGGGTGCCTTGTCAAAATGCCTAAAATTGTCCCAAATTGCCCAAAAATGATCAACAATCCAGTGGTTGGACTGAGCCTGCATGTTTGTTACACAAAGCCACAGCTTTTCATTGGGTAGTGTTGCAATCTTGGGCACCACGGGGGCCAGCTGCCAGCATGCTAACACACCGATGATGCCATAGGTTGAGAAATTCTTTGTTTGCCTCTTCCCTGCCCCTCTCTGTCAGCACTGGGATCACGTTATGAGGGAGAAAAACTGAGGGAGAAGAGAAATGAAGGAACCCTAGTGAGTACCGGTGTGGAAAGATATATTGCTTTGTAAGAAGAAATCCCCTCTAATGTTGGGTTATCCTATGTGTGGATGCGGCTGTGATATGTAAAACTATTAGTTTTGTTTTTTTTTACATTTCAGAATGGGGTGCCTTCGAGATTGTACAATATGCTAAAGGGTGCCTTGACTAAAAAAAAAAGATTGAGAAACACTAATATGGTGTAAAAATTCTGGATTCTCGCTATAGTTCTACCCACATATTAACCTGATCAATGGCAATGACAAAATAATCTCGGCTGACCAGTAAATAACAACCTCCATAGACCTACAGGCACTGCAAAGAGTCACTTTGTGTAAGTACTTAAGTCTGCTACACAAAGATCTTCCCAAGAAAAAGAAGCACATCAGCGTTCTTTCAGCAGGTGAGAGACTGCTCTATAATTATCGGCATAACTCCGCTTACTAATACTCTCCTTTCTGGATCATATAAAGAGGCAATTGTCGGCTGCAGTTTGTATTAGCGAGCATTTAATGTTGCATTAAACGGCTGATTATTGCCTGCTAAATCAAACGCGGCCTCAAAGGAGCAGCGACGAACAGTTTGTCCCCCTTTATTTAAAATATATATATTTTTATTTTAAATAAAAGGCAACTAAAAACATTTTTTTGACTTTGAATGGACTTTATTAGTTTTAAGTGGAAATGTACTGAACAAAAAAAAAACGAAATTCACAGCTAAATTGTCTTAGGCTAGGTTTATATTTACGTGTGTCAGGAACGTGCGCAACATCTCGTACTTTCAGAGACATGCAAAAATCCGGAATATTGCTGCACTCCTTGGTAACTTTATTGAAGTATTAAAATCACATCACAGGTATCACAAAAACATAAAAGGTAACGCGTTTCGCGCTAAAGTCAGCGCTTACTCAAACATTGCGTACTTTTCTGACACACATAGAAACGTTTTGCCCTTAACCACTTGCCGACCGCCCACAGTATATTTACTGCGGCAGTCAGCCCCTCACAGGCAAAGTGACGTATATTAACGTCACTAGCCTGTGAGGCTCTGGGGAGCTCCCGCGCGCCGCCGGCGGCGCGCTCCCGCTCCCGCGTGGTCAAGCTACCTGTCATTCTCCCCTATGTAGAAACACTGATCATACGGTTCTACTATGTAGGACTGTTGATCAGTGTGTAACTACAGCTCAAGCCACAGCCAATCACAGTTAGAATCACACCCCTAGGGACACACACAGCCCCTCCCTCTCAAATAAAGTTAACCCCTTCACTGCCAGTGTATTTTTACAGTAACAGTGCATATATATAGCACTGATTACTGTAGAAATGTCACTGGTAACCCCAAAAGTGACAAAAATGTCAGTCAAGGGTCCGATCTGTCCGCCACAATGTCGCAGTACCACAAAAAAAATCGCAGATCGCCGCCATTACGCGTTAAAAAAAAACAAAAATGACAAAAATCTTTCCCTTTGTTAGTAAACGCAATAACTTTTGCGCAAACCAATCAAAATACGCTTTTTGCGATTTTTGTTACCAAACATATGTAGCATAAAACAAATTGGCCGAAAATGTTAAAAAAATTTGATTTTTACTTTTTTTTTGGGGGGGAATTTCATATAAAAAAATTTGAAAAATATTGTTATTTTTGCAAAATTGACGCTCTTTTTTTGTTTATAGCGCGTGATCAAAAAAATCGCACAAGTGATCAAATACCACCAAAAGAAAGCTCTGTTTGTGGAAAAAAAGGACGTCAAATTCGTTTAGGTACAGCGTCGCACGACCGCGCAATTGTCTGTTAAAGTCACGCAGTGCCGAATCGCAAAATACCACCTGCTCTTTTAGCAGCCAAATCCTCTGGGGCTTAAGTGGTTAAGCAGACGTTGCCATTAATTGTTACCATGCGGTTCAGTGAGGTTTTTTTTTTTTTTTTTCAAAGTCGGGGACTTTTCCACGTTTTTTGCACGTGGGGGAGCCCATTGAAATAAATAGGCTGAATTACATGTGATGCACCGGAATCTAATTTAATCTAGTTTATGGTCCAGATTTTCATTTCGTTTTTATCTGATGTTGTTATTAGGTTAACTGTGTAACGTTTTTTGGGTAATAAAGTGGTGTAATATTTGCATTTTGGCAGTTTGATTTCCTGCTTTTTCGATCAGTGTTATTTATTCTATGTAGCATTTTATTATGATGGTATGGTTTATTACAATATAGCATTAACCACTAGACCTCCTGAAGATTAACCCCCTCTCCCCCCCTTCATGACCAGGACATTTTTGCGATACGGCACTGTCACTTTAACTGACAATTGCATGGTCATGCAACGCTGTACCCAAATTTTTTCCCACAAATCAAGCTTTCTTTTGGTGGTATTTGATCACCGCTGCGTTTTTTATTTTTTGTGCTATGAACAAAAAAAAAAAAAATATATATATATATATATATATATATATAAAACATTCTGATCTAAAACACATCCAAAAAAACATAAAAAATCTAATTTCTTCATAAATTTAGGCCAATATGTATTCTGCTACATTTTTGGTGAAAAAAAATCCCAATAAGCGTATATTGATTGGTTTACCTTAAACCTTATAGAATATTCAAACTATGGGATATTTTTATGGAATTTTTATTTTTTTCATACAGTAATGGCGCTGATCAGCAACTTATAGCGGGGACTGTGATGTTACAGCGGACAATCGGACACCTAACTGACACTTTGCGGGAACCAGTGACACTGTACTAATGACACTGGCTGGGAAGAGGTTAAACATCCAAGGGTTAACTGTGTGCCTAGCCAGTGTTTTTGTGTACTATGTGTGCTGCTTTCACTAGGAGGAGAGATGGATTCCATCCCCCCCCCCCCCCCCCTGTCAAAACTCGGATCTGCCTTGTACACATAGGCAGATCTCAGTTCTCTGTGTTTCACCGATGATTGGTGAGCATCCAGTGCCCTGCACCTGCAGATTGGCTTCTGCTTTAAATATTCACAGCAGAAGTGGCCTGCCAGAGGTACGTACACGCCCCCTTCAGGCGGAAGTGCTCCTGCGCAAAACTTCTACCCTGTAGGAGTAAAACTGCTATGGGGTAGACGGCAAGCGGTTAATTTAGTTTTATTTGGTAATAATTTGCTGTTATTGATAATTGTATTGCTGTTATTGTGTTTTCTTTCTGTTCGTTATTGTGATTTTGTGTTGCCTTTGTTGAATGTGATTGTATCCTAATAATTTCCCTTTGGAATTAAGTCCCGGTTCACACATATGAGATGTGGGAACCCTGCGAATCCACTGCGGGCTTGCAGGCAGTTCACACTGCCATATGCGAATCGCTGGGGGTGTCAATACAAAGTTAACGACACCCCCAGATCAGTTTGCATATTGCAGCACGAACTGTCACTTCAGACATCAATCGGAACGCATAGGTGTGAACACCCATGCGATCCGATTCTGGCGCAGACCCAAAATAGGGTCCTGCGCAAGCTGTGTCGAACGAGAAGCAAATTCAGCCATACAATCTGTATGGCTGAATTTGCATCGCACAGACATCGCATGTGATTTGCAGAGCAGTTCGCTACAAACCACATGTGATGTCTGTCATTGCATATGTGTGAACCAAGCCTGAGAGCTTATTCATGCACCAGTGCAGAAAAAATCCACTGTATATGGTAGAGAGTTCAAACCAAAGAATTGCACTGAGGTGGGACTGAAAAAAAAGTCTTCTTCTAAACTGTACAGAATTGAGGCAGGAGCGATTCAGACTTGCTTGAGCTGCCTGCCCACTAACATGCAGGAAAAATGGAGAAGTCAGTTTGCAGGGACTCACAGCATCAAATTCTGTATCATGCACTACATGAATAGTGTATAAATTTGTATCTTGCACATAAACCTTTTATTTTGTCCTTCCTTGAAGCTCCTAAAATTTAATATCCGATGACAGGTGGAGTACAATCCCCTTTAAACGGGCGCTCCAGGGTCTGCAGGAGAGAGGTCCCGGTTCCTGGAGGCGCTGAGGCAGATGCGGCACGTACATGGCGATTTATCTCTTCCCATAAGGCCACCCATGCACAGCCGAGCAGATGTAAGAGAAGGTCCATTTACTCCATCAGCTGATAGCTTGCCAGTGTCATTTTATGGAGATTCCATCCTTATTTCTGAAGCTCGTTCTTGTGTGTAACGGGCTGCGCTGACAAATCACACAATGCGCAGTGATTGAATCTGTACAGGCAGCAAAAGATTAACTCCTACCCGACCAAAGCCATTCCCCCTTCGCCGCCATGTCTACCACCAGGAACTGGAGTGAAAGGCCCATTAAAGCATATTATACTGTATTTCTGTAGCTGTATAGAGTTATTACCTGTAAGGATACTATACAAATTACTTTTATTATTTCACATACCTTTATATTTTTCCTCACATTTACATGCAGACCAAACTGTACAGCAAAAGTGACCGTTACAGGGGTTGGGACAACCCGTCCACAAGGATGACAACGCTGTTATACGCTTTCACTGCAGAATGACCAGCACTGTCACCTTGTTATATCAATTGAAAAATAACAGACTTACTGGCAGGATCAACAGGTAATACAACTATTTTACAAGGGGGACTCACAGACAAAAAGCACTGTCAGCTATATGTCATTTTTGATTTTGCCCAGAGTTCTGCTTTAACCACTTAAGCCCCGGAAGATTTTACCCCCTTCCTGACCAGGGTTTTTTTTGCGATTTTTTTACTGCGTGACTTTAACGGACAATTGTGCGGTCGTGCGACCCTGTACCTAAACTAATTTGACGTCCTTTTTTTCCCACAAACAGAGCTTTCTTTTGGTGGTATTTGATCACCTGTGCGATTTTTAATTTTTGCACTAGAAACAAAAAAAGAGCGACAATTTTGCAAAAACAACAATATTTTTCACATTTTTTTTATATGAAATTCCCCAAAAAAATTTTAAAAATCAAAATTTTTTAACATTTTTGGCCAATTTGTTTTCTGTTACATATTTTTGGTAGAAAAAATCGCAAAAAGCGTATTTTGATTGGTTTGCGCAAAAGTTATTGCGTTTACTAACTAAGGGAAAGATTTCTGTCATTTTTGGTGGTTTTTTTTAACGCGTAATGGCGCCGATCTGCAATTTTTTTTGCGGTACTGCGACATTGCGGCGGACAGATCGGACCCTTGACTGACATTTTTGACACTTTTGGGGTTACCAGTAACATTACTGCAGTAATCAGTGCTATACATATGCACTGTTACTGCAAAATGACACTGGTAGTGAAGGGGTTAACTTTATTTGAGAGGGAGGGGCTGTGTGTGTCCCTAGGGGCGTGATTCTTACTGTGATTGGCTGTGGCTTGAGGTGTAGGAACAATGATCAACGGTCCTACATAGTAGAACCGTATGATCACTATTTCTACACAGTGGAGAATGACAGGCGGTTTGTTTACATTAGCCGCCTGCCTTTCTCCCTCTGCACCGACGATCGGCGAGTACCGGTACGTCACTTTGCCTGGCCGGGGCTGACTGCCGACGTATATCGTCGTGCGGCGGTTGGCAACCGGTTAAAGGCCAAGGTTACCCTTTTGACCATGTTTCACGTCAACAGCATCCATGAAAACCAAAAACAACCCCCCACTCGCCCACTTCCCTGGATTGCAGGGTGCTTGTTCATACAGATATTTGTAGTTGTATGAATTTGGTGCAGCTGTGCACTCCTCCGCATGCACAGATGTGTAATCAATTTACTAGGTTTGCTAAGTGAAAATACTACAAGTCCCTTATGCCACCACAGGACTGTGCAGAGCTGTGCCAGCTCTCTCACATGGGCGATGAACTGATTGAAGGTACAATGCTCTGCAGGCTTTAATGCAAAAACGTAGTAAATGCACACTGATCATGAGAGCAACGTTGCTGCATTTAATACTTTTTTTTTTTTAAAAGGTTGACTATGCCTTAAACATTTATCCTGCATCACCTGTCAAAATCGTCCATTAAGTTTAGTGGGGCCGCAACCAGTGTTAATTTTTTGACAAAAAAATTTTTGTTATAATTTTGGTCAGCGGCATATTTCCAGTGACAAAAACTAAACGAAAATTACCCCACTTTTTCTTCAATTGACAAAGACTGGCGAAAATCAATTCCATTTTCGTCAATGAACGAAAACGGAACGAAAATTTGAGTTAGGGATGTTCCCCTCGTAAACGTCTGGTTTCCTTGGAGCTCCGCCTGTAAAGCCTGTGACAAACTCACTCAGGACAGGGGCTTTTGGAGGGGACTGCGGGCTAGCCTCTTGCCTACTGACTATGGGCCCTGGCTTGTGAGGGAACACTGCTCCTTGTGGGGTGTATGCTGGGGGGGACCCTTGGAGTAATGTTACTTTGGATTCAAGTCCACCTCTTCCCAAGACACACAGACTCTGGGACTGTAGGCCTAGGATCATGTTAAAGGCCTAGCTGCCTATTGCCAATAGGGGACTGCTCTGCACAGTCAGACTAATGGCAGATGCTAATGTCATCAGCTCAACCTCCTGTCTTCCACACATTGTTGATTGTGCTGATTAACTCACCTATTGTCTACTGTGGGGATGTGTTTGCACTTATAATAATGTGTATTGTACTTCATGAGCTCGATGACGGCAAGTCTGCTAGTTAATTAGCTCAAGTTAATTAAATCAATGTCATCTATAAGTTGCTAGTGGAAAAGTAAATACTGTTTGTGTTGGTTGTTCCTTAGATATGCTAATTATATTTCTGCACACAATGTCATCTGCATATGATAATGTAATCAGGTACCTGACCAGGTGAGGTATATATTCGGTGTGAGTTTGTTCAATATATGTTCCAGATCACCATTCTTAGTAGTGTGGTGCCCTTAGCACTGTGCAGCATTACAGGCCTCCTCAGACCACTGTCCAGAGCACTGTGCAGCATTACAAGCCTCCTCAGACCACCGTCCAGAGCACTGTGCAGCATTAAAGGCCTCCTCAGACCGCCTAGAGCACTGTGCAGCATTACAGGCCTCCTCAGACCACAATCCAGAGCACTGTGCAGCATTACAGGCCTCCTCAAACTACCGTCCAGAGCATTGTGCTGCATTACAGGCCTCCTCAGACCACCGTCCAGAGCACTGTGCAGCATTATAGGCCTCCTCAGACCACCGTCCAGAGCACTGTGCAGCATTAAAGGCCTCCTCAGACCGCCCAGAGCACTGTGAAGCATTACAGGCTTCCTCAGATCACCGTCTAGAGCACTGTGCAGGATTACAGGCCTCCTCAGACTACCGTCCAGAGCATTGTGCAGCATTACAGGCCTCCTCAGACCACCGTCCAGAGCACTGTGCAGCATTATAGGCCTCCTCAGACCACCGTCCAGAGCACTGTGCAGCATTAAAGGCCTCCTCAGACCGCCCAGAGCACTTTGAAGCATTACAGACTTCCTCAGATCACCATCTAGAGCACTGTGCAGCATTACAGGCCTCCTCAGACCACAATCCAGAGCACTGTGTAGCATTACAGGCCTCCTCAGACTACCGTCTAGAGTACTGTGCAGTATTACAGGCCTCCTCAGACTACCGTCTAGAGCACTGTGCAGCATTACAGGCCTCCTCAGACCACCGTCCAGAGCACTGTGCAGCATTACAGGCCTCCACAGACCACAATCCAGAGCACTATGTAGCATTACAGATCTCCTCAGACTACCGTCTAGAGCACTGTGCAGCATTACAGGCCTCCTCAGACCACCGTCCAGAGCACTGTGCAGCGTTACAGGAATCCAGAGCACTGTGCAGCATTATAGGCCTCCTCAGACCACCGTCCAGAGCACTGTGCAGCATTAAAGGCCTCCTCAGACCGCCCAGAGCACTGTGAAGCATTACAGGCTTCCTCAGATCACCGTCTAGAGCACTGTGCAGGATTACAGGCCTCCTCAGACTACCGTCCAGAGCATTGTGCAGCATTACAGGCCTCCTCAGACCACCGTCCAGAGCACTGTGCAGCATTATAGGCCTCCTCAGACCACCGTCCAGAGCACTGTGCAGCATTAAAGGCCTCCTCAGACCGCCCAGAGCACTTTGAAGCATTACAGACTTCCTCAGATCACCATCTAGAGCACTGTGCAGCATTACAGGCCTCCTCAGACCACAATCCAGAGCACTGTGTAGCATTACAGGCCTCCTCAGACTACCGTCTAGAGTACTGTGCAGTATTACAGGCCTCCTCAGACTACCGTCTAGAGCACTGTGCAGCATTACAGGCCTCCTCAGACCACCGTCCAGAGCACTGTGCAGCATTACAGGCCTCCACAGACCACAATCCAGAGCACTATGTAGCATTACAGATCTCCTCAGACTACCGTCTAGAGCACTGTGCAGCATTACAGGCCTCCTCAGACCACCGTCCAGAGCACTGTGCAGCGTTACAGGAATCCAGAGCACTGTGCAGCATTATAGGCCTTTTCAGACTATCGTCCAGAGCATTGAGCAGCATTACAGCACTGTCCAGAGTGTCTGTGTAGTTTGTTAAAACCCTAATACCATAAATAATAACATATTAGATTTGTTTTTACTCCAGTATATAATGAGTTTGGAAATTCTAGAGAAATGCTTAAATAATGCATAACAATTTGACTAAACCCATTAGATTTTAGTCAAGAAAAATGGCATTTTAGTCAAAAGACAATGACTAAAACTAGAACAAAAATAATGGCCCATGGGACTTTTAAGAGGCACACAACCAATATTAAAAACGTATAAATTTATTACATAGAAACATAAAAAATCAAATCATGAATAATGATTACAATATGATATAATTGGTGGAATCAGTACAGGACATCTAATACAACTTCATGAAAAGTATAACTTCATTTATTCCAGACAATCTGCGCTGTATCGATCTCAAATGACTAAAACTAAATTGAAATTTAACGCCAAAATTAACACTGGCGGTAATGCAATGTGAGCCGAGCATGCAGCTCACAAGTCCTGCTGGCGCAGTCCTGCAATGTAAAATTGCCGTTTAGCAGTTTATGGCCCCTTTCACACAGGCTGACCGTTCAGATCCGCCTGTCAGTTTTTTTGGCAGATCTGAACGGTCCCTCCATGCATCCCTATGGGGCATCATCGGATGTCAGCGGAGAAATGTCCGCTGACACCCGATCCGATCCGTCAAATCTGGACGGATGGAAACCCTATTTTCCAATTTTCCATCCGTCCAGCGGATCGGATCGGATGGGAACGGAATGTCTGATTCCCCCATAGAGATGCATGGGGAACTGACAGCTGTGTCTCCGCACACAGCGCAGAGACACAGCTGTCATCCTCCTGCTCAGCGGGGGATTGGCGGATCGATTCCCCGCTGAGATAAACGGAGTTCGTCCGCTGGACGGACAGTGTAAAAGGGGCCTAAAGATGAAATTCAAAAACATTAAAACAAAAAACGGCTTTTCAGAAGACAGCATTAGCCCCTCCTGAATGCCTCTCAGCTGTTGTTATACCTTTCTCTAAAAAGATTAACCGCAGAACTCTTTTCAGGCGGTGGAATGCAGTACTGCTAATATGAAAGAAGCCTTCCTGAAAAATGTTTTATTCATTAGTTCATCACAGAGTATACAATAGTAAGTGCATTGTTAGTGGGGTGAACAACTACAGCAGTGATATCTTGATGTTGGGGGTTCCCAAAAATTGTATGAATCCACTCTCTATAATCATTTAATATCATTTTCAGGTAGAATGGCCCTTTAAATATGGTACTTTGACCAATACTTACCCAAAACACCTTTGTAGCTTAAAATATTTATATAATTTACATAAAAATATTTAATGTTTATGTTATTGAAGCTCATTGACATGCATTTCCAATGCATTTTGAATTTAGGATTTGGAGTGGATGAATCAACAGCCATTGACAGAGGCTTGTGTCACATCAAAACATAAATTATAACTTCTATGAGCCTCCCAATGCACCAAAACGCAGCACAAAGGGAGACGTTTTAAATTTCAATACAGAGATGGGAACCGGGACTGTATTTATTATGGGGAACGTGGACACAATCATTTTAGTGCATTGTAATGCGTGCAATAAAAAGCAACATTGTAAATGGGCCCTAAGTTAAGAGCTTTTATCTACTACTCCCTGATCACATATGCTCTGCTAGTTTATTTTCTGAATGAGACACAGAAGCCTTGCAAAAGATTGTGTTTTGTGGCCTGTCTTCTGATGTTATCCATTCTCTTGCTTTTTCTAGATATTATATATACTTTATATATATATACTGTGTGTGTGTGTGTGTGTGTGTATATATATATATACACATACATATCTCTCTATCTCTCTCTCTCTATATATATATGTATGTATATATATATATATATATATATATATATATATATATACAGTGGGTACGGAAAGTATTCAGACCCCCTTAAATTTTTCACTCTTTGTTATATTGCAGCCATTTGCTAAAATCATTTAAGTTCATTCTTCTTCCTCATGAATGTACACATAGCACCCCATACTGACAGAAAAACACAGAATTGTTGACATTGTTGCAGATTTATTAAAAAAGAAAAACTGAAATATCACATGGTCCTAAGTATTCAGACCCTTTGCTCAGTATTTAGTAGAAGCCCCCTTTTGATCTAATACAGCCAGGAGTATTTTTGGGAAAGATGCAACAAGTCTTTCACACCTGGATTTGGGGATCCTCTGCCATTCCTCCTTGCAGATCCTCTCCAGTTCTGTCAGGTTGGATGGTAAACGTTGGTGGACAGCCATTTTTAGGTCTCTCCAGAGATGCTCAATTGGGTTTAAGTCAGGGCTCTGGCTGGGCCATTCAAGAACAGTCACGGAGTTGTTGTGAAGCCACTCCTTCGTTATTTTAGCTGTGTGCTTAGGGTCATTGTCTTGTTGGAAGGTAAACCTTCGGCCCAGTCTGAGGTCCAGAGCACTCTGGAGAAGGTTTTTGTCCAGGATATCCCTGTACTTGGCCGCATTCATCTTTCCCTCGATTGCAACCAGTCGTCCTGTCCCTGCAGCTGAAAAACACCCCCACAGCATGATGCTGCCACCACCATGCTTCACTGTTGGGACTGTATTGGACAGGTGATGAGCAGTGCCTGGTTTTCTCCACACATACTGCTTAGAATTAAGGCCAAAAAGTTCTATTTTGGTCTCATCAGACCAGAGAATCTCATTTCTCACCATCTTGGAGTCCTTCAGGTGTTTTTTTTAGCAAACTCCATGCGGGCTTTCATGTGTCTTACACTGAGGAGAGGCTTCCGTCGGGCCTCTCTGCCATAAAGCCCCGACTGGTGGAGGGCTGCAGTGATGGTTGACTTTCTACAACTTTCTCCCATCTCCTGACTGCATCTCTGGAGCTCAGCCACAGTGATCTTTGGGTTCTTCTTTACCTCTCTCACCAAGGCTCTTCTCCCCCGATAGCTCAGTTTGGCCGGACGGCCAGCTCTAGGAAGGGTTCTGGTCGTCCCAAACGTCTTCCATTTGAGGATTATGGAGGCCACTGTGCTCTTAGGAACCTTAAGTGCAGCAGAAATCTTTTTGTAACCTTGGCCAGATCTGTGCCTTGCCACAATTCTGTCTCTGAGCTCTTCAGGCAGTTCCTTTGACCTCATGATTCTCATTTGCTCTGACATGCATTGTGATCTGGAAGGTCTTATATAGACAGGTGTGTGGCTTTCCTAATCAAGTCCCATCAGTATAATCAAACACAGCTGGACTCAAATGAAGGTGTAGAACCATCTCAAGGATGATCAGAAGAAATGGAAAGCACCTGAGTTAAATATATGAGTGTCACAGCAAAGGGTCTGAATACTTAGGACCATGTGATATTTCAGTTTTTCTTTTTTAATACATCTGCAACAATGTCAACAATTCTGTGTTTTTCTGTCAGTATGGGGTGCTATGTGTACATTCATGAGGAAGAAGAATGAACTTAAATGATTTTAGCAAATGGCTGCAATATAACAAAGAGTGAAAAATTTAAGGGGGTCTGAATACTTTCTGTACCCACTGTATATACACACACATTATATATCCAAAAGTATTGGGAGGCCTACCTTTATACACACATGAGCTTTAATGGCATCCCAGTTTTGGTCCGTAGGGTTCAATATTGAGTTGGCCCACCCTTTCCAGCTATAACAGCTTCAACTCTTCTGGGAAGGCTGTCCACAAGGTTTAGGAGTGTGTCTATGGGAATGTTTGACCGTTCTTCCAGAAGCGCATTTGTGAGGTCAGGCACTGATGTTGGAGTAAAGGCCTGGCTCACAGTCTCCGCTCTAAATCATCCCAAAGGTGTTTTATCAGGTTGAGGTCAGGACTCTGTGCAGGCCAGTCAAGTTCCTCCACCCCAAACTCCCTCATCCACGTCTTTAGGGACCTTATTTTGTACACTGGTCCAAATCATTTGGTGGAGGGGGGGATTATGGTGTGGGGTTGTTTCTCAGGGGTTGGGCTTGGCCCCTTAGTTCCAGTGAAGGGAACTCTTAAGGCGTCAGCATACCAAGACATTTTGGACAATTTCATGGTCCCAACTTTGTGGGAACAGTTTGGGGACGGCCCCTTCCTGTTCCAACATGACTGAGCACCAGTGCACAATGCAAGGTCCATAAAGACATGGAAGGGTAAATTTGGGGTGGAGGCGTCCTGACCTCAACCCAACAGAACACCTTTTGGATGAATTAGAGCAGAGACTGTGAGCCAGGCCTTCTCGTCCAACATCAGTGCCTGACCTCACAAATGCCCTTTTGGTAGAATGGTCAAACATTCCCATAGACACACTCCTAAACCTTGTGGACAGCCTTCCCAGAAGAGTTGAAGCTGTTATAGCTGCAAAGGGTGGGCCAACTCAATAATGAACCCTACGGACTAAAGCCTCGTACACACGCAACGATTATCGGCCGACCGATCGGCCGTCTTTTGTCCAGTGTTGTTGTGTTGGTTGAAATGTGCTCTAGACTGCACACAAATTTTCTCGGCCAACAAAAACCAGAAGTGATGTCATGTGATGGTTAACTTTCCGTGTGTTTTTTCTTCTCTGAGCATGCCCAGTCTTGCTCATCTGAATTTTGTCTGCCGAAATCTGTACTGACTGATGAAAAATCGGCTGTTCTGTGACGGCCAACAAAAATTTTATAGTCTGCAAACCAGATTTTGTTCGGCCGAAAAGTCGGAGTCGGTTGTCGGAAGCATCATACTAACAAGCCGAAAATTGGCCGATCGGACGTTGGCCGAAAATTCACGGCCAACAATCGTTGCGTGTGTAGGAGGCATAAGACTGGGATGCCATTAAAGTTCATGTAAAGGCAGGTGTCCCAATACTTTTGACAGTATAGTGTGTATATAATATGTATATATATATATATATATATCAAGCAATTATAAAATTCCAGAGCTAAATCTTCAGAGCGTGCAGCAAAAGAGAAATGGATGTGCCAAATATAAATACTGTAGTCCATTGGTTAGGAATCAACTGCTACCTGGGGACATTTTTTTTTTTTAATTCACTTTTTTTTCCCTTTTTGCTGTAAGCGAAATGTTCCCCGTTCTGCTACCGTGAATACATAAGGACACGAGAGAGGTGCACGGAACACGGCAAAGACACGGCGATGCATGGAGTCACGTGAGCGGGATGCTGTGCCTCCAGCACATAATACCCTTCTCTTAACTGTGACATCTGCTAATTCTTTTCTTCAAACTGGAGCAGTGCTCCCGCCCTCCCGCTGGGACATACGCTGCATATGGAGCGGAATAGCGGAGAGAGAGCCAGGGGCAGGCCGTACTCTGCTAACTCTTTATGCACAAACCCTCATTAAACTTCCTCCACATACACAGCTCAACAGAGGGGACAAATTGATCCCCGAGTCTGGCCTTTACCTGGGGGGGCCCCTGCCCTTTGGCACCTGAATAGGGTAGACAGGCCTGATTAGCAGGAGGCCGCATGATTCCGTTCTTGGCCTGGGGGGAAGCACAGATCCCTGTGGAGTTCTAGCAAACTGCAACCTTGGGATCTTGCTAACTCACAGGTAATTAGCCAATTTGGCACCCCCCCCCCTTTTTTTAAAGCAGAACTCAAGCCCAAAAATAGAAATACGTAGACGCGAACAGTCACCTGCCAAATACTTGGAATTCTATCCAGACGTTTCTGTAAATCACTATTTCTGCCAAATCACGTAGTTAAAGGATGACAACACACTACTGAAGCATTTTGTGTCTCCAGCCTGCTCATTGTAGTGTGAAAGGGCATCTGATATATGCTGTGCAGGGGACTGGAGGAAGATAGTACGAAGACACATTTCAAGCATTTAAATTAGCAGCATTTTAAAATATACTGTATTTATTCTTTAACCACTTTAGCCCCGGAAGGTTTTACCCCCTTAATGACCAGGCCATTTTATGCGATTCAGCGCTGCGTTGCTTTAACTGACAATTCATGTCCTTTTTTCCCCCAAAATAGAGCTTTCTTTTGGTGGTATTTGATCACCTCTGCGGTTTGTTAGTTTTTTGCGCTATAAACATAAAAAAGTGACAATTTTGAAAAAACACCAATACTTTCTACTTTCTGCTATAAAACATTCCCAATAAATTTTTTTTTAAAAAAAATCTATTTTTTTTTATCAGTTTAGGCCAATTTGTATTCTACTACATACAGTGGGTACGGAAAGTATTCAGACCCCCTTAAATTTTTCACTCTTTGTTATATTGCAGCCATTTGCTAAAATCATTTAAGTTCATTCTTCTTCCTCATGAATGTACACATAGCACCCCATACTGACAGAAAAACACAGAATTGTTGACATTGTTGCAGATTTATTAAAAAAGAAAAACTGAAATATCACATGGTCCTAAGTATTCAGACCCTTTGCTGTGACACTCATATATTTAACTCAGGTGCTTTCCATTTCTTCTGATCATCCTTGAGATGGTTCTACACCTTCATTTGAGTCCAGCTGTGTTTGATTATACTGATTGGACTTGATTAGGAAAGCCACACACCTGTCTATATAAGACCTTCCAGATCACAATGCATGTCAGAGCAAATGAGAATCATGAGGTCAAAGGAACTGCCTGAAGAGCTCAGAGACAGAATTATGGCAAGGCACAGATCTGGCCAAGGTTACAAAAAGATTTCTGCTGCACTTAAGGTTCCTAAGAGCACAGTGGCCTCCATAATCCTCAAATGGAAGACGTTTGGGACGACCAGAACCCTTCCTAGAGCTGGCCGTCCGGCCAAACTGAGCTATCGGGGAAGAAGAGCCTTGGTGAGAGAGGTAAAGAAGAACCCAAAGATCACTGTGGCTGAGCTCCAGAGATGCAGTCAGGAGATGGGAGAAAGTTGTAGAAAGTCAACCATCACTGCAGCCCTCCACCAGTCGGGGCTTTATGGCAGAGTGGCCCGACGGAAGCCTCTCCTCAGTGTAAGACACATGAAAGCCCGCATGGAGTTTGCTAAAAAACACCTGAAGGACTCCAAGATGGTGAGAAATAAGATTCTCTGGTCTGATGAGACCAAAATAGAACTTTTTGGCCTTAATTCTAAGCGGTATGTGTGGAGAAAACCAGGCACTGCTCATCACCTGTCCAATACAGTCCCAACAGTGAAGCATGGTGGTGGCAGCATCATGCTGTGGGGGTGTTTTTCAGCTGCAGGGACAGGACGACTGGTTGCAATCGAGGGAAAGATGAATGCGGCCAAGTACAGGGATATCCTGGACAAAAACCTTCTCCAGAGTGCTCTGGACCTCAGACTGGGCCGAAGGTTTACCTTCCAACAAGACAATGACCCTAAGCACACAGCTAAAATAACGAAGGAGTGGCTTCACAACAACTCCGTGACTGTTCTTGAATGGCCCAGCCAGAGCTCTGACTTAAACCCAATTGAGCATCTCTGGAGAGACCTAAAAATGGCTGTCCACCAACGTTTACCATCCAACCTGACAGAACTGGAGAGGATCTGCAAGGAGGAATGGCAGAGGATCCCCAAATCCAGGTGTGAAAGACTTGTTGCATCTTTCCCAAAAAGACTCCTGGCTGTATTAGATCAAAAGGGGGCTTCTACTAAATACTGAGCAAAGGGTCTGAAAACTTAGGACCATGTGATATTTCAGTTTTTCTTTTTTAATAAATCTGCAACAATGTCAACAATTCTTTGTTTTTCTGTCAGTATGGGGAGCTATGTGTACATTCATGAGGAAGAAGAATGAACTTAAATGATTTTAGCAAATGGCTGCAATATAACAAAGAGTGAAAAATTTAAGGGGTCTGAATACTTTCCGTACCCACTGTATATAATTCTGCACTTCCATCTGCAGGGGGCGACTGCGCGCTAATAGCATGCCCCTCCTGCTGTAATTATTCACAGCAGAAGTCGATCTGCGGGTGTCGGCACTGGATGTCCGCCAGCACCCATCGATTATCAGTATAACACACAGAACGGGGATCTGTCTATGTAAAGGAGGCAGATCTCTGTTCTGACAGGCAGGAAGGGATGGATTTTGTGTTCCTGCAAAGCAGGGAATAAAATCAATCACTTCCTCTAGTAAAAGCAGAACATACATGTCACAAAAACACTGGCTAGGCACAGAGTTAACCCTTTGATCGCCCCTGATTTTAACTCCTTCCCAGCCAATGCTATTAGAACGGTGACAGTGCATATTTTTAGCACTGGTCACTGTATTAGTGTCACCAGTCCCCACTAAGTGTCAAAGTGTAAGTTAGTGTCAGATTGTCAATATCGCAGTCCCGCTATAAGTCGATGATCAGTGCCATTACTAGTTTAAAAGAATAAATAAATAAAAATTCCAAAAATATATCCTATAGTTTGTAGACGCTATAACTTTTGTGTAAACCATTCAATATATACTTATTTTTTTTAATTTTTATTTACCAAATATATGTAGCAGAATACATATTGGCCTCAATTTATGAAGAAATTTGATTTTTTTACATTTTTTATTGGATGTGTTTTATTGTGCAATTGTCAGTTAAAGTAACGCAGTGCCGTATCGCAAAAAATGGCCTGGTCAGGGGGTAAATCTTCCGGAGGTCCACTGGTATATATATATATATATATATAATTTTTTTTTTTTTTTCAAAATATGTTGGTCTTTTTTTTTTGCCTATATTGCCTATATTTGCCTATATTGCAAAAAAAAAGTGGAGGTGATCAAATACCACCAATAGTAAGCTCTATTGGTGGGGAAAAAAATTACATAAATGTTATTTGGGTACAGCGTTGCATGACTGTGCAATTGTCAGTTAAAGTAACGCAGTGCCGTATCGCAAAAAATGGCCTGGTCAGGGGGTACATTTTCCGGAGGTCCACTGGTTAATGAGTATCCAGATCAAAGGGGGAGTTCTTTCTCACAAGTTATTTTTTCCAATTAAAGGCTCATTTATACTTGTGATTGGAAGGTAGAAAAAAACGCACTTTGAACCTTGTTTTTACTGTCCCCCCCCCCCCCACCCCCATCCCAACCGCTCCCTCTTAAGCTGCAGAGGCAGAAGTTAGGGGTGTACACATGATATGGCCGAATTACTTTGCATTGCGGTGCAGCAAAAAGTACCTCCCATTGCATTCTGCCGGCATTTTTGCCCACTGAGCGCAACTCATATAACTGAATCGGGCTGTGTTGCACATTCCCCGCCACATAGGATTTTAGGGGCTTAAACAGGTGTTGAGGTGGTGACATATTTCCTCCCCGCCGCCTGTCAAACATCCTCTGAGGAGTGATCCACTGCGGATCACTCTTCAGAGGGCACCACACACGGAGCCCTAAATGCTACATGCTGAGTAATGTTTTAGTGTAAGATTTCCAGGTATTATCTCCCATTGAGATTGCAGTGCTCCCTGACTATGCTTTCATCTGTTTCTCTTTCCAGAAGGACAGCACAAACTTTGTTCTGGGATCATCCAAGGTCAATTTCTACTTCCTGGACTGAGATGCCGGCTCAGAGATGACAAAATCAAGGTTATTCTTGTTCACAAAGGTGTGACACAAATCAGCCCCTGTTTCAGTCTCTCAGCTTGTGACTTGCTACAAAGTTACAGTGTTGCAGTCTGATCAAAGGGGGAGAGGAGACGGAGGAAATGCTTCCTTCTGCCTGCAGTAGACGACATCATCTCAGCCTAGGCAGAGTCACTGACTGGAGCTCGGAGACAGATATTTATTGATAAAAGGTGGAGCTTTTCTAAAAAAATTACACCGTCAGAAACGTATTAAAGCAAAATGATAAAGTTACTGAAAAATCGACTTTAATGTTTTTATAACAAGTCAGACTTGTAAAGTTTTGAACCAGCATTCCAAAAAGAGGCCGCTGATGAAATCCAAACAGATTAAAATAAAAAAAAAATCTTATGTATAGGAATTTTACGGGGGATTAAAGCAGAACTCTAATCTAATCGATAGACAAGATATGCTTGTAAAACAAGGGAGCTGTGTAGAAATCAATAACCATAACCAATAAACACTTTTACATCCTTTCCTTGGACAGGGAGAGGAGAAAGACAGCAGAACAAAACTAGAAACCCTGATAAATCAGATTCTCATCAGAGGACAAGAAGCAAAGTAAGGGAAATAAGAAACGCACACACTGCATCAGAGGAGAAGATTTTCTGGTTTACTGGTTTAGCCCTTTTATGCACAGAAAAAGAAGCATCAATAGATAAGGGGTGGCAAACTCAATTTCATTGAGAGTCGCATCAGCAGTATGGTTGTCCTCAAAGGGCCGGTTGTATCTGGGATGCGCTACATACAGAGTGCAGGGTTATGGGGTACACTACATACATAGTGCAGAGTTCAGGGGTGCTTTATGTACAGAGTGCAGAGTTCAGGAGTGCAATATGTACCGAGTGCAGAATTCAGGGTTGCGTTATGTACAGAGTGCAGAGTTATGGGGTACCCTACATACATAGTGCAGAGTTCAGGGGTGCATTATGTACAGAGTGCAGAATTCAGGGGTGCGTTATGTACAGAGTGCAGAATTCAGGGGTGCGTTATGAACAGAGTGCAGAATACAGGGGTGCGTTATGTACTGAGTGCAAAGTTCAGAGGTGCATTATGTACAGACTGCAAAGTTCAGGGGTGCATTATGTGCAGAGTTCAGGGCTGGGTTATGTACAGAGTGCAGAGTTCAGGAGTGCAATATGTACCGAGTGCAGAATTCAGGGGTGCGTTATGTACAGAGTGCAGAATTCAAGGGTGCGTTATCTACAGAGTGCAGAGTTCAGAGGTGCATTATGTACAGAGTGCAGAGTTCAAGGGTGCGTTATGTGCCAAGTTCAGGGGTGGGTTCTGTACAGGAGTGCAATATATACAGAGTGCAGTATTCAGGGGTGCGTTATGTATAGAGTGCAGAGTTCGGGGATGCATTATGTACAGAGTGCAAAGTTCAGGGGTGTGTTATGTGCCGAGTTCAGGGGTGGGTTCTGTACAGAGTGCAGAGTTCAGGAGTGCAATATATACAGAGTGCAGTATTCAGGGGTGCGTTATGTATAGAGTGCAAAAATCAAGGGTGCTTTATGTACAGAGTGCAGAGATAAGCGGTGCATTATGTACAGAGTGCAGAGTTCAGGGGTGCGTTATGTACAGAGTGCAGGGGTGCATTATGTACAGAGTGCAGAGTTCAGGGGTGCATTATGTACAGAATGCAGAGTTCAGGGGTGCGTTATGTACAGAGTGCAGAGTTAAGGGGTGCGTTATGTACAGAATGCAGAGTTCACGGGTGTGTTATGTACAGAGTTCAGGGGTGCGTTATGTGCAGAGTTCAAGGGTGCGTTATGTACAGAGTGCAGAATTCAGGGTTGCATTATGTACAGAGTGCAGATTTCAGCCATGTGTTATATACAGAAGTGCGTTACGTACAGAGTGCAGAGTTCAGGGCTGCATTATGTACAGAGTGCAGAGTTCAGGAGTGCGTTATGTACACAGTACAAAGTTCAGGGGTGAATTATGTACAGAGAGCAGAGTTCAAGGGTGCGCTACTTACAGAGTACAGGGTTCAGGAGTGCTCTACATACAGAGTTCAGAGTTCAGGGATGCATCATGTACAGAGTGGAGAGTTCAGGGGTGCGTTATGTACAGAGTTCAGATGCAATTATATACAGAGTGCAGGGTTCAGCGATGTGCTATGTACAGAGTGCAGGGTTCAGCAATGTGCTATGTACAGAGTGCAGGGTTTAGCGATGTGCTATGTACAGAGTGCAGGGTTCAGCAATGTGCTATGTACAGAGTGCTGGGTTCAGCAATGCGCTATGCACAGTGTGCAATGCCAATCCCCCTCCCCCAAAAGCTTTGTTGCATCTCTAGTCCCTCCTACCTCTCCCTATGCAGAGGGATCTAGTACCACCCTGTGTAGGCAACTTGAGCTACCCATATATTTGGCTCTATTATACCTCCCTGTGTAGGTGATGCTGCCTTGCATGGGGATTGTTCTCGCTCTCACATTCAGGACACATTCAGGACAGCTGTCCGCGCTGTGTGCCCCCCCCCCCCCCCCATCTGGAAGCTGCTGAACACAAAGCTGTCCCTTGTTAACACAGAAGATTTCTGTGTTTACAAAAGACAGCGGGGAGCAGAGAGTTAAGTTAGAGCCAGAGTTCCACCATGATCCAGCTACAAAACTGGTTGAGAAGGACACGTGATAAGGACTGGCAGGTCAGATTTGGCCCACAGGCCTTGTGTTTGACATATGTGACATAGATGCTCTAAATTTTCCACATATGACTTACTGGAGACACAAGGGGGAAGATTTACTTAAACTGTAGAACTCAGAATCTGGTGCAACTGTGCATGGTAGCCAATCAGCTTCTAACTTCAGCTTGTTCAATTAAGCTTAGACAATAAATCCAGGAAGCTATTTGGTTTCTGTGCAGATCTGCACCAAATTTTGCACGCTCCAGTTTTAGTAAGTCACCCCCTAGGAGACCCCATGAACAGTGAAGAGGATTTTTTGCAAAATGGCACTGACATAAGGCTCGATTATGCTTGGGCTCAGAGCTTCGCAATACGCTGAAATGAATCCCCTACTGAAGAGGTCATCGCCTCACGCGCTGACGTAACGCGTATAGAGGGCAGAGCCTGTTTGTGGACGTCACATCCTCTCTGGATTACTTACGGAACGGCTGTATACATTCACTATCGAGTGCCTTCTTTGTAAGTCTATTTGCTTTATTAAACTATTTAAAATCATGCCAGTGGATTCTCCTTCTACCTGGTTTACCTTTTTGTGGGTGAATGTAATCGGATCCTGGATGACCCTCTGGTGTCCTGAATGAGAATCTGCCAAACATTCTTTAACCCCTGAGGGGTATAGCTGCATTTGACCCTGGGTGACTCCTGGGTCAGAAATTAAGGTGAGAGGCTATAATTTTGCGGTGGTGGTGAACTGGAGCACGCTCATGGAGTTGTGGATTTGGACACTGATGTTATATTGGGACCACAGCATAACTTTTTCACTTGGATTTTTAATGTATCACATGATATTTGTAGCATTTTCATTTTTTATGTGATTATCTGAGTCATATAATTTTCTATTTGATTATTTGAGTCATATATTTATGACCTGGCGCAGCACTTTTTTGGTTTTATATTATTGTTTTGTGGAGTGGGAACACAGTTGGTGCTAGCAGCTGGATACTGTTATTTTGTTTGATACCTAATATCTAGTGTGTCACGTCTTATTTGTACACATATTTTTCACACATTTATTGCGCTGATAGATTTTCTACACTATCTAACTTCAGCTTGTTCAATTAAGCTTAGACAATAAATCCAGGAAGCTGATTGGTTTCTGTGCAGATCTGCACCAAATTTTGCACGCTCCAGTTTTAGTAAGTCACCCCCTAGGAGACCCCGTAAAACAGTGAAGGGGATTTTTTGCAAATGGCACTGACATAAGGCTCGATCATGCTTGGCTTCGCAATACGCTGAAATGAATCTCCTGCACTCCAGTTTTGGACAATGAAGTGCCGAGGCGAATAAATGGTATTTGAGCTTAGAAAAATTGGTGTGATTTGTTGGCCAGTTTTTTGGGGTCTTATTTAATGCATATATGCAATAATTAGTTCTAAAGGGTTTGCATACACTTTAACATGTTTAAAGCTGCAGTTTAGGTATGGTAATTTTTACATAACTGCATGGGTTCAGCTTGGCTATGTACTCTTTATGCCATTCCTGTGGGATCCCTCTAGAACAGGGATCCTCAAACTACGGCCCACCAGCAGGTGCAGAACAACACATCCCATGAGGCATTTTTAAACTCTTACATTAACAGACATAGTTGGGCATGATGAGAATTGTAGTTCCTTAACCACTTGCCGACCGCCGCCCAACTATATACGGCAGCGGTCAGCACCTCCCAGGCAAAGTGACGTACCGGTACGTCGCTAGCCTGGGAGCGAATAGGGGGCGAGCGCACGCCGCCGGAGGCGCGCTCCCGCCCCCGCTCGTACCCGACGAAGCCGGCGCCGTGTGACTGGCAGACCCGATGTCCGCCGGTCACTCGCGATCATCGGGTAGAGAGGGAGAAAGGCAGGCGGCTAGTGTAAACAAAGCCGCCTGTCACTCTCCCCTGTGTAAAAGCACAGATCATCGGTCCTGCTATGTAGGACCGTTGATCTGTGCTATTACACCACTAGCCACATCTAATGGCAGTTAGAAACACGCCCCTAGGGACACACTTAACCCCTCCCTCTCCAATAAAGTTAACCCCTTCTCTCCCAGTGTAATTTTTACAGTAACAGTGCATATGTATAGCACTGATTACTGTAGTAATGTCACTGGTACCCCCAAAAGTGTCAAAAATGTCAGTCAAGGGTCCGATCTGTCTGCCGTAATGTCGCAGTACCGCAAAAAAAAAAAATCGCAGATCGCCGCCATTACGCGTTAAAAAAAAAAAACAACAAAAATGACAAAAATCTTTCCCTTAGTTAGTAAACGCAATAACTTTTGCGCAAACCAATCAAAATACGCTTATTGTGATTTTTTTTTTACCAAACATATGTAGCAGAAAACAAATTGGCCAAAAATTTAAAAAAATTTAGATTTTTTAATTTTTTTGGGGGGGAATTTCATATAAAAAAATGTGAAAAATATTGTTATTTTTGCAAAATTGTCCCTCTTTTTTTGTTTATAGCGCATGATCAAAAAATCGCACAGGTGATCAAATACCACCAGAAGAAAGCTCTGTTTGTGGGAAAAAAAAGGACGTCAAATTTGTTTGGGTACAGCGTCGCACGACCGCGCAATTGTCTGTTAAAGTCACGCAGTGCCGAATCGCAAAATACCCCCTGGTCAGGAAGGGGGTAAAATCTTCCGGGGCTTTAGTGGTTAACAACTGGAGGGTCATAGTTTGAAGACCCCTGTTCTAGAAGCTGGGATTCATTGTAGTAGGCACCGTTACCACAGTGATTGCTGCCAGGTTCCGGGTCCTGTGCCCTGCTGCTTACTGAACTGGTCAGTATTGGCACTTTTCTGAGAACACTCTGTACTTTCTCAATGAATACAAAGTGTTCTCTGCTCGGTTAAGATGGAGGTTGTGACGTCACACTACCCTGCCTCTCCACCTCTTCCAATCAAAAAACACTTTGCAATTACTGAGAGATTGCAAAGTGTTCCCAGAATGGTGCCTGTGCTTAGCTGTGTTCACAATATAGTAGGGCAGACGCTCAGCATCAGACATAGAAACTAGTGGAGATCAATCGAGAAGTGGTGCCTGCTACAGTACAGTGAATTCCATATTCCACCAGAACGGCACATAGTGATTGGGTTTAGATTTTACCAATGCTGAAATTTTAGATGGCAAAATGTTTTGTGCAGAAACCAACAAGCCCGACACAATGAAGCCTATTTTGAGAAGGCAGAGAGATGATTGGGGTCAGCCCCCCTATGCACTGACTGGATTTATCATTTTGCTCATGAGACTAAGCATTCTGAAAACACAATTCTGCTCTTCTTTTGCAGTACTTTACTCCTCGGTAAAGTTGAATAATCTCCCCCCACCGTTCTTTTATTTTACCGTGGTAATATTTGCCTTTTGTAGACTGCACGGCGGTCATTTTACCATCGTGAATAAAATAAAATAATCTTCCAGAAGCCAGACACGCAGGTCACATTACAGAGGCGTGCACCCCACGTTCTTGATACAAAGCTTACTGCGTGAGATCCAGCCTGACTTTGTCACACATTTACAAATGTAATAAGGTGTCTTTTCAGACAAGATCAATGAATTTAGGCCTGGTGGCCCTTTGAGAGAGTTAATTAAGAAAATAACAGGGAAAAGGGCTGAGTTGTTGAATCATTACACAATGGCCTGCGATTCATCAAAGCGTAATAGCCTCCTTCCCATAATAAAATGCCACGGCATGAAGTCAATGAGCCCTGGCCCTCAATACTGCGTATCATTGCGCGGCCGCCATTCATCACCCCTCCTGCTTCCATCTCAGATGGGGGTTTTATTAAAGAGAACCAGTTGGAATTGCACTTAGGCATGATACTGAATATTAAAGTAAAATTCAATCTTTGTTTTTTTTTTTAATTTAAATAATAAACATGTTATACTTACCAGCTCTGTGCAATGGTTTTGCACCGAGCAGCCCCAATCTTCCTTTTCTGGGGTATCCAGCCGGCTCTCCACGCTCCTCTTCTTAGGCGAGTGCCCCCATCAGAGGCAGCTTTCTTAACGCAGTATCTGCGTCTATTGACACAGGCTGGGCAACTCGGCTGGCCTCCGCGTCACAGCATTTGATTGATAGCAGCAGAAGCCAATGGCTCGCACTGCTATTAATCTGTCCAGTGAGGAGGGAGGTAGCAGCGAGAGCCGCTGCTCTCGTGCAAGATGCTGGATCGGATCAGGCTCAGGTAAGAATAAAGGAGGGCTGCGGGGATCCTGCAGCAGAGAAGATTTTTACCTTAACCACTTAAGCCCCGGAGGATTTGGCTGCTAAAAGACCAGGGGGTTTTTTGCGATTTTTTACTGCGTGACTTTGACGGACAATTGCGCGGTCGTGCGATGCTGTACCTAAACAAATTTCACGTCCTTTTTTTCCCACAAACAGAGCCTTTTGGTGGTATTTGATCACCTGTGCAATTTTTTGATCATGCGCTATAAACAAAAAAACAGCGTAATTTTTGCAGAAATAAAAATATTTTTCACTTTTTTTTATATGAAATTCCCCCCAAAAAAAATGTAAAAATCAAAATTTTTTAACATTTTCGGCCAAATTGTTTTACGCTACATATGTTTGGTAAAAAAAATCGCAAAAAGCGTATTTTGATTGGTTTGCGCAAAAGTTATCGCGTTTACTAACAAAGGGAAAGATTTTTGTAATTTTTGGTGTTTTTTTTTAACGAGTAATGGCGGCGATCTGCGATTTTTTTGCGGTACTGCGACATTGCGGCGGACAGATCGGACCCTTGACTGACATTTTTGACACTTTTGGGGGTACCAGTGACATTACTGCAGTAATCAGTGCTATATATATGCACTGTTACTGCAAAAATTACACTGGCAGGGAAGGGGTTAACTTTATTGGACAGGGAGGGGTTAAGTGTGTCCTAGGGGCGTGTTTCTAACTGTGCAGGGACATGGTTATTGGTGTAAAAGCAAAGATCAACGGTTCTACATAGTAGAACTGTCAGATCTTCATTTTTACACCAGGGAGAATGACGGGCGGCTTGTTTACATAAGCCGCTCCGCCTTTCTCCCTTCACAGGAGCGATCGTAGTGTGACCGGTGGACATCGAGTCCGCCGGACACACGCACTGACTTGTCTGTGAACGAGCCGCGGCGGGCGCGCGCCTCGGCAGGCGCGCGCCCGCCCGCAATAGGCTCGCAAGTCAGTGACAGGCGAGTGACGTATCGATACGTCACTCTGCCTGGCCGGGGCTGACCGCCGCAGTATATAGTCGTGCGGCGGTCGGCAACCGGTTAATGTATAGAATGCATTAAGGTAAAAATTTTTAGAACTGCTGCATGTTAAGTAAGGGGGTAGGTTTACTATATACAAATAGACTGTGTAATGGTAACACGTACTAGGCCCTCACAAAGCTGTGCAAAAAGGCAAGGACGCCATGTTGTTCAACATTCAGCCATGACAGTTTGTAACACAAGTTGGTGAATAGCAGCAGTGGCCCCCTTTTTCACCCCCTCCCCAGTTGTTCAGTTCATACGATACACAAACTGTTAGCCAATGCCAGAACCTCAATATCAAATTATCTACTCTCTACTGCTTATTATCCAAACTTCAGTCTAGAAACCCAGATAAAAAAATTTGAAAAGTGAAATTCGCAAGCATGAGCCATCCGGAAAAACCAAGATACCGGCCAGATCTCCCCCTTATCGTAAATATCTTAGCTGAAGCTTCTAGAAATCCACATTTCTGTCTCCTCCTGTCAGGGATGTGCTGGCCCTAGCGCAACTAATGCTCAAGGGTGGACGCAAACTTCTCTGCCCAGGACAGGATAATATCCCCCTCTTTCTGGGCTGATCAACTCCTTGTGCCTCCTTGATGGTTGACATAAGCCACGGCCGTGGCACTGTCGGATTGCACCCTGACAGGGTGACCCCGAAGTCTGGGCATCCAGAATTTCAGAGCCCGACTGACTGCACACATTTCCAAAATGTTGATGGGGAGACAACTCTCTACCCAAGACCATTTCCCCTGGACAGTAGCTTCCTTCAGAACCACTCCCCAGCCGGAGAGACTTGCATCTGTAGTCACTACTTTCCAGGTCACTGGAAGAAAGGATTTCCCCCTCTCCAGATTTCTGGTCAACAACCACCAATTCAGACTCTGTTGTACTCTTGGTAGCAGAGATATGAACCAGTCCAAGGACTGAATTTTTCTGTTCCATGCAGACAGAATGTTGTTCTGCATGGGTCTGGCATGGAATTGAGCATAGGGAAGTGCCTCGACATCATCTTCCCCAGTAACATCATGCAAAGACGTATAGACGGATATCTCAGCCTTACTGTAGACTGAACCTGACCCTTTAGGTCTGAGACCCTTCTTGCTGGTAAGAATATCTTTGCCTGCACCGTGTCGATAAGAAGCCCCAGGTATTCCATACGCTGGACTGGCTGTAATGATGACTTTGCTAGGTTCAGTATCCAACCCAGACGTTCCAAAAAATTTACTGTCTGAAGGATATTTCGGCTTAGAGCCGACGCCGATCAATCTATTAGTAATAGATTGTCCAGATATCCTATTACAGATATCCTTCGGTACTTTAGAACAGCCAATACTGAAGCTAGGATCTTTGTGAACACTCTTGGAGCTGTGGCCAATCCTAAGGGCAGGGCCACAAACTGGAAATGATGGTTTCTATTTGCAAAAAGAAGAAGCCTTTGATAGGTCTGAAATATAGGCACATGAAGATATGCATCTTTGATGTCTATGGATGCTAGAAATTACTCTCCCTGCAGGGAGGCTATGACTGAACGAATTGATTCCATGCGGAAAGAATGAACGTTCAGAAACTGATTCAGCGCCTTGAGATTCAAATTAGGTCTCACATCCCCGTTTGGTTTGGGGATTATGAATAGGTTTGAGTAAAAACCCTTGAACCTTTCGTTTCCTGGAACCTCGGTTATCACCCTCTGAACTCTCAGCTGGTCCAATACCTGAAAGAGAGATCTTTCTTTTAGGGGATCTGTTGGTAACAACCTCACAAACCAAGGATGCAGGAACACCCGAAATTCCAGCTTGTGTCCCTGTGAAATGGTGGTCCTGAATTGACTTTACCCATACCCCTGAGAGCTGCATGAGCCTTCCCGCCACCAAGGCGAGTGGGGGCGCCCCTTCACTGAGAGGGCTTAGATGAAGAGTTGGCTGATCTCTGGGCCCAGGGCTTTTTCTGACCTTGCCCTGAAGGCTTGAGTCTGGATGCAGGCGGTTAAGGCCGTCGCCATTGCCTGGAATTGGAAGCATTGGTATTATGAGTGCTGGGGATCTTAAAGGAAGGTCTCCGAGACCTGCTCTTCCTCTTTACATGTAGCAACGTACTCTCCCCCCCCCCCCCCCAAGATCTTTTGGATATACTTATCCAGATCATCACCAAAAAGGCGTTCTCCCTGAAAAGGGAAGCTAGCTAGTAATTTTTTACATGGTAATTCCGCAGACCAGCTCTTTAACCAAAGGATTCTGCGCATATGCACTGTCATCAGAGCAAACCATGACATTTGCCTTATGGAGTCCGTAAGAGCATCTACTGCGAAACACAAAGTGCGAGGTAGATCTGACAGATCTTCCACAGACTCTCCTTGAGAAGGAACTGTCTTGGACACTCGCTTTATGCGGTCTTTCAAAGACTGACACACTCCTATGGCTGGTACTGCTGATTGTACTGCACAACCTGCAACCGCAAAGGAGACTTTCAATAAAGATTCCAACTTTTTATTCGCTGGATCTTTAAAAAAACCTTGGCATTATCCACAGGACAGATTCTTGTTAACCGAAGAAATGGCTGCATCCACAGTGGGAATTTTCCATCTCTTAGAAAACTTATCCTCCATAGGATATAACAATGAAAACCTTTTAGGAGGAACAAACATCCTGTCAGGATGATCCAATCATTATACACTTCTTGCTCCAAGAGTGGATGCATGGGAAATGACCGAGGACTCTGAGAAGGGCGCAATGAGCCCAGGGAGGAAAAAGAGGTTTCAGTTGTCTCTAAGGGCGGAAGTTTAAACTCAGCCTGGACCATCTCAGCAAGAGACCGAATAAACAATCTCTGGGATTGAGAGACTGATAGAAATTCCTCTGACTCTGACTCCCCGGAAGTAGAAATTTCAGCTTGTCAGTCCATAGGGTCACCCTCAGCTACATCTTCCACATCCTCTGCCCAACCCTGAACTGATTCAGGGGGCAGCTTAGGCAAAGGGGATCTAACCCGCTTCTTACCTCCATGTGATGCTGCAATCATGTCAGCAATCCTACCCTCTAGGCTGGCTAATGCCGATGCCAACTCATCCTTGATAACATAGGCTGTGGCAGAAGTACACTGAGTAGCTACTATTATGCCTGACAACCATAATGGCTCAGATTGGCTAGATGCCTCTGGCTTATCAGGAGGAATAGACACAGTAGAAGCATGACTAGGACCTTCAGGGCCTGACAGTGGCATTATGTTGCCTTTCCAACTGTGCTCCCTCTAGCCCTTTTTTTTTTTATAGCAAGACAAACTTGAGGTACTACCTTGAAAAGTGCCAAGCTTATACAGCCTAATCTGTGTCCCCTTCAGCCTCTGACAGAGGCTAGTGTGTTGAAAACAGTTCCTTTAAAATTTG
Organism: Pelophylax lessonae; assembly: GCF_965119305.1. NCBI lineage: Eukaryota > Metazoa > Chordata > Amphibia > Anura > Ranidae > Pelophylax > Pelophylax lessonae. The sequence continues at coordinate 292,172,528 of NC_138775.1, read as the reverse complement.
CGCCTTTTTATGCTGAGCCGCACATGCACGGCGTGTATGTGGCGTCCACGTGCACGCCATTGTGTTTGAACCTGCCTTCCTACGCGGCATACGCCTGTTTATGAAAAGCGAAGATTCCCACGCGCGTGAACAATACTTCGCCACAGACATGCCAGGAAGCGGGAGACGAGCATGGGGACGCTTAAACGCCAAGGCGAAAACAGCAAAGATGGGATGAGAGCAGCTTAGGCTGAATCTTGTTTGCCACAGATGAAACCCTTCAGGTAATCAGCTCAGGGTAAGAAACAGTGTAACAATATGCTTTAAACATACTTTGCATAAACCTGCTACATTACATGTAATTACAAGCAGAAATACACTTGGCACAAGTCTCTGTAATCTTATTAAAGGGAACAGTGCATCAAATATTTACAATTTTAACCTTTTAAGTTTTGTATGCTGTGTAAATTTTCTGGCGTATAAGACTACTTTTGAACCTCAAAAAAATCCCCCAAAAATGGGGGGTCGTCTTATACGCCGAGTATAATATCTCCAAGGTAACCTAAGTATAAGTATTACCGGTAGATGAAAATTAGGGGGGTCGTCTTATACGCCCAGTCTTCTTATACGCAGGAAAATAGGGTATTTAAAATGGACTCACCAGTCCTACCGCAGGAATCTGCTATAAGCACGAATCCAATCTTCACCCATCATGGCGAGCATTGTCTTAGAGACCTTCAAGGACTGTGTCCCCTATATAAGAGGGCCACGGCCTTGGACCTGTAGAGCACCCTGCATGGAGCGCCTTTGTGGTTTGGTATTCCAAGGGTCCCGATCCCAGGGTCCAGCGCCTAAAAAGGATAGCGTTACAGGCAAAACCTTGTATCTGATTCTCGAGGTTTGGGTACCATCTTTTTAGTCCATTGACTGTTTTAGATAGATCCGATAGCTAACCCCTTAGATCCAGTGATCTTTGACTGGGGTATGATAGCATAATCTTTTTTTTTCTTCTCTGAAACAGAACAAACATGTGGAGCACCTTTCCATAGCGACCTTCACCTTTTAGACACTGGCGAAAAAACTGAGGTACTTCCTGTGTGGGAGTGATTATATAGGGGGTCATCAATTCTGATTGGTTGCCAGTGTCCTTTACCTATAGGTGGCTATATAACCCATATGTAATGATTCATGGCTCTGTGTCCCGTGATGTACGAAAAGAAAAACAGTTTCATGGATTTAAAAAAACAAAACACTAAAGTTAGCCCAATTTGTTTGTAAAATGTGAAAGCTGATGTTACGCTGAGTAAATAGATACCTAATATGTCATGCTTTAAAAACCTCCATAGGCGACATGATAAAAAATTTTTTACAGGTTACCAGTTTAGAGGTACAGAGGAGGTCTTGGGCTAGAATTGTTGCTCTCACTCTCGCAGTGATACCTCACATGTGTAGTTTGAAAGCTGTTTACATATGTGGGCGTATGCGTTCGCTTCTGCGTACGGGGGCGCTTTACATTTTTTTATTGATTATTTTATATTTGATTTGATTTTATATTTTTAGTCTTTCCCTTTAATTTTTTTTTATCACTTTTATTCTTATTATACAGAATGTAAACATCCCTTGTAATAAGAATAGGGCAGGACAGGTCCTCTTTATGGAGAGATATGGGGTCTATAAGTCCCCACATCTCTCCTCTAGGCTGGAAAGACTGAGATAAAATAAAACAAAACGATATCAGCTTACCAGCCGAGTCCACTGCAGTATTTACAACTGCCAGGCCAGATGTGACGTCATAATGTCACACTCGGGCCTCTGAGAATCATAGAGACTGCCGGGGACTTTCTGGTTTCTGGACTTTCATATTCTCTATGGTGAACTTCTGCCGCAGGCGGATCACTTCTCCAGCTTAGCGCTTGCACGGGAGAGCTGGTAGGAGCACCAGAGGTTGAACTGCCGCTATGATTGTACTTTCGGAGCAGGGAATCACGGGCTGCAAAAGATGATATCTGAATGATGCCTGCAGCTGCACCCATCATTCAGATATCTCCACTCAAAGCCCAGGACGTCATAAGAGCTTTGGGGTCGTCATTGGGCTGGAACAGTACTGCCGGCATGTTTCTTCATTTTCATAAACTTGTGCCAATAAAATGAGATCCCCTTGGGGTGTCTACTTGAAAATAGAGGGTCATTTTGTTTAGTTTTTTTGTACTATTCTGGCATTTTTAATTCAACAGAAAGTAAGGGAAACGTGTGAATATTCAAATAAAAGTAAGCCGATTTACACAAATGCAATAACAATGATTAACCGGTGGTCAAAACAAAAGCCCACAACCATGTGACCCAACACCAAATAGGTAATTCAAGCACGTGTAGTTCTTTTCTTTACATAGCTGCATGTTTGTGCCATAACCTCTGTAAAAATGCACACTCACCAAATGGGGGTGACCCCTTAGTTTAGGGAGGTCATTATGCACTTTATCCTGGTTAGCAATATCACTGTAAATCACAATTCCTCCTAGACACCAGTGAGTTATGGCCCCTCACTGATGTACCATATGGTCCTCACTCACATACTCACACACATGTTCAGCGACATAATCTAAAAATTATATCATAATGCAGTATTTATTTACTATTTGGAATAAATACTTAGAATAATGCCCACTCACATTTATAAGTACCCCAGAACGGCACCACTGTATACAGCCTTGTTGAAAGAAAACCACTCTGATCTCTAGAGCCGGGGTACACTCCAAATGCCGGAATTCCGTGCCCGGATGTGACATCACACAGGTGAAATGGAAGTGACATCAATAGTCCTGCATCAACGCGTTTCATCGATACTGCATCCACAGGAAGCTTAAAGAAAAGAGGAAAAACTACAAGTGCAAGTGCGTGAATGACCTATTTGGTGTTGGGTCATGTAGTCGTGGGCTTTCTTTTGGACTTTTGTTTGGACCACTGGTTAATCATTGTTATTGCATTTGTGTAAATTGGCTTACTGTTATTTGAATATTGTTACGTAGGTGTAATACACACTTAAAGAAGTGTTTTTATACATTATCAACATTTTTTTTACAGTATAATGATTTTTTTTATGATTATTAGGATTAGACCCCTTCTATTGTTTCTTTCTTTGCAAATGGAAATGTGTTGTTTTCTAAATATTTCTAGTCTCTGAAGTGTTACTAAACCCACAACAGTAAAATCAGTCAGTATATGCAGTAAAGCTGGCTTGTTATACTCACTGTGGAACCTAAGAGGTTAATTCTCTGCATTGTGTAAAAAGCCTGTTTGATCCTGTCTTCTCTAATCCTCCCCTTCGTCCACTGTCCCAAATCCATCTGCTGATAGAACAGAGCCTTGGGGGGCACTCTGCACTTGCTCAGTTTAGTGTGTATTGCTGTAGAGTTTTTTTTTTTTTCTTTTCTTGGGAGAGTGCGTGTGATCAGCACAGGGCCAATCAGCACTGTCCAGACAGAGGGTCAGGGGTCCTGCAGCCTTATAGGACAATCAGGGGAGAATGAAAACTCCTCATACAAGATTTAACCAGACACGGATAGAAGTCACAACGTGACTGCTATATACTGCTGATGAGAAAAGGTGTTAAGCAGTTTATATTTACTAAAATAATTGTATTTCCGTGTTCTGCGTACTGTGGGAGAGCAGATATAGTGACTGAAGGCTCCTGGGGAGAGCAGATATAGTGAATGCAGGCTCCTGGGGAGATCAGATATAGTGACTGCAGGCTCCTGGGGAGATCAGATATAGTGACTGCAGGCTCCTGGGGAGAGCAGATATAGTGAATGCAGGCTCCTGGGGAGAGCAGATATAGTGAATGCAGGCTCCTGGGGAGATCAGATATAGTGACTGCAGGCTCCTGGGGAGAGCAGATATAGTGAATGCAGGCTCCTGGGGAGAGCAGATCTAGTGAATGCAGGCTCCTGGGGAGAGCAGATATAGTGAATGCAGGCTCCTAGGGAGAGCAGATATAGTGAATGCAGGCTCCTGGGGAGAGCAGATATAGTGACTGCAGGCTCCTGGGGAGAGCAGATATAGTGACTGAAGGCTCCTGGGGAGAGCAGATATAGTGACTGCAGGCTCCTGGGGAGAGCAGATATAGTGACTGAAGGCTCCTGGGGAGAGCAGATATAGTGACTGAAGGCTCCTGGGGAGAGCAGATATAGTGAATGCAGGCTCCTAGGGAGAGCAGATATAGTGAATGCAGGCTCCTGGGGAGAGCAGATATAGTGACTGCAGGCTCCTGGGGAGAGCAGATATAGTGACTGAAGGCTCCTGGGGAGAGCAGATATAGTGACTGCAGGCTCCTGGGGAGAGCAGATATAGTGAATGCAGGCTCCTGGGGAGAGCAGATATAGTGACTCCAGGCTCCTGGGTTCAGTAACACTTTAAACGCCACCAAAATAAAGTTCTATCTGTCTCAAAAAAAATGATCTAAAATGAATTTTAGTACAGTGTTGCATAACAAAGTAATAGCCAGTTAAACGATCACAGGGCTGATAACTGAAAAATGGCCTGGTAATGAAGGGGTAATACAGCCTGGTACTCAAGTGGTTAAGGAAAAGTGAGCATGTATAAACATGAAAATACCATGGAAAAAAAAAATAATAATTTCAGGTAAACGTACCATTAATAACTGGAGATGTGCGCTGACTAAAAGCACATTATGGCTTCCCTTTAAGCTGGTTAAGTTCTGTTTTTTCCGGCCGGTATAAAATAACAGCAGAGAGGAGAAGAAAAGCAGAACGGGGGAGATAGCAGGAAAAGTGGCGTGCTTGTTTACTGTGGTGTACTGAGTGCCATTTGTACTCTGATAGGGTCATATGATCAAAGAGCAGCATTTCTAAAAGCAGAGTGCTGGATATGTCGCTAATGGTCCTGGATGCACTTTCCTTGATATCTTGCAAAGGCCCAATGCTCTGAGTGTACATCTCCCGTAACCCAGCAGGGCATCAAATAAAGAGCTTTCAGTGGCCGTCCATGTAGGGCGTCCGCTGTGGGCTACAGCAGGAGAGGGAAACAGGAATTGTGAGTCACCAACATTATTGCACTCTGTATACGGCAGTTACACAGAACACATATATATGGCTGTGCATTACCTCCCGATACAAGTGTTATGGAGAACCCACAGGAGATGTTACTTAACAACTCTCTCTTCTATATGCTGCAAATATTCTTCAGAAAAAGGAGAATGGCATCTGTGCAGTTTGGATGCTGGACCCTAACTTAGAGAGCTGCGGCCCAATAGCCAAACCATTAACCACTTGCCGACCGCCCCACGTAGATTTACTGCGGCAGGGCGGCTTGGCTGCACATAATCAAGTAGATCTACGTGATTATATGCATGCGGTCTCGGCGACGCGCGCGCACCAGCAGAGCCGTGCTCCCACTGTGTCCAATCACCAAGCCAGACCGCGGGAGGAGCGGGCTCGATCACCGCTGGCCTTCCGCGATCTTTGGGCAAACTGACAGGAGAGCCCCCTGCCTATGTAAACAAAGCAGGCGGCTCTCCTGTCACACAGGCACAAGCTGAAACATCGATCTGAGTGTGCCTTTCACAGAGCCCCCCACAGTTAGTAAGCACATTTAGGCTTACATTTAACCCCTTTATCACCCCCAGTATTAATCCCTTCCCTGCCAGGGTCATTTTTACAGTAACAGTGCACATTATTTAGCACTGATTACTGTATTAATGTAAAAAGAGAGAAGAGGGGCCTCTAAGTGCAGACTTTACAGCATTTATTGAGATGTAATAAACACTCACATCAGTTCAAGATAACAAGTAGTGGGTAGAAAACCATCCTAGGTGTTCCAAGATAGGAATGTTCATCATCCTATGTGGACACCTCCATTGGAGTCGGTGTCCCCTTTTCACCACTATGCCGGCAATAGCGGTGGATGGAGCAGGAGCAGGAATGAGGCTTGGAGAGCAAACAAGCGAAACTGAGGCTTGAAAAGCTGGAAGCTCTGGAGTCGTGACTGGATGACGTCACAAAGATGCAACGCGTTTCAGGGTGTGCTTGCTGCCAATGGATAGGTGGCCGCGCTCTTTCTATTGGCATGTCCATAAGACACATAGAGCCATGGTTCGGCCCCACCCCTGCTCTCGCCTCATTGGCTCACTTGCTTTGATTGACAGCAGTGGGAGCCAATGGCTCCTGCTGCTTTCTCAACCAATGAAGAGAGGGAGTCCTGGGACAGCCGAGGCTCTTGTGCACATCGTTGGATCAAGAGGGGGCAGGTATTGGGGGGGGGGGGGGGGAGAAGCACACAAGCACACAGAAGGTTTTTTACCTTCATGCACAGAATGCATGAAGGAAGAAAAAAAACCTTCAAACCAGTTTTTTTAATTCTTTCCAGCCATTTTCAATATTCTTAAATCATCAGTTTTTATTAAAATAATCACCAGTGATCCCACCATGAAGGTCCTTGTTTAGACATTGGGTGGCAACTCTCTGTCCATTTATACCCATTATGCCCCTGCCTTGTCACCCTGACACAGGGATTCTGCACACAGCCACCTGCGAGCGGCTGTACAACATATGATTTAGGCATATTTCCCTTCCCATGAAGAACAGTGCAATGGCTACAATGGTTGTATGCGGCTCTATGTAGGTAATACATACTTGCATAAACTACCCTGAATGCATTCATGGTTGTATATCTGCTCACATGCGTGGGTTTAGTACTGGCGTATACCCGCCTACTGCCACTGATGTTTATGGGTGACTATACACAACTAATGTGGCTCCTAAAATGGGGAAATACACATGCATCGGCTATTGTGCCATCACAGGCAGCCATTTGCATGAGGCCTTATTAAACAGGCATGGCCCAGTTTTGTTACCATCACCCACACTGAGAAATGCTGTCATCAGTTAGCTGCCTGAAAACAGGAGTTGGCTGCAAATAGGCTGCAGTAGCGCTGAGATGCAACAGATGATAACAAAAAAGTCAATCTTTTATAGTACACAGAGCACAGAGCAAACTAAATGTCATCCCTTTAAGGCAGGGATCCTCAAAATACGGCCCTCCAGCTGTTGTGGAACTACACATCCCATAAGACATTGTAAAACTCTGACATTCACAGACATGACTGGGGCATGATGGGAATTGTAGTTCCTGAACAACTGGAGGGCCATAGTTTGAAGACCCCTGCTTTAAGGTTTACATCTACTTTAAGTGATTGCATAGCAATAGTTTAGAGGTTCACAAACTACATGCATTTCATCCAAATCTCATTTCAAAAAGTTATTGCTACCTGCAGTGGAAAAGGTCATCTTGAGCCCAGGGTGAACATGCCAAACTGCCCCCCCTCCCCATCCCAAGATGTATGAGCATTATGTGTCTGCAAAAATTCACCCCCCCCCCCAAAAAAAAAAAAAAACACTGAGCACCAATCTGCATGCTTACCCCTAAGCATAAATCCCCCCTCCTCTCAGTACATATCCAGCCCCCCCTGCTGAAATCCCCCCTCTCAGCACAAATATTTGCCCCCCATCTCCCAAATCCCCCCAGCTCAAATGCCCACTCCCCTCCCTCAAAAAAAAAAAAAAAAAAAAACCTCACCCCTCTTGACACAAATCCTCTATCCCTTAAAATGTCCTCTCCTAGTACACATCTCCCCCCCCCCCCATTTCAAATCCCCCCCCTTCCCAGCAAAAATTCCCCCCAAACTCCTGGCACAAATATTCTTCTGCCATCCCCCCTCCCAACATAAATCCCCCTAAATCGCCACTCTAATGCCCAGTACACACGATCCGAAAATCGGGCGACGTTCCATCCGTTATTTTTCGTATTCTAGCAGCTCTCAATAATATTCACTAACAGGAGAGGTTACTCACGATACGAATTTTCTTGGACGATAATTCTTAGCTTCCGGTATGCGTAACCACGCCGTAGCGTGTGAGGGAAATGATGTCTACTGCTCATGCGCTGTCTACTGCTCACCATTTTTTTCGGACGAACAACATACTGATAATACGATTATCGTACGATGTGTTATAATACGATCCAAATTTTTATGCTTGCACGACCGGATAATATCGGGTGAACTGTCGTGATCGCCTCTCGTAAGCTGTGTACTAACGATCCGATTATCGTCCGATCCTTTCACAAGCGTTAATTTTCAGCCGATTTTCGGATCGTGTGTACGGGCCATAAGCATCCCACCCCAATTTTCCCTCCTAGAACAATACTTTTCCCCTGCTGCCCCCCAATCCCCCCCCCCTTTCAACACAAATCCCCTCCTCCACAATCTCCTTGTGGTGCACCCCCCCCCCCCCCACTTCACATGATACCACAGTGCCCAGGGCAGTCGTCCCTGCTACCACCCCTTGTCCCAGCTCTGGCTACCTGCATGCTTTGAGGCCGCTCTCGCCAACAGCACATATATAACAGACCATTTATTCTCTCTTCACTCACATACTGCTGCATGTATTGATAATACTTCTCAGAAATGCTAATCTATAGGAAAAGATTTTCCATCACATTGGAAAATAGTTGTTACTAATTATTTTTGTAATTAGAATGCCGTGTTTAATTTTTTTATTGACCTCCAGAAGATTTACCCCCCTCTTTATGACCAGGTCATAAAGATACAGCACTGCGTTAATTTAACTGAAAATTGCGTGGTCATGCAACGCTGTACCCAAATGAAATTGAAGATGAAGTCATTTTTTCCCCACACATAGAGCTTTCTTTTTGGTGGTATTTTATCACCACTGAGTGTTTGATTTTTTTTTGCGCTATAAACAAATAAAAGACTGAGAGCCCGTTCACACTGGGGCAACTTGTCAGTCGACCTGGTCGCCTGACAAGTTGCCGCGGGTCGCCTGCCATAGATTAGCACAGGACCCGTTCTAATAGGAGCGACACAAGTCGCTCCGACTTAGAAAAAGGGTCCTGAGCTACTTTGGGGCGACCCGGAGCGACCTGCATTGACTTCAATTATATGTTTTCTTTTACTGCTATAAAAACACATCCGATAAAAACATTTTAAAAACCTAATTTCTTCATAAATTCAGGCCAATTTGTATTCTGCTACATGTTTTGGTAAATAAAAATCCCAATAAGTGTATATCGATTGGTTTATGTAATGTTATGTTATGTAAACAAACTATGGAATATTTTTATGGAATTTTTTTTTTTTTATGCTAGTAATGGCGGGGATCAGTGACTTATAGCGGGACTGTAATTTTGCGGCGGACAATCAGAAACTAACTGACACTTTTGACACCTATTTGGGAACCAATGACGCTAATACAGTGATCAGTGCTAAAAAATATGCACTGTCACTGTACTAATGACACTGGCTGGGAAGGGGTTAAACCAGTGTTTCTCAACTCTGGTCCCCAGGGCCCACTAACAGGCCAGGTTTGCAAGAAAACTGAAATACATCACAGGTGATATAATTTTATACTCAGTGATTGCAGCATTCTAGTCTGCATCTCCCCAAGGTAATACTTAAAATCTGGCCTGTTAGTGGGCCCTGAGGACCGGAGTTGAGAAACACTGCGTTGAACAACTAGGACGATTAAAGGGTTAAATATGTGCCTAGCCAGTGTTTGTGTTTACTATGTGTGCTGCTTTTACTAGGGGATGTTACTAGTTCCTGCTTTGCACAGACACAGGATCCATGCCTTCCCCCCTGTCAGAATGAGGATCTGCCTTGTTTACATAGGCAGATCTCTATTCTGTGTGGTGTACACACAATAGGCGGGTGCCAGAGAACTCGGGGACCCGCAGATCGGCTTCTGCTTTGAATTTTAACAGCAGAAGCGGTCTGCCGGTGGCATGCACCCACCCCCTGCAGGCGAAAGTCTGGAATCACACATATAAATATATATATATATATATATATATATATATATATATATATATATACACACGTGACCTGGCGCACTGCTGCCGCCCTGTAGCAGTAAAATAGCTATAGGACATTCGCTAAGTACTTAATGCTTATTTAAAATTTTATAAAATCTTTGTAGCACTTTCTGAAACAATATCCAATTGCCGGTTCACACTACCGTTGCACGACTTCGGGGGCGACCTGTGAAATCCCGTGCACCGCGACTTTGTCGCGACTTGCACGGACTTCATATAATGAATGTCAATGCAAGTCGCTCCGATGTCGCCCCGAAGTAGTACAGGAACTACTTTCTAAGTCGGAGCGTCTTGAGTCGCTCCTATTAGAACGGTTCCCGTAGCACTGCATGGACCGCGACTTGTCAGGCTGACCAGTCGCCTGACAAGTCGCGGTAGTGTGAATGGGCATTAATGCAAACCACAAACGTTATTGTTTTTTGTTTTTTAATTCCATTTTTCCTTGCCCAGTCTACATTTTAATTGAGCCTAGAGATCTATTTTTTTAACCAGCCACACAGATGTTTTGTATCTTTTTACGATTTCTCGAATCAGTGCTCTTGAAAATCTTTGTCTGTTACAATTCAATCTCACTGGGAATTTGGGACTCGAAAAACGTTGATGAGGATCAGTAAAAAAATAAGCTTGATACATCACATCCAAAAAATGAATGCACATTTTCCTTTTTTTGTTAATAATTGGAAATAAAAAGTCATCAGTCTGAGTTTTTCTCAGATTGAACCAAAATATTAAATGACTGGATGGATTATATAATCCCCATTGTAACACTTGTAGGCAGCATTCATGCGCTCCCAGCAGGCTTAGAACTGTAATACATTATTTCTGTAGGTATTCACCAAAGGTTGTTGAGGGCCAGACACAGCCACAAGGAGTCTCTACAAATCCACACATGAAATAAAGTCTTAAAAATATGTGAACATGGGCCTGTAAAATGGGAAAGTCACATTAGAAACAGAAAACTTTCAGGCGATATGGAAAACCCCAAAATCTGTATTTAATGAAAACACACTAAAGTTCTATTCCATGTATTAGGCCTCATTCACATGGACCTACTTAACCACTTAAGCCCCGGAAGATTTTACCCCCATTCCGACCAGGGGGTATTTTGCGATTCGGCACTGCGTGAATTTAACGCACAATTGCGCGGTCGTGCGATGCTGTACCTAAACGAATTTGACGTCCTTTTTTTCCCACAAACAGAGCTTTCTTTTGGTGGTATTTGATCACCTGTGCGATTTTTTGATCACGCGCTATAAACAAAAAAAGAGCGTCAATTTTGCAAAAATAGCAATATTTTTCACATTTTTTTATATGAAATTCCCCCAAAAAAAAATGTAAAAATCAAAATTTTTAAAAATTTTCGGCCAATTTATTTTATGCTACCTATGTTTGGTAAAAAAAATCGCAAAAAGCGTATTTTGATTGGTTTGCGCAAAAGTTATCGCGTTTACTAACAAAGGGAAAGATTTTTGTCATTTTTGTTGTTTTTTTTTTTAACGCGTAATGGCGGCGATCTGCGATTTTTTTTGCGGTACTGCGACATTGCGGCGGACAGATCGGACCCTTGACTGACATTTTTGACACTTTTGGGGTTACCAGTGACATTTCTACAGTAATCAGTGCTATATATATGCACTGTTACTGTAAAAATACACTGGTAGTGAAGGGGTTAACTTTATTTGGAAGGGAGGGGCTGTGTGTGTCCCTAGGGGCGTGGTTTCTACTGTGATTGGCTGTGGCTCTAGCTGTAAGGACACTGATCAACGGATCTACATACCAGATCCGTTTTATCAGTGTCTTTGCAGCGAGGAGAATGACAGGCAGTTTGTTTACACAAGCTGCCTGACATTCTCCCTCTCCCCCGCCGATCGCCGAGTGACCGGCGGACATCGGGTCCGCTGGTCACACGCGCGGGGGGGTCCGTGACCACGCGGGAGCGGGAGCGCGCCCCGGGGGGCGCGCGCTCGCTCCCTAGACCCTCACAAGCAAGCAACGTAGCCCTACGTTAGTTTGCCTGTGAGGGGCTGACCGCCGACGTAGATAGTCGTGCGGCGGTCGGCAAGTGGTTAAAGTGATTGTTTAAAATAAAAAAATAAACATGTTTCACTTCCTTCCTCTGTGCAGTTGGTTTTACACAGAGCAGCTCGGATCCTCCTCTTCTCGAGTCCCTCATTCCTGCTCCTGGCCCCTCCCTCCTATTGAGTGCCCCCACAGCAAGCAGCTTGCTATGGGGGCACCCGAGCCGAGCTGCAGCTCTGTGTGTCCTTTCAGACACGGAGCTATCGATCGGTCCCACCCCCTCTCTCTCCTCATTGGCTAACTGACTTTGATTGACAGCCACGGGAGCCAAGGGCACCACAGCTGTATCTCAGCCAATGAGGAGGGAGAGTCCCAGGACGGCCGAGGGACTCGTGGACATCCCGGACAGAAAAGTGGCACAGGTAAGTATTAGGGGGGGTGCTACACACAGAAGGCTTTTTATCATAATGCATGCAGGCAGTCCCATTCATTTCAATTGGGAAGCAGTGGCTGTGCGGACATAGACGGTGCTCCTAATTTGACATTCACGTGGGTATGTGGGGGTCCCCGAAATCATACTGTCTGAATTCAGAGACAACCACCCAAACCCACATGGATGTCAAATTAGGAGCAGCAGATGTGTCCGTGCAGCCACTGTGTCCAAATTGACATTAATGGGACTGCCTGCTAGTGGATGCACGGGTCACCTGTGTATCTTGTGCGGGCAAACACGGCCCTTCACCCATGTGAACAAGGCCATCGGGTTTGCACTACAGAATCAGCACTTAGTATAGTTATTTATTTTTTATCTATATTATATGGCCAAAAGTATGTGAACCCCTGACTGCTTTCAGGTGAAGGGTGCTAGTAATGGGACCGCATACAAAGATATTATATACAACTGTTGTGGTAAGGGCCTCATGTACACTGGGTGTTTAACACCTGTGTGTGATATCCTGGCATTTTCATGTGGGCAGAAGGCACAAGCGGACCGTCCAGCCCACTAGTGGGTGGGTGCAGCGTAGGGCGACGGTAGTAAACACTCAAGAGTCCAGTTACAAAAAACAGAACTGTATTGAATTTGAAGCTTGGTAATGCATAACAAGCCCAGAGGGAAGACAACCTAACCGGGCGCACTCACAGAATGTAGTGTGGAGTAGAAACAGCAGGTCCTCGTTATGCCAACATTGTCTGTGTTGAGGGGCAGAATGCGGCCTGGCTGGTGGGTCGCTGCAAGTTCCTTACTTGGCTGGAACCTCTCCCTAATGCTAAGCACTGTTCCTGACAGACAGTTGACCTGTCCCTACTCTACCCACATGCAAAATGTGTGCCAAGCTCGGGAGCCAGGGTCTTATATAGACTCTGCCAGACCCAAGATGGCCACTAGAGTCACATGGGTTGCCAGAATCCAATCAGATAGAAGCCCCAGTGACCCAGGAAACCATAGAGAAACCGTGTTCCTCTTGACCTCCTCTCCTTCTGCAATGCCGCTGCGCTTGAGCGCCAACTGCAGTGGAGAAACCAGACTGCCCCTTGCCCTCATTAGGAGAGACTCTCCCACTTTTGGAACCCAATCCCTTTGTTCCTCTTTCCTCCTCAGTTGTCTTGAAACTCCAGTGGGCAGGAGGCCTAACAGCTTGGGGAAGGTTATTTTCTGTTCCAGTGTGACTGCACCCTGTGCAAAGAAGGATAAAGGAGGAACGGGGCTCTAAGAAAAAATTAAATGCACAGAAAATCTACCCAAAAAATCACATATGCAATTTTTACAGCTTCTAACGATGCATAATAAAACTGCGCTCCCCAATTACATTCTTGTGAAACAACAGATTGGCAGAATGAACTTCTCACATGTGACTTGTTAAAATCTCAAGTTAAATAAAGATTGGAGGTAGATTTCCTTAAATCGCTTTCATACTTTTCTATATACAAAACAGCTGCATAAATATTGATATATAGGCAGAAAAAAAATGCCCAAAGCCTCATTATGTTGGTAAAGTAATCAAATTACCGGATAAGGTGATGCGTAATTATATATATATATATATATATATATATATATATATATATATATTTTTTTTTTTATTATTGCAATTTTTTTTCCCTGTAACGCATTCGCTGCAACAAGGTAAAATAACAATTACTAATTTATTGTGTCCCCCCATCCCTAAACACTTACCTGGCACTTCTCCAGCATCACTCCCCTCATTTCCTTGTTTCACAGGATAAACTGAGGGCAGTGGAGCCACAGGCTCTTGCGAGTAGGGAGTGCGGACATGGCTTACTGGGATTGGGTGTGTCTATAGATGCACACAGCTCAGCATGGCTCTCGATGGAAGCGTGCACGCATGGGTGCCTTCTTAGCGCCTTCAGAGGCACCTGAAAGAGGGGAGGAGCCTACAACACCCGAGGGGCTGCAAGAGCCTACAACACCCGAGGGGCTGCAAGAAGATGGGGAAAGCAATGTTTCTGTGCAATATCATTGCACAGAGCAGGCTGCGTTACCACTTTTTTTTTTTAAAACTTTAAAGGAGAAGTATGGCCAATGCTCTTTTGGCCATACTTCTTCTGTGGGTCACAGGAGTGCACTTAGTTCTGTACTCCTGTGACCCAGATTCAGCCGACAGTAGACTTTACCCCACTGTCGGCTGACGTCACAGAGCCAATCTAGGCTCTGCAGGGATCCCATCAATAATATTGAGATCTGCCCAGATTCCTGACTGGCAGCTGGCTCCTCCTCTCAGCACGCTGCTGAGCGCCTGAGCCAACTGCACTCACCCCTCTACAGCCTGGTCCTCCAGTGAGTGCTAAGGAGGCAGAGCCGCTGCGATTGACAGTTCACACATCTGTAACCTATAGAAAATATCTTCTATGCATTGCAAGTGCACAATAATAATGTGCGTGGGAGGGCTCATTGAACTGGTAGTCTCATAACCAGGCAGCAGTAAGAAACTGTGGGGCTGATTTACTGAAGACAAATAGATGGCTCGCTTTGCAAAGGAAGTTGAACTTTGCAAAGGCATTTATTCCAGAGCTCATTGAATGAGGAGAAGCTCTGCTGACATCCATGGACCAATCCAAACAAAACTGCTGTTTTTGAATCTCCCTTGCATGCGATTGGGTATTTTTTGCAAAGTGAAACTTCACCATTATCACTAAGCTCTGGGGTGAATTCTCGTGCAACATGCTACTTCTCTTGCAAAGCAAACAGCCTATTTGCCTTTAGTAAATCAACCCTTATGTGCTTGCTCGGCGCTTAGAAGTTAGGAGGAGTGAAACACCAGCAAGCTGGAGAGAGGGAAATTTGAGAGAGGTACAGTAACCGCTTGCTGACCACCCCACGCAGATTTACTGCAGCAGGGCGGCTTGGCTGCGCATAATTACGTGCATATATGTGATCATGTGCACGCGGCCTCGGCAGCTCATGCGCCGCCGGAGCTACGCTCACGCTGTGATTAGACACAGCGGGAGCTAGACGCGGGAGGAGCGGGCTCGATCACCGCCGGCCTCCCGTGATCTTCGAGGAAACTGACAGGAGAGCCGCCTACCTATGTAAACAAAGCAGGCGGCTCTCCTGTCAGACAGGCACAGTGAGATTGTGTGTCTCAGCTAAGCTGAAACACGATCTCTGTGTGCCTCTCACAGAGCCCCCCACAGTTAGTAAGCACAATTTATATGTTTTTATTACATTTTTCAACAATACATAAAGTCATAGGAGGAAAAAATCAGAAAAAGAAACAACAAATAACAATTACGCTCACACTTAACCCCTTTGATCACCCCCAGTATTAACCCCTTCCCTGCCAATGTCATTTATACAGTAACAGTGCATATTTATAGCACTGATTCCTGTAGTGTCACTGGTCTTCCCAAAAGTGTCAAAAAAGTCAATTTGGGGTCCGATCTGTCCACAACAAAGTCGCAGTCCCGCTAAAAATCGCAGATCACTGCCATTACTAATATAAACTACAAAATAAATAAGTTCAAAAATCTATCCCATAGTTTGTAAACACTATAACTTTTGCGCAAGCCAATTAAAATAAGCTTTTTGGGATTTTTTTTTAACCAAAAATATGAAGCAGGATACAAATTAGCCTACAATGATAAAAAAAATATGTTTTTTAATTTTTTTTTATTGGGAATGTTTTATAGCAGAAAGTAAAAAAATATTGTGTTTTTTTTCAAAATTGTCCCTCTTTTTTTTATAGCCCAAAATCTAAAAACCGCACAGGTGATTAAATACCACCAAAAAAAACTTCTTTTGTGGGGAAAAAAAACAACATCAATTTTATTTGGGTACAGGATCGCACAACCGCGCAATTTTCCATTACAGTAACGTAGTTCCGAATCGCAAAACATGGCCTGGTCATTAAGGGGGTAAAACCTTCCAGGGCTGAAGTGGTTAAAACAGGATGATCTATAGGAAGTTGTTTTTCATATCTCTTTAATCACTTCAATATCGGGCACTTTTACCTCCTTCCTGCCCAGGCCAATTTTCAGCTTTCAGCACTGTCACACTTTCAATGACAATTGCGCGGTCATCAATAAATAAGTAATTTTTCTCCCTTACTGATGCGTGCTGATGCGGCTGCACTGATGGGCAATGATAATGTGGCAAAGATGATGAGGCACTAATATGCAGCACTGATGGGCACTGATAGGCAACACTGATATTCAGCACTGATAGGCGGCACTGTTGGGCACTGATAGATTACATGGATAGGCGGCACTGATGGGCACTGATCGGCGGCACTGATGAGCAGACAGTGAAAAGCAGCACTGATTAGCATCACTGATAGTCACTGATTGGCATCCCTGATGGGCACTGATTGCCACTGAATGGCATCACTGATGGCCACTGACTGGCATCACTGATGGCCACTGACTGGCATCACTGATGGCCACTGTTGGGTCTGCATTGCTAGTCAGTGCCCCGAATATCTGTACAGATGTCCCCTGTGAGGAAATGCTGTTGATCGGCTCTCCTCTCCTCACACTCTGTCAGTGTGAGGAGAGGAAAGCCGATAACCAGCATTTCCTTGTTTACATGTGATCAGCATCCTGCGGGTGCACAAGCGCAGCGAGAGTGGGATGACGTCATAGGACGACGTCCCGGAACAATAGAATCACCCCCCAGCTGTCATTTAACTATACAGTGGCCGTTAGGTATATACATTGGTTATAATATCTAATAGTATTTTCCTAAAATAACAAACATGTTATAATTGCCTGCGCTGTGCAGTGGTATTGCACAGAGCAGCCCCGATCCTCCTCATCTGGGGTCCTCCACCAGCGTTCTTGACTCCTCCTCATCTGCATGCACTACCATAGCAAGCCACTTGCTATGGAGGTGCACACGTTCAGGCTCGCCCCCAAACCAGGTTGTATGTGTCCATGGACACATACAGCATGGCTTGGCCCCGCCCCCACTCCTTTCTAACGGGATTTGATTGACACCAGCAGGAGCCAATGGTTGCTGCTGCTTCTCTGTCCTGAAAAACATTTTCATAAATAAGGGTTGGGTTCCACTCTAACCCTCAAATGAACCAGCTACTGTTTTCCTGCATCAACTAAAATTTTGTGTTTTTGTGTTTTAAGCAGCACTGCAATTATAGTATACATATAAAATGTGTCATAAATCAAATGCTCCGCATCTTGTAACTTATTTGTATTTACCCAAATGTGATGCTAAAATTCAAAATTAGATGCCTACGGACCATTACCATTCAATACAGTAAAAAAAAAAAAAAAAACACCTCTGCAAAGCAACAACCATAATCATAACCACATCAAAGAATAATATAAATCAACAATCAAGTAAATTAGCCTATCAACCGACCGAGCTGCTGAAGAAAATCCTTTTAATTTTTGCTTCCACCAAATAGTGAACTTGAAATGTGTTCCTCTATCCACACATGTTCCTCCACTGTGAGAAAAATCAAAACACTCACCAGACCCAATGTGACCTCTAATAGGAGGTCTGACAGCGCTTGCTTATATCGAAGATCAATCATGCCATCTCCTTTCCGCCTCCTCTGGGTGTCAGACCTCTCTCAGTACCTTGTAAACAACTTGATTATATCTTAGAGCAGCCTTTTTCAACCAGGGTGCCCAGGCACCCTGGTGTGCCTTGAGGTTTCTTCAGGGGTGCCTCAGCAAAATGCCCCAAAAATTTACCAAAATTTGTATACAAGGCAGCGGGTGGATGAAGCCTGCCTTTTACGTTACACAAAGTTACAGGGTTTCATTGTGCACCGTTACAACCTTCTAGCTTTCAACCTGCTAACAACCTATGACATCATCAGTTGATAAGGACGATGTCAGTCTCCTGCGTAGCATGATTGTTTGACTCTCCCCTGCTTCTCTCCATAAGTTTTGGGGTCCTATTAGATGAGTGATGGAGAAAACTGAGGAAAAAGAGAAACATTGGCATACTAGTCAATACCAACTTGTACCTCTAACGTTGGGTGTCCTACGTGTGTGGATGTTGCTGCATTATGTAAAACTATTAGAATAATTTTTACATTTTAGAATGGGGTGCCTCAAGACTGTCCATAATTTTAAGACCCGGTTCACACTGATGCGAGTGCCGGGTTCGCATGTAATGTCGGAGCGCACTGCTCCGACATTACATGCGATCAGCTGTGCGGTGCGAGTTTAGCCATACAGTTTGTATGGCTAAATTCGCATCGCACCCGGTGCAAACACGCACAGGAGGCATTTTTGCAGCCGCATCAGGATCGGATCGCACAGCGGTTCACACTTGTGCGATCCCATCCTGTGCGAACTGCACGATCGCACTGCGATATGCGATCAAACTGGGGGTGTCGTTAAGATTACATTGACACCCCCAGCGGATCGCATATGGCAGTGTGAACTGCCGGGGGTGCGTGTGCGATGCGGGAAAAGGCTGCGAATTCGCAGCCTTCCCGCATCGCAATAGTGTGACCCGAGCCTAAAGGGTGCTTCGAGACTGTCCATAATTTCTGGGGTGTGCCTCGACTGGAAAAAGGTTGAGAAACACTGTCTTAGAGGACATGGGGTGTCAATATGGGGTAAACTGACACAGTTGGTGGAGAGCTATAGACTTAGGTCTGGTCACTAGCCTGCACTATGCAACAGAATTGGACTGATGACAGAAATGAGAGACACTGTCAATATCACCAGCACCCCACACCCCCCCACTGTCACAAGATGTCCTCATTCTTCTCTCCTTCTGGGCTTAGGTATTCATTGCCCTGCTTCCAGCCTTTGATTGGACAGTGAAATACTGTAAAAAAAAAAAAAAAAAGCTGATGAGCTTATCTCTGTCAATCTGCTCTCTTCTCTTATCAGCATGTCCCTTTTTGGATCTAAGGAAGAGTGTAAGACCCTTGAAATGCGTTAGCCTTCTGGACCCATGTTGTCCCTCTGTGAGATGTGACGTATTGGAGGTTTGAGGCTGGAAATCTGTCTGACAAACTTGTACTTTTGTAGGTTTGTGAGTATATTACTTATTTTTTTTAAATAAACAAAGGTTTATAAACTAGGCTGGTGTGTCAGTTTGTTAGTTTTATGGTTGCAATTTGTCTTTTGTCAGCACTTGATTGGCTCCTTGTGCATCACTAGCTTCCCCCCCCCCCCCCCCCATTACTAGATGTCCTCAGTCTTCCCTCCCTCTGAGCCCAGGTAGTCAATGATCCGCCCTCAGCCTGTGACTGGACAGTGAACAAAAAACTGATGAGCTCATCTCTCTGTCACTCTGCTTTCTCCTCCTGTCAGCAATTCCATTTTTAGCACCTGGTTGGCTCTTCGTGCAGCCTCTTCCTATCTCAGAGTTCTGCTGGACAGGGACTACAAGAGGATAACACCAGGTCAAAATCAGGTACTTACACTGCTTGCATAACCTCCCTGGTGGTCTGATTATGTCAGAATGTTTGGGCTAAAAGTGGTACATTGTTTTGCATGGAAATCTGTTGTTTTATATTTTAGGCCTGTAATTCTTAGGAATAACTCACTTAAATCTGTCCAAACAAGAGTCTAGTAGACATCCCTGGTATGATAAAGTTTGAAACATGAAATCATAAATTATAATATAGTAATAATAAATGTCATCAAATTCTTCATTGTTTTGGAAGTGGAGATATTTCATTATGAGGGAGAATCTGTACTCTGCCAAAGAATGGAGTGGCAAGTATTGTATTGGTTGTCCAATGCCACTTCTGCAGGGGTTTCCCCACCACTCCCTGAAGAATTATTAAGCCCAGAAGTTTCCTAATGTCATCTTTGGTCACTGGTTCCCACTTTCTGCATCTTGCAAACGTCCGATGCGTGGCCAATTGTTGCTCTTTGTACCGGTTTGTCTCGGTAACTATTTTTTCAAAAAACCTAATCGGCCAGAAATAATTGTAGGTATGCCAAGGGGTTGTCATGGTCAGTGTTGGGGGTAACTAGTTACAAAGTAACTAATTACAGTAACTAAATTACTTTTTTTTGGTAACTAAGTAAAGTAACTAGTTACAATACTAATATTGGTAACTACACTACTTTACTAGGCTATAGGAGGTAACTACACTACTTTACTAGGCTATAGGAGGTAACTACACTACTTTACTAGGCTATAGGAGGTAACTACACTACTTTACTAGGCTATAGGAACGCGCTTTCCTGCGTTACCCAAGCCGTGCGATACAATCGTTATTTCGGAGAATAGAGAGGGATGAAGTTTATGACTTTTTGTTGCACTTTATGTTTTATTCAGTTTTTTCAGGTTTTGTTCTCATGTTTCCCAAAGCCTGTGTTTATACAATAAACTCTATGCAGAAAGACTGTCATATATCTTCTTCTACACGGTTAATTAAGAAAGAGGAGAGTAAAGTAATAAGTAGTGAAGTTACTTTTTAAATGCAGTAACTAGTAAAGTAATCTCATTACAATTTACAGAAGTAACTAGTAACTAGTTACATTTTTTGAGTAACTACCCCAACGCTGGTCATGGTCAACGTCAACTTTTTATACCAGGTGCTCCAGTAAATGGGAATCTTGAGGGCGCTGCCTGATCCGTACCGCAGTCAAGTTCGCACATCGTCGCTGTTGTCACCTGATGACGAATTTTCCCACGAATCACTATCGCTCAGTTCTTCAAATAATTCCGATTCACCATCGCTGTTTTCCAGTTTGTCCAAAAGCGCTTTTGAGCTAAAGGAACGCTTTTTGGACGCCATGGACGTTCTCAATTTTTCAGGCACAAAGAACTGCAAAAAGTACAGGCAGGGCACTGGAAAAGCCTCTAGGTGAAAAGCTGTGGTGAAATGGCATGATACAAAGTTGTAATCCTATCAGATTACACCGTATCATGTCATTTGTTTATCTTTTTAATCTCCAGCCGGTTCCACCCCCTTGTGTCCCGGCGCTCGCAGGGAAGGGAACCGGAAGACAGGTGACGGCATTGGCCGAGCAAAAAGCGGGAGGATGGCTGGAGGACGGCGGGGAAGGACGGCGGGGGATTGCAGTGGAAGGTAGGTTTGATTGTAATCCAGAGTGTGACTCGGGGTTACCGCTTTTGGCACTGTATATTAACCCCGAGCCACACTCGGGAAAACCATCAGGGAGGTTAAAGAGGTTGTAAACCCACCCTAATAACTTGTACCTGTAGGTAAGCCTATAGTAAGGCTTACCTATAGGTACTATAAATATCTCCTAAACTTGCACCATTTAGAAGATATTTCCATTTCATGCAGCCGATGACGTCATCGGCGCATGCGCTCTGAAGGAACAGCGGCTCCCATGCGCATGCGCGGGAGTGATGTCATCGCGCCTCCGGCCAATCAGATTGCGGAAGGATGCAAACCAGGAAGCAGGACAGCCGAACATGTCTGCCGTGTTAACAGTGAGTGGGCAGCACTGCGGGGGCTTCGTTCTAAGGTAAGTATTTTATAATGAGCTAGTATGCAATGCATACTAGCTCATTATGACTTTGTGTTTCAGGGTTTTTTTTTTTTCTGAGGTTTACAACCTCTTTAAAAAAAAAAAAAAAAGACTATTTATTTAGATCGCTTTTCAGAGACAATTGACAGGCAGTGAGGAGGCGATGTGATGCCCTTGACCACCAGTTTTAACCCCATTTTTGCTGAACAAATGTGCCACAACCCCATGCATTGCACTTGGTTGCGATACTTCCCCCATTTGCTTAAATGGATTGCATTCAGCGACTGTGATCTATTAGATGGTATTTGCCACGGGAGTGAATCATCGCAAGTGCGGCATGTAAACAGTGCCACCTGCTGCCATTGCAGCTTAGAGGGGGCAGATAGGGGACACTTAAAATGCAGCTCAACCACACAACACTACCTCCCCCCCCCCACCCCCAACAACCACTAGTCTGACGAGGCCTTACAGAGTTGCATTCATCTGTGTCTTTTACATATCTGGAGTTCAGCTTTTAAAAAAGTGAAAAAAAAGTGTAAAAAAGAGTTAATTTATTTGTTTGCCATTTTTTTTTACGTTTGAGTTTATATAGCCTCTGTCACTGTATTTGGGGGAGGAATAACAAACACAATTACATTCCTTTCTGTCAACACACACCGTCCCCCAGACACTTCTGTAGTTGATGCCATGATGAACAGAGGTTGACAGCTTTTTTTTAACAGGAAATACATCTGTCAATAGTTTTTTTTTTCACAGAACAGATTTATAACAAGCTTATTATTATAACATTCACCAGAGTGCTGATAATGTTGTCTTTACTGAGCCTAAATCTGAAAATGCTTCACCCTGAAAAGTAATACACCAAAACTGAAACCCCCAACTGGCAAACACCTATATCTTCTAACAATTAAACATTGCTAGGTGTTGTTAACTGCCATTCCCACCATACCCCACACACTAGTTGAAAGTTCCAATTAGGCTGATGCTCGGAGTGCCTGCACCGGCGCTGCTGTTGCAAAGGAAGAGAAAAACCAAAGCCGATCAACGAAACATCTCTCGTTTTCAGCTCCAAAAGCTTTATGTTTTAGGCACTGGGAGAGATGTTCGGGCAGCTCGTAGAATCCAGACCAGTTCTGCTAGACTCTAGACATTCGCATACAGTAAGTCCACACTATTTTCCACACATTTATTTTAGAGTGCCGCTCGGCGCTCACGTGACCGCCTGCTGCTCTTCTCCCACAAACTGAGAACTACAGTGGGAGGGGCTGAGAATTCTCTGCAGACCTCAGCTGGAAGGAGAGCGGCAGGCGGTCACGTAAGTGCCGACCGGTGCTCTAAAATAGGGTATAAAGCATGATATTTTTTAAAAAGTACATACACTGGGGCACCTAACTTAATCTAACACTGGGGATTCTAGTAAGAAAACACAGTTATTTTAGCAGCAGGACGGGAGGGGCGAGGAGCAGATTGGCAGAGAGGGAGGGAGGGAGAGGGAGGAGAGACAGCAGGATGATGGAGGCACGTAAACTGACCACAGTAATCATGGATCAGCAGACATGATATACGGGTCAGTTTACAGAGGGGAGGGCATCACCAGGCAGGATCAGCCAGGTATTTTAGATAATAGAAAGGGACAAATTACACAGCACAAGCACTGTGCTGTTATTCATGCTTTAAAGGAACAGGATATATATTTTTTTCTTTAGGGTTACAACCACTTTAAAGTCATTTTGTGATCCCTCCCGATCAGTATCTCAATCACAACAACAGGGCATCATTTCTGGATAATGCTTTCGCATCTGTCATTTGTCAAACTCAAGATAGATATCTATCTAGGGAAGTTAAGTTTCAGAACTGACTACAGCGGTAGATTGCTCCTTCTAGAGCCGCTAAAAAAATAATATTGTCTTATTTAGCATAATTTGATTGACCAAACCATATGCTGACACAATTCGATTTAGTCACATTGCACAGTTAGCATGCTGCTGTTCGTCAGCTTCATTTGACAGCTGGCAGGGAGGCAACAAAACAGATCTAAGAAATGATGCATGTCCTATATAAAAAATAAAAAAATAAATAAAAATACATGAAATAAAAACTCTAAATCATCCAGCATAATTCACAGTTTTATATTGTGTTAACAAGGTGTTCGGTGGGTTTGGAAGCATTGTGCTGAGCTGGGACCAGCTAAGACGCCTTCAATGCAGAGCCACACTTTGTTCTTAACATCAACAAAAGTACAGTTGGGTGTGAAAATATTTTTTTGTGTGAAATCATGTGCCACAATTTATTATTCTTCTGTCATTTTTTTTTTCACTTGCAAATGTAAATGAAAAACAGTAATTCTTCAAATATGTCAATCAAATTTTTATTCAAGATATTCTGAAGTCAACAATCACAGTTAGAGTTCCATTGTCAGGATCTAGATCTGAAACTGGAACCTCTGCGGTGTCTGGCTATAATTCTCCTCACTGTGCCACCTGAGATGCTGGACAGCTCCCTGCCTAAATCTTTGGACTATCTTACTCTGTATCTTGTTTCTGGTGAACCCTGAACTCTTTGCTCCTCCCATTAACTTCCTATTTAAGTCATGTGTCTGTACTTCCTGTTTGTCAGATTATTGTGCTTTTTCCGGCCGATATCTTGCTCCTTTAAATACCTGCTGTTTTTGCTACCACTCATTATCAATCCTTGACTCGTTCATCAACTATGCTTCTGCTTGATCCCATCTAGCTACTACTCGCTATTAACATTTTGACTAGGCTTCAGCTTATTCCGTATCTACTTTATCTGCTGCCTGACCCCCGCTAGTTCTCTTCTTGCTTTTGCCAAAGATGTTCCCCTCTCTTGCCCCAGATGCTATGTTGAATTGAACACCCTGCTTCATAGGCTGTGTAGTGCTGGAAAATAATGGTTATACAAGCTGTACACTCACTACTTTACATTGTAGCAAAGTGTCATTTCTTCAGTGTTGTCACATGAAAAGATAGAATAGTATATTTACAAGAATGTGAGGGGTGTACCCACTTTTGTGAGATACTGTATATATATTAGGGATGCACCGAAATGAAATTCTTGGCCGAAGCCGAAGCCGAATAATAATGAAATGTTTGGCCGAAGGCCGAATACCGAACGCGGTGTTTCGCATTTTTTCCATTTATTTTGCCAATTTTTTGTCCTCTCTCTTGTCCTCTCGTGTGTCTCTCTCTCTTGTCCTCTCACTCTCTCTCTCTTGTCCTCTCATGTTTCTCTCTCTCTCTTGTCCTCTCATGTCTCTCTCTCTCCCTAAATGTTACTGTAGGGAATGGGATTCAGTGCACACTGCAGCCTTGTACCATAGGGTTAATGTTAGTGACACTGTAGGGATTGGGAAGGATGCTGGGAATGGAAATCAGGAAGCATGCAGGCAGCCTTGTAAAGTTTAATTGCAGATACAGGGAACTGGGCAGGTCAGGGTTAATGTGGTAACATCAATTACTCAGTGACAGTCAGTCAGTGTCAGTGTGGACTCGATCAGATTATACAGTGACAGACAGTCTCTCATAGTGGTGGTAGTAGGAGGCTGGAGGTGGACTAGTAGGAGGCTGGAAAGGAGCACAGCCGCATACATACATTACTCACTCGTGCACTGCAGCCCGCCCCACACATTCAGTGAGTCTTACTCTCCTCCCTAGTTTTTTTCAATGGCACATTCAGGAAGCCATTCACGCCGTGAGTAGCGGCACAGCGGAACCAATCAGGTGTGCAGGCACGCGTGATTGCTTCGCTGTGCAGCTAATCACGGCATGATTGGCTTCCTGAATGTGCCATTGAAAAAACTAGGGAGGAGAGTAAGACTCACTGAATGTGTGGGGCGGGCTGCAGTGCACGAGTAATGGATGTATGCTCACCGCTGAAGTGTCCCGGCTTCACGGAAGTCTGTGAGTCCTCCTCCGAGTCCCTTCCCCCTGTAAATATCGTGACCTCGGCGATATGAATATCGCCTACGGCCACAGAACGATAGTCGATATATCGACTATCGTTCAGCCCTATTGTTCGGCACAAAATTATTCGGCCTTTTGACTTATTCGGCCGAATACCGAAAGTGCCATTTTTTCTATTTTCGGCCGAATAATGTTCGGCCGCCGAATATTCGGTGCATCCCTAATATATATATATATATACACACACACACACATATCAATTTGGCTCCATATCAGGAAGGCTCCAAATAATGTTCAGGAAGGTTACCAAATTATCCTGCAATCTTTCACACCAAGGTGTTATAAGTACTGTAGTTGTACTTTTTTTTATTCCAGAAAGGTTACACACATACAGGCTATGTCAATCCCATTTTTAGCAATGTTTCCTGTTTAGTGTGGGTTTTCCTTTCTTTTGGGATAATAAAACAGTTCTACAGGCAGATGACCAATGCTTGATTACTGCTAGTACGAGATTCTTATTTTTTTAGCATGAAAACTATAGCAAAAAAATGGCTTCCCTCCCCCCTATTAATGTAAAAAGAGAAAAATAAATTCTTATATTATATTGAAAAACGTATGCATCAGTAGTGGGGCTACCCCAGAAGATTTGACAATATGCAGTCAGGGTGGCCACATACACCTGAAGTGCACAAGCTGAAATATTCCTACATAGGTTACAACTTCAGAGAGAGACCTATTGTTACAGATATACATAACCAAAAGGGCATATTCTCTACTCATAGACTATCTTAGTCAGGCTAGGTTTACACTAGTGGTAGTCTCCTATTCTGAAAAGCAATCCGGGGTTGACCACTTTTCAGCTGTGATTTGCAGGCATTCAGAAGGCAATACTGCCACCTCTTGAATGACTGTTTCTTTTTTTGCAGCTGAACAGGGATATTCCATGCCACTGCAGTGCCACAACGCTTGGCTTGTGGTTGCAACACCGTCCTATTGACTTAAATGGGTGAGTTTGGCAAGCGCCACCGCTTGCCAAAATCTGTCTGCCGTTGTTAACATTGCTGCAATTTTAGTGTCGGTTCACACTTAAGCGATGTCAGACATCGCATGTGATTCGCACTGCACTGCTATGCAAATCACATGCGATGTCTGTGCGATGCAAATTCAGCCATACAGATTGTATGGCTGAATTCGCATCGCGTTCGGATCAAAAGTCCTGCAGGACCCTTTTTTTGATCCGCACCTGAATCAGATCGCATGGGTGTTCACACCTATGCAATAGATTCTTGTCTGAATTGACAGTTTGTACTGCGATATGCATCTACTAATCTGGGGGTGTGATTAACTTTGTATTGACACTCCCAGCAGTTTGCATATGGCAGTGTGAACCCTCCTGCGAGTATGGTGCGATGCGGGAACCCGCAGTGGATTCGCAAGTATCCCGCATCGCACCAATGTGAATCGGCACTTAGAGATGATAAGAAATATTTTACCTAAAGCTCTAAAAGGTTTTTCAATTCAATTATCCCGCAATACTTCTTTACACGGT
Source organism: Pelophylax lessonae (assembly GCF_965119305.1). NCBI lineage: Eukaryota > Metazoa > Chordata > Amphibia > Anura > Ranidae > Pelophylax > Pelophylax lessonae. Next base: position 292,145,249 of record NC_138775.1, on the reverse strand, counting down.
CTATGGGGTGGATGAAATATAATGATATTCACTTCTTTTTGGTTTTTACTGCATGCTATCTGTTTTCTTAAAAAAACAAACAAAAAACAACAAAACCCTTTCAATAAAAATTATCATCACACACACACACAGCTTCCCTTATAGTCTCCATCATAATCACCCCGGGCACCAGTGTATCATCCAATGTACAGAAGTGTGCGAGCCACACGACCCCGATGGAAGGGAGACACATTGTAGCTGTGTCCTGTCATGCACTACACTACCACAAGTATATTTTACCAGCAGCACTGGATCTGCTGCATCATCACCTTAACTCCCTTGCTGGCCGGGGTGGGTGGGGGTGCCTGTGAGCTCAGGGGAAGGAGCAGTGTACTGTGCTGATGTACCAATCCAATCAGCAGTGCCTAGTACAGTATAAACAATAAACAATATATAAACTTTATAAGCTGTATAAAGAATACAGGAGGCTGAATCTGCTCCGCCTCCCATCCTATCCCTACTATGTCTGCCCCACCCCACACTCCACCCCCTGACTTGCACACACTTCTGTGAAAGGACTTGTAATGAAGGTGGCAGAATTAAATATACAGCACACAGCAGATCCAGATCCTGGCTGACTGAGCCTAGGGGAGACCAGCCTGGGGCCATGATTCTAAATAGCAGGCATACTAAACACCCCTTCTCCCTCATCCACCCCCCCTCACTCCTCTCTCTCAACCCCTTTCTCACTCTCACCCCCTTTCTCACTCTCACCCCCTTTCTCTCTTTTACCCCCTTTCTCTCTCTCATCCCCTTTCTCTCTCTCACCCCCTTTCTCTCTCTCACCCCCTTTCTCTCTCTCACCCCACTCTCTTTCTCTCTCTCTCACCCCACTCTCTTTCTCTCACCCTCACCCCCTTTCTCTCTCTCACTCCCTTCCTCTCTCTCATCCCCTCTCTTTCTCTCTCTCACCCCCTTTCTCTCTCTCATTCCCTTCCTCTCTCTCATCCCCTCTCTTTCTCTCATCCCCTTTCTCTGTCTCACCCCCCTCTCTCTCTCATCCCCCCTCTCTCAACCTCACCCCCCCATCTCTCACCCTCACCCCCTTTTTCTCTCTCACCCTCTCTCTCTTACCCCCCATGTCTCTCACCCCCCTTTCCCTCTTTCACTCCCTCACACCCCCCCACTCTCTCTCACCTTCACCCCCTTTCTCTCTCTCACCCTCTCTCTCTCTTACCCCCCCCCCATGTCTCTCTGTCTCTCACCCCCTTTCCCTCTTTCTCTTTCTCACCCCCTCTCTCTCTATCACCCTCACCCCTTTCTCTCTCTCATCCTCTCTCTCTCTTACCCCCCCCCATGTCTCTCACCCCCTTTCCCTCTTTCTCTTTCTCACCCCCTCTCTCTCTATCACCCTCACCCCTTTCTCTCTCTCATCCTCTCTCTCTCTTACCCCCCCCCATGTCTCTGTCTCTCACCCCCTTCCTCTCCCTCACCCCCCTCTCTCACCCTCACCCCCTTTCTCTCTCTCACCCTCTCTCGCTTACTCCCCCCCATGTCTGTCTGTCTCTCACCCCCCTTTCCCTCTTTCTCTCCCTCACCCCCCCCCACTCTCTCTCACCTTCACCCCCTTTCTCTCTCTCACCCTCTCTCTCTCTTACCCCCCCCCCATGTCTCTCTGTCTCTCACCCCCTTTCCCTCTTTCTCACCCCCTCTCTCTCTATCACCCTCACCCCCTTTCTCTCTCTCATCCTCTCTCTCTCTTACCCCCCCCCATGTCTCTCACCCCCTTTCCCTCTTTCTCTTTCTCACCCCCTCTCTCTCTATCACCCTCACCCCCTTTCTCTCTCTCATCCTCTCTCTCTTACCCCCCCCCCCATGTCTCTGTCTCTCACCCCCTTCCTCTCCCTCACCCCCCCTCTCTCACCCTCACCCCCTTTCTCTCTCTCACCCTCTCTCTCTTACTCCCCCCGTGTCTGTCTGTCTCTCACCCCCCTTTCCCTCTTTCTCTCCCTCACCCCCCCACTCTCTCTCACCTTCACCCCCTTTCTCTCTCTCACCCTCTCTCTCTTATCCCCCCCCATGTCTCTCACCCCCTTTCCCTCTTTCTCTTTCTCACCCCCCTCTCTCTCTATCACCCTCACCCCTTTTTCTCTCTCTCATCCTCTCTCTCTTACCCCCCCCATGTTTCTGTCTCTCACCCCCTTTCTCTCCCTCACACCCCCCCCTCTATCACCCTCACCGCCTTTCTCTCTCTCACCCTCTCTCTCTTACCCCCCCCCATGTCTGTCTGTCTCTCACCCCCTTTCCCTCTTTCTCACCCCCCCCCTCTCTCTCTCCTTTGATCAGCTCTGCCATAAAATGTAACATGTAATAAACCATTTAAATGTATTTCATACCAAGCAGGTGGGCTTCCTACCCACGGCTCTGTGTGTCCATTCACCATTCGCCCACTCCGTCTCCTGATTGCCTGTGATTGACAGCAGCGGGAGCCAACGGCCATGCTCTTGTGGACATTGCTGGATTGAGAGGTGGCTCAGGTAAGTATAAGAGGGTTTTTTTTTTACCTTCATGCATAGAAAATGTAATGCATGAAGGAAAAAAAAAAACCTTGCGCCTTTACAACCACTTTAATACCAGGTTCACTTTAAGCAGCCGAGTCAAATTTGTTTTCATGTATTGGAAGCTACATTTAACCTATGCAGACTTCAGTAGGATCAGAAAAAAATAAAGAGCTGAACTTTAGAAGGGTCCAGCCATCTAGATCTAGAAAATGTAATACTTGTATAATTTTCAGCAGTTGTCCTTTTCCTTATGTGCATTAAGAAACTGTACGCCCGCACCCCTCCTCTTCCACTTGCCATTTGCAAAATCTTATTGCTGTGAAAATGTCAGGGAGTCTGCAGATCGCAGAGTGTTTGGTCAGTTAGACAGGAAACCTTACATTAAATGCGTTCAAAACCCAGTAAATTCACTATTCTCCAAAGAAGGTACATTAACCTCTGCTAACCTAAAATAAAGATGCTGCAAATCATCCGTATAACAGAGTCGCCATAACACAGAGAGAGTGTTTGTATATAAAACTAATAGACTTGCCTTGTGAAGTTTAATACGGTTCTACCTTTGCAACTGAATGGCTGATGTAGGCACAGGGAGTGCAATCATCTTTATTTTATTCACTTATATAATGCTGCTTTGAACCCCACATAGAATAATTTTAACCACTTCTGGATCGGAAGGGTTTTCCCCCTTAATGACCGGGCCATATTTTGCGATTCTGCACTGCGTTATTTTAACGGACAATTGCGCGGTCGTGCGACGCTGTACCCAAATAAAATTGGTGTCCTTTTTTTCCCCACAAACAGAGCTTTCTTTTGGTGGTATTTGATCACCTCTGCGGTTTTTAATATTTTACGCTATAAACAAAAAGAAAAACAATTCTGAAAAAAAAAAAACAATATTTTTCACTTTCTGCTATATAACATTCCCAAAACGAAAATGTAAAAATCTAAATGTTTTAACATTTTAGGCCAATTTGTTTTCTGCTACATATTTTTGGTTAAAAAAAAAGAAATCGCAATAAGCGTATTTTGATTGGTTTGCGCAAAAGTTATCGCGTCTACTAACTAGAGGAAAGATTTGTGTAATTTTTATTGTTTTTTTTTTACTAGTAATGGCGGTGGTCTGCGATTTTTAGCGGGACTGCGACATTGCGGCGGACAGATCAGACCCCCTGACATTTTTGACACTTTTGGGGGGACCAGTGACATTACTACAGTAATCAGTGCTATACATATGCACTGTTATTGTAATAATGACACTGGCAGGGAAGGGATTAACATTGTGGGTGATCAAGGGGTTAAATGTGAGCCTAGGGGAGTGATTCTAACTGTGGGGGGGCGGGGCTTGTGAAATGATTATAGAGACCTGTGACCTTTTATAGAAGGATCACAGGGGCTCTATGATCATTCCAGGGAGAACGGTCAGCTGTGTTTACAACTCTCTCAGTGGGGAGCGATTGCGGGTGTCAGGCAGCAATCGGAGCCGCCTGACCGGTGCATCGGCTTCCCTGCTGCCGAGTGGTGGTGGGAGTGCGCCGCCGGCACCGTGCGCTCGCCCCCCATAGCTGCAGGCGCGTGACCGACTTAGGTCTACGTCGGTTTGGGCAGGAGAGTCACCCTGCCGCAGTAAAAAGGCGGGGGTGGTCGGCAACCGGTTAATCTGTGCCTGCCCCTGAGGAGCTTACACTCCCTACCACGGCCTTAAAGGCCTACACATACTAGGGACAATTTTTATAGTGGTAGTCAATTAACCACTTGCGGACCGCCCACTGTACATTTACTGCAGCAGGGCAGCCGCTCTGTGCCAGATCACATACCTAGTACAAAATGGGAAACGGGAATGGGGCGCACACCCTGCCGGTAACCTGTTCGCGCTGTAATCACACACAGCAGGAGCCCAGCAGCGGTGGGCTGCTGGGCTCCCGCTGTTTGTCGGCACCCGCCGATTACACAGGACACAAGAATAATGACAATCTGCTTATGTAAAAAAGGCAGATTGCGTTCTGTCAGTAGGGAAGGTATTGATCCTGTGTTTCTGCAAAGTAGGAACACGGATCTTTGCCTTCCTCTATTAAAAGCACCTCCCCCACAGTGAGTAATCACTGGCTAGGCACACGGTTAACCCTTTGATCTCCCCTGATGTTAACCCCTTCCCAGCCAGTAACATTAGTACAGTGACAGTACATATTTTTAGCACTGATCACTGTATTAGTGTCACTGGTTCGTCCACACACACCTACACAGGTTGAACTGGATGGACTGTTGTCTTTATTCAACCTAAACTACTATGTAACTATGGTTCCCATAAAGCAGGGGTCTTCAAACTATTGCCCTCCAGTTCTTTAGGAACTACAATTCCCATCATGCCTGGTCATATCTGTGAATGTTATAGTTTTACAATGCCTCATGGGACGTGTAGTTCTGCAACAGCTGGAGAGCCGCAGTTTGAGAATCCCTGCCATAAAGTGTCAAAAGTGTCAGTTAGTGTCTGATTTGTCCACCGCAATGTTGAAAACCCGCTATAAGTCGCTGATCACCGTCATCACTAGTAAAAAAATAAATAAAATATCCCATAGTTTGTTTGTATATGCTTTAACTTTTGCGCAAACCAATCAATATACGCTTATTGGGATTTTTTTTGCCAAAAACATGTAGCAGAATACATATTGGCCTAAATTGATGAAGAAATTAGATTTTTTACATTTTTTATTGGGTATGTTTTATAGCAAAAACTAAAAAATACAGCTTTTTTTTTTTTTTTTTTTTTAAATATGACGGTCTTTTGTGGTTTATAGTTGCAAGTGATTGGTCTAAAAGGCCAAATACAGTGCTTGCTGTGGTGATACATGTATATACTGGTAACAAATAATGAATGTAAAGTCCAACAGTGTTGAATATAATAATAATAAATAAATAAAAATTTGATCAGTTGATAAAATTCCTATAAGTCATCAATTCGCAGTGAATATAAAGTGCAACAGTGTTGGATAAAATGGAATAATTCACAATATTAAATTTAAATACAACAGTGACTTTTAAGTGCTCAGATAAATATATACAAAAATTCCTTGGTGAAGGTGATTATTAAATATTCAAAAAGTGCTCGTGGTCAGGCTTGATTGATATAATCTCAGCAGTATCCAATCCCAAGTAGGTAATAAGTTGGGTCACTTACCGAATGGAATGGGTCCTGAATGCCATACGGCACCAGGACCAAATGAACTTTGTAAGCCCCCTGGGCTCGATGGGTCCCCTCTGGACGGTATCCCGTGGGCTGGCAACAACTCCTCTGGGCTCCAATATATACAATCCGGTCCAATAGAGGGGGAGAAAGAATGCTCCAAAGAGTGTAGTATTTAAATTATAGGTAGTTTATTTACCCATATATCGGGTACAAAGCATTAAAATCATGCAGGCAATAGTGTTGGTGGTCAGCGGTGCGGGCTGCACGTTCTCCTCACGGAGCTGGCTTCCAGCTTGCGTTCCACCAACGTAAACGTAACGACGCTATGCGTTCCAAGCTGACACGTTTCGTCACTTCTGGTGACGTCCTCAGATTTTTTAAATTTTTTATTGGGTATGTTTTATAGCAAAAACTAAAAAATACAGCTTTTTTTTTTTTTTTTTTCAAATATGTCGGTCTTTTGTTGTTTATAGCACAAAGAATAAAAACCGCAGACGTGATCAAATACCACCAGAGAAAGCTCTATTTGTGGGGGAAAAAAAAGGACATACAGCTTATTTGGCTAGAGTTTCACATGACCGTGCAATTGTCAGTTAAAATAACGCAAGAACGCATGGTGATGAAGGGGGGTAAATCTTTCGGAGGTCAAGAGGTTAAAGAAAATAAAATGCAGGGGTTACTCCACAAATAATTAAGGTAGTATTTGCCACCGGCTCAGTGTGCTGGGAGGGAGCTAGTGTGGCCGGCTATGTGGATGAAGATGGGCAGACTATGGGTTGGGGTTTCATTCTGCTTTAGATATGTTTACAGTACGGCTGAGTTATTTTCTTTCCTGCTCTTTTATAGGGGAACTTTATCTTAAAACTCAACCATGGGAATTACAAAAAAACGACCCTTGCAATAGGGCGTTACCACACTACAAGTGTTAAATGCACAATAAATCTAGGGGATGAGGAATAAGCTGTAATACTTTCTTTACTCCTCGTTCCCGCCAGGCTCCATCTATTTGTGTGACTGTTCTGCTGAAATTTACTGGCTTCAATCCCACGTCATTAAGTACAGCTCAGGGCAAACAGCCAACAAGAGAGCAGCCACTGTTGTGCTTTCAAAAAGATCAACGCCAATAACTACCTCAGTAAATAAACGAAGGCCCCATTCACAAATGCAAATGGGGCCGTTTGCGATTAGCTGCGTTAGACTCAAGATGGGACCCCTTTGATTAGCTGAGGGTGGGAAGCCCCACTGAAAGCAATGGGAGGCTCCCACAGCAATTTGCAGCCAACTGCATATGTCTTTGTCTTCAACCCGCACTCGCACACAGTAGGTCAGTGGTGGAGACTTTTTACTTCTCTCCACCAGGAATCCTTTAGGCATGTCTGTGGCAGAAGCAGTGCAGCCTTTTTACGGGGCATCAGGTTGGCCCAGGGTGCAATTGCCCCCCTGCCCCCTGGCCCAGTCCTCCCCTGGTCAGCGGACATGTGTCTGCTGACATCTGCCCCTCCATAGGGGTGAATGGATGGTCTGATCAGGTCTGCCTGAAAAACTGACAGGCGGACCTGATCAGACAGCCCGTGTGAAAGGGTCCTTAGGCTCCATTCACACCAATGCGTTATTTCCTCCTTTTTGCAGAAAAGCAGGACATTATTTTTAACATGGGTTCATATGGAACACGTTCACATCAATGCATTTTTTGTGCCTCTACGTTTTTGGAAAGGGTGAGGGACTTTTTTAAACGCAAAACGCTGCTTTTCTTGCTTTTTTGGTTCAGTAGACTTCAATAAAGAAGCTGCAGAAAAGCATGTAGTGTGTTTTTACACTTGATTTGAGTTTTGCATTTTAAAATCTGCCTAACAACAAATTTGTCTAAAAAAAAAAAAAAAAAAAAAAACACAAATCGCGGTTAAAAAAGCATGCATAGGTGTGAATGGAGCCTATAACTGGATACACATTATACAATTTTCTTTAGATTTTTTTCCCTTAGGCCCTGTTCACACCTGAGCGTATTTTAGCTCATAAAACGCTCATCTCTGAAGTCTCAAAACGCCCAACAACCAAAATCCCATTCATTTCAATGGCCTCTGTTCACATCTGAGTGTTTTGTCTCCAGAAGAAAAACGCCTAAAGCTCAAAAAAGTACACGAGCTTCTTTTTTGGCTGATTACAAGAGTTTTTGTTTGATGTCAATGCCTTCCTCCAAACACCTGCAAAAAACGCCTGAAAAAAAGCCCAAAAAAATGCCTGAAAACGATACACTCAGGTGTGAATGGAGTCTTTTTTTTTTTATAAATCTTTTTATTAAATTTTATAACCAACAAAACATACAAAGAAAATTCAAAAAGAACAATCACAATATCATTACAACAACATAATCACTATCTAATGAAAAATATCATAAGAAGAAAAAGAAGGAAAAAAAATGGAGTCTTAAGGCTCTTACACACTGAGCGAAAGTCGGATGAAATATCGTCTGATTTTCGCGCTCTTGCTCAACGGTCATAACCGTTTTTATTTGACAGTGCATAATGTTGCACGAAATTTCTCGTCCAATCTCTTTTTTTTCTTGGGACGTTTGATCATAAATTGTAATGTAAGTACTTGTACATGTGACCCCATGGCCACGCCTTCGAGCTCCATCCATAAACTTAAGCTCTAAAACATAAGCTCTATCTATAAACTTTCGGGTAGTCAGCAACTTCCGATCATGCACTGTCTTTCGTATCCGATTTAAACTTTAAACAAAAATTGGTAGTGCTGAGGACGGACAACGAAAATTTTGGAGTTTGTCCCTCCGTTTTTTTTTCTTTAAGAATGTTGGAATCGGCTGCTGAAAGTTGTGTACATGCTAGCCGAAAATTGTACGATCGTTCCTCGGACTAAGATTTTCGGCTGATTTTTTTATAGTGTGTATCCCACTATAGACTTACCAAAACCATATAATATGAGGTCAGACCTTAACCTCCTTAGCGGTAATCCCGAGCGTGACTCGGGGTTGGTTTTTCATATCAGGAGCGGTAACCCCGAGTCACGCTCGGGGTGGATTGCAGAGAGCGCAGCGGTGTTCTCTTACCTTATCCTGGCGATCCAGCGATGATCTCTCATTGGTGACCGCCAGCCGAGAGTCCCGCCGCTCCTCCGTCGGTCTCCGTCGCTCTGATCACTTCCTAGTTCCGTTCCCTGCAGCAGCAATGCTGCATGGGAGCGGAACTAGGGAGGGAAATTCAAAAAAAAAAAAAAAAAAAAGTTGCACAAAACACAAAACACATTTTATATTATATATATATATGCATATATATATGTATATGCATATATATATATGTATATGCATATATATATATATATATATATATATATATATATATATATATATATATATATATATATATATATGCATGCATATACATATATATATATATATGCATGCATATATATATATATATATATATATATATATATATATATATATATATATATATATATATATATGCATGCATATACATATATATATATATATGCATGCATATATATATATATATATATATATATATATCTATATATATATATATACACCGGTATATATATATATATATATATATATATATATATATATATATATATATATATATATATATATATATGTATGCATATATATATATATATATATGCACACACACATATATCTATATATAATATATAATGCATGAATTATAATCTAATCAATAATATAATTTTATTATATATATTATATATTAAATAATAAAATAATATTATTGATTCGATTATAATTCACGTGTTTGTGTTTCAAATTTATCACATCTGGGATGTCTACTAGAGTCTTGTTTTGGTCAGGTTTAAGTCAGTAATTACTAAGAATTGTAGGCCTATAATACATAAAGCCAAATTTCCATGAAAAGAATTGTACCGCTTTTGGTATGTAATTCCTGACATAATCATACCGCCAGGGAGGTTAAACACTTTCAATTTGTATGCAATCAGGCAGGCCCTTGCACTACACAGTTGAAGGTAAATCTAATGGAAATCTACCAACAAAAGTTGTATAGTGTGTATACAGCTTAAAGCGGAGTTCCGGCCACGGGGGTGAAATTTAGCTAAAAATACCCCCGGGACAGTCAGGGCTAGTACATTCCACAATGGCTAGCCTCTGATCTGTCCCGGGTCGCACTTACCTTTTAGAAGAAATACTTACCTTGAAAATTTCTTCTCCAGCGCCCTAGAAGCTGTTTAGCAGGGAATGAGGCGCCGCACCAGAAGTGACGAGCAGGGCCTGTGCAGGAGCATTGAGTCCTGGGAGCGATGACGTTCAGCTCCCAGGAATCAATGCAAAGAGGAAGTGACGCCGCGGCCGCAGAGGGAGGAAGTGGAAGAAAGGTGAGTATATTTTTCTTCAATAACAAGGTAAAGTAAACAAAAAAAAAATCGTAACTATACATTTCTTTTTTTAGGTGACCAAGAGCAAGCGGATGGCCCAAAATCGATTATGTCGATTTTGTGGCCGGAACTCTGCTTTAAGACAGTTGTCACTGGAACCCCATAGGAAGATTTACCTATTATTCTTGTTCTGGTAACAACACCAAATTTCAGATTTTCCCTCAATTTCAGTCCTGGTAACAGTAGTTACTTGGAGAAATAGGTCAATAGTGAAAATGCAGACAAAAATAATAACCTGCAGATGAGGCAGAGAATGGAAGCGCCACTCCACTTATGAACTCCAGAATAAGATTTTATTTCAATTCACCAGGAGAAACACTTTTCCGGGTTGCAAAAGTCCTCTTATTTCAGAGCTTTGAACATATACATGTATAATGACAAATATAGTCAAATCAGTATCTAGTCTACAACAATGGTATAAAAATATTCACTGGTACTGTAAGTATACAGTGGGGAAAATAATAATTTGATCCCCTTTGCAAACTTACAAAGAAATGAAGGGTCTATAATTTTTATCATAGGTGTATTTTAAATGATAGAGAGACAGAATGTCAACCAAAAATCCAGAAAATAACCCATGGTACAAATGTTAGAAATTGAGTTGCAGTTCAGTGAGTAAAATAAGTATTTGATTCCCAAGCAACACATGACTTAGTAGTTGGTGGAGAAACCCTTGTTGGAAAGCACAGAGGTCAGACGTTTCTTGTAGTTGGTGACCAGGTTTTCACACATCTTAGGAGGAATTTTGTCCCATTCCTCTTTGCAGATCTTCTCCAAGTCATTAAGGTTTTGAGGCGGACGTTTGGTAACTCGAACCTTCATCTCCCTCTACATATCTTCTATGGGATTGGGGTCTGGACACTGGCTAGGCCACTCCATTATCTTAATGTGCTTTTTCTTGAGCCACTCCTTTGTTGCCTTGGCGGTATATTTTGGGCCATGGTCATGCTGAAAGACCCATCCATGATCCATTTCAGTGTTCTGACTGAGGGAAGAAGGTTCTCATCCAAGATTTTACAATACGTGGCCCCTAAATTGGCCCCTCTATGCAGCAAAGTCGGCCTGTACCTTTAGCAGAGAACAGCCCCAAAGCATCATGTTTCCACCTCCATGCTTGACTGTAGAGATGGTGTTCTTAGGGTCAAAGTCAGCTTTTTTTTTTTTGTCCAAATACGGCAAGTCAAGTTATGCCCTGTACACACTATCAGATTATCTGAAGACTTTTGTCTTCAGATTTACCTTTTCTATGTAGTGCAAGGGCCTGCCGAATTGCATACAAATTGAAAGTGTTTAGGTTTGACCTCATATTATATGGTTTGGGTAAGTCTGCAGACAAAAGTCTTCAGATAATCTGATAGTGTGTACAGGGAATTAATGCCAAAGAGCTCAATTTTGGTCTCATCTGTGTTTTTTTGTGGATTTTTGGTTGATATTGTGTCTCTATCATTTAACCACTTCAGCCCTGGAAAGTTTTACCCCCTTAATGACCAGGCCATTTTTTGCCATTCGGCACTACGTTGCTTTAACCACTTGCCGACTGCGCACAGTATATTTACTGCGGCAGTCTGCCCCGGCCAGGCAGAGTGACGTAGATCTACGTCGCTAGCCTGTCACCGGGTTTTGAGCCAATAGCGGGCGAGCGCGTGCCCGCTTTGGCTTGTTCACGGAGGAGCGTGGGCGTGTGACCGGCGGACCCGATGTCCGCCGGTCACACTTACGATCGTCGGTAGAGCGGGAGAAAGGCGGAGCGGCTTATGTAAACAAGCCGCCTGTCATTCTCCCCTGTGTAAAAATGCAGATCAGACGGTTCTACTATGTAGAACCGTTGATATCTGTTTTTACACTAGTAGCCATGTCCCACTACAGTTAGAATCACGCCCCTAGGACACACTTAACCCCTTCCTGTCCAATACAGTTAACCCCTTCCCTGCCAGTGTCATTTTTACAGTAACAGTGCATATGTATAGCACTGATTACTGCAGTAATGTCACTGGTACCCCCAAAAGTGTCAAAAATGTCAGTCAAGGGTCCGATCTGTCCGCCGCAATGTCGCAGTACCGAAAAAAAAATCGCAGATCGCCGCCATTACTCGTTAAAAAAAAACACCAAAAACGACAAAAATCTTTCCCTTTGTTAGTAAATGCGATAACTTTTGCGCAAACCAATCAAAATAGGCTTTTTGCGATTTTTTTTACCAAACATATGTAGCATAAAACAAATTGGCCGAAAATGTTAAAAAATTATGATTTTTACATTTTTTGGGGGGGAATTTCATATAAAAAAAGTGAAAAATATTGTTATTTTTGCAAGATTTACGCTCTTTTTTTGTTTATAGCGCATGATCAAAAAATCGCACAGGTGATCAAATACCACCAAAAGAAAGCTCTGTTTGTGGGAAAAAAAGGACGTGAAATTCGTTTAGGTACAGCGTCGCACGACCGCGCAATTGTCCGTTAAAGTCACGCAGTAAATTAATCGGTAAAAAAAACCCTGGTCAGGAAGGGGGTAAAATCTTCCGGGGCTTAAGTGGTTAACTGACAATTGCGCAGTCGTGTGACGCCATACCCAAATACAATTGATGTCTTTTTTTTCCCCCACAAATAGAGCTTTCTTTCGGTGGTATTTGATCACCTGTGCGGTTTTTAGATTTTGCGCTATAAACAAAAAAAGCTATAAAACATTCCCAATAAAAAAATTTAAAAAATCAAATTTTTTTTTATCAGTTTAGGCCAATTTGTATCCCGTTACATATTTTTGGTAAAAAAAAAAAAATCTCAAAAAACTTATTTTAATTGGTTTGCACAAAGGTTATAGCGTTTACAAACTACGGGATAGATTTTTGGAATTTTTATTTATTTTTTATTAGTAATGGCGGAGATCAGTGATTTTTAGCGGGACTGGGACATTGCGGCGGACCCCTAACTGACATTTTTGACACTTTTTTTGAGACCAGTGACATTAAGGCCCCTTTCACACATGTCAGTTTTTCAGGCGGATCTGAACGGTCCCCCCATGCATCTCTATGGGGCAGCGGATGTCAGTGGAGACATGTCCGCTGACATCCGATCCGATCCTGTCAGTCAAATTTTATTTTCCATCCGTCTGGCGGATCGGATGAGAACGGACAGGCGGTCCGTTCTCATCCGATTCCCCATAGGTGACAGCGGGGATCTGACACCTCCGTCTCCGCACACAGAGCGGAGACGGAGCTGTCATCTGCCTGCTCAGCAGGGATCGGCAGATCGATCTCCCGCTGAGCAGAACGGCTCCGTCGATGGAACGGATCAGCTTGGCTGAATCACACGATCTTTCCCTGCCTCTCTGACAGAAAAGCCGCCTGCTTTGTTTACATAAGCAGGCGGCTTTTCTGTCACTGTAGCCGAAGATTGCGAGGCCCGGCAGCAATCACAGCGGTAACGCGGCTCCGGCGGCACGCGCGCGCCACCGAAACCGCGTGCACTTAATCACGTATATGTATGCGATTATACGCAGCCGAGCCGCCCTGCCGCAGTATATCTGCGGCAGGCGGTCGGCAAGTAGTTAAAATACACCTATGATAAAAATTATAGGCCCTTCATTTCTTTGTAAGTGGGAAAATTTACAAAGCCTCAGGGGATCAAATAATTTTTCCGCACTGTATTTATATAATTATAACATAATAAAAGTAGAACACTTCTCTCTGCTCTTTCTTATTCAGGTGCATCTGTCTTGATGTCCTTTTGTTTCACTCCAGCCCAGTTTGGTTGACGCTGAACCAGGCTTCTCCTGGTGAATCAAAATGAAATATTATTCTGGACTTAGCAAATTAATAAAATACTATTCTGGCCTTTATAAGTGAAGTGGCACTTCTATTCTCTACCTTGTCTATTTGTTTCTCTAAGGACTATTTAAAAATGGCCTAGAAAATTGAGCTACCAGCTGATTCCTTTATATAATCCACAATTATATAGAATATATTGATCAATCCAGTGCCCTTCAACATCACAGCAATAATGAGAAAGCAAATCCAGACCTCCCAACCCTTCAACCGTATACAAATCAAGGCTACAATTCAGTTTAGTGAAGACTCTCCTTCACTTACCGGCCACTTTATTAGGTACACTGCTCAATTGCTTGGTAACACAAATTGCTAATCAGCCAATCGCATGGCAGCAACTCAATGCATTTAGACATCTAGATGTGGTGAAGATGACTTGCTGAAGTTCAAACCGAGAATCAGAATGGAGAAGAAAGGGGATTTAAAGGAATTTGAACGTGGCATGGTTGTTGGTGCCAGGTGAGCTGGTCTGAGTATTTCAAAAACTGCTCATCTACTGGGATTTTCACACACAACCATCTCTCGGGGTTTACAAACAATGGTCCGAAAAAGGGAAAAAAAACAGTAAACGGCAGTTGTGTGGAGGAAATTGCCTTGTTGATGTCAGAGAAGAATGGGCAGACTGGTTTGAGATGATAGAAAGGCAACAGTAACTCAAATAACCACTCGTTACAACCAAGGTATGCAGAATGCCATCTCTGAATGCAGAATGCATCAAAACTTGAAGAGATCCGGCAGATCCAGCAGATACAGATACAGCACGGAAGACCACACCGGGTGTCACTCCTGTCAGCTAAGAACAGGAAAATTAGGCTACAATTCGCACAGGCTCATTAAAATTGGACAACAGAAGACTGGAAAAATGTTGCCTGGTCTGATGAGTCTCGATTTCAGCTGCGACATTCAGATGGTAGAGTCAGAATTTAGCGTAAACAACATGAAAGCATGGATTCATCAACGGATCAGGCTGGTGGTGGTGGTGTAATGGTGTGGTGGATATTTTCTTGGCACAGTTTGGACCCCTTAGTACCAATTGAGCATGGTTTAAACGCCACGGCTTACCTGAGTAATGTTGCCGACCATGTCCATCCCTTTATGACTACAGTGTCCCCATCTTCTGATGGCTCCTTCCAGCAGGATAATGCACCATGTCACAAAGCTCCAATCATCTCACCACTGGTTTCTTCACCATGACAATGAGGTCACTGTCCTCCAATGGCCTCCACACTCACCACATCTCATCCAATAGAGCACCTTGGGGATGTGATGAAACGGGAGATTGGCATCATGGATGTGCTGCCGTTAACTGCGTGATGCTACCATGTCAATACGGACCAAAATCTCTGAGGAATGTTTCCAACAGTTTGTTGAATTTATGCCACAAAGAATGAAGGCAGTTCTGAAGGCAAAAGGGGGCCCAACCCGGTACTAGCGAGGTGTACCTAATAAAGTGGCCAGTGAGTATATATATATATTTACAGGGCTTTTTTTCAGGGGGAACGTGGGGGAACGCAGTTCCGGCACCTCCAACACTGAATGTATTTAAGTGCAAGGGGTGCTGGGGGTGTGCTGAACGGTCTATTGATGGCCACTGGGGGGGATCTATTGTCGCTAGTGGGGATCTGTTTTTGCACTGGGTTCTATTGTTGCTGGAGAAGGATCTATTACTGCTGGGAGGGATCCTATATTTCTGGGGAGTCAGTTGTTGCTAGGAGGGATCTACTGTTGAGAGAGAGAGGTCTATTGTTGCTGGCTGCTGGAGAATCTAATGTTGCTGCTGGAGGTCTATTGTTGCTGGGGTGGTATTTTGTTGTGGGGGGGGGGCATTGTTGTGGGGGTGATCTCTTGTTTCTGGGGGGGTTTATTGTTGCTGGCTGCAGGGGATCTATTTTGCTTCTTTTCTTGTTTTATTTAACAAGTTCCATACAAATTTCTTACCACAGTACCACAGAATGATACTTGGTTCTCTGTTCTCTAAAAGGGGCAGTACTGGGAGGTGGGACCAAGGTATGTGCCTGGGGGTGGGTAGGGGGTGGAGACAAGGGGGGGGGGTTCCTGCACCTATTCTCTGAGAAAAAAAGCCCTGTATATAGATAGATAGATAGATAGATAGATAGATAGATAGATAGATAGATAGATAGATAGATAGATAGATAGATAGATAGATAGATAGATAGATAGATAGATAGATAGATAGATAGATAGATAGATAGATAGATAGATAGATAGATAGATAGATAGATAGATAGATAGATAGATAGATAGATAATATTATAATTATACATGCAAATTGGACCTTCTCTATTTGCTTGTTACTTATGCAGTCTCTGCTGCCTTACCCCCAAAAGTATATTAATTAAAAGATGTAATTACTCAAATTAATTGGAAGATGTTATTTTTCATACAAATTGTTTCATTCCATGCTTGGACACGCATTAGCATGCCTCTTAATTTGCTGAAATATGCAACAATTTATTTATGTCTTCATACTAACTGTATCATATACTCATATTGCCCTATCTGCACTTGCGTGATAATAACTAAGCTACGCATATTAACACTAAATTAAACCTAAAAAAAAAAAAAAAAGAATAAATAAAAAACAGGTAGGATTTCTATGACAGAAAAGACAGTTTTCCCTGTCATAAGCTCTTCTTTCTGCCTGTTGGTGTTTGTGTATATATATATAGCAGATATAGACTGGGTATCCAGATATAGAATGGGCAGAAGGAACCACGCATTCGCCTAAGGCTCGCCATTTCCTAAATGTCTTGCAGGATAATTATAGTTGGTGAATGCACCAACAAGAGATAAGGCAGTACTAAACCTACCGATTACTAACAATACAGACATGTTCACGGATGTGGAAATACGGGGCAACTTCGGAAACAGTAACCACTGGTCAATTTGTTTCAGTATAAATCACACAAATAAGAAGCACAAGGGTAATACAAGGACAATGAATTTCAAAAAAGCCAACTTCCCTAAACTGTGCTTTTTGCTGGACGATAATATTAGGGATAAAATCTTAGGAGCAAAGAACATGGAGGAAAAATGGGAGTTCTTTAAGAGCATACTAAATAAAGGTATTGGCCAGTGCATTCCAAAGGGAAATAAGTATAAAAGAGCTAAAATTTTTCCTGGAAGGCTAAAGTCCAATGTAAAAATGCATATGAAAGCAAAAGAAAAAGCTTTTAAAAAATACAAGGCTGAGGGGTCATTGTTAGCATTCCAACAATACAAAGAATACAATATGAAATGTAAAAGCGCAATCATGGCAGCCAAAATTGACTATGAAAGGCATATAGCGAAGGAGAGTAAAAAAAATTCTTTAAATATATAAACAGTAAGAAAGTGAGGCCAGAACATATTGGCCCCATAAAGGATGATGAAGGGAATTTGTTTACAAAAGACAAGGAGAAGGCAATGGTTTTAAATGCATTCTTCTCAGTTTTCACAAAGGAAACGGGGGATATAGTAACCAAGACTGTAATGTTAACTACTTGCCGACCGACCACCGCAGTTGTACGACGGCAGTCTGTCTCTCCCAGGCAAAGCTTCGTACATGTACGGTGCTAGCCTGGGAGGAGCTAGGGGGCGAACGCGCGCCGCCGGAGGCACGCTCCCGCCCCTGCTCGTCGGCTGGGGAGTCAGTGCGTGTGACCGGCGGCTCTGATGGCCGCCGGCCACTCGCAATCTCCCGCTGCAGTGAGAGGAGGACAGACGGCTGATGTAAACACAGCCATCTGTCATTCTCACTAAAGTAATCATAGAGGCTATGCGATCCTGCTATGTAGAATCGCATGTCTCTGTGATTACATCACAAGCCACACCCCATGACAGTTAGAATCACGCCCCTAGGGACACACTTAACCCCTTGATCACTAGTAAAGTTAACCCCTTCCCTGCCAGTGTCATTTTTACAGTAACAGTGCATATTTATAGCACTGATTACTGTAGTAATGTCACTGGTACTCCCAAAAGTGTCAAAAATGTCAGTCAGGGGTCCGATCTGTCCGCCGCAATGTCGCAGTCCCGCAAAAAAAAAAACAAAAAAAAACGCAGATCGCCGCCATTACTAGTTGAAAAAAAAAAAACAATAAAAATTACATAAATCTTTCCCATAGTTAGTAAACGCAATAACTTTTGCGCAAACCAATTAAAATACGCTTATTGCAATTTTTTTTAGCAAAAATATGTAGCAGAAAACAAATTGGCCTAAAATGTTAAAAAATTTGATTTTTACATTTTTTTTGAGAATTTCATGCTTCAAAATTGTGCACGCAGTTAGCTTGTGGAATTTGGGAAGTATTTCAAATGATTCTTCAGAATTTCCAATGGAGCGATGTGCCAGAAAGAGACATCAGAACCGTCGCTGACCTCACTTTCCGTACCTGATGACGAATTTTCCCACCAATTGCTATCGCTCAGTTCTTCAAGTAACTCAGTTTCGCTGTCGCTGTTTTCCAGTTCGTCTAAAAGCCCTTTTGCGCAAAAAGAATGCTTTTTGGACGCCATGGTCGTTCTCTATTTTCCAGGCACAAAGAACTGGAAAAGCAGAGGCAGGGCACTGGAAAAGTCACCAGGTGAAATCCTGTGGTGAGATGGGATGATACAGTGTAGTCCGTTAGGATCACAGCTTTCCATCATCTCATTTGGTTTATTTACATTTTTGAAATTGCCGCCTGTTCCACCCCCCTGTGTCGCAACGTTTGCAGGGAAGGGAACCGGAAGACAGGTGACGGCATCGGCCGAGCACACAGCGGGAGGACAGCGGAAGGACGGCGGGAAAGGACCACGGGGGATCGCAGGGGAAGGTGAGTTTTAAAATGTAAAACAACTGATTTCTATGCAAAACAATGTACTGCTTTTAGCACAGAAATCTGGACATAATCAGACCGCCAGGGAGGTTAATACATTTTAAAGTCGCACTGAAATTCTTAGTGTCAGGATGACACTTGTTGAATGTATGTTTAACCTTTACTGAATAAAAGTCTATAAGTTTTACGGAATCAAGCTATGTGGATTCATCTTTCCTCCTAATACATGACAAATCCCTGCCTGATATATGTGATTGCCTGTCTGAGGATTACCATTTAAAGTGGAGTTACGGCCTCAGAAACTTTTTTGCAATAAAAATACCCCCGGGACAGTCAGGGCTAGTACATTTCACAATGGATAGCCTCTGAACTGTCCCAGGTCGCACTTACCTTTTAGAAGAAATACTTACCTTGAAAATGTCTTGTCCAGCGCTGCCATCTCAGGTGTGGGCAGCTGAAGCCAGCGCGTCCTCTTCGGCGTCCTCTTCAGTCCCAGAATGCGCCTTCCCCGGCCCCGCTCGTCAGTTCCGGTGCAGGCGAGTCATTCCTGCACAGCTTCTTGTTTATTATGTATTCGGTCTGACCAGACTTCTGAGGTTGAGCATCCCATCCCCCACACACACCTGTACTCTATTGGTGTCCACTATCAAGTAGATATAGGAGGAGTCCCCTGCAGTGCATTAGCACACCTTCCCAGCAAGGAGTGTTGTCTCCAAGGGTAAGAGAGGCTGGATTCACCCCTTTTTTATGGATAGTGTAGGACCCACTGACAATGGGGTACTTTGACGTAGTGGTGGGCTTGAGCACGATATGGCCATATGGTGGGACCAAATCCCCATTTTTATTTATGGATTGTCTCCATATTTGATGGTCATTTCTTTTGCATGGTTGCGCTATTCTTTTTTAATATACATGTCGCTTGGTCCATAGCTGCACCGGCTTTAGATATACATGTTCAGGGTTTGCTCCCCCAATTTTTTGCTTGTTTATTAGCTTCTGGGCATGCCCAGAAGCTGTTTAGCAGGGAATGACGCGTCTGCACCAGAACTGACGAGCGGGGCGCATTGACTCCTGGGAGCGATGACATTAAGCTCCCAGGAATCAATGCAAGCAGGAAGTGATGGCGCGGGCCGCGGACGCAGAGGGAGGAAGTGGAAGAAAGGCAAGTATATTTTCTTCTATAACAAGGTAAGTAAAGAAAAAAAAAATCGTCATTATCCATTTCTTTTTCAGGTGAATGTCAGCAAGCGGATGGCCCAAAGTCATTTTTTTGAGGCCGGAACTCTGTTTTAAAGTGGATCATGATCCTGCATACTGGATATACTCTATAGAAAAAGGCCTAATAGCTGGTTTATACTCCATCTGGTGAGTCAGTTTGGGGTGATTGGTGGAAGCAGCACACAGGGTGTTTCTCGGCACACCTTTGGTTGAAGATTGGCTGATACAGATATTTATTACTTGCACTTTATTGGACTTTTCTTGGGACTTTTTTAACCACTGATGTCTTAATTTTTAACAATTATGAACTGTATGTATGTTTAATTTTTCCCTTATATGAATTGTTGATAGTTTGTCACATATATCAATCATTGATGGTTTACACAGTTATTTTGCACATATTTGTACAAATATTTTTAAACAATATTTTTGTATATTAGAGATATAATGAGGATTTCATAGTAATATTTTTAGTATAATTCACTCATTATAGTCACAATAATTTTGGGTGATATATCATTTTTAGAGCTCTGAGTAATAAGAGGATTTTGGCGCAGATTTTTTTCCTTTTTTACCCTGTTGCTGCATTTGCAGTTAATTAGCATCAATTACACCTCTGAGTAGCTTAATAACAAACATAGCCACAGTTTCTTCTGGAGCCAGATCAAAAACTTTCACAAGTAATGAGTTTTAAGCCCCGTACACACGCACAGATCGTCGTCATACAAACGTCGGTGGACGAAAGATCTGCCGATTGTACGCGTGTTAGTATGGTGCCTCCGACAGCTGTCTGCACACAATCCGCAGACAAGAGTCTTTCTTGCAAACATGAAAATTTTTGTCTGCGGACACCAGAACGGACGATTGTTCGCCTGTCAGTACAGAAATCAGCCGACAGACCGCAGATTTGCAAGACTGGGCATGCTCAGAAAATAAAAAACACAGGGAAAGTTAACCATCACATGACATCACTTCTGCAGTCAGCTGAAGTCTGTGGACAAAATTCTTGTGCTGTCCTTGTGCTGTCTTTGCACTTTTCAACAGACACCGACATCCCGGGGAGAAAAGACGAACGTTTGTATGACGACGATCCGTACGTGTGTACGGGGCTTTAGGCTCTGTTTCCACTAGTGCAACTTGTCATGCGACTTTGGACACACAATGTCACATAACAAGACACAGCCCATTGATTTCAATGGCATCTGTTCCCATCTATTATACTTTTAAAATCAGCAACTTTGATCCAGAGAGTGTAAAGTTGGATCAAAGCTGCATTCAAAGTTGCACTCTAATTGCTCAACCTAAAGAGTCGCACTAGTGAAAACGTAGCCACTACGCTACAGTGCGACTTTGGAGTGTGACTTTGAATGCAGCTTTGATCCAACTTTAAACTTGCTGGATCAAAGTCGCATCAAACGTTGTATCAAAGTAGTGCAGGTACCTTTTCAAAGTTGCTGATTTTCAAAGTGGCATAGATGGGAATGGGTGCCATTAAAATCAATGGGCTGTGACTTGTCATGCGACTTTGTGAGGCCAAAGTTGCATAACAAGTCACACTAGTGGAAACTGAGCTTTAGTCTACGTTTCCACTATTGTGATTTAGAGTGCAACTTTGATGCAACTGATCCAACTTTACACTGTCTGGATCAAAGTCGCATCAAAAGTTGCATCAAAGTAGTGCAGGTACCTTTTTAAAGTTGCTGATTTTCAAAGTTGCATAGATGGTAATGGGTGCCATTGAAATCAATAGGCTGTGACTTGTCATGCTTTGTCCATAGTCGCATGACAAGTCACACTAGTGGAAAGGGAGACTCTGTGTGGTTGCCTGTATTATGATCATTGTAGACTGTGAGCTGAGACCCCAGAGCACCTCCAGCTACACTGACAGTTCCCTCCCCCTCCCCCGCTTCGTCCCTGTGTCCAGCTTCCTTCTCCTATGGTACACAGGAACAGTGCCCCTCCCTGGAAGTGATGTCACTAGCTTTCTGTAACCACACCCACTTGCTGCTCTTGGACTCAGCAGGAAGAGGAATTTAAGTCATGTGACAGCACTGAATACTGTAAAATAAAGGCAGAAAAACTGGGATATGATAATTTTGACACATAAGGCTGAACTCAGCTCACATTGATGATGGCAGGGGAGAATTTAAGGTATTAGGCTGCACTTCCGCTTTAAACTGCGTAGATGGTTCTTCACTGTCAGAGCGGTAAGGATGTGGAATTCCCTACCCCATGCGGTAGTATCAGCAGGGAGTGTCAAAAAACTATTAGATGAGCACCTTAACGAGCACAACATAAAGGAGTATACAATGTACTCTCGACATAAACACACACCATAGGTTGAACTGGAAGGACTGGTGTCTTTTTTCAACCTTACCAACTATACTGAACAAAATTATAAAACGCAACACTTGTTTTTGCCCCCATTTTTTCATGAGCTGAACTCAAAGATATAAGAAAACCAGGATTCATCTGTGAAGAGAACATCTCTCCAAAGTGGCAGATGCCATCGAATGTGAGCATTTGCCCACTCAAGTCGGTTACCACGATGAACTGCAGTCAGGTGGAGACCCCGATGAGGATGACGAGCATGCAGATGAGCTTCCCTGACACGGTTTCTGACAGTTTGTGCAGAAATTCTTTGGTTATACAAAGCGATTGTTGCAGCAGCTGTCTGGGTGTCTGGTCTCAGACCATCTTGGAGGTGAAGATGCTGGATGTGGAGGTCCTGGGCTGGTTTTGTTACACGTGGTCTGCGGTTGTGAGGCCGGTTGGATGTACTGCCAAATTCTCTGAAACGCATTTGGAGACGGCTTATTGTAGAGAAATGAACATTCAATTCACGGGCAACGGCTCTGGAGGACATTCCTGCAGTCAGCATGCCAATTGCACGCTCCCTCAGAACTTGGGACATCTGTGGCATTGTGCTGTGTGATAAAACTGCACATTTTAGAGCGGCCTTTTATTGTGGCCAGCCTAAGGTACACCTGTGCAATAATCATGCTGTCTAATCAGCATCTTGATATGTCACACCTGTGAGGTGGATGGATTATCTTGGCAAAGGAGAAGTGATCACTAACACAGATTTAGACAGATTTGTGAACAATATTTGAGAAAAATAGGCATTTGTGTACATAGAAAAAGTCTTAGATCTTTGAGTTCAGCTCATGAAAAATGGGGGCAAAAACAAAAGTGTTGCGTTTATAATTTTGTTCAGTATATGTAACTATGTGTACGTTGAGCCACTCTGTACCCTGGCGATGTGACTCTTTGCACAGGAGAGTGACATTTTTGCGGCCCAGCAAACCAAGCTGCTGCTTCTTTCTCACATCGTCAACTCCCTGTTTTTTCTACTTATAAACATTGTAACCATGTTTTTGAATGGTCCTGTATACTTGACAGCTATGTCCTTATTGATAGATAGAGTTTTGTCTACATTAATTTGTCACTTCTCCCTAAGACTTGTATTTTGTAACATTTCAATAAAAATATATGGAAACTGAAAAGTCGGAACCTGGAAAGGAAGAGCGAAGATGGAAGCACCTGTGACTGACGGGAATGCTAATAGCACTGCACTGGAGGGGATCACTCGTTTTTGGTTTGATCTATATACTTGTATATATAAAATATACTTTTTATCTTACAAAAATTGGTGCTAAACCTTTCATCCAGTTTCTAAATTGCTGCATTTGTAACTTTCAAAAGCCAATATAAAGGCATAGCAGTGGTAAAAAATGCACTTGTTAGTTTATCCAATACATTTTTTTCTATCATTTTTTTTTTAAGGGGGCATAGCAGTGGGTGTGTCCTACACCTACATTTTTTTGCTAATAGGTGTCAATCATTTCCATCTCAGTTAGTTGGGAGGTATGCCCCATGATTGGTGTCAGTGGGCGGAATAGTGCCCTATCATTGGTGTCAATGGAAAGAATTATGCCCCATTTTTGGTGTCAGTTTAGGGAGTAATGCCCTATCATTTGTGTCGATAGAAGGAATAGTGCCCCATCGTTGGTGTCAGTGGAAGGTAAAGTGCCCCATTGTTGGTGTCAGTGGGAGAAATGATGCCCCATCATTGGTGTCAATGGCAAGAAATATGCCCCATTGTTGGTGTCAGTGGAAGGAATAGTGCCCAATTGTTGTTGTCAGTGGGAGGAATTATGCCCCATCGTTGGTATGAGTGGCAAGCAATAGGCCCCATTGTTTTCAGTGGGAGGAATTATGCCCCATCGTTGGTGTCAGTGGAAGGAATTATGCCCCATTGTTGTTGTCAGTGGGATTAGTTATGGCACATCATTGGTGTCAGTGGGAGGAATAGTGCCCCATCATTGGCGTCAGTGGAAGGAATAGTATCCCATTGTTGTTGTCAGTGGGAGGAGTTATGGCACATCATTGGTGTCAGTGGAAGGAATAGTGCCCCATCATTGGTGTCAGTGGAAGGAACGTTGCCTCATTGCTGTTGTCAGTGGGAGGAATTATGGCACATCATTGGTGTCAGTGGCAAGAAATATGCCCCATTGTTGGTGTCAGTGGCAAGAATGATGCCTCATGGGCTAGACAAATGTATGCAAAGGGCCACATCCGGCCCCCGCCTGCAGTTTGGAGACCAATGCTATAGAACTACAGGGGGAAAAAAAATATTATGCTGACTTTGTGTACTGCTAATTAGTGGTCACGGTGAAACTGTTAGGCTGCATTCACACTTGAGCGTAGCGTTTTACCACGGTTTTTTACTGCGATTTTACAGCGATTTTTACCGCGATTTTCAGGCGTTTTTTTCAGGCGTTTTTGGAGGCAGGCATTGACATCTATCAAAAACGCTGGTAATCAGCCCAAAAAGAAGCTCATGTACTTTTTTCAGCTACAGGCGTTTTGCAAAACGCTCAGATGTGAACAGGGGCCATTTAAATGAATGGGGTTTTACTAGTTGGGCGTTTTGAAATGTTTTTTTTGAGCGTTTTTTGGAGCTGAAAAACACTCAAAAACGCCCAGGTGTGAATGGAGCCTTAATGTTGCTGAATAATATTAGAGATTAAACTTGTCTTTTCATTCCTTTGTTTCAGCACATGATTATGGATTAATAAATCATTTGTGTGCATAAACATTGGAGCTAGTGTACCAGACACATTGCTGACCTCATCAGGCTCTACAGATAGAGACCTTTCTCTAGGAACATGACCATAAATCTATGTTGGAGATGAGAGTCTTCTCTGCTATTAATAGGTCATCCTAAGGAGTGTTCAGTGCATTTTTTTCACATCTACCAAGCACCCCCCAAACGCCAGGCTTCAAAATTGTCCAAACGTCAATGGATAGTTTGTAAGGCGCTTTAATTTGCCTGTATTCCCAAAATACATACCGCTAATGCAATTCTCTCCTCCATAAACAGTTTCTGCAACAGGTTGTAAGAAATTGTCTCATTAGCCCTGCAAAACAGAGCCAATCCTTCAACGTAAAAGGGACATTAGCACAAGCGGACGAGGACTCTAATCCCGCATGTTATTTACCGCTCTCTATCTACGTATCCAACTCTCGTTCCAGGGTGCAAAACTCCAGGTGGGCAGTGAAAACCTCATGAGCCTCATGCATGTCTTATGCAGATCAACAGAGCTCTTGACTATCTATGTGACAGACTATTAATATCTCAAGGCCAGAACTTCACGAGATGGTAAGGGAGCGTCCTTGGCTTTTTCTTTTTTAAATCCTGTTTATGAGCCACAATTTATTCAGTTGTTAAACAAGCAATTGTGATAAAATGTATGCTTAGCGTGTCCTTTACAAGGCTAGATGCTAAAAAAAGAGCTTTTATTGGGCCAATGAATAATTCTGGTTATTATGAGAATTAATAGCTGTCATCTGTGAGTTCCTTCCTATAGTGCCCTGTTTGTGCTGAGGACTACACTGGACTGACTGGATCAGTCACTGGTCTGGGTGCGTGATTGTGTGGTTGAGTAAGGAGAAGTCCCTCCAGTAGGTTTTGCCCAATGGTGGATACTGGCGGTTAACCCTCTTAGGGCTTGGCTTCTGCCATTTAGGTATGGCCTTAAAGGGGAAGTCTACCCAACACCTAAAACTGCTACATCTACAGGCAGCCACGATCTAAGACGAACCAATCTAGCCCTGTAAAGTAGAAATCAGTATACATACTTTTTCTGAAGCCTCTCCATTCTGATCCCATGCTGAACTGTCAGTGACAGCTTTGCTGTGGAGGCCGGGGGAGAAGAGGCAGCCGACAATGGAAGCCGCATAGTAACTCTATGGGTGACGTCACTTCCCATTCATTTCCAAGCCGTTGTCGGCCGTGTCCTCTGCAGAGCTTCCGCCGCTGGAGACCGGACCGGATCAGTTTAAAAAAAGGTATGTATAGCAGTTTCTTCTTTACAGGGCTAGATAGGTTAGTCTTAGATTGTGGATCCCTGTAGATGTAGCGATTTTAATGCTAGGGTGGCCATTCCCTTTAAGGTATTTTCTGCATGTAGACTTGAAATAATAGAAAAGCCCGATGTCCAAAAAAAACGCACGTTCAATGGTAAATTAGGAGGCATTTATTGAGAACAGCAGCAAGTATATCAATCCAATGCAAACATGCTCAGTGAGTGACATGTTACATATTTATATAGTAACATAGTTAGTGAGGTTGAAAAAAGACATCAGTCCATCCAGATCAACCTATGATGTGTGTGTGTGTTTGCTGTTAGCCGTACATTGTATACCCCCTGTATGTTGTGGTCTTTAAGATGCCCATCTAATAGTTTTTTGAAACTATCGATGCTCCCTACTGTTTGCGGAAGAGAATTCCACATCCTTACTGCTCTTACAGTGAAGAACCCCTTACGTATTTTAAGGTTCCAGGAATTGTGTAGAGATCCTTGCAACATGGAGCCGTGCATTATCATGCTGCAACATGAGGTGATGATCGTGGATGAATGGCACAACAGTGGGCCTCAGGATCCATAACCCCACCGCCACCGCCACCATGGGCCACTCCATCCACAATGTTGACATCAGCAAACTGCACACCCACACGACACCATACACGCTGTCTGCCATCTGCCCTGTAAAGTGAAAACTGGGATTCATCCGAGGAGAGAACATCTCTCTGATGCATTTTGGGAAAAAAGGGCTCTCCCTTCTTCAGGGCTGCTGGTGCACACTATTAAATGGGAATGATTCCCACGTGGATTATATAGTTGCAAAGTTTTGGAGGCAAAACTAACAAGGGGACAGCTGAGGTTCCAGGGATGACAATGAGTCCCATAGTCTCCAGATCGCCTGAAACATGGAAATGGTGCAATGTAGTCACATGATCTTTCTGCTGGAGGGTAAAGGTGCCAAACTACTATTTTGTTCTCTATAATCCCCTATATATATAACCAAGGATTCATGCTTGGACGTTTAGTACTGGCAGCTCCTAAACTTGAGTTTAGGAGCTTTTGGTGTTTTTTTTTTTGCCAAAGCTTCTAAACTCAACTCCATAAAAGTCTATGAGGTTGACTTACTAAAGGCAGTTGCTCCAGAGCTTAGTAAATGAGGTAAAGCTTCACTTTGCAAATAGTAACCAGTCACATGAAAGGAAAAAAAAAAAAAAAACAGCAGCATTTTTGCTTGCACATTTTCTTGGTTCTGCTCATTTACTAAGCTCTGGAGCAACTGCACTTTGCAAAGTGCGCATTCTATCTGCCTTTATTAAATCAACCCCTATGTGTCAATGTACACACAGGCTTTCAGCAGTTAGGAGCTGCCCCATTTAGGTGAGTTTCAACCTCCCTCTCCTGAACACGGAAGAATCGCGATCAGTATAGGAACATTTTGATCACCGGCCGAAAGTAACTGCGAAAAGCTGCAAAAACACAGCAAAAACATGGCACAATATTGCCGTATTTTGTGTTGTCCTGTGATCACGATAAATGTAGGCCAGGGTACATTACTAGTGTTGAGTGCTTACCCAGCCTGTCTCTTTATTTTGATATTTAAAGCGGAACTTCACCCAAAAGGGGAAGTTTCACTTTAAGGACTCGTACCCCGCTCCTCTGGCACAATTGGCACTTTTAAGGAGCGGGGGGGAGGGGGGGTCAGGTACCCAATTTTGACGGGTACCTACTCCCACTTCTTTTCCCAGCACCGTGGCGCTGGGAACGGAAGTTCTTCTTCCTCCCTCCCTCCCCCCTGCAGTCTTCTGGGACACTGACAGGTCCCAGAAGACTGCATCCACCAATACAGGATACGCAGTGCGACTCGCGCGAATGCATAGTGAGTGCTGGTCTGTGAAGCCGCAAGTGTTCACGGCCAGGTGCCCATATTGAAGATGCCGGCGCCGCCGAGGGAGGACCGAGGTAGAAGACGGCTGCAGTGAGCTCACCGCTGGACAGGTGAGTGGCTGTTTTTTAAAAGTCGGTAAAAAGTAGTACAGGAACATTTTTCATAATTGCTGCGACATAAATCCCGTATGAACAATTCTATTGCCAGAAATGGGGTGCGACCTGTCATGTGATTTGAAACTGTCAAATCACACGATAAGTCGGGTCGGTGTAAGGGGGGCTTAATGTGTCTTGGTCTAAAATGCTGAAGATGTCTTGCTACTCATTCAAGTAGGTTTGTCAATTCTTACAGCTGAGGAAGCTACTGTACATGCTGAGTAGTAAAATGCCTTCAACATTACAGAACAAGTCTTGCTAAATGTGACCATCTACTACTAGATATTTTGGCAAAATAACATTAGAAGCTTACTGATAAGTTTTAATTGTTCCCTGTAATTGCTAGGAAGTCATTATTTTGGCTCAAAGCTTCTTGGTGATATATTGTGATGGCCTCACATGCCTACAGTGAGGCATGGAAGGTGTCAGGGGCCCAGGTAAAGCATGACCTTCCTAGCTGTAGAAATTTCCCCACAGGATGTGCTACCTAATGTTACTACATCTCAGAGGCCGCTTGGTGAGGTTAGCATCACAACAAGCAAATGTTAATAAGTGTGTTCCATGCAGCAGCTGCAAGAGATGTTATATGGCGTTGTCTGATTAATCAACTGACCTGATAACCTTATGCTAGTAGTACAAAAATAAGGATCAGCCGGCTCCATGTATCTTTGGAACGGATTACATAGAGGCTGTGACACCTTAGGTTTATGTATTCCACTCTGATAATTGTTTGCTCTGATTTTATCAATTCTTATTAATGAGAGTTCGATTCTTCCAGGAACTATGCGTAGCAATCTTTTATGGCCTAACAGAGAAATTTTGTCAGAATCAACATCTTGCAAGATATTTTAGCTCCCGATGCTATTCAAATAAATTATATATATATATATATATATATATATATATATATATATATATATATATATATATAGCATCCTCCTAGATAGGTGCTAGGCAGGGAGAATAGTTTGCTCTGCCTGCTTAACAGGGGAGTAGCAGGTAAATCATAGCCTGCTCCATCTGCTTATCAGGGGAGCCTGATCAGTAGTTAGGCCTATTACATGTTCTCAGGGTGTGATTCATCTGGGCTGAGGGAGTCTCCCCCACTGTATCCAATAGGGGAGTCTGTTGGACAGTGGAGGAAACCCAGCGACACACAGGCTTTTATGACTATCCCAGTGGGTTGGCACAAACAGTGGTGCATGCTGGGATATGTTATAAAAGCCAAGAGCACATGTGACACAGTGTCTTTGGGCGGGAACCAGGTCAGAGGAGGAGAGTGACGGCTGTCTCTCCTCCTGTCTGATGTGGAAGGTGGTCACAGGTGGTCGGCCTAGTGAGCCAAGAGTGTGGTGCTGAGCCAGGAGGTCCAGGAAGCGGACAAGTGGAGTTGGAGGCAGAGCAACCTTGGGAAAAACAGTGTCCGTAAGTACCGGGAAGCTTGCCAGGGGTCTGCCCAGGAAAGGGGACCACTCCAGTGGAGAAGTCAGTGGACAGGTGTCAGTGCACACAGCAAGTGAGAAAGGGGGTGCCAAGTTAGAACCCTGAAGAACAACTTAAACAGGATCACATTATCTATCTTCACTTTTGTGACAAGGTAAAGCAGCGCACACTACAGCTAGTTGTCCTTAAGATTGTGCATAGTTCATAGTTGGAGCCGGATCCTCCATTTTTAACCACTTGCATGTGATCCTGTTATGTAGGATTGCATGTCTCTGTAATCATTTCACAAGCCCAACGCCCCCCCCCCCCCCTCCCCACAGTTAGAATCACTCCCCTAGGCCACAAACAGTGTTAACCCCTTCCCTGCCAGTGTCATTATTACAGTAACAGTGCATATTTTTAGCACTGATTACTGTAGTAATGTCACTGGTCACTGTCAAAAATGTCAGTTAGGGGTCCGATCTGTCCACCGCAATGTCGCAGTCCCGCCAAAAATCGCAGATCGCCGACATTACTAGTAAAAAAAAAAAAAAAAAAAAAAAAATGACATAAATCTTTTCCGTAGTTAGTAGACGCAATAACTTTTGCGCAAACCAATCAAAATACGCTTATTGCGATGTTTTTTTACCAAAAATATGTAGCAGAAAACAAATTGGCCTAAAATGTTAAAAAAATTTGATCTTAACTTTTTTTTGGGAATGTCCTACAGCAGAATCTTAAAAATATTGTTTTTTTTTTTTTTTTTAAATTGTCGCTATTTTTTTGTTTATAGCGCAAAAAATAAAAATCGCACAGGTGATCAAATACCACCAGAAGAAAGCTCTATTTGTGGGAAAAAAAGGACGTCAATTTTATTTGGGTACAGCGTTGCATGACCGCGCAATTGTCCGTTAAAGTAATGCAGTGCCGAATCGCAAAATAGGGCCTGGTCATTAAGGGGGAAAATCTTCCGGTCCAGAACTGGTTAAAGTTGCCAGCACCGATACAATCAGCGCATTCACCAGCACCATATCATGCAAGGCTGCAGTAGAAGAATCATCCTCACTAACAGAGTATTCAAAGTGTGTGGATGCAGACCCAGAAGGGTCGCTACATACTAGCTCACCCCGAAACATAAAAATCAGGGTTGACCGCCGACTGCAATCCCGCAAGGGGCAGCCGGCCAAGGGTCCACAAATGGACCACCTATGAGACCCCACAAAAGACAAGGGGGTTGCCTTAGGAGCCCACCATAGGGGACATAATAGAACATAGCCCCCCTTAAAGGTGGGCTACCCACCGTGACGTGGACACACAGGCAGGGTACCCCCGCTCACGCAATAATGGAGGCAAGACTGTCTCTCAAAATGAAGCGCCCCCACGGCGCTACCCGGTTCAAGGGAGGTGCCAAGCTGACCATATGGCCCAGCAGGCCGCATGCCAAAATTTCTGTGGGGGCCCAGCCGCAAATAGCACAGATCTTCAGTCCAGGAGATGCCCAAGGGGGGGGAGTTGGGGGCTTCAGCTAGACTCACTGATGTCGCCCCCCAATGGTGGCACCCAACTCGGCCGTATGGCCTAGTAGGCTGCAAGTCGTGGCCTAAATTTTAAAGCCCCCCCCATTGCGGATGCCCACACAGGAGGCAGTGGCTTCAGCCATCCTCACATAGGTTCCGCCAATAGTAGGTGCCTTCAGCCATCCTCATATAGGTTCCGCCAATAGTAAAAAATTTGCTTCCCCAGCCCAGCAACCGCCGCCGCCCCATTGCTCCCCAGGAAAAACCCAGTCAGCAACCCGGTCAATATCAGCAGCTCGACCAGCAGCCTGGCCAGCAGATACTACAGCCAACTCCCCATAGGAGCATGTGGCAAAGCCAGCTCACAACCGCACCCAGGGAGAGGGGGGAGGGTGGGTTCGGGGGACCGAAAGATCCATAGTAACCACTTAGAGGGGCTGGGGGGAAGGGAAGGGAACTTGGGGGTCCGACCGTCCAAGGGAGGGGCCCACGTCCACCACAAAAGACCACCAGCGGAGAGGGGGGACACTACTTACCACACCATGGAACCCGGGTGGGCAGTGTTCTGAGCAGACCACTGCACCATCAAAATGGGGGTGCTGCGGGCCAAGAGACACACTGTGACTTAGGCCGGGACCAGGTCGTATGTGCCCTCGCGAGAAGTAGAAGAACTCGCAGGCCTGCCCCCGTCCAGTGGGGCTATGTCCTGGCTGACCTGGCGCGGAACTGAGGCCTGCGCACGCTCGCTGGCTGGACTGGGAAGACCTTAAGGATCTAGGATATCCAGTCCATCGCCCAGTCCAGCAGCTGATTGTAGTTCTCACAGGAACAGCAAATAATAAAAGAGAAAGAAAATCCATTTAAAAAGGAAAAAATGCTAGGACCAGAGATCCCAGCAAGGAACTAGGTCCTTACTCCTGAGTCCTGACTAGGCAGAAAAAAACTGAATGCCTAGAGCAAAGTGTGGGAGTATATCCCCTGGGACTGCCCCATAGGCGTGATAAAGCTTTTTCCTGCCTAGTGTATTACTCCTGTAGGGGGCAGCATAACTCAATGGTTAAGAAGATTCTGGAGCTGTGTCCGTCAATGAACGAAAGAGAAAATTTATATATTTTTAAAAACCCCTCAATTTCTGTTTCGGCCAAGTGTGTCCTAAATTTTCGGTTTTGGCATCAACATTTTCATTTCGTGCACCACTAATATTTACATGTAGTGCCTTGAAAAAGTATTCATACTCCTTGAAATTTTCCACAATTTGTTATGTTACAACCAAAAACCTAAATGTATTTTATTGGGATTTTATGTGATAGACCAACACAAAGTGGCCATAATTGGGAAGTGGAAGGAAAATGATAAATGGTTTTCAACATTTTTTACAAATAAATCTGTGAAACGTGTGGCGTGTATTTGTATTCAGCCCCCTTTACTCTGATACCCCTAACTAAAATCTAGTGGAACCAACTACCTTCATAAGCCACCTAATTAGTAAATAGAGTCCACCTGTGTGTAATTTAATCTCAGTATGAATACAGCTGTTCTGTGAAGCCCTCAGGTTTGTTAAAGAACCTCAAGCCTCGTACACACGCAACGATTGTTGGCCGTGAATTTTCGGCCAACGTCCGATCGGCCGATTGCCGGCTTGTTAGTATGATGCTTCCGACAACCGACTCCGACTTTTCGGCCGAACAAAATCTAGTGTGCAGGCTATAAAATTTTTGTTGGCCGTCAACAGAACGGCCGATTCTCCGTCAGTCAGTACAGATTTCGGCAGACAAAAATCTGATGAGCAAGACTGGGCATGCTCAGAGAAGAAAAAACACACGGAAAGTAAATCATAACATGACATCACTTCTGAAGTTGGTTTTTGTTGGCCGAGAAAATTCGTGTGCAGTCTAGAGCACATTTAAACCAACACAACAACACTGGACAAAAGACGGCCGATCGGTCGGCCGATAATCGTTGCGTGTGTACGAGGCTTTAGTGAACAAACAGCATCATGAATGCCAAGGAACACACCAGACAGGTCAGGGATAAAGTTGTGCAGAAGTTTAAAGCAGGGTTAGGTTTTAAAAAAATATCCCAAGCTTTGAACATCTCACGGAGCGCTGTTCATTCCATTGTCCGAAAATAGAGTATGGCACAACTGCAAACCTACCAAGACATGGCCGTCCACCTAAACTGAAATGCTGGGCAAGGAGAGCATTCATCAGAGAAGCAGCCAAGAGGCCCATGGTAACTCTGGAGGAGCTGCAGAGATCCACAGCTCAGGTGAGAGAATCTGTCCACAGGACAACTATTAGTCGTGTGCTCCACAAATCTGCCCTTTATAGAAGAGTCACAAGAAGAAAGGCATTGGTGAAAGAAAGCCATAAGTCCCAATTGCAGTTTGCGAGAAGCCATGTGGGGGAAACAGCAAACATGTGGAAGAAGGTGCTCTGGTCAGATGAGCCCAAAATTAAATTTTTTGGCCTAAAAGCAAAACGCTATGTGTGGCGGAAAACTAACACTGCACATCATTTTGAACACACCGTGAAACATGGTGGTGGCAACATCACGTTGTGGGGATGCTTTTCTTCAGCAAGGTCAGAGAAGCTGATCAGAGTTGATGGGAAAAATCATAAAATCCCAATAAAATACATTTGCGTTTTTGGTTGTAACATGACAAAATGTGGGAAATTTCAAGGGGTACGAATACTTTTTCAAGGTACTGTATATTGAGCTGGGGATAGGTAGCAGGTACAAAGCTCACTAGGGTGAGCACATTTTCAGGCACAGATACCAGTCCAGTGATGTAACAGTGGTGTGTTTATTGGTACTATTTACAGTCTATAGTTGCTGTACAGTGTTCCACAAAATAAACAGTGCAGCTCGCACAGACACAACCTGTCTGTTCCGAAGGCACTGCAGCACTGACTGAGTTTTAGATGACCCTAAATTGCCAAACGCAAGATGTGCAAAACGTGAACTAGACAGAGAATAAGAAGCTACTAAAAGTGTATGAGAGGAGCCTGGGAGAGGTGGAAACCCTTTTCCAAGCTCCCTTTGAGACATTCTGCTATACGATATATATACACACACATACAAGTGCATACACGTACATTTACGTTAGCTTAACTAAATCTGCTACTCTTCCCTGTAGCAATTGCCATGATGCGCAAGTATGTGGCGCCTCCTCCAGCATTGATAGGTCCACACTCCCTCTCACCACTCTGTCTACCATCACTGTCACCTCCTTGCATCCTTTTTTTGGCTAGGTTTCTTCTTCGGCTCAGTTTGGCCACTGACAATGTAACCCCTGGCCATGTAAGCAGGAGTAACAATATCCCGCCACTTGGCTCCATTCTTGACATCTTACAGGTGGCTTGGGGTGCAAACACCACAGACAGTGTACACAAAGAAAATTTCTAGCACACGGGTAATTTTTTGACACATGAGACACGCAAAATCTCTTTCTGAAAAAAAAAAGACAAAAAAATCTACCTCCTAGCAATTTTTTTGGTTTTAATTCTGCTTTAAAGCGTAACTCCACTTTTGTTGAGAAAAAAACATTCCCCTCTGGGTGATCTCTGTACATTGCAGGGATTATAACAAACTTTGTTGCAGATTCCTATCTTTTGTTATTCTGAAGAAATCATTGTTTGTTCCTCTTTGCTGAGTGGGTCTAATGGGAGTGGTTTCATAATTATCTATCAGCTGTGGCAGCTGCAGGGCTCTAATGAGGAAACCTGCTGGACCTTCATTCCTTTAGACGTGTTCCTATTGGGAGTATCTCACCAAAAATGACATTTTTGTTGCAGGGGATGCCAGAAATCTGACTTGTATCTTAGGCAGACTTCTGAGCCAATCACACAAGCAGGAAATGATGTTTCTTGGGGGTGTGGTCAGTATACATTCTGTGTACAGAACAGCTCCAGGCGGCCATATTGCATTGCATTTTCAGAAAATTACAACAGCTGCAGATTGAAAAGGAAAGGTCATTTTTAATAACATTCATTTACAATATGATTTGTGTCACAATTGTATACGCTATATTGTTTTTTCTTTATTTGCTTTTTTTCTTCCCTACAACATTGGAGTTGCCCTTTAAGTTCACATGCTATTTTTTGGCTCTGAGCTTTGTATGGTAGGAATGGTATCAAATAAGGTATCTCATAATTGTTTTCAAACTACTTGCATTTAAATGCTTGCCAACAGTTTTGCTGAGCAGATCTGTGGGAGGTTTTTTATCTAAAGTGGTTGTGCGGAGGCCTTCTTTGTGCAGTTGTTCTCTGTTTTTTTCTATATTGGGGTAAAGTCATGTCATGTTTAGAAATAATGTATGGCTCCTGGCATTATAAAAGTCACCCAAAAGAAAGCCAGTGGCACTTCATAAAAATCCAACACAAGTGTAGCTTTATTGTTCCGGCCTCCTACTATGATGATTTTCACAAAAAACTAGGCTTAGTCATAGAATGAATACTATTAAGCCCAGTTTTGGGTGAAATGAGTCAGGGAGGAGGCCACATTAACAGTATAGCTACAGTTTCATTAGATTTTAGTGGAATGTTGCCAACTATCTTACTTTTTGATGCACTTTGGGGCACAGGATAAACCTCTACTCAACTTTTTGGCACTCGGTTAGCCACCCAAGTGATGTGCTTGAGAGAAGAAAACTTTTTCTCCATTGAAGAAGGCATGTACACGGGACGCTGGAAATGGCCGTTTAGGAGCAGTTGGGCGTTTTTTTCAGAAGCTCCTGAACCCATCTACATTTTATCTTATCTGTCCATGTACACAGGGTCGTTTACAGTCGTTTGCAGGCAGTTGCGTTCAGGGACTTTTTTTAGAACGCAATTATTTGCGTTCGAACGTGTGTTTCCCGGCGTTTCAAACGCACAAACGCGTCCGAACGCGATGACCCGCTTTTAGCGTTCGCGTTTTTCCAATTTAAAGGG
Organism: Pelophylax lessonae; assembly: GCF_965119305.1. Classification (NCBI taxonomy): domain Eukaryota; kingdom Metazoa; phylum Chordata; class Amphibia; order Anura; family Ranidae; genus Pelophylax; species Pelophylax lessonae. Next base: position 292,108,943 of record NC_138775.1, on the reverse strand, counting down.
GAATAATTTTTTTGACCTCTAGGAACGGTTCTAAACGCAAACGCCCGCAAAACGCGGGTACAAACGCGACCGAACGGACGTTTCAAACGTCCTAAAAATTCCAGCATTCAAAGGGACTTTTAACAACGTCCCGTGTACATGGAGCCTTAGGCCAAACAGTCCATGATGAATTCTGATTGGTTGGTATAGATTACTGCACCTACCACTTCCTTTTATTAAAGCAAACTCAAAGGGGGAGATTTACTAAAACTGGAGAGTGCAAAATCTGGTGTAGCTCTGCATAGAAACCAATCAACTTCCAGATTTTATCGTCAAAGGTTAAAGTGTTACTAATCCCAGGAGCCTGCAATCACTATATCTGCTCTCCCACAGTACACAGAAATGTAATTCTTTTAGTAAAAATAAACTGCTAAATACCTTTTCTCATCAGCAGTTTATCAGTTACAGGACGAACACTGGTGTTTTCATTCTCCTCTGACTGTCCTATGAGGCTGCATGGTCCCCTGACTTTCTGTCTGGACAGTGCTGATTGGCCCTGTGCTGGTCACATGCACACCCTCCCCGCCCCCCAGAAAAAAAAAACAATACTAGCAATACACACCAAACTGAACATGTGCAGAGTGCCTCCTAGGGCTCTGTGCTATTGGCAGATGGATTGGGGACAGTAAAATAAGGGGAGGATCAGAGAGGACAGGATCAAACAGCCTTTTTACACAATGAGGAGGATTAACCCCCTAGGTTCCACAGTGATGAGTATAAAAAGCATGCTTTACTGCATATACAGACTAATTTTACTGTTGTGGGCTTAGTAAAATTTTAACCGAACAAGCTAAAATTAGAAGCTGGTGGGCTACCAAGCACAGCTATTTTTCCAAAAATAGTGCTGCGCTATCACATAAATCATAAATTTATAAAGAGTGCATACATCATATTATCACATTAGAGTCTACTTAAAAAAATTCTAACTCAAACTCTGTTGCTCGTGGAAGACGCCCCGTCGGACAAAACTTACGTAGGGCAGAGTAACATCAGTGCGTCCATCCTGGGAGCCGGCGGCTATGCCATATGCTCTTTGAAATTGTTTTACTTTTTATGTGAAGCAATCCAGTGGCTGTGTGGGGCATGCCGTTCTGAAGTGGGACACGCTTGAGGCGCATCCAACTGTAAGAGAGGAAGCTGGAGACGTCCATCCAGGCCGGAGCCATCATTTTAAAGCGCTGTTAGACCTCTTGAGATGTGTGGTCCAAATGTTTGGTAAGCTGCTTTATTTGTATAAGGTGCCTGGTGCATATTTGACGTGAAGAGTTTGTATTCACTGTGGACTATTTGAGTTTGAATTTTTCACTGGAATCTAATTTGATAATATTATGATTTATGCACTCTTTAGGAATTTATGATTTATGTGATAGCGCAAAACTATTTTTGGAAACAATTAAAGTTGGATATTTGATGTGTGAAAATCAGTGAGTGCTGCAGTCACAATCAATTTAGATATACATTTTTTAAAGATTGGGTATTGCACTTATATCTGCTATTGCAAAGATCTGGTTATTTTCTAGCGTGGGTTACCTTTGTATTTGACCATGCACAGCTGCCCCTGTTTTAGTAAATCTCCCCCCAATGTGTTCTGTATTATCCCAGCCCGTAGCAGTAAACAGACACCTCAGCTTACCTGTCACCTTGGGAAGCACCAGGTGCTTCCATATTCACTTATTTCCTGGGTCCGTCATTCTGGGCCATAACCCTGCTGATTCCTGCCTCTTCAAATAGATATTCGATGTAGATAAAGTCGGCGACCAGGTAAGGATGAATAAAATGTCTCTTTATTTTGTCCAAGGGGTACTTTGTCCAAACAGAGCCAACACTAACACATTTCAGCCCATCAAGGCCTTACTCATGGCAACCATGAGTAAGGCCCTTAACAAGGTTGTAAACCCTCTCTTATAACTTGTACCTATAAGTAAGCCTTTAACCTCCCTGGCGGTATGATTGTTTCCGATTTTAGGTGCTGAAAGCGGTACCATTATTTTGCATGTAATTCTTAAGAACGAGCAGCCCAAACCAACTATTTACATATGATTTTTTTTTACTGTGCATTCTTCTTTATAAGATCTCAGGTATAATAAAGTTTGAAACACAAAATCATAAATTATAATATAATAAAAACGTATAAATAAGTTAAAGTATATATATATATATATACATACATACATATATATATATATACATACATACATACATATATATACATACATACATACATACATACAGTGCCTTGTGTAAATATTCGGCCCCCTTGAACTTTGTGACCTTTTGCCACATTTCAGGCTTCAAACATAAAGATATAAAACTGTAATCTTTTGTGAAGAATCAACAAGTGGGACACAATCATGAAGTGGAACGAAATGTATTGGATATTTCAAACTTTGTTAACAAATAAAAAACTGAAAAATTGGGCGTGCAAAATTATTCAGCCCCTTTACTTTCAGTGCAGCAAACTCTCTCCAGAAGTTCAGTGAGGATCTCTGAATGATCCAATGTTGACCTAAATGACTAATGATGATAAATAGAATCCACCTGTGTGTAATCAAGTCTCCGTATAAATGCACCTGCACTGTGATAGACTCAGAGGTCCGTTTAAAGCGCAGAGAGCATCATGGAGAACAAGGAACACACCAGGCAGGTCCGAGATACTGTTGTGGAGAAGTTTAAAGCCAGATTTGGATACAAAAAGATTTCCCAAGCTTTAAACATCCCAAGGAGCACTGTGCAAGCGATAATATTGAAATGGAAGGAATATCAGACCACTGCAAATCTACGAAGACCTGGCCGTCCCTCTAAACTTTCAGCTCATACAAGGAGAAGACTGATCAGAGATGCAGCCAAGAGGCCCATGATCACTCTGGATGAACTGAGAGATCTACAGCTGAGGTGGGAGACTCTGTCCATAGGACAATAATCAGTCGTATACTGCACAAATCTGCCCTTTATGGAAGAGTGGCAAGAAGAAAGCCATTTTCTTAAAGAAATCTATAAAAAGTGTTGTTTAAAGTTTGCCACAAGCCACCTGGGAGACACACCAAACATGTGGAAGAAGGTGCTCTGGTCAGATGAAACCAAAATCAAACTTTTTGGCAACAATGCAAAACGTTATGTTTGGCGTAAAAGCAACACAGCTCATCACCCTGAACACACCATCCCCACTGTCAAACATGGTGGTGGCAGCATCATGGTTTGGGCCTGCTTTTCTTCAGCAGGGACAGGGAAGATGGTTAAAATTGATGGGAGGATGGATGGAGCCAAAGAAAACCTGATGGAGTCTGCAAAAGACCTGAGACTGGGACGGAGATTTGTCTTCCAACAAGACAATGATCCAAAACATAAAGCAAAATCTACAATGGAATGGTTCACAAATAAACATATCCAGATGTTAGAATGGCCAAGTCAAAGTCCAGACCTGAATCCAATCGAGAATCTGTGGAAAGAACTGAAAATTGATGTTCATAAACGCTCTCCATCCAACCTCACTGAGCTCGAGCTGTTTTGCAAGGAGGAATGGGCAAAAATTTCAGTCTCTCGATGTGCAAAACTGATAGAGACATACCCCAAGCGACTTACAGCTTCGTTCTAAGGTAAGTATTTCATAATGAGCTAGTATGTGATGCATACTAGATCATTATGCCTTTGTCTTACAGTGTTTTGTTGTTTATTTTTCATTTTTTGGGGGGTTTACAACCTCTTTAAAGGCTAAAAAGGCGTGAGTGTTGGTTCTGTTTGGAACATGGGTACTCTTTGAACAAATCAATGAGAAATTATTCATCATTACCTGGTTGCCGACTTTATCTACATGGAAGGACACTTGTGTTGCAGAGTGGAGACCGCAAGTCAGGCACGGTGAGTGGAAACAGAGAGCTCTTGCTGGCCCTGATTGCATGATTGGGTTGCAGGTTCATTATCTTGCATGTGACCTCAAATAGTTCTCTGTTTTAGGTACTATCACCAAAGAGCATAAAGTAAATCCTTCCCAAGAGGGACAATGTAGGAACAGAACAGAGGCTATGTCCTTTTTCCCATTCCATCCAAAAAAAAAATCTTGGTTGAATTCAGCAAACCCAGTCTGAACACTCTCTTATGCTTTTGCTCCACCATGATCACAGCTATCAATGAGGCAGAAACGTCCACCGGAGCATGATGGATGCCAGATTATAATTTTTCTGATTCAGAAATGCAGACCTGCTGATAAAGAGGTGTATTCTCCTATGTGCCCGGTGGTTAAATATATTGGTTTCATGGTGAACTGCCATTTTTCTAAAATTATAAAATGATTGTGTACTGTTGCTATTCACTCAGACATAGAGCTTAGCAGATTTCCTCTTTGAATAAAGAATAAAGTTTGTTTCCTCCAGGAACGGTATGTATTTTGTTGGAATTGGTCACAGCATTGACTCGACAAGCTTCTAGCCAGGCCGAGAAATGTTCTTATCTATCCTTTTTTCTCTCTATATTTTTATTTTTTCTCATTTAAACAGCAAAAAGGAAAAGAACAGGAACAGCGAGGTCTTCGTATCTAGGACATTAAGATGAAATTACTTATTCTTGACCTGCTTCTGTTATGACATACCAAATATAATGAATCTGGCCGTATTTCCTGATAATCCATTTATAAAATTCCGGCCTTGTAGAGGAGGGAAGAGCAGAGTCTGTTACATTTCATCCATCAAGCTATGGATATTGGGATGTATCATTTAACATCACAAACCCTGAAGGTAAACTGCCCTAATGCACTGAAAAAAATGTGCTGAATTATTTATTAATGAACAGGATGGAAAACCAAGTCACTGACTAGTCCTCTTAAAGGAAAACTACACTGCTTTAAGATCTTTTTTCTATGTTTTATTTTTCAAACTTTTTTTAACATTTAAATGTTTTTAATCTCATGTTTTCTATAATTTGGTTTATATTTAATTCATATAAATATATGAAAACATAAATGTTCAACCATTTTATGCCCAAAGGACATTGATATGTAAATGCCCAAGGCAAATTTAGCTATGTCACCATCGGTTAACTTGACAATAACTATGAAAATCTTGACCACCTAAATCATTTTTTTATTTTTTTTAAGGACATATAAACATTTTGTTTGGTACACTGTTTTAATAAATACCCTGCTTGATATTTTTAGGAGTCTGTCAAAATATAAATATATTTATACAGCGCCTTGCGAAAGTATTCGGCCCCTTGAACTTTTCAACCTTTTGCCACATTTCAGGCTTCAAACATAAAGATATAAAACTGTAATTTTTTGTGAAGAATCAACAACAAGTGAGACACAATCATGAAGTGGAACGAAATTTATTGGATATTTCAAACTTTGTTAACAAATAAAAAACTGAAAAATTGGGTGTGCAAAATTATTCAGCCCCCTTAAGTTAATACTTTGTAGAGCCACCTTTTGCTGCGATTACAGCTGTAAGTCACTTGGGGTATGTCTCTATCAGTTTTGCACATCGAGAGACTGAAATTTTTGCCCATTCCTCCTTGCAAAACAGCTCGAGCTCAGTGAGGTTGGATGGAGAGCGTTTGTGAACAGCAGTTTTCAGTTCTTTCCACAGATTCTTGATTGGATTCAAGTCTGGACTTTGACTTGGCCATTCTAACACCTGGATATGTTTATTTGTGAACCATTCCATTGTAGATTTTGCTTTATGTTTTGGATCATTGTCTTGTTGGAAGACAAATCTCCGTCCCAGTCTCAGGTCTTTTGCAGACTCCATCAGGTTTTCTTCCAGAATGGTCCTGTATTTGGCTCCATCCATCTTCCCATCAATTTTAACCATCTTCCCTGTCCCTGCTGAAGAAAAGCAGGCCCAAACCATGATGCTGCCACCACCACGTTTGACAGTGGGGATGGTGTGTTCAGGGTGATGAGCTGTGTTGCTTTTACGCCAAACATAACGTTTTGCATTGTTGCTAAAAAGTTTGATTTTGGTTTCATCTGAGCAGAGCCCCTTCTTCCACATGTTTGGTGTCTCCCAGGTGGCTTGTGGCAAACTTTAAACGACACTTTTTATGGATATCTTTAAGAAATGGCTTTGTTCTTGCCACTCTTCCAAAAAGGCCAGATTTGTGCAGTATACGACTGATTGTTGTCCTATGGAAAGAGTCTTCCACCTCAGCTGTAGATCTCTGCAGTTCATCCAGAGTGATCATGGGCCTCTTGGCTGCATCTCTGATCAGTCTTCTCCTTGTATGAGCTGAAAGTTTAGAGGGACAGCCAGGTCTTCGTAGATTTGCAGTGGTCTGATACTCATTCCATTTCAATATTATCGCTTGCACAGGGCTCCTTTGGATGTTTAAAGCTTGGGAAAACTTTTTATATCCAAATCCGGCTTTAAACTTCTCCACAACAGTATCTCGGACCTGCCTGGTGTGTTCCTTGTTCTTCATGATGCTCTCTGCGCTTTGAACGGACCTCTGAGACTATCACAGTGCAGGTGCATATATACGGAGACTTGATTACACACAGGTGGATTCTATTTATCATCATTAGTCATTTAGGTCAACAATGGATCATTCAGAGATCCTCACTGAACTTCTGGAGAGAGTTTGCTGCACTGAAAGTAAAGGGGCTGAATAATTTTGCACGCCCAATTTTTTTAGTTTTTTATTTGTTAACGAAGTTTGAAATATCCAATAAATTTCGTTCCACTTCATGATTGTGTCCCACATGGCCGCTGTGTATAGAAACACACAGGCTACAACAAAACGGCAGCCCTGCAAGCCACCAGGAGGGAGACTAGGCATCAAGGACAGATCCAGGCAGGACAGGGGGTCCTGGCAGAGGCCCCCACCAGGTACAACCCCCCTCCACACAATTGATTGTCTGTTCGCCGGCGGCGCACCCCCACCCCCGGCCTACATTGGCAGTTAGCGCCGTGCACCCATGCCAGGAAAGAGGCCAGACCACGCTAATAGCCCCAGCATGGGGGGGGGCAGGATTAGGGATTTGACAAGAGGGGAGATGCCTGCAGGAAGAAGGGGAACCCGGGGATCCGACCGTCCCAAGGAGGGGCCCACGTCCAAAACCTTCCAGGGAGAGAGGGGGGACAACTCCTCACCATACCAGACGGGCACTGCTCCAGACAGAACCCCTCTCCTTTGAAATGGGGGGCTATTGGCCAAGAGGAACGCTGCGACTCGGGCTGAGACCCGGTCGTATGTGATCTCACGAGGCTTTTAACTCGCAGGCCAGCCCCCATCCGGTGAGGCTACGTCACGGCCGACCTAGTGCGGAGCTGAGGTCTATGTCGCTGGCCAGAATTGGTTGACCACTGGATCTAGATTTTCCAGCCCATCACCCAGCCTGGCAGTTGACTGTAGACCCCAGAGGAGAAAATGGATTGTCCAAAGTTGTTGTGTGCACGTGCTCAGCGTCATATCCAGACGTTGTCTTTGGGAAATAGACGTTGAGGTTGAAGTGGTGGGGGGTCAGCCTGTCAGTGCTCAGACCATACGCCCCACACTGTATCAAATTGGTCTGCATGGCTGTTGTCCCAGAAGGAAGCTTCTTCTAAAGATGATGCACAAGAAAGCCCGCAAGTTTGCTGAAGACAAGCAGACTAAGGACATGGATTACTGGAACCATCTCCTGTGCTCTGATGGTTCAGATTCAGATGATGTCAAGCATGTGTGGCGGCAAATAGGAGAGGAGTACAAAAACAAGTGTGTCTTGCTACAGTCAAGCATGAAGGTGGGAGTGTCATGATCTGGGGCTGCATGAGTGCTGCCGTCACTGGGGAGCTACAGTTCATTGAGGGAACCATGAATGCCAAAATGTACTGTAACATACTGAAGCAGAGCATGATCACCCTTCGGAGACTGGGCCGCAGGGCAGTATTCCAACATGATAACGACCCCAAACATACCTCCAAGACGACCACTACCTTGCTAAAGAAGCTGAGGGTAAAGGTGATTGACTGGCCAAACATGTCTCCAGACCTAAACCCTATTAAGCATCTGTAAAGCATCCTCAAATGGAAGGTGGAGGAGCGCAAGCTCTAACATCCACCAGCTCCGTGATGTCATCATGGAGGAGTGGAAGAGAACTCCAGTGGCAACCAATGAAGCTCTGGTGAACTCCACGCCCAAGAGGGTTAGGCAGTGCTGGAAAATAATGGTGGCCACACAAAATATTGACACTTTGTGCCCAATTTGGACATTTTTATTTAGGGGTGTAGTCACTTTGTTGCCAGTGGTTTAGACATTAATGGCTGTGTGTTGAGTTATTTTGAGAGGACATCAAATGTACACTGTTATACAAGCTGTACACTCACTTCTTTACAAATGTAATTTCTTCAGTGTTGTCACATGAAAAGATATAAAAACATATATACAAAAATGTGAGGGGTGTACTCACTTTTGTGAGATACATATATACACATACACACATATACACACTGTAATTGTACTAGACAATTATATTATTAAACAGAGGTACACTGCCATCTACAGATTGATATGGATTTTTTTTCTGAATACAGATTTTAGTTTACATACGATCACTAGCTGATGTAGTAATAACTTGTTTGGGAATCACTCTGAACAGCTGGGTTTAACAGCTTTTCAAAGTGCTGGCTGGTAGCTGTAAAAAAGGGAGGACAATTACTAACCTATCAACAGCACAAGGCAACATGCTGAAGTATCTTAATATACAGACAACATGACAGTGTTCACAAAGCATTGAGAGAGAGCGTTCCAGAAACTGCTTGCCTTCAGAATCTCTCTCTGAATAAAACTCCACATGATCCTGTCTGTAGGGAGTAGGCAGGTATGGCAGGTATTGGAGGGGGGGGGGGTGGGTTTACTCATTTGGCTCAGTTCAGTGTGTAAATTACAGCTTGAGTTACTGAAATGTGGTTAATATGTAAGTCTAGCCCTAGCTATATTTTCTATATTTTGGATACAGTGGGGTACAGGAGGAACCCCTGCCTGGCTTTTGACATCTGATTAACCAAGGGGATGTTCCAATGTGGACCTTTATCCTCGGACTAGCAATCTGTATTAGTAGACTGTTAAACACAACCAGGTAACACACGTGCCTTTTAAGGTGAGCAGCCAGAACTTCCTGCCATGTCTACTAGCAGCAGCCTATATCCAGCTCTCCAGGACACTATTCAGCAGCAAAGTCTCTAGCCAAGATGCTCCACACAGGCTGCCATTTTCCTGCTTCCCTCCTTCTGTATGTACCCTCCAGCAAGACAACATAAATTCCCTAGGCCCAGCCTAAAGCCTCTCTTTCAGTATCATCCTCTCCAAGCAGCAAGCCTGGGAAACAAATGACCTCCAACATTGCCAGGATAAAGACAACTTTTTCCCACACTGGCATCCACTCCAGGCAAAGGACTGACAGGGAAGACCCAGGGCCATGTTACTGAATGGGCATGCTGGGCAGTTTCCCGGGGGCCCCACTTGTCCAGGGGGCCCCGCCTACCTAGCAACCCCGCCCCAGCCAAGCATTAGTCCCAATTCCCATGTGCATCCCGCACCGAACTTAGCAGGTGGCAAGTGTCTGTCAGCCCTGTGCTGCTGTCAGGCCACTTGGGCCGTGGAGGGGGAGCCCACAACTGCAGGAATGCCTGTCCGCCTCTACGGGAACAGGCACACACAGGACAGGCGAGTCTGACTCCCGTCCATGTGTGTGTTCACCGGACCCAGCCACCGAACTTGGAAGCTGTCATTAGCCTGGCACTACTGTACCAATAAATATCGCCTTATTGATAATATGCATTTATATTCTCCAGGGTGATTGTGTAAGCAGGGCCCCTGTGCACTGCACAGGGGCCCTTTAATGTTCTTAAGATGGCACTGGGAAGACCCTTCTCCAAGGTAATCTTAAATATTTATACCCTTCCCCAGCATGGACCACTTGCAAAGAACCCCCCTAATAATTTGACTGAGAGAAATAAATATTATTAACCCAGCAAGATCGTTCTTTTTCTGACAAATCCCCCAACAAGCATTGGAAAGCAATATCTTGAACTCATTGAATATAGAAACATTAATAATTAGATCTCAGGCTGACCAGAGCTTAGCTTCCCACTAATTTTGGGTTAGACATGCTAAGTAAAGGCAGGGTCCCTACATACCCAAAAATGTATCCATCTATTCACCGTGAAACACGTTTTTTCCATGGTTTTGCTATACAAATCCCTCCTCCATTGAAACCGTGTTGTTTTTTTTTTTTTTGCTGCATTGCTGAATAAAACTACAGGTAAAACCTGTTGGGATTGTTCCTAGGTGTTGTGCATGGTTTATCGTTGCCAATATCAGTTGAGCCTGTCACCCTTACTATATCTATCTATCTACACTATATTGCCAAAAGTATTGGGACACCTGTCTTTACATGCACATGAACTTTAATGGCATCCCAGTCTTAGTCCGTAGGGTTCAATATTGAGTTGGCCCACCCTTTGCAGCTATAACAGCTTCAACTCTTCTGGGAAGGCTGTCCACAAGGTTTAGGAGTGTGTCTATGGGAATGTTTGACCATTCTTCCAGAAGTACATTTGTGAGGTCAGGCACTGATGTTGGAGCGAAGGCCTGGCTCGCAGTCTCTGCTCTAATTCATCCCAAAGGTATTCTATCGGGTTATGCTGGCCTATCAAGTTCCTCCAGTAAAAACTCGTTCATCCAGGTCTTTATGAACCTTGCTTTGTTCACTGGTCCAAATCATTTGGTGGAGGGGGGATTATGGTGTGGGGTTGTGTTTCAGGGGTTGGGCCTGGCCCCTTAGTTCCAGTGAAGGGATCTCCTAAGATGTCAACACACCAAGACAATATTGAAGTATTTCATGCTCCCAACTTTGTGGGAACAGTTTGGGGATGGCCCCTTCCTGTTCCAACATGACTGCGCACCAGTGCACAAAGCAAGGTTCATAAAGACATAGATGAGCGAGTTTGGGATGGAGAAACTTGACTGGCCTGCACAGAGTCCTGACCTCAACCTGATAGAACACCTTTGGGATGAATTAGAGCGCAAACTGAGAGCCAGGCCTTCACTCCAACATCAGTGCCTAACCTCACAAATGCACTTCTGGAAGAATGGTCAAACATTCCCATAGACACACTCCTAAACCTTGTGGACAGCCTTCCTAGAAGAGTTGAAGCTGTTATAGCTGCAAAGGGTGGGCCAACTCAATATTGAACCCTACAGACTAAGACCGGGATGCCATTAAAGTTCATGTGCGTATAAAAGCAGGCGACCCAATACTTTTGGTAATATAGTCTATGTATCTATGTATGTATCTATGTATGTATCTATCTATCTATCTATCTATGTATGTATGTATGTATCTATCTATCTATCTATCATGCTCATTTCTATCAATCCACATGCAATTAGATATCCATCTATCCAAACTATGTTATCTATCTGTTTATCCTAGCAATATTCATACAAGAAAAGTTTTATATTTTTAAATATAAGATGAGAAAAGAGAAGATGAAGATGACAGAGTGATAACAGATGCAGATAATAATAAGGTGAAATCTACATGTAATATCTTCAACACAAGATTTAAAGGAAGCCGTTGCAATTTCTGAATGAGCACTAATTACTAATATGCATGCAGGCACCTGTGCTATATCTGTGTTTTGACAGCAGTTGCTCTATTTTAGAGTAACATGTATCATCACTTATTCCAGAGCCAGGAATAAAAATATTCCGGGAAGACAAACAATTCAAAAAACTTGCAAAGATCTAAAGCCTTCGCCCATCGTAGCGCTCAGCCTGAGAAACATCATTCGTTGACACCGCTTGCAAAGTTGACAGAACTGAGCCTATAGCCCGGGGTCACCATAGCAACTGCAGGGATCAGCAACCGAATGAAAGTCAACAGCCCGTGTGCTAAGTACCGTTCCCAGGAATAACTACGGCTCTAACAAGGGGCCACGCATACAAGACATGTCCTAGCAGCGACAGACATTACAGGACTGCAAAACTTAAAGTGGTAGTAAACTCAGTTGTACCACTTCTACCTACAGGTAAGCCTATAATAAGACTTACCTAAGGAGATACTGTGAATATCTCCTAAACTTGCACTGTTTAGGAGATATTCAGAGGGCATGCAGCCGGTAATGTCACCCGCTATTGTGCTCTGAAGATCCTGCATACCATGCCGGACTTTCAGAGCCTGTGCCGTAAACGGCAGCTCCTGCGCACATGCACGGGGGTGACATCATTGCGCCCCCCGCCAATTATGTAGCGGGTAGCCAGGAACCTGCCAGGAACCTGCAAGGAAGACCTGGTGAAGATGGAATCCCTCTCTGCAGGGACAGCACGATGCTGGAGGGCTTAGTTTTAAGGTAAGTCTCTGATAATGTGCTAGTATGCAATGCATACTAGCACATTATGACACTGCCTTGCAGGGGATTTTTTTTTCCCTCAACTGCGTTTTACTACCACTTTAAACACAGCCCTGATTAATAAAGAAATTAAACAAATATCTCCAATATTCAAAGAAAAATACTCCCCAACACTAGGTTCACACCTATGCATTTTTTAGTGTGTATTGCAGTTTGCAGAAACGCACTACAGTCCATTTAACATGGTCTCCGATGGTACACATTCACATCTATGCATTTTGCAGCTGGTGTGTTTTTGGAAAGGGTTGGGGACATTTTTTCTAAGTTTTGGGTGTAATAGACTTCAACAATGGAAATTTGGATTTTATTTTTCCCTTTTAAACCCTGTATAAAGCTGGTTGCTAACGAGCGGGCCGGGAAGCCAGCCGCGGCGTCCTTAACAATCAATGAGTCATCAGCTGTCAGCAAGGATGCCCACTGACAGCTAAATGTAAAAAAAAAAAAACAATTGTGAAGAAAAACGGCGTGGGGTCCCCCAAAATCCATATCAGACCCTTATCCGAGCATGCAGCCTGGGAGGTCATGAAAGGGAGGGGGACAAGCGAGTGCCCCCCTCCCCTCCTGAACCATACCAGGCCGCATGCCCTCAATATGGGGGGGTGCAACCCATGTTGATGGGGACAAGGGCCTCTTCCCGACAACCCTGGGCAGTGGTTGTAGGAGTCTGTGGGCAGGGGGCTTATGGGAACCAGGAAGCCTCCTTTAAGAAGGGGACACCCAGATCCCCCCCCCCCCGTGAATGACCATGGGGTATATTGTACCCCTACCCATTCACCCAAATAAAGAGGTGTAGTGTTACAAAACACAAGAGACAGTTTTTGACAAGTCCTATTAAGAATCGTGTTTTCTTCACCAGGTGTTTCTTCATCCTCTTCTCTCTCCGGTGGTATCTTCTCCCTCCCTACCTTTTTTCATCCTCCAGTGTTTCTTGATCCACTGGTGTTTTTTTCTCCCTCTTCGCTCCAGTGATGTCGTTGTCTTCTTCGTCCGCTGTCACCACCGCTGCCGCTAAAAATAACAAACACAGTCTTCCTCCATCGCTATCTGTCTTCCCGACCCACAACCAGGTATATGCCGTGTGTTTACAGTGTGTAGAAAGAGAAAAAACAAAACGTAAAACGCAAAATGCATGAGAACTGCATGCAAAAATGCATAAAAACTAGGGTTTAAAAATGCAAAACGCACTGCAAAACGTGCCTGAAAAATGTATGAAGCACAACCCAATAGTTGTGAACCTAGACTAAGGACTCCTTTACATTTGTGTTGGGGGGGGGGCATAAAAAGCAGACAACTAAGATGTGTTCTAACTGCCACCCTGACCCCCCCCCCCATTAAAGCGGAGCTCCATCCGAAAGGGGAAGCTCCGCTTGTCTGTCTCCTCCTTTGGCACCTTTTGGGGGGGGGGGGGGGTTGACATGTACCTGCTCCCACTTCTGGCTCAGTTCACTGCGGCGAACTGAGACAGAAGTTCCGCCCCCTCTTCCTTCTCAACCCTTTCACAAAGTGCAGAGCGCTTCGAGCATGCGCAGTAGGCGACTGCTGTCAAGATGGAGGTGCCTCGGGTGAGAAAACTGCTGGATCCCTGGACAGGTATGTGCCTTAATATTAAGAGTATGTTATTAAAGACTTTTCATTTTTTATGAAGGAGCCTGGGACTTTAAGCTGCAAAGACACCTGAATGGGATTGCACACATGCAGTGGCTGTGATGCTCTGCTTTAAGTGAATAGGGCCGTGCCAAAACCATGTAAAGTACACCCAGTTAAGCGTGGTGGTGCAGCATTTACAGGGTTAAAACAACCACTGGGGAGGTGACATATCGCCTCCTGACTGCCTGTCAAATCCATAGTAAATTCCTTTTCAGAGGGGTGGCAAAGTCTGCCAGATGTGTAAACTTAGCCTTACTGATATATTCTGCTCTTCAGAAAAGTTTTTTTTTTTTTTTTTTTTTTACTACAAATTTATTATTATACTTGGATTTTAGTTGATTGCATGATACTTCAAAACTTTCCAACCCCCTCACTCTCCTCAAAAAAGAGAACATCAATCTAGATATGTAAGTGGGAAGATAATGTAAAAATGACTTCACTGTGCAATGTATTTCACTGAAATGACTTGAGTGGAATACTAAGTAGGGACTTAAAGTGTATCTATGGTCAAAATGTAAAATCATTATATTAATTTCCACATTGCATTCCAATTATTTCTAGCCGACTCCTAATAATCTGAACAATCTTGAAGTTTGTAAACTTACTTTGAAAAATCCACACACATTTACGTCCTGAACAGGAGCAGACTGGCACCTTTCAGCCCAGGGGGCAAGTACAGACCAGAGGCCCACGGTGCAGCGACTCACCCCCTCTCCCACTTTCCCTCACCCCCCCTCCCACTCTCCCAATCCTCCTCCTGACCCTCATTCCAAGCTGAAGCCCTGCTCCAGATACTCTCTACTTACTGGCTGAATACGGGTTCCCGACCTGGCCAGCAGGGGGAGGTTGGGGGGAGCTGGGACAGCTTGGTTGGGGCTGGCCGGGGGGAAGAGTCCCCAGTGGGGTATGGAACCGTCCTCTGGTCAGACACAGTTTACACCAACCATTCTGGGGGGGAGGCCTACGCTCGGTCCTTGTCTTCAACCCGCACTCAGTAGGTCAGCGTCAGGGAGTTTTTACTTCTCTTCACCAGGAATCCTTTAGGCATGTCTGTGGCAGGAGCAGTGCAGCCTTTTTATGGGGCATCAGGGTGGCCCAGGGGGACGATTGCCCCCCTTTCCCCTGGCCCAGTCCTCCCCTGGTCCTGGAAGTCTCTGACACGTAGTCACTATGCCCTGTGGGTAAGCACTGCTGTGTCACACATTTCACAGAGCCTGCCTTCTGAACTACAGACGTGTTGGGAAAAGTTTCAGGCGGTGGAGTCAGTACAGGAATCACACTTGAAGACAGGAGGGAAACTTGGGCTATGTAGTCCTTAGAACAAAGTAAACAGCAAAGGAGAAATTGAAAAGCATGCAGGGAATCCTGGAAGTTGTGGATAGAGACGGCCAGCAGACAGGCAGAATTGATGAAAGCAAAACACTAAGGTAATCTTATACTGGAATTTAGATAAAATAACTATTGTTTGTGTTAGTATTACAATGCTGATGTTATATAATGAAACTGTATGCTATGACCATAGATTTCCTATAAAGCGGTATTAAACCCAAAAACAAACATTTATTATATTGCAGCTTACTATTTCTTAGATATGATTGCTGCATTCGTTTTCTTTTTTATACTTTCTTTCCTTTTTTTTCATCTGGTGATCCAGCCAGTAAGTCTGGCTCTCTAGCTAAATGTATAATTTACAGTGATGAGACAAACCATTTAACACTAGCAGGGGTGCTTACAATGATCAGCTTTTATTTTCTTATGTAAAACCTTTATCTCAAAAGAAAACAACCTATTTGCTGCAACTACTTATAAAGTGTTTGCTGGAGTTTGGCTTCAATTTGTTAGTGTATCGAAATCTGCTAGTACATCTAAGCCTCCGTTCACATTAGGTCACTCCGACTTAGGGGGTGACCTGTGAAGTCGCGTGCAGCGCGACTTTGGCGCGACTTGCACGGACTTCACATAATAGAAGTCAATGCAAGTCGCCTCCAGGTCGCCCTGAAGTAGAACAGGACCCTTTTTCTAAGTCGGAGCGACTTGTGTCGCTCCTATTAGAACGGCTCCTGTACTACACAATGGGAGCGTGAGGACCGCAACTTGTCAGGCTGACAAGTCGTGGTCCAAGTCCTACCAGTGTGAATGCGGTCTAACACTCCCTTCCACCTAGACTGACAATGCTGTTGTCCAAGGTGCCCCCCTGTGCTCCTTCATCCAGAGTGGGGGGGGGGGCACTCTAATACTGGTTAGATCACCAGAGGAAAACACAAGGAAAAGGCCTAAGAAAAGAAAACAAATGCAGCCACCACATCTAATGATTGGTAAGCTACAATATATTAAATTTTTGGTTTTGGGTTTAATAACTCTTAGATCTGAATACAATCAATAAAACCTGATATAAACTGTAACATGATATGGTAATTTCAAACTGTGTCTTCAGTCTTTTCAAATCTCCAGTTTTGAATTTCTTTTTGAACTCTGATGCAGATAATGGAAGGCTTTGGTGATGTCTCAGGCCTTAAAGTGGAACTAAAGTTCTGCTGTAGCAAACAGCAGACAGGCAGGCTTTTATTGTAGAAGAGAAATGCCCCTACCTGCCTGCTTGCCATCTTCTTTGGCACTGTTCACTGAGCTGCACTTGCACAGCTCAGCTTTTAGCGCCGGGCCGATCCCTATGTGCCGAGGTGATGCCAATGAAGATGGCTGAAGACCGGCACACAGGAGAAGATGAAGACCGGCACACAGGAGAAGATGAAGACCAGCACACAGGAGAAGATGAAGACCGGCACACAGGAGAAGATGAAGACTGGCACACAGGAGAAGATGAAGACCAGCACACAGGAGAAGATGAAGACTGGCACACAGGAGAAGATGAAGACCGGCACACAGGATAAGATGAAGACCAGCACACAGGAGAAGATGAAGACTGGCACACAGGAGAAGATGAAGACCAGCACACAGGAGAAGATGAAGACCAGCACACAGGAGAAGATGAAGACTGGCACACAGGATAAGATGAAGACCAGCACACAGGAGAAGATGAAGACTGGCACACAGGAGAAGATGAAGACTGGCACACAGGATAAGATGAAGACCAGCACACAGGAGAAGATGAAGACTGGCACACAGGAGAAGATGAAGACCGGCACACAGGAGAAGATGAAGACCAGCACACAGGAGAAGATGAAGACTGGCACACAGGAGAAGATGAAGACTGGCACACAGGATAAGATGAAGACCAGCACACAGGAGAAGATGAAGACCAGCACACAGGAGAAGATGAAGACCAGCACACAGGAGAAGATGAAGACCAGCACACAGGAGAAGATGAAGACCAGCACACAGGAGAAGATGAAGACCAGCACACAGGAGAAGATGAAGACCGGCACACAGGAGAAGATGAAGACTGGCACACAGGATAAGATGAAGACCAGCACACAGGAGAAGATGAAGACTGGCACACAGGAGAAGATGAAGACTGGCACACAGGATAAGATGAAGACCAGCACACAGGAGAAGATGAAGACCAGCACACAGGAGAAGATGAAGACCAGCACACAGGAGAAGATGAAGACTGGCACACAGGAGAAGATGAAGACTGGCACACAGGATAAGATGAAGACCGGCACACAGGAGAAGATGAAGACTGGCACACAGGAGAAGATGAAGACTGGCACACAGGATAAGATGAAGACCGGCACACAGGAGAAGATGAAGACTGGCACACAGGAGAAGATGAAGACCGGCACACAGGAGAAGATGAAGACCGGCACACAGGAGAAGATGAAGACCAGCACACAGGAGAAGATGAAGACCGGCACACAGGAGAAGATGAAGACCGGCACACAGGAGAAGATGAAGACCGGCACACAGGAGAAGATGAAGACCAGCACACAGGAGAAGATGAAGAAAAGGTGATTATTAACCGCTTTAGTTCCGCTTTAACCACTTGCTGACCGCTTTATAGCCGAAAGACGGCTACAGTGCGGTTGTCCAGTTCCGGGAAGGCATCTATTGATGTCCTCCAAGAGCCTGGGTGCACAACAGGCACGTTTGTGATCGCTGTGTCCTTCAGACACAGCTGAGCACAGGTCAAGGTAAAGGGCCAATCACAGCTGATCCTTTATAAACAAATGCCGGTTTTCAGTATTTCCTTTCCTCAGCGCTGTCACTGTGTGAGGAAAGGAAAGCTGATAACTGGCAATCCTGTGACAGCACACATTTACACTGATAATCAGGACACTGATCATCAGTGCCCTAATTATCTGTGCAGCTTATAAGTGTCTCTCAGTGCAGCATATCAGTGCCCAGCAGTGCAGCTTATTAGTGCCTCTCAGTGAAGCATATCATTGCCCATCAGTGCTGTCTTAAATGTGCAGCCTAATCAGTGCAGCTTCATCAGTGTCCATTAGTGCAGCCTATTAGTGCAGCCTCATCAGTGCTTGTCAGTGCAGCCTCATCAGTGCCCGTCACTGCAGCCTCATCAGTGGTCGTCAGTACAGCCTCACCAGTGCCCATCAGTGCAGCCTCATCAGTGCCCATCAGTGCAGTCTCATCAGTGCCCCCTATCAGTGTCAATCAGTGCAGCTTTATCAGTGCACATCAGTGAAGAAAATCAGTGCCCAGCAGTGCAGTTTATTAGTGCCTCTCAGTAAAGCATATCATTGCCCATCAGTGCTGCCTTAAATGTGCAAATGTGCAGCCTCATCACTGCAGCTTAATCAGTGTCCATTAGTGCAGCCTCATCAGTGCTTGTCAGTACAGCCTCACCAATGCCCATCAGTGCAGCCTCATCAGTGATCGTCAATACAGCCTCATCAGTGCCCATCAGTGCAGCCTCATCAGTGCCCCCTATCAGTGTCCATCAGTGCAGCCTTATCAGTGCACATCAGTGAAGAAAAATTATTTATTTGCAAATTGTTATAACATAAACGAAGAAAACGTTTTTTTCCCCCTCAAAACTGTCAGCCTTTTTTCTTTTGTTAATAAGTTCAGCAGGGGGTAGATTTATAGTGAAAGGAGGGGGAATTTTAGGGGGTAAGCATGCTTTTTTTTTGGGGGGGGAGGGGTTTGTATTCCATTCACATGCTGCATTTTATCGCAGCGCTTCGGCTTGAATCGCACTGCAATGTCAGGTATTGTAGCGCACCGCCTGACATTGCAGTGAATGAAGCATGTGTTTTGTACACTTCAAATAAAGCTTGTAAAAAAAAAAAAAAAAAAGCCATTGCCCCCATAGTTCAGCCAGCAACGCAGAGCAGCTGGATCGGTGATCTCTCCGGCTGCTCTGCGATTTATCGGCTTGAATTCGCCCAAAAAGAGATTTTATTCACACTTTGCGATTTGGAATTACGGGCAGAATCGCCCATATTCTGCCCACGATTCCAAACCACAGGAATCGCACAACATGCAACGCGCATTTGGGTACCATTATCCATTAATGCCACTCCAAATCCAATAAAAAACCCAGTGGTGATCAAACATCACCAAAAGAAAGCTCTATCTGTCTTTAAAAAAATATTTTGAATAGAGTAAGGGGGGGGGGGGTTATAACCCTTAATAATATAGCATGTAGGAAGCACTAGTGAATACCAATATTACATAAAAACCAACCTAACTATGTGATCCCTAATTCATGTGCCAAATAAATATAAAAAACATGAATATAAAAGTATAAAAATTCACTCTATAAATATATATGATATGTTAAGTTTGACAATTCATGAATTATAGAATACAGATCGATATGTGCAAAAATATAATCATTTAAAATATGTGTTATTTAAAGTTCTAGAGAGCATATATTTGGAAGCAGTGACTTTAGAACGATGAGTTCCACGATAATATGTGCAAAAGAGCAATCAAAAGAGAATGTCCAAAAACCAAATGAAATCCATAGACAGCATATAATCCAAATCTTCTTTATCACACCGTGTTGTGACACCCAGTGATCAATATATGTGCTAAACACTCACCAGACTGCCAGTGACCACTTAGTTAAAAGTGGTCAATATGCTCTTGGTTCCACTCCTCAGGTGACCAAGGAAATCACCTTTAGTTGATGTAAACCTCTCCTCTCTTATAGCGCTCACATATATCAGAATTGCCCATAAAGAAAAAAGTTCTCATAGTGAAGCAAGTTTATTGGAATTGAAGAAAGAGAAAAGCATTACCAAATGGCTTCTTACATAAATGGTGCCCCATCGGCACTAATACAGCCTACAAGATTATCTTAAACCTTGCTCCACCGTAACCAGGTGCGTTCCAATTACCAGAAGATACGTGGCCAGAAATGACACGTCGGAAGCTTCCCCTCTGTGCGTTTTGTGACAATGACGTCTCATGTAAGAAGCCATTTGGTAATGCTCTTATGTTTCCTCAATTCTAATAAACGTGCCACACTATGAGAACTTTTTGTCTCGCACTAGTGTGAACCTAGGGTAAGATATGGAAGCTCTGGCTGGATATCTGTACATCTCAATGGGCTGAAATGTCTACCTCACAAATATCTGTATAGTTTTTTGGGGGGTAACTCAATGTGATGCAGTGCTGATGTGTAAAACTATTGCAATATTGAAGGGAGGGGGCAAGGCAGAGGCGTAACTAGAACCTTCAGGGCCCGGTGCAAGAAACCATGAAGGGCCCCCCAGACCCCTGGCCGGAGCCCTTCCCTTCAAGCCTGGGGCTCTTCCCACTGATCTTTGGACCCTTTACTCTCGTTGTGGGGCCCTTTATTATGGTCCCGCAGCGAGACCCTTTCACAAGTCCTGCACAGACAGAAGAACACAAGTGAACTGGATGGGAGGAGTGGTGGGGGCAGCATACAGAAGAACCAATCTCCTTCATTTTCCTCCTGCAGCTACAGGAGGAAAAAGGAGGACAGTGATTTCTCTACATGCTGCCCCCACCGTCCCTCCTATCCAGGTGTACAGGGGAGCTGCGTAGGCCCCCTGGAGCATGGGACCCGGTTGCAATTGCACCCCCTGCAACCCCTGTAGTTACGCCCCTGGGGCAAGGTATATGAGTTTGCATGAATATGTGCGCATGTTGTGTCTTTCTGTTAATTGTTAACTCTGGGTTATCCATGTATGTACTGTCTTTTATAGCAGCCTTTTTCAACCTTGAGGTTTCTTCAGGGTTGCCTTGGCAAAATGCCTAAAACGTGCCCACAAATTCTATACAAGCCGGAGCGTGGATGAAGGCTGCATTTTTAGTTACACTAAGTTTCAGGATTTCATTGTGCACCATTACAACCTTCTAGCTGCTGGCGTCCAAATGACCAATGGCCTCATCAGTTGATGAGGAGGATGTCAGTCGCCTGCATAGCATTTTTTTTTACCCTCCCCTGCCCCTCTCCATTAGCGTTGGAGTCACAGTAGCTAAGGGATGGAGAAAAATTGAGGGAAAAGAGAAACATTGGAATACTAGTCAGTACCAGTTTGCAAAAGTTAATTTGCGTTGAAAGAAAAAAATCACCTCTCATGTTGGGTGTCTTGCTTGGACTTGTGGATGTTGCTGCTTTATGTAAAACTATTAGAATAAAAAAAGGGGGTACGATTAAGTGCCCACTTGCATGGTATTGTGGCCACCCTCAGTATATTTCAATATAGAATAGCCTTAGGCTAAGTGGCAGTTTTGTTGCAGGTGCTATTACTGGGTTAATCCCCCCTCTGGTGCTGGGGCAAGTATCAACCAATGAGAGAACATGAAAGGATCTGGAATGCAGGTGCAAGGTGATAAAAGCAAGTGGCAGTCTGGAGTTCCTCCTTTTGCACCTGAAGAGCAAGAAGGAAAGTCCCCCCCCCCCCTCCCTATGTGGCGTGCTCCTTTGTGTGGTTGGGTCACCCTAGTATTCTAGGGGGGATGTGTATTTTTTGTTGGTTAATTTTGAGATTACTGTTTGCTCGAGTTCTGAAAACTGAGCAATTACAATTATGGTTTCATTATGTGAGTTTGGTTTTAAGTATTATTATTTGATCATTTTAAATGTATGCTTTACATACATTGAAACCAATAAAGTGTGCCGCGGCCATTTCTTTGCCAAATACCGCGGATCTGCTTGGTTTTATTTCATTAGTTTAAGATATAGCTTAAATGGGCGAAGGTGTGGCCTACAGTCCCATAGCTTTTACATGTTAAAATGGGGTGCCTCAATACTGTCCATCATTTTTTTAAGGGTGCCTCGACTGTCCGTAACTTTTAAAGGGTGCCTCAAGATTGTCCATCATTTTTAAAATGTGCCTTGCCTTAAAAAAAGGTTGAGAAACACAGTTCTATAGGCTCGGCCTGCTGCTGCAAGACAGGATGTTGTGTCATTGGCTTACAGTCCATTCTGGTATTCTCCATGGCTTGGATGTTGCCCGGAATCCTGGGGCTCTTGGGAGAGAACTGCAAGGTGCAGCATCCCAATATGATGAGTCATGAGTTGTACCAGAACTGATAACTGCCTCTGCCCTGCTGAAAGTAGGACTGTGCAGGAGAGGCAGAGATGGAAAGGGGGCACTGTGATATAAGAGAGGAAAGGGGGCCATGACTGTATGGGACACTGTGATGGGGGGGGGCTGTGATTGCTAGGGGCACTGTAATGTAAAGGGGAACAGTGATATAAAGGGAACTGCACTGTAAAGGGGCACTGTAATAATTACAATGTCCCTTTACAGTGCAGTTCCCTTTATATAACTGCGCTCCGTTACAACACAGCTTCATTTACATCACAGTACCCCTTTAAAGTGCAGTTCCCTTTACATAAATGTAAATGGGCCTGCACTGTAAAGGGGCACTGTGATGTAAAGGAGACTGCACTGTAAAGGGGCACTGTGATGTAAAGGAGACTCCACTCTAAAGGGGCACAGTGATATAAAGGTAACTGCACTGTAAAGGGGCACTGTAATAATTGCAATGCCCCTTTACAGTGCAGTTCCCTTTATTCATATCACTGCGCTCTGTCACAGTGCAGCTTCATTTACATCACAGTACCCCTTTACAATGCAGTCCCCTTTGGGGACTGCACTTTATTGTAAAGGGGCACAGTGATATAAAGGGAACTGCACTGTAAAGGGGCACTGTAATAATTACAATGCCCCTTTACAGTGCAGTTCCCTTTATATAACTGCGCTCCGTTACAGTACAGCTTCATTTACATCACAGTACCCCTTTACAGTGCAGTGCCCTTTACAAGGAGACTGCACTGTAAAGTTGACCTATGATGATGATGTAAAGGGGACTGCACTGTAAAGGGGCACTGTAATGTACAGAGGAACAGAGGACACCGTGGGACTGCTTAAAGGGGAAACTTTGATGTAAAGGGGGACTGTGTACACTGATATAAGAGGAAAACTGTGCTGTAAATGGGGGTTGTGATGTGAAGTATTTTTTAGGAGAAACTGGAAGTATTCCTAACTGGTCAGAGATATTTTACAGCATGCTGGCAAATCTATGTGGCCACTGGCCAACAAATAAGTGATCCCATCAGACACTAGGCTAGTGAGGATTAGATGACATAAGTATGCCATAAGTTTGTTTCTTATATCTACCTAGAGATCTAAGGAAGGAACAGTTATCACAAGCTCTTTGTTGCTGTAATTAGCGGTAGAAAACAAGCCCATTTCCCAGCATTCCACCAGAGCTGCTATCTTGTCCTCTCATTCTGCTTGTCACAGCTCATCCCGCTTTCCTCATATATCTGCCCCCCAGTTCTGACCTTTCCGCCTGCACTGCACCAATCCACGCAGCACCCGTGCTAAATGTATTTTCTGTATCCAACGTCCTTTCCCAGCCTGCCACAGAAAGTCATAAATCTTGTCAGCGAAGATTGCCTGCCTGCCACTTCTAGCAGATCATAGCTCACCTGAATGCAGTTTATCTTTGTTTTTCAGCTTGAATCCCCGAACACGAGGTTAATCACTGTGTATCCGTGTGTGAGGAAGGCCAGGATACATAACCCGCAGCGCATACAATCCATTCTCTCTCTCTCTCTGTCGCTCTATTTTTAATAGCTTGGCTTTTGCTCTGGCAAGAGAAAAAAAAAACAAAAAAGAAATAAAAACTCCTCTGAGCCCCGCAGATTTATTATTTACAATATTTATACAAAGTTGATATAGTATGCAACACTATTCGGAGTACAGAGAACCATTCTCATGGGTCCCTCCCTTCGAGGAGCCTACACTCCATCATCCACGCCCCTCCGCTGTACAAGAGCATCACTCTACCTGTGTATGGGCAATGATGCCTCTGGTTCGGAGCTCTGATTGGGTCTGGGCTTTATTTATGTCATGCTGAGTGTTTGGAGGATGCAGAGGATGGAATTCTGAAGGCATTCTAAGAGCAGGCCTTTGCTGTGTACACTTTTATGATCTTTGCTGCCTGGTCGGATCTTAGCCTGCCTGACCCTGCTACCTGATTGTGATTTGGACGTAAAGTACATGTTTGTATAAAATTATGCCTCTAAATATCTTATTTCATATGTTTTCTGGTCAACCCGCTGTAGCCCTTAGATCGTGGAAGGAGAGCGATATCTATTTACTCAAAGCTGAGGAGTCCTCCTGGTGATCCCTGCTGGTCAGGGGACCTATTTAGTGAACACATACATACATAAGTATACTTTTATATCTGTGATTATGATTTACCAATATTTTTATACATTTTTTATGTGCGATTTTACTAATCAGTTTATGTACGTAGCCTCAGGTGTGATTGATCGATTGGTCTTTTGCTGTTATGGGTCACTGATATATATATATATATATATATATATATATATACAGTACAGACCAAAAGTTTGGACACACCTTCTCATTCAAAGAGTTTTTTTTATTTTCATGATTATGAAAATTGTAGAGTCACATTTCAAAAGGAAGTTACCTGAAATGGTTTTCACTTCACAGGTGTGCCCTGTCAGGTTTAATAAGTGTGATTTCTTGCCTTATAAATGGGGTTGGGACCATCAGTTGTGTTGTGCAGAAGTCAGGTGGATACACAGCTGATAGTCCTACTGAATAGACTGTTAGAATTTGTATTATGGCAAGAAAAAAGCAGCTAAGTACAGGAAAACGAGTGGCCATCATTACTTTAAGAAATGAAGGTCAGTCAGTCCGAAAAATTGGGAAAACTTTGAAAGTGCAGTCACAAAAACCATCAAGCGCTACAAAGAAACTGGCTGACATGCGGACCGCCCCAGGAAAGGAAGACCAAGAGTCACCTCTGCTGCGGAGGATAAGTTCATCCGAGTCACCAGCCTCAGAAATCACAGGTTAACAGCAGCTCAGATTAGAGACCAGGTCAATGACACACGGAGTTCTAGCAGCAGACACATCTCTAGAACAACTGATAAGAGGAGACTGAGTGAATCAGGCCTTCATGGTAGAATATCTGCTAGGAAATCACTGCTAAAGAAAGGCAACAAGCAGAAGAGACTTGTTTGGGCTAAAGAACACAAGGAATGGATATTAGACCAGTGGAAATCTGTGCTTTGGTCTGATGAGTCCAAATTTGAGATCTTTGGTTCCAACCACCGTGTCTTTGTGCGACACAGAAAAGGTGAACGGATGGACTCTACATGCCTGGTTCCCACTGTGAAGCATGGAGAAGGAGGTGTGATGGTGTGGGGTGCTTTGCTGGTAACACTGTTGGGGATTTATTCAAAATTGAAGGCATACTGAACCAGCATGGCTACCACAGCATCTTGCAGCGGCATGCTATTCCATCCGGTTTGCGTTTAGTTGGACCATCATTTATTTTTCAACAGGACAATGACGCCAAACACCTCCAGGCTGTGTAAGGGCTATTTGACCAAGAAGGAGAGTGATGGGGTGCTGCGCCAGATGACCTGGCCTCCACAGTCACCGGACCTGAACCCAATCCAGATGGTTTGGGGTGAGCTGGACCGCAGAGTGAAGACAAAAGGGCCAACAAGTGCTAAGCATCTCTGGGAACTCCTTCAAGACTGTTGGAAGACCATTTCAGGTGACTGACTACCTCTTGAAGTGTGACTCTACAATTTTCATAGTCATGAAAATAAAGAAAACTCTTTGAATGACAAGGTGTGTCCAAACTTTTGGTCTGTACTGTATATATATATATATATAAATTCATTTTTTAATGCATTTTATTCAATGTACCATAAGTCACTATTTGTATGCGACCGATGTTAGAGGGGCAGGGCTGGCCTTTGTGGGAGGTCCTATCTACTCTGCTGGGCTATATAAATTTCTAGCTAGTCATTTGGGATCATGGCTCTGATGAAGAGGGTTCTCCCTTGAAACGCGTCAACACCATCACTAGGATGCCTTCCAGTCCTCCTGCTTTACCAAAAAGCACCTTTGTTCTTGGAGGTCTCCGGATTGCAAAAAGAAACCTTTCTTATGCTAATTTTAGCATACGTTTTTGAGTATAATGTCTTTTGATATTGCACTAGGTTGGTGCGCCCCTTCTCTTGTTTTCTATGTTTTCAGTCTATATGGATACCCGATGTCCTGAGCGGGCAGCAAGATCCTAGAAGCCAACAAAACAGCAGTCCCTTTAACACAGCACTCGAGCGCAGGAGGCTGTATCTGTCTTTTATCTATTTACTTGAAGCAACATCATCTTTTATATTTCACCAAAAAACAGGTATTATATTTGTGCTTTTGTGCACTAAAATTAATATTAGTTAATTTTTTCCTGAAAATCGGAATTTTAAAAATAGCTGCACAAATATCGTGTGACAAAAAAATTGCAACTGCCACCATTTTATTCTCCATGGCCTCTGCTTTTAGAAAATATATATTGCTCCAAAGTAATTTCCTGGCAAAAAAATGCTGATTTTTAAAAGTCGATTATTAGTCCAGTATTCCCCTCCGTTGGAAGCAATCCTCTCCCCCCACGGTTGCGAGTTGGGTGCGTAGAGTGAAGGACATCAGTAAGATGGAAGACCTTGTTCTGTCCTCTCGACACCAACACGAGATACATGCTACATTGTGGCGAAACTGGGATCTATTTGTTGTACCGGAGGAGGAAGCTGCTCTGTTGGGAACGTAGTCTCCTCATAGATAATACATGCACTTCTGTGCTTAGATCGTCCCTTGCCAGGTACCCTCCTCTCCCTCTACCCCACCCCCCCTTTTTTTTTTCTTCCCCCTTCCGCCTCTTTCCTTATCCTTTCGTCCCCTCTCCACCTTTTTCTCTCATCTTTTTCTCTTTCTTCAATAAAAGTAAATGAGGGAAGTAATGAGCCTGTCCTTAACATGCCATTTGTGTGTACAAGCATACTCTCTTTTGTGTTTATAGCGGATTTTGTTGTCTACACTGCTTGTATATAGTTTTGGATGTCTCTTCTTCCCTGCTTCAAAAAAATTTATATTTGAAAAACAAATGCAAATTTTTACATGCGTGTGAAAGAAAAATTGTGGTTAACCGCTTGCCGACCACCGCACGACTATTTACTGCGGCGGTCAGCCCCTCACAGGCAAAGCGACGTAGGGTTACGTCGCTAGCCTGTGAGGCTCTAGGGAGAGAGCGCGCACCGCCGGAGGCACGCTCCCGCGCGGTCAAAGACCCCCCCGTGCGTGTGCCCGGCGGACCCGATGTGTGTTACACCAGAAGAAAGGCAGGCGGCTAATGTAAACGAAGCCGCCTGTCATTCTTCCCTGTGTAGGAATGGAGATCATACGGTTCTACTATGTAGGACCGTTGATCTCTGTTCTCACACTAGTAGCCACAGCCAATCACAGTTAGAGACACGCCCCTAAGACACACTTAACCCTCTCCAATACAGTTAACTCCCAGTGTAATTTTTACAGTAACAGTGCATATGTATAGCACTGATTACTGCAGTAATGTCACTGGTAACCCCAAAAGTGTCAAAAATGTCAGTCAAGGGTCCCATCTGTCCGCCGCAATGTCGCAGTACCGCAAAAAAAAAAATCGCAGATCGCCGCCATTACTCGTTAAAAAAAAAAAACAACAAAAATGACAAAAATCTTTCCCTTTGTTAGTAAACGCGATAACTTTTGCGCAAACCAATCAAAATACGCTTTTTGCGATTTTTTTTTTACCAAACATATGAAGCATAAAATAAATTGGCCAAAAATGTTAAGAAATTTTGATTTTTACATTTTTTTGGGAATTTCATATAAAAAAAATGTTAAAAATATTGTTATTTTTGCAAAATTGACGTTCTTTTTTTGTTTATAACGCATGATCAAAAAATCGCACAGGTGATCAAATACCACCAAAAGAAATCTCTGTTTGTGGGGAAAAAAATGACGTAAAATTCGTTTAGGTACAGCGCCGCACGACCGCGCAATTGTCAGTTAAAGTCGCACAGTGCCGAATCGCAAAAAGTGGCCCAGACGTAAGACAGCAAAATCCTCCGGTGGTAAAGTGGTTAACATGCCATTTGTGTGCACAAGAATACTCTCTTATGTGTTTATAGCTGATTTTGTTGTTTACACTGCT
Organism: Pelophylax lessonae; assembly: GCF_965119305.1. Taxonomy (NCBI): domain Eukaryota; kingdom Metazoa; phylum Chordata; class Amphibia; order Anura; family Ranidae; genus Pelophylax; species Pelophylax lessonae. The sequence continues at coordinate 292,080,444 of NC_138775.1, read as the reverse complement.
TGTATATCATTTTGGATGTCTCTTCTTCCCTGCTTCAATAAAATTTATATTTGAAAAAAAAAAAAAGAAAAAAGGATTTTTACATGCACGTGAAAGAAAAATTGTGGTTAAAGAGAATCTGTCAGCCTACAAAATGATAGATACAAAAAGATAGGGACACTGCCTAAATAGTGGTCTCTATTTTCATCCAAGTGAGTGTGTCTAAGAGCCGGCTCACACTGGGGCGACTTGTCAGGCGACCTGGTCGCCTGACAAGTCGCCGCGGGTCGCCTGCCATAGATTAGCATAGGACCCGTTCTAATAGGAGCGACACAAGTCGCTCCGACTTAGAAAAAGGGTCCTGAGCTACTTTGGGGCGACCTGGAGCGATCTGCATTGACTTCAATGATATGAAGTCTGTGAATGCCGCTCCGAGGTCGCGGTGCGAGCTGCACACCGCGACTTCACAGGTCGCCCCCGGCAAGTCGGGTCGCGCCTATGTGAACCAGCTCTTATTCTCCTTCCTATTTATTTTTTTTATTATTCTTTTAATAATTTTCAACATAGTACACACATGATCATTTGTCAGATGGTAAAACAAAAAACTAAAAATGGGAAAAGAAACAGAAAAAACAGTCATACATTAATTAGCACAGGTGGTCAGCACAGCCCTGATGAAGAGAAAAAGACAAACTCAGGATAAGAGCCAACTACAAGTCCACATAAAAAATAATATTGCCACAACAGTTTTCATGCATTCCTCTAAATACCAACAGGTAAGCAAAAGGGTTTCCAATATCACCGATAAAAGGTGTGAGGGGTGGAACGGCGTAGTACAATTTCTGAATAAAAGAAAAAAAGTAGTGTGCCTTTATTACCTCTTTTCCTGTACACTGATTTATAGATATAAATAGAAAGGAGAGACTAGGCAAAAGAAAAAAAAAAAACCCCATACATTCTGGTGGAAGATGCTTCGATACAAGGTGACAATACATCTCTAGCTATTAGTACAGCAAGTGAAGAGGAAAATACCCAGACTATTATATAACAATTGCATTGCCCTGAACTGTGATAGTGTGTTGCAACATTAAAAGGGTATTATTTTCTCTAACAGTCTGCAAGAGGCAGTTTAGTACACAAAGCAAAGTTCACCCAAAACCGCTTTTAAATGTAAGCTTACAATTTACGGCAACGCAGACAAATCTAATCCCTCCTTCACCCAATGTCATCTAATGTAAGGGCATCAGTGGCCACTTTTAGAAGATCTACATCGATGATGGGTCTTTAGAGAAGAGAAGCTGCTGGTACTGTACAATGTAATGACATATTGGAAGCCTCTATGGATCACTCATCAGGATGTAAGTGAACCTGTTTGATCCACATGCAATAAATATAATAATTTTAAAAAATACATTAAAGCGTCAGATTAGTTAAAAAAACAACAACAAAACTTAGCATAAGGGACATAATAAGAGTTAGCAAGATGTGTTTCCTTTCTGCTGATTCTTCTTTTAGGAGAAATCTTCCCCCGTCATACCCCTCCCCGGGCGCTGTAGTCTTCCAGTGCGGCAGGGGTTGATACATCTAAAGAGCTGTAAGTGTATAACCCAGCACTCCTAGTGTTCTCAAATCTAATAAATACTCACTCTGGATATAATGTGTCTAAACCAGTGGTCTCTGAATTTTGGCCCTTTACTTGCCTTTATCCGGCCCTTGGGGCACTATTCCTTCCACTGACACTCACAGTGGGGCATAACTCCTCCCACAGACACCAACAATGGGGGACTATTTCTCCAACCAATGAAGAAGCGCTGGTTCCTTTCCCTGACACCAATGAAGGGGCACTATTCCTTCCACTGACACCAATAATGGGGACATATTCCTGCCACTGACACCAATGATGAGGCACTATTCCTCCCACTGATACCAATGATGGGGCACTATTCCTCCAACTGACACCAATGATGGGGCACTATTCCTCCCACTGACACCAATGATGGGGCACTATTCCTCCCACTGACACCAATGATGGGGCACTATTCCTCCCACTGACACCAATTATGGGGCACTATTCCTCCCACTGACACCTATGATGGGGCACTATTCCTCCCACTTACATCAATGATGGGGCACTATTCCTCCCACTGACACCAATGATGGGGCACTATTCCTCCCACTGACACCAATGTAGGGGCACTATTCCCTCCAATGACACCAATGAAGGGGCACTATTCCTCCCACTGACACCAATGAAGAGGCACATATCCTTTCCTTGACACCAATGAAGGGGCACTATTGATCTTTTATTGAAAAGAATCAAGCAACATATTTTATACAAAAGTAAAAAACATAACTATAGTACAATATTCCAACAGAAAACAAAGGAATACACATCCATGTGCAGAATATATACAATATATACATAATCCACTTCCACCATTTTTAGAAAACTATTTACATAAAGCAGCAGAGAGGGCCTAAGAGGCACAACCCATCACCTATGTATGCAGCCATTTATCAAAAACTGAGCATTAAGAAAAAATCTAGGGTGATAAGAGACAGAAAGCCACACCCAGGACAGAGACTCCTGGCAGTCAGGGAGGCTTGAAACCCCTCCACGCCTTCAACCAAGCCCTCTGACCCCACTTGTCTCTCTCAAGCGCCCGAATCTTCCCCACCTCATGCAGAATGTCACACACCACCACCTGAACAGGAAGGATTTTACGCCGAAGGGTGACCTGACACCGTGCGTTCCATGTGTAATAACGGACTACTAAACTAACTAAAAAAAGTGTATCCAAACAAAAGCCCCCACCAGTATTGAATGCTCCGTACACCCACTCAGCATAACCCAGCCTGGAGAGGAAAGGAACACCGAGGGCCCGCCCCACCTGTTTGTATACCTCTATGTTATAAGGGCAACGAAGCAGAAAATGGTCCATAGTCTCCTCCTCACCTGTACATTCCTCCCGAGGACAACCATGATCCATCCCACTGCGGAATTTCAAATTGCCCCGAACATAGAGCCTCCCGTGGAAGCACAACCAGGCCAGATCCCTGAATTTAAGGGGGACTCTAGCCAAATTAATCAATCTTAACCCTTCCCTCAAAATTGGGCCTGGGCAATCCCTTAAGGCCAGTGGGTCATGAAAGACTTCGCTCAAGACTCGGCTCATAAGGACTTTCCTCGGAGCAGATCTGAGATCTTCAGCCGACAGTCGCCACTGCCGCAGCAACTTCAGACACGGAGCGACATAGGCTGGGAGCTGACCACGATGACCCCTGAGATTCTTCACTTGGCCACCTTCTTCCCAAAGTCGCAGAAAAGGCCTAAACCAAGATCTAAACATGCCTGTCCATCCAGGAGGTTCCACTGCAAGCATACTACCAATGTTAAACTTGAGAAATAGCAGTGAAAAGAATAGAACGGGGTTGACCATACCTAAGCCACCCTCCCTCCTGGATAGATAGGTGACATTCCTCTTGATGGGGTTCAGTCTGTTCCCCCATAGCATCTGGAAGAACACACTATAGATCCTAGCATAGAGAGACACTGGCAAGATGCAGACAGGGCTGACATACAAGAAGATCGTTATCAGGTAAGTCTTAATCAGATCAACCCTTTCCCTCAGAGATAACTTCCATCTCTTCCAGCTGACCACCTTAGTATTGGCAACTTCCAGCCTGCCTTCCCAGTTTTTAAGGCCATAATCGCCAGGTCCGAATTCAATGCCTAATATCTTAATTTTTTCCTGGGGCACTGGAAAGGTGTCCGGGAGATCAAAACCCTCACCTTCCTTTCCCATCCAAAAAACTTCACTCTTTTCCTGATTGATCTTGGAGCCTGATGCTTCAGAGTACCATGATGTCAGAGAGACCACCTCCTCCGCTTCATCTGTCCCAGTGACAATCACTGACACATCATCCGCATAGGCAACAACCCTCAAAGGCGGCTCACCCGGGATTCCCACTGGTACCCCACACAACATGCTGCTCTCTAGCCTCCTGATGAAGGGGTCGATTGCAAACACATAGAGCAGGGGACTCAGGGGACAACCCTGGCGCACCCCAGAACCAACCTCAAAGGACTGTCCAACCCAACCATTAACAAGAGGGAAGCTTTCTGCCCCCTTATACAAGACTTTTAACCAATCGACAAAACCACCCGGCAGACCGTACTTACTAAAGAGCAACCACAGGTACTCATGGTTGACACGATCGAAAGCCTTTGCCTGATCCAATGCCAGTAAACACTTTCCCCAGCCTGCAGCCCTGTACTGCTCCAAGGCCTCCCGGACAGCTAAAACCGCTGTGAAGGTGCTCCTACCCTGGATCGAACAGTGCTGATGGCGAGAAAGCAAAGACTCTGCTACTGCCGATAGGCGCCAGAAAAGTATCTTCGCCAGCACCTTTCTATCGACATTGAGAAGGCTGATGGGGCGCCAATTCTCAATCATCGAAGGATCTTTACCTTTTGAAAGAAGAATCACAGCTGAGTGTCTCATGGAAGGGGGAAGCACCCCCTCAGCAAGACAACTGTTAAAAATCTCTACCAAATGTGGGGCCAGAATAGACTTAAAGGCTTTGTAAAACTCAGCCGTCAGACCATCCGGTCCAGGTGACTTCTTGATGGCAAGCTGTTCAATTGCCCTCGTCACCTCTTCAACTGTGATCTCTTCTGTCAAATTCATCAAAGGGACATCTCCACCATTTAGACCTGGAGTAGAGTCCAAAAAGCTTTCCATCTTGTCTCGGTCAAGCTCTTTCCTCCCAAGAAGTTCAGCATAAAAAGACCTCACGACCTCCAGGATCCCTGACCTGGACTTTGTCAAGGAACCTGTACTATCCTTAAGGCCAACGACCATCTTAACAGCTACACCCTGTTTGCAGTTCTGGTAAGGGTCAGGCGAGTGGTATTTCCCATAGTCCCGCTCCAGAACCAAAGAGGTATGCCGATCATATTGACACTTCCTGAGGAGGATTTTCACTTCAGAGATTGCCCCAGGATCTCCTCCTCTCGAGACAAGAATATCCAGCTTCCTCCGCAAACGTTGGTAGGTCATGTATCTATTAAACTGTTTTTTATTGGCTAGGCCCCTGAAGAATCCAGCAATCCTCTTTTTGGTCAGCTCCCACCACTCAGCCTTGCTGCTACAAAAGTCCAGGATGGTCACCTGTGCCTGAAAGAATTCCTCAAAGGATTGTCTAACATGTTCTTCCTCAAGGAGAGTCGAATTCAATCTCCAGATGCCTTTGCCCCTCTGAGGGAAGTCTGAAGCATTCAAGACCACAGATAGCATACAGTGATCAGAGAACTCCACTGCCTGCACCACTGGGGGTGAGAAAGCAGAGGCCTCCTTCAAAAAAAACCTATCTATCCTACTCTGACTATTACCTCGATGAAAGGTGAACCCAGTGTCATCAGGAAGGTGCCTAATGTGCACATCCACAAGACCAGCATCCCTAACCATACTATTTAAAAAAACGCTATCATATCCCAGCCTGTCATTGAAGTCCTTCCTGTCCTTGGGCCTAGTCACAGTATTAAAGTCACCTCCAAAAACCACTTGCCGGGATGTAAAAAGAAATGGCTTGATCCTTGTAAAAAGGCATTTCCTGTCCCACTTTGTGTGCGGCCCATAAATATTAATTAGGCGCAGGTCCTGCCCTCCCACAAGGACGTCTAAGACCATACATCTCCCAATCTCCACCTCAATAACCCGCCGGACAGTTACCATGCCGGTTTTAAACAACACCGCCACCCCGCTGTAAGGCTCGGCCGCAAGAGACCAGTAAGATGGACCATACCTCCACTCTCTCTTGGCCATATGAATATCTGCCAAGGAGGTGAGCCTAGTCTCCTGCAAAAATAAAATTTCAGCATCTAATTGGCTGAACAAAAAGAAGGCCATAGAACGAGCTCTTACCGACTTAATACTGGCGACATTTATTGTCACCACTTTTAACGGAGGGGGAACCGCCATTTGGGTTATTGGGTGGATTGCTTCTTAGCTCCCCTCTGCTGCTCATCACCAGAAGCCTCTCTTTTTCTTGAGGCCTCCTCCAACTCCATTTCTGAGTCTGAATTTTGTTCAGAGGAAGCTCCAGATGAGGAAATATCCCAAGCGGAAGCCCTAGAACGGATGGGGACAGACACTGGGGCTTCCTGTCCCTGTTCCGTCCTTACCGCCTGTCTCTTCCGCCTCACAACCCTCCTTCTCTCCTCCAGGTACTGCAGGTCAGACTCCGAGATGTTTTCATCTCTTGTTTTTTTCTTCAAAGTCTTCGCAGAAGACTTCTTTACAGAAGAAGCAGCAGCACCCTTTTTGGCACATGCCACCGCTCCAGGTGGGGGGGGACCTTCCCTTAAGTCAGACCTAGGAGACTCATGGGGCAAGACTGACTCGGGGGGCACAGACTTAGAAGGTTCTGACACAAGAGGAGCGGGTACAGTAGGCTGGGGGGACACAGATACAGCCACAGAAGGAATACCTACAGACACAGGAGGGTTGGCCACAGAAACTGGGGAGGGATCCTGAACAGGACCTGCGGGGTCAGTCACCGCAGAGGAGGATGGTACACCAAGGGCCTCATCCTCCATCCTGTCCAGCCTCAACAGCTCATCTACTACCTCCTTCTCCATATTGTGCCAGGCCTCCGGACATCGGCTGTAGGGGTGGCCAAGGCGCAGGCACAGGTTGCACCTTATCGCCTGGATGCAGTCCCTGGCCACATGACCCTGTCCCCGACATACCGAACATATTAAGGCTGAACAGGAGGAGCTAAAATGCCCCTTTTCTCCACAGCGGTGACACAGCTTTGGCTGACCAGGATAAAAAACAGTCATCCTATCCCTCCCTATGAAAGCCGAGGAGGGCAGGTGACGGACAACATTCCCATCCCTGGCCAACCTGACCGTTACTGACCAACCCCCATTCCAGATGCCACGTTCATCAAGGATTTTATTTGGCGTTGTCAAAACCTCACCATAGTTCCTTAACCAGACCTCCAAGTCCCGAGCAGGAACACTCTCGTTAGTGAGGATGATGGTTATTTTTTTAACCGTTGATCTTTGTGAAACAGCAACTGGTGCCAGATCTTCCCATTCGGGTCTTGACCTGCACCGAGCCTCATATCGTTCCCAGAACAGGTCAAGACCCTCTGGCCTGGTGAAGCTGATTGTGTACTCCCGGCTCCCAGCTACATGTATTAGGGCATAAAGGTCATTCGCCCCAAAACCCATCTCCAAAATCATCGCCGTGCTGGAGAGACTGCACCACCTTCCCATTTAAGAATGACTACATTACGCCTTGGACCCCCAGCAGAAGCCAGAGACCCAAGACCGGAACCAGGGGTGCTCAAAGTGGCAGTCTGTGATGTAAATCTCTGCCTGGAAGCAGGGTTCCTCATTGGCTGCAGCCCTGGCTTAATAATATTACCAGGTGCAGAGCGTACCACCTGAGCAAAAGAGGGCTTATCAGGGCCAAGACCCCACACTGATGTGACTTTAGCCGGTACATTATTATTATTATCCTTATTATTAACTGCTTGTACTGAGCCAGCAGGATTGTCTATTGCACACATATTGGCAGCACTATTCAGAACACCTGAAATAGAAGAATCGTTAGAAGAATCGTTACAATCACCATTCATTATCACAGTGTCTGCTGTAGTACCACAGGTGGCCTGATGCTGCAGTGTAGAGTCCTGAACAACAGCTGTGACTGGACAAACAGCCTTGGGCTCAGCAAAATGGGGGTTAATGGGTTGCTCTGGCTCTTGTAGTTCCTTTGCTGCAATATCATTTTTTAAACGCAGTTTTTCCTGCAAGGAAACATCAGCTGCTGAAATATTGCTGGATACAAAATTACCAGCCTGGGTGTCATTGGGCAAAACATCCGCATTAACCAAGGTGTTAAATGGCACAAAAATAGTTTTATCAGTCACTTTTGACTTGCTAGGCTTTACCTTATCAGGCACATTATCAGGTATGTTCTCCTCACCAAACACCAGCTGATCCGCCCGTACTGGAGACTCCACTGCCTGGATCACTTTAAGCATGCCTCCTGAGCCCTGAGAAGGCAACGGGCTGCTCACCTCACCTTGGGGGGGCAGGGGGTCAGAACTTGGGGTCCCCTCCTCCACCTCCATCTTTGCCATCCTTGCAAATCTGCGGTCATTGCAGAACTTTTCTTTAAAGGGCCCCTCTTTACCTTCCATCATGGCCACAATGGTTTCCTGGTGTTGAACCCGGACCTTTGCCAACTGGATTTCCGAATCCATAGATTGTGCAAACCTTCACGTTGCTTTCGCAGGCGTTTCAACTCTGCTCTCAGTTTGTAGAGCTGGTCTCTCTCCCTATTCAGGACCTTGATCCCGGCCACCACTCGCTCCCAAATGGACTCGGTATCCTCCTCCTCACCAGGGGCAGAGAGATCTCCAGCCATGGCATGTCCAGGAGCAGGTATGTCATCCATCAGCCCAGGGGATGGTTCAGAGCTTCCAGCAGGAAAGGCCCTGCTGGCCTGCATGGCCTCCCCAGATAGGGGCCAGCAGGGCTGGGAGAGATTTTACCGAACTCCCCTCTCACAGAAATCACCTGGAGCAGCTCCAGACACACAGCCAGAGAACCTTCCTGCAGCCACACCCGAAGCTGAATGATGGGAAACTACTCCTCCCACTGACAGCAATGATGGGGCACTATTGATCTTTTATTGAAAAGAATCAAGCAACATATTTTATACAAAAGTAAAAAACATAACTATAGTACAATATTCCAACAGAAAACAAAGGAATACACATCCATGTGCAGAATATATACAATATATACATAATCCACTTCCAACATTTTTAGAAAACTATTTACATAAAGCAGCAGAGAGGGCCTAAGAGGCACAACCCATCACCTATGTATGCAGCCATTTATCAAAAACTGAGCATTAAGAAAAAATCTAGGGTGATAAGAGACAGAAAGCCACACCCGGGAAAGAGACTCCTGGCAGTCAGGGAGGCTTGAAACCCCTCCACGCCTTCAGCCAAGCCCTCTGACCCCACTTGTCTCTCTCAAGCGCCCGAATCTTCGCCACCTCATGCAGAATGTCACACACCACCACCTGAACAGGAAGGATTTTACGCCGAAGGGTGACCTGACACCGTGCGTTCCATGTGTAATAACGGACTACTAAACTAACTAAAAAAAGTGTATCCAAACAAAAGCCCCCACCAGTATTGAATGCTCCGTACACCCACTCAGCATAACCCAGCCTGGAGAGGAAAGGAACACCGAGGGCCCGCCCAACCTGTTTGTATACCTCTATGTTAAAAGGGCAACGAAGCAAAAAATGGTCCATAGTCTCCTCCTCACCTGTACATTCCTCCCGAGGACAACCACGATCCATCCCACTGCGGAATTTCAAATTGCCCCGAACATAGAGCCTCCCGTGGAAGCACAACCAGGCCAGATCCCTGAATTTAAGGGGGACTCTAGCCAAATTAATCAGTCTTAACCCTTCCCTCAAAATTGGGCCTGGGCAATCCCTTAAGGCCAGTGGATCATGAAAGACTTCGCTCAAGACTCGGCTCATAAGGACTTTCCTCGGAGCGGATCTGAGATCTTCAGCCGACAGTCGCCACTGCCGCAGTAACTTCAGACACGGAGCGACATAGGCTGGGAGCTGACCACGATGACCCCTGAGATTCTTCACTTGGCCACCTTCTTCCCAAAGTCGCAGAAAAGGCCTAAACCAAGATCTAAACATGCCTGCCCATCCAGGAGGTTCCACTGTAAGCATACTACCAATGTTAAACTTGAGAAATAGCAGTGAAAAGAAAAGAACGGGGTTGACCATACCCAAGCCACCCTCCCTCCTGGATAGATAGGTAACATTCCTCTTGATGGGGTTCAGTCTGTTCCCCCACAGCATCTGGAAGAACACACTATAGATCCTAGCATAGAGAGACACTGGCAAGATGCAGACAGGGCTGACATACAAGAAGATCGGTATCAGGTAAGTCTTAATCAGATCAACCCTTTCCCTCAGAGATAACTTCCATCTCTTCCAGTTGACCACCTTAGTATTGGCAACTTCCAGCCTGCCTTCCCAGTTTTTGAGGCCATAATCGCCAGGTCCAAATTCAATGCCTAATATCTTAATATTTTCCTGGGGCACTGGAAAGTTGTCCGGGAGATCAAACCCCTCACCTTCCTTTCCCATCCAAAAAACTTCACTCTTTTCCTGATTGATCTTGGAGCCTGATGCTTCAGAGTACCGTGATGTCAGAGAGACCACCTCCTCCGCTTCATCTGTCCCAGTGACAATCACTGACACATCATCCGCATAGGCAACAACCCTCAAAGGCGGCTCACCCGGGATTCCCACTGGTACCCCACACAACATGCTGCTCTCTAGCCTCCTGATGAAGGGGTCGATTGCAAACACATAGAGCAGGGGACTCAGGGGACAACCCTGGCGCACCCCAGAACCAACCTCAAAGGACTGTCCAACCCAACCATTAACAAGAGGGAAGCTTTCTGCCCCCTTATACAAGACTTTTAACCAATCGACAAAACCACCCGGCAGACCGTACTTACTAAAGAGCAACCACAGGTACTCATGGTTGACACGATCGAAAGCCTTTGCCTGATCCAATGCCAGTAAATACTTTCCCCAGCCTGCAGCCCTGCACTGCTCCAAGGCCTCCCGGACAGCTAAAACCGCTGTGAAGGTGCTCCTACCCTGGATCGAACAGTGCTGATGGCGAGAAAGCAAAGACTCTGCTACTGCCGATAGGCGCCAGAAAAGTATCTTCGCCAGCACCTTTCTATCAACATTGAGAAGGCTAATGGGGCGCCAATTCTCAATCATCGAAGGATCTTTACCTTTTGAAAGAAGAATCACAGCTGAGAGTCTCATGGAAGGGGGAAGCACCCCCTCAGCAAGACAACTGTTAAAAATCTCTACCAAATGTGGGGCCAGAATAGACTTAAAGGCTTTGTAAAACTCAGCCGTCAGACCATCCGGTCCAGGTGACTTTTTGATGGCAAGCTGTTCAATTGCCCTCGTCACCTCTTCAACTGTGATCTCTTCTGTCAAATTCATCAAGAGGACATCTCCACAATTTAGACCTGGAGTAGAGTCCAAAAAGCTTTCCATCTTGTCACGGTCAAACTCTTTCCTCCCAAGAAGTTCAGCATAAAAAGACCTCACGACCTCCAGGATCCCTGACCTGGACTTTGTCAAGGAACCTGTACTATCCTTAAGGCCAACGACCATCTTAACAGCTACACCCTGTTTGCAGTTCTGGTAAGGGTCAGGCGAGTGGTATTTCCCATAGTCCCTCTCCAGAACCAAAGAGGTATGCCGGTCATATTGACACTTCCTGAGGAGGATTTTCACTTCAGAGATTGCCCCAGGATCTCCTCCTCTCGAGACAAGAATATCCAGCTTCCTCCGCAAACGTTGGTAGGTCATGTATCTATTAAACTGTTTTTTATTGGCTAGGCCCCTGAAGAATCCAGCAATCCTCTTTTTGGTCAGCTCCCACCACTCAGCCTTGCTGCTACAAAAGTCCAGGATGGTCACCTGTGCCTGAAAGAATTCCTCAAAGGATTGTCTAACATGTTCTTCCTCAAGGAGAGTCGAATTTAATCTCCAGATGCCTTTGCCCCTCTGAGGGAAGTCTGAAGCATTCAAGACCACAGATAGCATACAGTGATCAGAGAACTCCACTGCCTGCACCACTGGGGGTGAGAAAGCAGAGGCCTCCTTCAAAAAAAACCTATCTATTCTACTCTGACTATTACCTCGATGAAATGTGAACCCTGTGTCATCCGGAAGGTGCTTAATGTGCACATCCACAAGACCAGCATCCCTAACCATACTATTTAAAAAAACGCTATCATATCCCAGCCTGTCATTGAAGTCCTTCCTGTCCTTGGGCCTAGTCACAGTATTAAAGTCACCTCCAAAAACCACTTGCCGGGATGTAAAAAGAAATGGCTTGATCCTTGTAAAAAGGCATTTCCTGTCCCACTTTGTGTGTGGCCCATAAATATTAATTAGGCGCAGGTCCTGCCCTCCCACAAGAACGTCTAAGACCATACATCTCCCAATCTCCACCTCAATAACCCGCCGGACAGTTACCATGCCGGTTTTAAACAACACCGCCACCCCGCCGTAAGGCTCGGCCGCAAGAGACCAGTAAGATGGACCATACCTCCACTCTCTCTTGGCCATATGAATATCTGCCAAGGAGGTGAGCCTAGTCTCCTGCAAAAATAAAATTTCAGCATCTAATTGGCTGAACAAAAAGAAGGCCATAGAACGAGCTCTTACCGACTTAATGCTGGCAACATTTATTGTCACCACTTTTAACGGAGGGGGAACCGCCATTTGGGTTATTGGGTGGATTGCTTCTTAGCTCCCCTCTGCTGCTCATCACCAGAAGCCTCTCTCTTTCTTGAGGCCTCCTCCAATTCCATTTCTGAATCAGAATTTTGCTCAGAAGAAGCTCCAGATGTGGAGATATCCCATGCAGAAGCCCTAGAACGGTTGGGGACAGACACTGGGGCATCCTGTCCCTGTTCCGTCCTCACCGCCTGTCTCTTCCGCCTCACAACCTTCCTTCTCTCCTCCAGGTACTGCAGGTCAGATTCAGAGATGTTATCTCTTGTTTTCTTCTTTTTTGAAGTCTTCACAGAAGACTTCTTTACAGAGGAAACCGCAGCACCCTTTTTGGTACCCTCTACCACTCCTGGTGGGGGGGGACCTTCCCTTAAGTCAGACCTAGGAGGGGATGACTCATGGGGCAAGACTGACTTGGGGGGGACAGACTTAGAAGGTTCTGACACAAGAGGAGCGGGTACAGTAGGCTGGGGGGACACAGAGACAGTCACAGAAGGAATACCTACAGACACAGGAGGGTTGGCCACAGAAACTGGGGAGGGATCCTGAACAGGACCTGGGGGGTCAGTCACCGCTGAGGAGGATGGTACACCAGGGGCCTCATCCTCCATCCCGTCCAGCCTCAACAGTTCATCTACTACCTCCTTCTCCATGTTGTGCCAGGCCTCCGGACATCGGCTGTAGGGGTGGCCAAGGCGCAGGCACAGGTTGCACCTTATCGCCTGGGTACAGTCCCTGGCCACATGACCCTGTCCCCGACATACTGAACATATTAAGGCTGAACAGGAGGAGCTAAAATGCCCCTTTTCTCCACAGCGGTGACATAGCTTTGGCTGACCAGGATAAAAAATAGTCATCCTATCCCTCCCTATGAAAGCCGAGGAGGGCAGGTGACGGACAACATTCCCATCCCTGGCCAACCTAACCGTTACTGACCAACCCCCGGTCCAGATGTCACGTTCATCAAGGATTTTTTCTAGCCTTGTCAAAACCTCACCATAGTTCCTTAACCAGACCTCTAGGTCCCGAGCAGGAACACTCTCATTATTGAGGATGATGGTTATTTTTTTAACCGTTGATCTCTGCGAAACAGCAACTGGTGCCAGATCTTCCCATTCGGGTCTTGACCTGCACCGAGCTTCATATCGTTCCCAGAACAGGTCAAGACCCTCCGGCCTGGTGAAGCTGATTGTGTACTCCCGGCTCCCAGCTACATGTATTAGGGCATAAAGGTCATTCGCCCCAAAGCCCATCTCCAAAATCATATCCACCACCACACGCCGTGCTGGAGAGACTGCACCACCTTCCCATTTAAGTATAACGACATTACGTCTTGGACCCCCAGCAGAAGCCAGAGACCCAAGACCGGAACCAGGGGTGCTCAAAGTGGCAGTTTGTGGTGTAAATCTCTGCCTGGAAGCAGGGTTCCTCATTGGCTGCAGCCCTGGCCTAATAATATTACCAGGAGCAGAGCGTACCACCTGAGCAAAAGAAGGCTTATCAGGGCCAAGACCCCACACCGATGTAACTTTAGCTGGTACATTATTATTATTATCCTTATTATTAACTGCTTGTACTGAGCCAGCAGGATTGTCTATTACACAAACATTAGTAGGATTATTCAGAACACCTGTGTTGGAAGTAATGTCAGAACAATCAGTATTCACTATCACAGTTTCTGCTGTAGTACCACAGGTGTCCTGATGCTGCAGTATAGAGACAGCAGCTGTGACTGGACAAACAGCCTTTGACTCAGCAAAAGGGGGGTTAACTGGTTGTTCTGGCTCTTGTAGTTCCTTTGCTGCAATGTCATTTTTTAAACGCAATTTTTCCTCAGTGGAAACATCAGCAGCTGAAGTATTGCTGGATATAATATTACCAGCCTGGGTGTCATTGGGCAAAACATCAGTATTAGCCAAGGTGTTAAATGGCACAAAAATAGTTTTATCAGTCACTTGTGACTTGCTAGGTTTTACCTTATCAGGCACATTGTCAGGAAAGTTCTCCTCACCAAACACCAGCTGATCCGCCCGTAATGGAGACTCCACTGCCTGGATCACTGTCAGCATGCCTCCTGAGCCCTGAGAAGGCAACGGGTTGCTTACCTCACCTTGGGGGGTCAGGGGGTCAGAACTGGGGGTCTCCTCGTCCACCTCCATCTTTGCCATCCTTGCAAATCTGCGGTCATTGCAAAACTTTTCCTTAAAGGGCCCCTCTTTACCTTCCATCATGGCCACAATGGTTTCCTGGTGTTGAACCCGGACCTTTGCCAACTGGATTTCCGGATCCATAGATCCACGGTTGCGGCTGTACAAACCTTCACGTTGCTTTCGCAGACGCTTCAACTCCGCTCTCAGTTTGTAGAGCTGGTCTCTCTCCCTATTCAGGACCTTGATCCCGGCCACCACTCGCTCCCGAATGGACTCGGTATCCTCATCCTCACCAGGGGCAGAGAGATCCCCAGCCATGGCTTGTCCAGGAGCAGGTATGTCATCCATCTGCCCAGGGGATGGCTGAGAGCTTCCAGCAGGAGAGGCCCTGCTGGCCTGCATGGCCTCCCCAGATAGGGGCCAGCAGAGCTGGGAGAGATTTTACCAGACTCCCCTCTCAAACAGATCACCTGGAGCAGCTCCAGACACACAGCCAGAGAACCTTCCTGCAGCCACACCCGAAGCTGAATGATGGGAAACGACTCCTCCCACTGACACCAATGATGGGACACTATTCCTCCCACTAATACCAATGATGGGGCACTATTCCTCCCACTGACACCATTGATGGGGTACTATTCCTACCAATGACACCAATGAAGGGACACTATTCCTTTCCCTGATACCAAAGAAGGGGCACTATTCCTCCCACTGATACCAATAATGGGGCACTATTCCTCCCACTGATACCAATAATGGGGCACTATTCCTCACTCTGACACCAATGAAGGGGCACTATTCCAGCCACTGACACCGATGATGGGACACTATTCCTCCCACTGACACAAATGATGGGACACTATTGATCTTTTATTGAAAAGAATCA
Organism: Pelophylax lessonae; assembly: GCF_965119305.1. Classification (NCBI taxonomy): domain Eukaryota; kingdom Metazoa; phylum Chordata; class Amphibia; order Anura; family Ranidae; genus Pelophylax; species Pelophylax lessonae. The sequence continues at coordinate 292,065,025 of NC_138775.1, read as the reverse complement.
AGCAACATATTTTATACAAAAGTAAAAAACATAACTATAGTACAATATTCCAACAGAAAACAAAGGAATACACATCCATGTGCAGAATATATACAATATATACATAATCCACTTCCAACATTTTTAGAAAACTATTTACATAAAGCAGCAGAGAGGGCCTAAGAGGCACAACCCATCACCTATGTATGCAGCCATTTATCAAAAACTGAGCATTAAGAAAAAATCTAGGGTGATAAGAGACAGAAAGCCACACCCGGGAAAGAGACTCCTGGCAGTCAGGGAGGCTTGAAACCCCTCCACGCCTTCAACCAAGCCCTCTGACCCCACTTGTCTCTCTCAAGCGCCCGAATCTTCCCCACCTCATGCAGAATGTCACACACCACCACCTGAACAGGAAGGATTTTACGCTGAAGGGTGACCTGACACCGTGAATTCCATGTGTAATAACGGACTACTAAGCTAACTAAAAAAAGTGTATCCAAACAAAAGCCCCCACCAGTATTGAATGCTCCATACACCCACTCAGCATAACCCAGCCTGGAGAGGAAAGGAACACCGATGGCCCGCCCAACCTGTTTGTATACCTCTATGTTAAAAGGGCAACGAAGCAGAAAATGGTCCATAGTCTCCTCCTCACCTGTACATTCCTCCCGAGGACAACCACGATCCATCCCACTGCGGAATTTCAAATTGCCCCGAACATAGAGCCTCCCGTGGAAGCACAACCATGCCAGATCCCTGAATTTAAGGGGGACTCTAGCCAAATTAATCAGTCTTAACCCTTCCCTCAAAATTGGGCCTGGGCAATCCCTTAAGGCCAGTGGGTCATGAAAGACTTCGCTCAAGACTCGGCTCATAAGGACTTTCCTCGGAGCGGATCTGAGATCTTCAGCCGACAGTCGCCACTGCCGCAGTAACTTCAGACACGGAGCGACATAGGCTGGGAGCTGACCACGATGACCCCTGAGATTCTTCACTTGGCCACCTTCTTCCCAAAGTCGCAGAAAAGGCCTAAACCAAGATCTAAACATGCCTGCCCATCCAGGAGGTTCCACTGCAAGCATACTACCAATGTTAAACTTGAGAAATAGCAGTGAAAAGAAAAGAACGGGGTTGACCATACCTAAGCCACCCTCCCTCCTGGATAGATAGGTGACATTCCTCTTGATGGGGTTCAGTCTGCTCCCCCACAGCATCTGGAAGAACACACTATAGATCCTAGCATAGAGAGACACTGGCAAGATGCAGACAGGGCTGACATACAAGAAGATCGGTATCAGGTAAGTCTTAATCAGATCAAACCTTTCCCTCAGAGATAACTTCCATCTCTTCCAGTTGACCACCTTAGTATTGGCAACTTCCAGCCTGCCTTCCCAGTTTTTGAGGCCATAATCGCCAGGTCCAAATTCAATGCCTAATACCTTAATATTTTCCTGGGGCACTGGAAAGGTGTCCGGGAGATCAAACCCCTCACCTTCCTTTCCCATCCAAAAAACTTCACTCTTTTCCTGATTGATCTTGGAGCCTGATGCTTCAGAGTACCGTGATGTCAGAGAGACCACCTCCTCCGCTTCATCTGTCCCAGTGACAATCACTGACACATCATCCGCATAGGCAACAACCCTCAAAGGCGGCTCACCCGGGATTCCCACTGGTACCCCACACAACATGCCGCTCTCTAGCCTCCGGATGAAGGGGTCGATTGCAAACACATAGAGCAGGGGACTCAGGGGACAACCCTGGCGCACCCCAGAACCAACCTCAAAGGACTGTCCAACCCAACCATTAACAAGAGGGAAGCTTTCTGCCCCCTTATACAAGACTTTTAACCAATCGACAAAACCCCCCGGCAGACCGTACTTACTAAAGAGCAACCACAGGTACTCATGGTTGACACGATCGAAAGCCTTTGCCTGATCCAATGCCAGTAAATACTTTCCCCAGCCTGCAGCCCTGCACTGCTCCAAGGCCTCCCGGACAGCTAAAACCGCTGTGAAGGTGCTCCTACCCTGGATCGAACAGTGCTGATGGCGAGAAAGCAAAGACTCTGCTACTGCCGATAGGCGCCAGAAAAGTATCTTCGCCAGCACCTTTCTATCGACATTGAGAAGGCTGATGGGGCGCCAATTCTCAATCATCGAAGGATCTTTACCTTTTGAAAGAAGAATCACAGCTGAGAGTCTCATGGAAGGGGGAAGCATCCCCTCAGCAAGACAACTGTTAAAAACCTCTACCAAATGTGGGGCCAGAATAGACTTAAAGGCTTTGTAAAACTCAGCCGTCAGACCATCTGGTCCAGGTGACTTTTTGATGGCAAGCTGTTCAATTGCCCTCGTCACCTCTTCAACTGTGATCTCTTCTGTCAAATTCATCAAGGGGACATCTCCACCATTTAGACCTGGAGTAGAGTCCAAAAAGCTTTCCATCTTGTCTCGGTCAAGCTCTTTCCTCCCAAGAAGTTCAGCATAAAAAGACCTCACGACCTCCAGGATCCCTGACCTGGACTTTGTCAAGGAACCTGTACTATCCTTAAGGCCAACGACCATCTTAACAGCTACACCCTGTTTGCAGTTCTGGTAAGGGTCAGGTGAGTGGTATTTCCCATAGTCCCGCTCCAGAACCAAAGAGGTATGCCGGTCATATTGACACTTCCTGAGGAGGATTTTCGCTTCAGAGATTGCCCCAGGATCTCCTCCTCTCGAGACAAGAATATCCAGCTTCCTCCGTAAACGTTGGTAGGTCATGTATCTATTAAACTGTTTTTTATTGGCTAGGCCCCTGAAGAATCCAGAAATCCTCTTTTTGGTCAGCTCCCACCACTCAGCCTTGCTGCTACAAAAGTCCAGGATGGTCACTTGTGCCTGAAAGAATTCCTCAAAGGATTGTCTAACATGTTCTTCCTCAAGGAGAGTCGAATTTAATCTCCAGATGCCTTTTCCCCTCTGAGGAAAGTCTGAAGCATTCAAGACCACAGATAGCATACAGTGATCAGAGAACTCCACTGCCTGCACCACTGGGGGTGAGAAAGCAGAGGCCTCCTTCAAAAAAAACCTATCTATCCTACTCTGACTATTACCTCGATGAAAGGTGAACCCTGTGTCATCCGGAAGGTGCTTAATGTGCACATCCACAAGACCAGCATCCCTAACCATACTATTTAAAAAAACGCTATCATATCCCAGCCTGTCATTGAAGTCCTTCCTGTCCTTGGGCCTAGTCACAGTATTAAAGTCACCTCCAAAAACCACTTGCCGGGATGTAAAAAGAAATGGCTTGATCCTTGTAAAAAGGCATTTCCTGTCCCACTTTGTGTGCGGCCCATAAATATTAATTAGGCGCAGGTCCTGCCCTCCCACAAGGACGTCTAAGACCATACATCTCCCAATCTCCACCTCAATAACCCGCCGGACAGTTACCATGCCGGTTTTAAACAACACCGCCACCCCGCCGTAAGGCTCGGCCGCAAGAGACCAGTAAGATGGACCATACCTCCACTCTCTCTTGGCCATATGAATATCTGCCAAGGAGGTGAGCCTAGTCTCCTGCAAAAATAAAATTTCAGCATCTAATTGGCTGAACAAAAAGAAGGCCATAGAACGAGCTCTTACCGACTTAATACTGGCGACATTTATTGTCACCACTTTTAACGGAGGGGGAACCGCCATTTGGGTTATTGGGTGGATTGCTTCTTAGCTCCCCTCTGCTGCTCATCACCAGAAGCCTCTCTCTTTCTTGAGGCCTCCTCCAATTCCATTTCTGAATCAGAATTTTGCTCAGAAGAAGCTCCAGATGAAGAGATATCCCATGCAGAAGCCCTAGAACGGTTGGGGACAGACACTGGGGCATCCTGTCCCTGTTCCGTCCTCACCGTCTGTCTCTTCCGCCTCACAACCCTCCTTCTCTCCTCCAGGTACTGCAGGTCAGATTCAGAGATGTTATCTCTTGTTTTCTTCTTCTTTGAAGTCTTCACAGAAGACTTCTTTACAGAGGAAGCCGCAGCACCCTTTTTGGTACCCTCTACCACTCCTGGTGGGGGGGGACCTTCCCTTAAGTCAGACCTAAGAGGGGAAGACTCATGGGGCATAACTGACTCGGGGGGCACAAACTTTGAAGGTTCTGACACAAGAGGAGCGGGTACAGTAGGCTGGGGGGACACAGAGACAGCCACAGAAGGAATACCTACAGACACAGGAGGGTTGGCCACAGAAACTGGGGAGGGATCCTGAACAGGACCTGGGGGGTCAGTCACCGCAGAGGAGGATGGTACACCAGGGGCCTCATCCTCCATCCCGTCCAGCCTCAACAGTTCATCTACTACCTCCTTCTCCATATTGTGCCAGGCTTCCGGACATCGGCTGTAGGGGTGGCCAAGACGCAGGCACAGGTTGCACCTTATCGCCTGGGTACAGTCCCTGGCCACGTGACCCTGTCCCCGACATACTGAACATATTAAGGCTGAACAGGAGGAGCTAAAATGCCCCTTTTCTCCACAGCGGTGACACAGCTTTGGCTGACCAGGATAAAAAATAGTCATCCTATCCCTCCCTATGAAAGCCGAGGAGGGCAGGTGACGGACAACATTCCCATCCCTGGCCAACCTGGCCGTTACTGACCAACCCCCAGTCCAGATGCCACGTACATCAAGGATTTTATTTGGCGTTGTCAAAACCTCACCATAGTTCCTTAACCAGACCTCTAAGTCCCGAGCAGGAACACTCTCGTTAGTGAGAATGATGGTTATTTTTTTAACCGTCGATCTCTGCGAAACAGCAACTGGTGCCAGATCTTCCCATTCGGGTCTTGACCTGCACCGAGCCTCATATCGTTCCCAGAACAGGTCAAGGCCCTCTGGCCTGGTGAAGCTGATTGTGTACTCCCGGCTCCCGGCTACATGTATTAGGGCATAAAGGTCATTCGCCCCAAAGCCCATCTCCAAAATCATATCCACCACCACACGCCGTGCTGGAGAGACTGCACCACCTTCCCATTTAAGTATAACAACATTACGTCTTGGACCCCCAGCAGAAGCCAGAGACCCAAGACCTGAACCAGGGGCGCTCAAAGTGGCAGTTTGTGGTGTAAATCTCTGCCTCAGTTTGTAGAGCTGGTCTCTCTCCCTATTCAGGACCTTGATCCCGGCCACCACTCGCTCCCGAATGGATTCGGTATCCTCATCCTCACCAGGGGCAGAGAGATCCCCAGCCATGGCTTGTCCGGGAGCAGGTATGTCATCCGTCAGCCCATGGGATAGCTGAGAGCTTCCAGCAGGAGAGGCCCTGCTGGCCTGCATGGCCTCCCCAGATAGGGGCCAGCAGGGCTGGGAGAGATTTTACCAGACTCCCCTCTCAAACAGATCACCTGGAGCAGCTCCAGACACACAGCCAGAGAACCTTCCTGCAGCCACACCCGAAGCTGAATGATGGGAAACTACTCCTCCCACTGACAGCAATGATGGGACACTATTCCTCCCACTGACACCAATGATGGGGCACTATTCCCTCCCACTGACACCTATGATGGAACACTATTCCTCCCACTGACACCAATGATGGGGTACTATTCCTCCCATTGATACCAATGTTGGGGCATTGTTTACACCCATTGATGTCAGAGCATTTTCTACTCTCACTGGCTACAGTCCGGCCCCCCAAAGTCTAAAGGATAGTAAACTGGCCCTTTGTTTGGAACGATCAAACAACAATTATTATTATACATCAACATTTGAAATGCTAGCAATAATGCTCTGCAATAACCAAATAAAACTGCATAGCATAAAGAAGAGTCCACTCTGAAACAAACTTCCAAGACCATACAGGGATTTACTAAAAGCAAACAGACTGTGCACTTTGCAAGGGCATTAGCTGCAGAGCTTAGTAAATGAGGCAAAGCTTCACTTTGCGAATAACACCCAATGACATGCATGGAAATATTTTTGCTTGCACATGATTGGATTATAGAATTTAGCATAGCTTCTCCTCATTTACTAAGCTCTGGAGCAATTGCACTTGCAAAGTGAACTGTCTATTTGCCTTTAGTAAATCAACCCCCATGTCTGTGGAAATAATGTGCTCGATGCAAAACGTGTTTAACCACTTCAGCCCCAGAAGGTTTTAACCCCTTAATGACCAGGCCATTTTTTGTGATACGGCAGTGCATTAATTTAACTGACAATTGTGCGTTCATGCGATGATGTACCCAAATAAACTGTATGTCCTTTTTTCCTACAAATAGAGCTTTCTTTTGGTACTCGATCACCTCTACGTTTTTTATTTTATGCGCTATAAACAATAAAAGACTGACAGTTTTGAAAAAAAAAAAAAAACAATATTTTTTACTTTATGCTATAAAACATACCCAATAAAAAAATATATTGATTGGTTTGGGCAAAAGTTATTGCGTTTACAAACTATGGAATAGATTCATGGAATTTTATTTTTTTTTACTAGTAATGGCGGCGGGGCTGCGACATTGTGGAGGACAAATCTGACACTAAGTGATACTTTTTGGGGACCAGTGACACCAATACAGTAATCAGTGCTAAAAAAAAATGTACTGTCACTGTATAAATTACACTGGCAGGGAAGGGGTTATCATTAGGGGCTATCATAGGGTTAAGTGAGTGCTTTCTAGCTGTGTGTGGGGGGGCAATTGGAGGAAGACAGAGATCAGTGTTTCCGTGTCAGCCAGACCCCCTCCCCTCTTGTGCTGATTCTTCGGGGCAGCCAGACCCCCCCCCCCCTAAAAAATTGCTTCTTGTACTTAATCTGTGGTCACATGGCACTCCAATCAGCTAACTCCTTTTTGGCAGAGGAGGGATTTTCGGGCAGTGTGGGCATTTCCTATTGGCTGTCCAGTGGCAGGGTTCCATAAGAGTTCTCAACGTGATCAGGAAAAGGGGACTGGCGGTCCACTTGAAATGTCCACACTTGGATCGTAAATGAGTGGTGCTGTACAGTGTAAGCACAGCCCTGAATTTGGTCATGCCCTATAATGTGCTGCCACCAAAGCTAGAACAGACAAACCCTTTTGATTTTGGAAGATGACCCAAGAATCATCCAAAATCAAAAGGGGTTGTCTGCTGCATGCTTGGCATCTACCTATAAAGTTTCAATAACTGATAATTATGTGGTGCAAATAACTATGAATTACAATTGGCAGAAGTGATGTTATTAAAGGTTCGGCTTTTTTTTTTTTTAAATAACAAACATGTTATACTTACCTGATCCGTGCAGTTGGTTTTGCACAGAACAGCCCGATCCTCCTCTTCTTGGGTCCCCTGACGGTGCTCCTGGCTCCTCCCCCTTGACCAGTACCCCCAATAACAAGCCGCTTGCTATGGGGGCACTGGTGCCTGCTCGCTCCTGTCCCCTGCTCTTTGAGTCCATAAGATACATAGAGCCCTGGCTCCGACCCAACCCCCGCTCTCTCATTGGCTCACTGGCTGTGATTGACAGCAGCGGAAGCCAATGTGAAGAGGGAGTCGCGAGACAGCCGAGGCTTTCGTACACATAGCTGGACCAGGAAGGGGCCCAGGTGAGTATTAGGGGGGCTGTGGGAGGAGCAGCACACAGAAGGTAAAATAAAAAACCCTTTGGCCTTTACAACCACTTTAAAGGGATTATAAAGGCAGAAGGTTTTTTTATCCTAATGCGTTACCTGAGCCTGTCTTTATCCAGTGATGTTGCAGGAGTGTCTAAGCTGCCTGGGACTCCCCTCCTCATTGGCTGAGACAGCAGTGCAGCGCGAATGGCTCCCGCTGCGGTCAATCAAAATCATTCAGCCAATTAGGTTGCGGCTCTGTGTCTGAATGGACACAGGGAGTTGTTACTCGGCTCGAGTGCCCCCATAGCAAGCTGCTTGCTGTGGAGACACTCAACAGGAGGAAGGGACCAGGAGAGCCAAAGAGGGATACGGGAAGAGGAGGATCTGGGCTGCTCTGTGCAAAACCAACTGCACAGAGCAGGTAAGTATAACATGTTTATTATTTTTAAAAAAACAAGACTTTACAATCACTGTAATTTCTTTTGAAAAATCAACAAAATATGTGCTTTGACCAGGGATGTTGATACTATATAGGACTAAACACTAATAAGTAAGACGTGGTGGAGATGTGGACGAAAGGCTGGAGTTCTGCTTAAAGTGGAACTAAACTCTCAATTGACATTATTATTTTAAATCCTTATGCTGCTAGCATTAATAAATAGATAAGAAGGTGTAATATATTCATTTGTTTTACGCTTTTTTTTTCATTTCTTCAGTTTCCTTCTGGTTTCTAGCCAAGGCCAAAATGATGTCATATACCCCAGGAGTCTTCATGGGAGGAGTAGATAAAGGGCTTTCTCTGGTGGTCTTGCATGAAGCTGACCACATTTTGATCCAGAGCGTTTTACATTCTTCAAACCCTGTTTGACATTTTAGTATCTAAGGATGCAAGGTTGGCTCTCCATCACACAATTTCAGAGCTATTTTCATACCAACATAAATTGTCTATGTATATGCAAAGAAAACAACAGTCAAATCCTCGAAGAAGCCCACAGTTCTCTTTCAAGAAGTCAAAGACTGCATGCACTCAATGGCGTTGATATATTAGCACTGGAGAGTGCAAAAATTGGTGCAGCTCTGCACGGTAGCCAATCAGCTTCTAACTTCAGCTTGTTCAATTAAGCTTTGACAAGAAAACCTGGTTGGTTTCTATGAAGAGCTGCACCAGATTTTGCACTCTCTAGTTTTAGTAAATCAACCCTCTGCCGAACACCCATTTGCTGGGACGTTCGCCACAGGCTACTGGAGGTGTGTGGAGGCCAGACTCCTTCCCACGGACTATGGGCCCTGGCTTGTAGGGGAGTGCACCTTTGTGTGGGGGGTATATGCTGGAGGACCATGGGAGTAGTGTTACTTTGGACTCAAATCCATGTCACCCCAAGATACAGACTCTGAGACTAAGATCAATGTTACAGGCCTAAAGCTGCCTGTTACAGCAGAGGACTTCTCCACACAATGAGAGACTAAAGAGATGCTAATGACGTCAAACTCAGCCATTATCTACTGTGGGGATGTGTATTGACACGTATAATAAGGTGTTTTGAAAACGAAGACGGGCAGTCTGCGAGCCTACGTCTTCTGCTTTCATCTGTTTAGAGGTGGTTTTGTATTTACACTTCTAGGAATATGTATTCGGCTTTGTTTTGGGGGCTTGTTGTTTGTTGAGTTAATTATGAAATATGTTGCAGCCTCATTCACCTATTGTCTCTTTCCAGAAGGCCAAGGTATGTTAACTATGTTCTGTATACAATTACATTTGCATATGATAATGAAATCAAACACATGAGACTGTATATATTGGAAGTGAGTTGTTGAATAAAGTGTCTTTTGTTTTACCCTTCATTGAGCTTAGGCTGATGTTTGGGGGGAATTGAGGGGCCAGGTCACTGCATCATGTGAGATTCTGGAGACCTAAGAAATACTTGGTCCAAGTATTGGGGATCTGTTACAAACCCCAATGGTGGTTAGTGAGAAAGTGTCTAGAATACCTAATTACACACAAACTAGATTTCTCAAAATATGGGAACTGTAACTGATTATATTTTATCATGAATTCTTCTAGCCTGAGTTGTCTATAGTCCATTTACCTCGCCCTTTGGCTTCAGTTTATGGGGAGATACATCCTACCGTATCCCTTCCCTATCCCTACCCTTCCCTCTGTATTGTCTCTGCCTCCCTACCCTGAACCTTATCCTGGCTTTTCCTTGTCCTACCCCTACAAGTTTTTCCTACAGTTATTTTCTTTACACTCTTCTCTCCATCCCAATCTGTTCCCTCAGTGGTTCAGACCACCTAATCACTTTTCTAGGCTCATAAAGGGCCTTCAAACAAAACCTTCTAACAGGTCCAGATAATTTACTCATGTAAGCGTTTGTTCATTGCATCCTAATTGTAAACTTTATCAGATGTTTTAGCCCCTGCGTGGGCAGAACTCCTATTATACCCGCTAAAACCAATAAAATGATTAAAACAGAAACATATACAGCACAAAGGGACAGCTTTGTCAGCTTTCTACTCTCTGAAAACATGGTATACGCCCAAACTACTTATTACAACACCAAATTCCACAGAGAACCAAACTATCATTGCTCTTCAATTGCAATTCAACCATCAAGACCCAGGGCTCATCTGTTCTATTCAATAACGGCATCCGTTTGCAAAAGCCCAGGATTGGGCACATATGTTTTCGTACAAAAGATGGAGACACGCATTTAATTAAGGTTGCCGCGACTGCTATAAAATACTGAATGAACGGAACAGTCTGAATCTGAATGAGGAAGAGGTCTGAAAAATTAATTTAGAGAAGAAAATAAAGAGAATGAAACTTAGCCGAAATAAATGTGAACTGTCACCTGAATGTAATTAAAATTACTTGTGACTCTGTAATCAGTATCACCTTCCTCGCAGCGCAAATGGCAGCGAGCAACCAGAGAATGAATCTATGTCTTCATCAATGGCTGGTCTGCAAAAAAAAAAAAACAGGATGGCAGTTTGAACATTTTAAACTAATATAGGAATGTGCTAGCATTATTATTTTACTTTTACTTTGTTCCTGTAGTGGGAAACAGCTGCTATTACTGCCTGTAAAATTGTAAAATTCTGGCAGGGGCTGCTGCTGGCAGGGCAGTTCCTACTGATGTAGACACAATGCCAGAACTACATTTACCAAGAGCCTTTTCCCTACACACAGTGTATAGAAATGTAAAAAGTATTGGGACGCCTGCCTTTATGCACACATGAATATTAATGGCATCCCAGTCTTAGTCCGTAGGGTTCAATATTGAGTTGGCCCACCCTTTGCAGCTATAACAGCTTCAACTCTTCTGGGAAGGCTATCCACAAGGTATAGGAGTGTGCCTATGGGAATGCTTGACTAATCTTCCAGAAGTACATTTGTGAGGTTGGGCACTGATGTTGGACGAGAAGGCCTGGCTCGCAGTTTCCGCTCTAATTCATCTCAAAGGTGTTCTTTTGGGTTGAGGTCAAGCCAGTCAAGTTCCTCCACCCCAAACTCGCTCATCCGTGTCTTTATGGACCTTACTTTGTGCACTGGTCCAAATCATTTGGTGGAGGGAGGATTATGGTGTGGGATTGTCTTTCAGGGGTTGGGCTTGGCCCCTTAGTTTCAGTGAAGGGAACTCTTAAGGCGTCAGCATACCAAGACAGTTTTTGAAGAAATACTTCAACGTGTTTTGATTTTTTTTCCTGATCATAATCATTAAAGTGGAGCTCCATCCAAAAACGGAAGCTCAGCTTGTTTGCACCTTTCCCCCTACCACTACAACATTTGGCACTTTTTGGCTGGTACCTGGTTTCGAGAGGTACCCGCTCCCACTTGCAGCTCAGATCACCAAGGCGAACTGACCTGGAAGATCGCCACCTGTCCTTCCCCCACAGTCTTCTGGGACACATCACAGATCCAAGAAGACTACGCAAGGTTGGCCGCGACTGCTATAAAATATCGCAAGGCTTCACTTCCTGTTTCTCTTACTAAAGATGCCGGCATCCGAAGCCGATTAAAGAATCGGCTTGGATGAAGACTGTCATGGGTCTGCTACCTAAGGGGTTCACTTAGTGCAGAGTCTGCAGCCTAATTGCAGTGATTGGCAACAGGCTGCTCTATTTAAACTCTGCAGCAGCATTATCTCCTTGCTGTCTGATCTGCAGCTTCCTGTGACCCCTGCTCCTGTTTACCTGCTTCTGTGATTGATCTCCTGTACGACCCGGCTTGACTTTGGACTTCCCTTGCTTTCTGCCTGCACCTGACCTCGGCTCCCCTCTGACCTTGAACCTGCATGCTCCTTTGGATTCCACGCCGCCCGCCTGTTGTTGACCTGGCCTGTGAACTGATCCGTTTGCCTGTGAGCCCCCAGAGTGAGTGTGGACTTAGGTGTTCCATCCTTCTGACTGCCTGCTGTTGGGATCCTCCTACCTGCTGGTTGTCTCCTCTTAAAGCATCTGGGACCTTGGAGCTGCCCGTCCAACAGCTGACCCGCCAGGCCCTCATACCATTCTGCTCTCCCGTGCCACCTGTCTGCTCTAAAAGGGGCCGCGAGTCAGATACGTAAGGGAGGCCTTCCTCTGCACTATCGGGCTCATCAGTCAGGTACGTGAGAAGTTGACAAGGACATTGCGGGATCCCTGGACAAGTAAGTTTCCTTATATTAAAAGTCAGCAGCTCCAGTATTTGTAGCTGCTGACTTTTTATTTTTTCTAAAGGAGCCTAGGGCTCCTCTTTAACAAAGTGCACTTTCAACAGAAGCCCTGTATTCCTCACCCCACTTGAATCAAATTAGTATACATTAACACAAGGTTTTCATTACTAGGCCTGCCTAGAATCAAGTAGTGGTTGTGTCTTCCATTATCCTTTTTATTCATCTCTCAGGATCCAGCCATTTATTCCTATGGCTTGACCCAGCGCATGTACAACCATTATTGAGGCTGGGGTCACACTTAATAAGGATGCGGCTCACAGTAGGGGTCCAGTGCGTCCCTGTTGTCCGTTTCAGGGACAAATCAGGCCCGAATGTTTACCTGAATTCGGACCTGAAACAAAGCCAAAGACACACAGGACCCCTGTGCAATCCGCTCCGCAGCCACCATGAAGATGTGTGAACCGGCTTCATTGAGAGCCAGGGACACTCTCCTGTCATAAAAATAGTGTGAAACTAGTGCAAAACCAGCCTCAAGAGATAGAGGACATACACACTGCCTGGTCTTCAGCATGCTGGCTAGTGAGAACTTCAGTCTGCTTCCATCTGGTGTCCAGTAGAGGAACATGATGAGAAGGGTGTTTGTGCACATGTGTATAAGTGTGCATGTGTTGGGGGGTATAGAGTGTTTATGGTATGTGTACTTCCCTTTGTTTTTTACTTTTTATTGGAAGCTCCAACTATTTTTTTTTAAATAATCAGTCCCAAAAACTTAAAAGATCAAAAGGAAATATTATACTAGCTGTGGGATCTTGTCCTTTATTATTATACTAACTGTGGGATCTTGTCCTTTATTATTATACTAGCTGTGGGATCTTGTCCTTTATTATTATACTAGCTGTGGGATCTTGTCCTTTGTTATTATACTAGCTGTGGGATCTTGTCGTTTGTTATTATACTAGCTGTGGGATCTTGTCGTTTGTTATTATACTAGCTGTGGGATCTTGTCCTTTATTATTATACTAGCTGTGGGATCTTGTCCTTTATTATTATACTAACTGTGGGATCTTGTCCTTTATTATTATACTAGCTGTGGGATCTTGTCCTTTATTATTATACTAGCTGTGGGATCTTGTCCTTTGTTATTATACTAGCTGTGGGATCTTGTCCTTTATTATTATACTAGCTGTGGGATCTTGTCCTTTATTATTATACTAGCTGTGGGATCTTGTCCTTTGTTATTATACTAGCTGTGGGATCTTGTCCTTTATTATTATACTAGCTGTGGGATCTTGTCCTTTGTTATTATACTAGCTGTGGGATCTTGTCCTTTGTTATTATACTAGCTGTGGGATCTTGTCCTTTATTATTATACTAACTGTGGGATCTTGTCCTTTATTTAAAGCATTACTAAACCCACAACAGTAAAATCAGTCTGTGTATGCAGTAAATCATGCTGGGTATACTCACTGTGGGACCTAAAGGGTTAGTCCTCTGCCTTGTGTAAAACGTTTGTTTGATCCTGTCTTCTCTGTTACTTCCCTTATTTTACTGTCCCCAATCCATCTCGTGATAGAACAGAGCCTTGACGGCACTCTTCAGTTTGGTGTGTATGATAGATTTTTTTTTCTTGGCAGGGTGCATGTGATCAGCACAGGGCCAATTAGCACTGTCCAGGCAGAGGGTCAGGGGTCATCCTGCCTTATCAATCAGGGGAGAATGAAAACTCCTCCAAAAAACTTTAACAAGACACTGATAGAAGTCACAAGCTTGCTATATACTGCTGATGAGAATAGGTATTTAGCAGCTTATATTTCCATGTTCTCTGGAATAAGAATGAGTTCCAGTCTGCATTCCCAGAAGCGCCCGGAACATCCCACATCCCTGCACAGGCTGAAGTTACACCTAAAGGGTAACTCCACTTTCATGGGGAAAAAAAATCAGCAAATAAAGAAACAATATACAGGCCCCCAGTTGAAGTCAGGAAGTGACGAAACGCGTCGGAGCGTGGCCAGACGACGAACCCTATTGTGGATTACAACAGTTGAAGGACTTCCGGGACTACCTGATTTGACGTGGAGTCATGTTGAAGTGGGAATGGAGGCCCTGATACTGCTTTATACTATGTGATGAGCGTGTTTTTACTACACTACAAGTGAGTGCAATGTATGAGCATTTTGTTTAATAAAGTTTATCAGACATATTGCACTAGGGAAGTTATCTCTTTTGTTTTCCATAACACTTGGGAGAAACAGTGAAAAGAGTGCCACTGCATTGGAGTGTAAAGACCGTTTGCTTACTTCTGACCTGTCCTATGGCTACATTGGGATTTGTTATTAATATGCGAAGTGAGCTCATTTATGAGAATAAGTGAGCATGTACATCCGGTGAGTGGCCACTTCTTACTTCCCCTTGCACTTGGTGGTGGACCTGTGGTGACCCTATCAGATAACACGAAGTTTTGGTGTATCCCTATCATATACCTAAGAACTGTCGTTATCCATATATGAGTACTTCATGGTGACTGAAGATTGGGGAAAAGGAGATTGATGTGTATTTTTATCCACTATTAGACCTATGGGACTATTTGATTAAAGACTGTGAGGACTGTTATTAACCGCACTAACAGTGTGGCGGACATTCATAGTCTTAGGGACCTTTTTAGATTGTTCCAGCGCTACTACCATTTCTCTACAAAGAAACAATATAGCGTATAGAATTGTGACACAAATCATATTGTATTTCAATGTTATTTAAAATGACCTTTCCATTTCAAACTGCAGCTGTTGTAATTTTCTCAAAATGCAATACAATATGGCCGCCTGGAGCTGTTCTGTACACAGAATGTATACTGACCACACCCCCAGAAACATCATTTCCTGCTTGTGTGATTGGCTCACCAATTTTCCCAGGAGTCTGCACTAAGATACAAGTCAGATTTCTGGCATCCCCTGCAACAAAAATGTCATTTTTGGTGAGATACTCCCAATAGGAACACGTCTAAAGGGATGCAGGCCCAGCAGATTTCCTCATTAGAGCCCCGCAGCTGCCGCAGCTGATAGATAATTATGAAACCACTCCCATTAGACCCACTCAGCACAGAGGAACAAACAATGATTTCTTCAGAATAACAAAAAGTAGGAATCTGCAACAAAGTTTGTTACAATCCCTGCAATTTACAGAGATCACCCAGAGAGGAACGTTTTTTTCTCAACAAAAGTGGAGTTAGGCTTTAGGCCCCTTTCACACTATTGCGACTTGTTCCGCGATTTTGGACCGCAAAATCGCGTGACAAGTCGTTTTCCATTATTTTCAATGAGCCCCATTCATATCAGTGCGTTTTCAAGTCGCACCGACTTCAAAGTAGTTCCTGCACTACTTTGGCACGATTCTAATGCGTTTTGAGGTATATAGCCCTGAGCCATTGCTCAAAATCGCATCAAAATCGCATCAAAATCGGGCCGTGATTTGCGGCAAAATCGCATCGCATAAGTGTGAAAGGGGCCTTAAAAATGCACTGTTTTGACTTACAAACAAATTCGACTTAACAACAAACCTACAGTCCCTATCGTGTTCAAAACCTAGGGACCGCCTGTACTCTAATCAACCTTCTGACTCCTGAACAGTGGCAGTGTTTCTTGGATAGAAATATCAGTTTACAAATCCATTTCACTCACAGCCTGGAATTGCTGAATAAGTTATGAGATCACGATGTGTGAAAATTCCAAGCTTGTCAGTTATTTGGTAGATGGGGTGTTGGTGACACAAATTTTGTTTAACACTTTAAAATGTATGTTTCTACAAGTTACATCCTCATGAAGTGTGGAAAACAGAATAACTGACTGGTTTCTATGCAGAGCTGCACTACATTTTGCACTCTCCAGTTTTAGTAAATCAACCCCCCCCCCCCTTGTGTTCTTTAACCACTTCTGGACTGGAAGGTTTTTCTCCTTAAAGCGTAACTCCACGTTTGTTGAGGAAAAAAACATTCCCCCTCTGGGTGATCTCTGTACATTGCAGGGATTATAACAAACTTTGTTGCAGTTCCTACCATTTGTTATTCTGAAGAAATCATTGTTTGTTCCTCTGTGCTGAGTGGGACTAATGGGAGTGGCTTCATAATTATCTATCAGCTGTGGCAGCTGCAGGGCTCTAATGAGGAAATCTGCTGGGCTGCATCCCTTTAGACGTGTTCCTATTGGGAGTATCTCACCAAAAATGACATTTGTGTTGCAGGGGATGCCAGAAATCTGACTTGTATCTTAGTGCAGACTTCTGGGAAAATTGGTGAGCCAATCACACAAGCAGGAAATGATGTTTCTGGGGGTGTGGTCAGTATACATTCTGTGTACAGAACAGCTCCAGGCGGCCATATTGCATTGCATTTTCAGAAAATTACAAGAGCTGCAGATTGAAAAGGAAAGGTAATTTTTTTATAACATTCAATTACAATATGATTTGTGTCGCAATTGTATACGCTGTATTGTTTTTTCTTTATTTGCTGATTTTTTTTCCCCATGAAAGTGGAGTTACCCTTTAATGACCGGGCCATTTTTTGCGATTCGGCACTGCATTATTTTAACTAAAAATCGCACGGTCACACGATGCTGTACCCAAATAAAATTGATGTCCTTTTTTCCCACAAATAGAGTTTTCTTTTGGTGGTATTTGATCACCTGTACGAGTTTTATTTTTTGCGCTATAAACAAAAAAAGAGCGACAATTCTGAAAAAAAAAAAAAAAAAAACAATATTTTTTACTTTCTGCTATATAACATTCCCAATAAAAAAAAAATTAAAAATCAAATTTTTTCATCAATTTAGGCCAATTTGTATTCTGCTACATATTTTTGGTAAAAAAATCCCAATAAGCGTATATCAACTGCTTTGCGCAAAAGTTATCGCAAACTAGGGGAAAGATTAATGTCATTTTCATTTATTTTTTACTAAATCAGCGATTTTTAGCGGGACTGCGACATTGCGGCCGACAGATCGGGCACCTAACTGACATTTTTGGGGGGACCAGTGACATTACTACAGTAATCATTGCTAAAAATATGCACTGTCACTGTACTGACACTGGCAGGGAAGGGGTTAACACCAGGGGTGATCAAAGGGTTAAATGTGTACCTATGGTGTGCTTTCTAACTGTGTGTGGGATGGACTTATGGTATGAACACAGGGAACTGTTCTCCTAAATAGGAGGAACACGGGAGCCCTGTGTTCATTGCTGACATAACAGCGGTCTGCTGTGTTTACAATGGCAGACCGCCGTTCGGTCTCCACGGGGAGCGATCGAGGGTGCCCGCCGGTCCTGCAAATCAGCTTCCCCTCTGGCGAGCGCTCCCGTGAAAGGATGTACAGGTACGTCGTTTGGCGGGAACCTGCCAACCTGCCACAGTATATGTACAGCGGCTGGTCGGCAAGTGGTTACAATTGTTGGTGCTGCAATGAAACACAAACTTAAAAAACAAAAAGCCTTTATTTGAATTGTAAAAAATAACTTTTCCGTGCTTTGTAATAGAAACATCATTTGAGTTCATTATAAACATGACAAATTTTAGAACAAACTGCACCCTGTTTATCTAAAGCAGGGGGTCATCACATTTTCAGTACGAGGGCCACAAATATTCACAGGCCTGAAAAAAGAAATTACAAAAATAAGTGATGAAATTAAATCAATGAGGGATCTGCTACCCCTCTCTGTCAATCCATCCATTGGCTGCCACTCAACTGACCAATTAAATTCAAAATACTAACAATAACTTACATGGACATCCACAACTCTTCCCCCCCCCCAGCTACTTCAATAACCTAGACTCAAAGTACCAACTAAATAGTTCTCTTTGTTCCTCCCAAGACCTCCTGTCCTCTAGTTCCCTTGTCTCCTCCTCCCCCCATGCTTGCCTCCAGGACTTCTCCTGAGCCTCTCCCATCCTTTGGAACTCCCCACCCCAATCTAGAGAAACCTATCCCACCTCCACCTAACAACTTTACTTTTATTTTCTCCATCAGCCCCTACAGATATTACCTTTTCTATCACTTGACCTCCTTTTAGATTGTAAGCTCTAATGTGCTGATTCCTCCTGTATTGAATAGTATTGTAACTGTACTGTCTGCCCTCATATTGTAAAGTGCTGCACAAACTGTTGGTGCTATATAAATCCTGTACAATAATAATAACAATAATAATAGAGTCCTTCTTTACAGCAGGGACCCTTTAGAGCTTCCTCTCTTCCTTACATCAGGGTCCCCATCATCATCCTCCCTTACATCATGGTCCCCATCAGAGTCCCCCTAACTTTGCACAATGCTGAATGTCAAGTGATTACACAAAAAACTATATGCATGTGATGAATGATCAACCATGCAATAGTTGAAAAAAATGTATGCAAAACGTGTTTTATCAACAAACAATGAAATGACCTGTACAAAGTACCGTATAGAATATAAAGGGTTAAATAGTGCAATATGCTAATGCCATCCCCTCCAGGCATTTCATCACTTCCTGTTAAATATTTATTTTCCCCTTATGATTTAATAGGCTTAATTTTTGGCGCTATACCATAGTGAGGCTTGGAACGCACGCCGGTTTTACTTCCGGTTTCCATGCAGTCCACTGCCTACTTCCTACAGGTGTACCCAATTAATTCTACCTCTATATATATATATGAACACTGGCTACCTGCTGACTTTATCTTTTGAAAAAGGCATTTATGCCGAAACATGTAAAGAGGACTTGGTCAGCCCAGCTGTTTTACATCTTATTTGCCTGTCTTTCACGGATGTCTGTAAGTGTATCAGCTTTATTGATATTAAATTGATTTTAGCAATATTACGCTATATGTCCCTCCATTTTTTTCGGTTTTACCACCCACCATGTGGAAGGGGAATCTCTGAATTATTTCATCTACCGGAGATTTGCATGGTTGCCGTTGGAATCGGTGAAAAATCTGTGGGGATACTCCATCATTCTTAAGCCTGTTTGACTCCTACACTATAAGGTGTTTTGGGGTCCCATCCATCTGGTGAGCGCAATATATTTCTACCTTCACTGGTGACGGGATTTGCTGCACTTATATATGATTTGCACCATTATATATTGGACTTTTTCTCACCGTCCATTGTTTATGTGGAATGCTTCCTGCGATTGGACAATTTATTTTGTTGGGAAATTTTTTCTTCTAGCGCTGCACATATTTTTGTATTAATAGTGCAATATCGCTTGAAAAAAATAAATTATCACAATTCATAACAAGATCAAATGTGCAAATCTAAAAATATGAAAGAAAAAAAAAATCACATTATTAATTCCTAAAAAGTGGATAAAGTTAGTTAAATCAAATTGAAAATCCATTAAATTGATTTAACTAACTTTATCACATGTTTTGCATACATTATTTTCAACTATTGCATATATATGGCTTTGTAAATTGCTGTTAGTATTTTGAACTTAATTTGTTGGGTGAGCGGAAGCCAAAGGAGGGATTCACACAGAGGAGTAGCAGACTCTGAGCGGTTGGTAAGTTGGATGAGTCTGGCAGCAGCATTCATGATTGGTTGAAGGGGGAATAGTCTATGTAAAGGTAATCCAGTGAGAAGAAAGTTGCAGTAGTAAAGGCGAGAGATAACCAGGGAGTGAATCAGGAGCTTTGTGGTGTCATTGGTTAGAAAGGGACGTATTTTGGAGATGTTGCGGAGTTTGAGGCAGCAAGATTTTATGTGGGGCTGAAATTGGACGTGGGGCCGAAAAGGATAGTCCAGGATTACACCTAGAACCTTGGCATGTGCGGATGGGCTGATAGTTGTGCCATTACAGAGAGATCAGGGGAAGGGACACGTTGGGGAGGAAAACATATGAGCTTGGTTCTGGATAGTTTGTGTTTAACCACTTTAAGACCGGAAGATTTTGCTGCTTAATGACCAGGCCCTATTTTGCGATTCGTCACTACGTGACTTTAACGGACAATTGCGCGGTCGTGCGGCGCTGTACCCAATCAAAATTGACGTCCTTTTTTTCCCACAAATAGAGCTTTCTTTTGGTGGTATTTGATCACCTGTTCGATGTTTATTTTTTGCGCTATAAACAAAAAAAAGCAACAATTTTGAAAAAAAAAAAAACAATATTTTTCACATTCTACTATAGGACATTCCCAAAAAAAAAAATGTAAAAATCAAAATTTTGTTACATTTTAAGCCAATTTGTTTTCTGCTACATATTTTTGGTAAAAAAAAATCGCGATAAGCGTATTTTGATTGGTTTGCGCAAAAGTTTTTTTACGTTTACTAACAACGGGAAAGATTTATGTAATTTTTATTTATTTTTTTTTTTTTTACTAGTAATGGCGGCGATCTGCTATTTTTAGCGGGACTGAGACATTGCGGTGGACAGATTGGACCCCTAACTGACATTTTTGACACTTTTGGGAGTACCAGTGACATTACTACAGTAATCAGTGCTAAAAATATGCACTGTTACTGTAATAATGCCATTGGCAGGGAAGGGGTTAATACCATGGGTGATAAATGAGTTAAATGTAAGCCTAGGGGAGTGATTCTAACTGTGGGGGGGGGGGGGGTTTGGGCTTGTGAGATGACCATAGAGACATGAGATCCTATATAGCAGGATTGCATGGTCTCTGTGATCATCTCAGGGAGAAGGACAGACAGCTGTTTTTACATCAGCCGTCCGTCCTTCTCTGTCAGCTGGGGGAGATCGCGAGTGGCCGGTGGCCATCGGAGCCCCCTGTCACACGCACTGGCTCCCCAGCTGACGAGCGGCGTCCAGGCAAAGCCCCGTACATGTACGGCGATCACCCCCTAGCTCCTCCCAGGCAAAGCCCCGTACATGTACGGCGATCACCCCCTAGCTCCTCCCAGGCAAAGCCCCGTACATGTACGGCGATCACCCCCTAGCTCCTCACAGGCAAAGCCCCGTACATGTACGGCGATCACCCCCTAGCTCCTCCCAGGCAAAGCCCCGTACATGTACGGCGATCACCCCCTAGCTCCTCCCAGGCAAAGCCCCGTACATGTACGGCGATCACCCCCTAGCTCCTCCCAGGCAAAGCCCCGTACATGTACGGCGATCACCCCCTAGCTCCTCCCAGGCAAAGCCCCGTACATGTACGGCGATCACCCCCTAGCTCCTCCCAGGCAAAGCCCCGTACATGTACGGCGATCACCCCCTAGCTCCTCCCAGGCAAAGCCCCGTACATGTACGGCGATCACCCCCTAGCTCCTCCCAGGCGAGCGCCGTACATGTATGGGGCTTTGCCTGGGAGAGCCAGCCTCCCGCAGTACATCTGCAGCTGGACATAAAGTGGTTAAGGAAGTGGTGTGACATCCAAGCTGATATGTCTGTTAGTAAATTAGTGATATGTGAGGAGACTGAGGGAGTGAGCTGAAGGGTAGAGAGATAAATTCGGGTGTCGTCAGCGTAGAGATGGTACTGGAAGTCATGGGAGGATAACAGCTGACCCAAGGAGGAGGTGTAGATCAAGAATAGGAGAGGCCCAAGAACAGAACCTTGGGGGACCCCGACAGAGAAAGGAAAAGGTGAGGAAGAAGTAGAATTGTAAGTAACGATGAGCCCTCGTTCACATTAAACGCGGCTTTGAAATCGTGCAAATTTATCTGAACTTGCACGATTTCAAAGCTGTGTTTCAGTCTCACTTTGGGGGGGACTTCAAAGACATCTGCAGCTTCATGCACAGATGTCTATTGAAATCGCCCCCGAAGCTGCCAAAAGTAGTGCAGGAACTACTTTTTAAAATCATTGTGGCCCTGCAAAGTCGGCGTTACATCAATTGGGACGCTCCCATTGCTGGCAAAAGGCTGCGATTTGACCTGTCAAATCACGCCGATGTGAACGGGGGCTAAAGCACCTTTCACACTTGTGTGACCTAAAAGTTGTGTGATTTTACCAATTTTTTTGCCGCAATTTTGACTGGACTTGAAGCAATGCCTGTGTCTATGGACCTCAAAAAACGCATTAAGATAGGACCAAAGTAGTGCAGGGACTACTTTGAAGTCGCCTACATATGAACGGTACTCATTGAAAACCATGGAGTACAACTTGTCATGTGACTTTGCAGTCCCAAGTCACACAAGTGTGAAAGGGGCCTTAAGGTTAAACAAAACAAAACAACAATATGTTACTTTGTCACCTCAGCAGGTAATTCCAGTTATTGCTGATTCAATAGGACAATAGCAGGAATGTAAAAACTCTTCAGGTCCTTAGGGAGTATAAAGGACAGGGCTTTTTTTCTCAGAAAATAGGTACAGGAACTCAATCACGACCCCCAAAAACCCCCTCCGCCCACCACACACAAACCCTCCAAACCGCATCAAATAGTGGGTGTGGTCAAATTTCACCAACAGTGGGAGGGTCTTAAAGGGGCATTAAATACCAGGAGTGCATTATGTACATAGTGCAGAGTTCGGGGGGGGGGGAGAGGGGGGTTACGCACAGAGTGCAGATTCTGGGGGTACACTACGTACATAGTGTAGAATTAAGGGGTGCGCTTTGCGCAGAGTGCAGAGTTCAGCCTTCTTCCACAGCTGCTTACCTCTGCACCCCCCATTCACACCTCACTTTCAACCCTCTTCAGCTCTGAACTCTGCATGCAACCCCTCCCCCTCTCTCCACTGCCCCCATCTTATCCCCACCTCCTTAAAAGCTCCATTATCTTCCACATGTATTACTTTTGTTGCTGTATTAGGCTGAAGCACCCAGTTGGCTCTGGTACCTCCCCGAACACTGTAGGTGGCTCTGCCTCTCTCACCTGCTTGGAGCTCATCCAGTGGGGGTGTCGGCATCCGCACTGCACCCTGTTTCTCCCTTGTCCCTACCCTGCACTCCCATAGCTGCCAACATTTAAAAAAGATTTCCAGGGACACTTTGCAGCACAGCTATCAATTACTTACCACACCCACTTCCCTGAAGCTCCGCCCACTTATCAGATTATATACTCAATATAGAGAGAATTACAGGAAATTAAAAAGGAAATTTCAAACTTAAGGCCAAAGTAGCAGTGAGTTGAAATAATTCTCTCATTCAGCTGCACTACTATTGTGTAACATTAACGGCGCTTCCAGGGACAATGTAAATTCCCAGGGACAGGCTCCTATTTGCCGGGACTGTCCCAGCAAAAACGGGACAATTGGCAAATATGCACTCAGTAGGAGCCACTGAGGAGATCAGATCTGTGGGTGCCGTTGGGATACAAGCTGTCACTTGTAAATATAGAAGCCAGACTTTTGTATTTACAAGTGATAGTGGTAAGCAGGGAACAGAGGGCCTGAGCCAGAGGTGGTGGAACTGAATTCCACCAAGTTCCAGCTGAAAAAAAGCCCTGATAAAGAGCTGTCAGAGCTGAAGTAGGTTAAAGGTACAACCATGTGTCTATATCAGCAGCACATCATCTGCATAATGAATTAGATTTTTGGAGAAAGAATGTATAATGTTACACAGATGAGCATGCATTTTTGCATATGACAGCTGTCTGTCACTAGGCACTAAAAAATGTTGGATCACTGGCTGTTTCCCAGCCGTGAGGCGAGGAGGCTGGACCCACGCTGCAAACATTTTTCCTGTTATCAATTGACAAATTTACAATTTACCGTCAAAAACCATCTGTTCATTCTGTTTGATCTGCACCTACAGTTTACCACTCAGGAAACACATTGTGATGATTTATTAATATTGTTTGCTGCATAGAGTCGACACAGACAGAGAAGAGACTGAAGCGAGAAAGAGCTAACAATCTAAAGCTCATGTATCTGAATCCCATCTTAGAAGAATAAAATAAGCACCAGGGCCTACTGCCATCGAACCGATGCCCTGTGACATCCATGTGACCCCCCTGTGTCCATCATAAACAGGAAATCTGAAGCAGGAAAAAGCATGAGCAGAAGCAAGATACAGAAAAGGTCACGTGACCTCTTACTGCACTGGGCTCCAGTGGTTCAGAATTCTGCTCAATATTTGACCAGTGACAGAATTATTTTGAATATGGGCAGCTCAGAGAATACTTACAGCACCGCCCTGTGCCAGGATGAAGTGACTCCCCTGTGCATGCACGGGAATGACATCATCACGGCCCAGGCCATTTAAAAGGCTGAACAGAGGGAACCTAGAATGAGCACCAGGAGAAGGTGGAAGCGTCCGAGTGCTGACAGCGTGGTGCTGGAGGGCTTCGTTTGACAGGCAAGTCTTCCATAATGTGTTAATATGCAGTGTGCACACTACGCATAAACCTCCTAGAAGCCCATTAAACCACTTTAGCTCCGGAAGATTTACCCCCCCCCCCCCCCATCATGACCAGCCCATTATTTGTAAAACGGCACTGTGTTATTTAACTGACAATTGCGCCGTTGTGCGACACTGTACCCAAATAAAATGTTTGTCCTTTTTTCCCCACAAATAGAGCTTTCTTTTGGTGATATTTGATCACCTCTGCGTTTTTTTTTTTTTTTTGCGCTATAAGCAAAAAAAAAAAAAAACAATATTTTTTATTTGTGCTATTAACCGGTTGCCGACCGCCGCACGACTATATACTGCGGCGGCCAGCCCCGGCCAGGCAGAGTGACGTATCGGTACGTCACTCGCCTGTCACTGACTTGCGAGCCTATCGCGGGCGGGCGCGCGCCCGCCGAGGCGCGCGCCCGCCGCGGCTCGTTCACAGGCAAGTCAGTGCGTGTGACCGGCGGACTCGATGTCCGCCAGTCACACTGCGATCGCTCCTGTGAAGGGAGAAAGACAGAGCAGCTTGTGTAAACAAGCTGCCTGTCAGTTCTCCCTGTGTAAAAGTGAAGATCTGTCCGTTCTACTATGTAGAACGGTTGATCTTTGCTTTTACACCAATAGGAATGTCCCTACACAGTTAGAATCACGCCCCTAGGACACACTTAACCCCTCCCTGTCCAATAAAGTTAACCCCTTCCCTGCCAGTGTCATTTTTGCAGTAACAGTGCATATGTATAGCACTGATTACTGCAGTAATGTCACTGGTAACCCCAAAAGTGTCAAAAATGTCAGTCAAGGGTCCGATCTGTCCGCCGCAATGTCGCAGTACCGAAAAAAAAAATCGCAGATCGCCGCCATTACGCGTTAAAAAAAAACCACCAAAAATGACAAAAATCTTTCCCTTTGTTAGTAAACGCGATAACTTTTGCGCAAACCAATCAAAATACGCTTTTTGCGATTTTTTTTACCAAACATAGGTAGCATAAAACAAATTGGCCGAAAAATGTTAAAAAATTTTGATTTTTACTTTTTTTTTTGGGGAATTTCATATAAAAAAATGTGAAAAATATTGTTATTTTTGCAAAATTTACGCTCTTTTTTTGTTTATAGCGCGTGATCAAAAAATCGCACAGGTGATCAAATACCACCAAAAGAAAGCTCTGTTTGTGGGAAAAAAAGGACGTCAAATTCGTTTAGGTACAGCGTCGCACGACCGCGCAATTGTCCGTTAAAGTCACGCAGTAAAAAATCGCAAAAAAACCCCTGGTCCTTTAGCAGCCAAATCCTCCGGGGCTTAAGTGGTTAAACATATCCAATAAAAAAATAGGTAAAAAATCGAATTGCTTCCTAAATTTAGACCAATTTGTAATCCCAGTAAGCGTAAATTGATCGGTCAGTCTACTATGGGATATATTTATGGAATTTGTATTTATATTTAATTATTTTTACTAGTCTAGATTGTAAGCTCTAACGAGCAGGGTCCTCTAGTTCCTTTTGTTTTGAACTGTATTGTAACTGTATTGTCTTCTCTCACATTGTAAAGCGCTGCGCAAACTGTTGGCGCTATATAAATCCTGTATAATAATAATAATAGTATCGGCGGCGATTAGCAGGACTGCGATATTCCAGTGAACACATTAGACACGAATGCCTCGTTTCCACTGAGCGGAACGGTTCGGGTCGGTACAGTTTGGAAGGGTTAGAATGGTCCGGCCCATTCAGGTGAGCGTTTCCATTGCAAGTCGGACCGCCAGGGGCCATGCAGGGTTCACATCAAAGGTGGTGTTTGTTTTGTGCTTTCGTTTGACGTGAGCATTGACGTTTCCCTGTCCACCAATCAGTGGAATGTATCGTGTGACGCCAGTAGCTCCGTCCAAACCGTACCGTACCATTTCCTATGGCCCTACATCTGAAGGAGGACCAGGAATGGTGCGGTTTGGTTCGGTTGTATGGGCCACTTTCATAATGGACACACTCAAAATAGCGTACCGTACTGAACCGACCCGGACCAATCCGCTCAGTGGAAACGAGGCATAACTGACAATTATGACATTTTTTTTTGAACCAGTGACACTAATACAGTGATCAGTGCTAAAAATACGCACTGTCACTGTACTAAAGACACTGGCTAGGAAGGGGTTAAACATCAGGGGCGATCAAAGGGTTAACTGTGTGTCTAGTGAGTGTTTTAGTGTAGTGTGGGGGAGGTGCTTTTGCTAGTGGAAGGCATTGATCGCTGTCCCTGCTTTGCAGAGACACAAGATCCATGCCTTCTGTGCTTACAGAATGGCGATCTGCCTTGCTTACATTGTGCCTGTGTACCGAACGATCAGCTGCACTCGCGCGCAATACCTGAAAGTGCAGGAACTATATATATATATATAATTTTTATAATTTGTGGCACTTTCCATTTTATTATATATTATATATATTTCTATTATTTGATTGTTTTAATTTATATTTGTTTATGCTAATTAATTTCTTTAGCACTTTAGGTAAATTTAGCCCATCTTTGATGCTTTTTTAAGGGTTCTTTTTTGTCTCTAAACACTGAGCTTAGAATAGGCCTCTAAACGTCCTAATGTGCATGGATATCATTGAGCTGCTTCTACAGGCAAAACTCCCTTTTTAAACCCAGTGTGCGTGGACCCTAATACCCCTTTCACACAGGCGGACAAGTTCAGATCCGCCTGTCTGTTTTTTTGGCGGATCTGAACGGTCCCCCAATGTATCCCTATGGGGCATCGGATGTCAGCGGAGACATATCCACTGACACCCGATCCGATCCATCAAATCTAGATGGATGGAAACCCTATTTTCCATCCGTCCAGCGGATCGGATCGGACGGTCCGTTCCCATCCGATTTACCCCATAGAGATGCATGGGGAACTGACAGCTGTGTCTCCGCACACAGCGCGGAGACACAACTGTCATCCTCCTGCTCAGCAGGGGATCGGCGGCTCGATCCCCTGCTGAGAAAAACGGAATCCGTCCACCGGACGAATAGTATGATAGGAGCCTAAGGCCCCTTTCACACATACAGTCCGTTTGTCCGTTTTTCATCCATCCGTTGACGGATGAAAAACGGACATCAATGTATCTCTATGTAAAAACGGATGACAACGGATGATCATCCGTTAACATCCGTTTTCATCCACTTCTGTCAATGCCCTTTTGTTTTGAACGGATGAATGCCCTATTTTTTATCCATCATAAAAATGGATCGGACGAAAAACGGATGACAACGGATGAAAAACGGATGAAAAACGGATAAAAAACAGATACATTTGACGTGACTGAACTGATGAACTGAATGGACCGTATGTGTGAAAGGGGTCTAATACTATAATTCTGCTTTATTAGGCTCCTTTCACACAGTGGGTCCGTCAAACGGACTCCGCTTTTCTCAGCGGGGGATCGAGCCGCCGATCCCCCGCTGAGCAGGAGAATGACAGCTGTTCTCTGCACTGTGTGCGGAGACACAGCTGTCACAGCCCCATAGATCTCTATGGGGGAATCGGATGGGAACGGACCGTCGGTCCGTTCTCATCCGATCCCATCCGATCCGATCCGCTGGACGGATGGAAAATAGGGTTTCCATCCGTCCAGATTTGACAGATCGGATCGGGTGTCAGCGGATATGTCTCCGCTGACATCCGATGCCCCATAGAGATGCATGGGGGGACCGTTCAGATCCGCCAAAAAAACGGACAGGCGGATCTGAACGGTCCGCCTGTGTGAAAGGGGCCTAAGAATGTTGCTCTTGACTTCCCGGACTGCTTAAAGGTACTAAATGATCTTATCTTAGCAGTCCATCAGCATAGCTCACTGCCACCAGAAGAAAAAAAAACTGCAAATGCTTCAAAAGAAAACCATAGTGCCAATCATGCAATAATGAAAGCACAATGCTTCATAACAGCAGGACACCTTGTATATTAAATTGGTATTAAAGGTTCAGCTTTAAAAAAAAAAAAATAGATAAATGTTATACTTAATGGTTTTTCACAGAACAGCCCCAATCCTCCTCTTCTTGGGTCCCCCTCCAGCACTCCTGGCTCCTTCCCCTTGACCAGTTCCCCCAATAGCAAGCTAAGCTTGCTATGGGAACACTGGTGTGTGCTCGCTCCAGGGCCCTGCTCTATGCATCCTTAAGACACATATAGCCCTGACTCAGCCCCGCCCCCTCCTCATTGGCTCACTGGCTGTGAATGACAGCAGTGGAAGCCAATGGCTCCCACTGCTGTCTCAGCCAATGAGGAGAGGGAGTCCCGAGACAGCCGAGGCTATCATGCACATCACTGGATCAAGAGGGGGCTCAGGTATGTATTGGGGGGGGGGCTGTGGAGAGAGCAGCACACAGAAGGTTTTTTACCTTCATGCATAGAATGCACCTTCAGCCTTTACAACCACTTTAGCTCTAGTAAAACCTGATGTTTCCTTTCTTCAGTTAAATACTATTTTCTAGCATCAACAGTGAAAGGATACACAAGTTTAGATAAAGGTAACATAAGCAGCAGCGTACTTTAACCCCACAATTTACAAAGCTACAGCATGTTCAGTCTGTTGCAAGTATAAAATCCCATGGGGATATCCAGGCAAAGACTAAACAAACAATGTAATCCTGTACAATCCCTGCAAGATGCTGTCTGAATAGAGAGAAAGTGTGAAAGAGAATGGACAGCTCAAACGGAGTATGAGAAAAACAAATATCACAATATAGCAATTGTGAAGGCAGCTTTAGAAACGACTTTCAGGCTCCTCTTATTGAATCTGCTGTTTGCCATTAAATGAAAACAATAATTGTTTTTGGTTAATTTTATTTGTAAAACATTTGCATCTTCAAAATGTGTTTTATGTCTTTTTTCTTTTATTGTTTGTGCACAGTCTTTGTTTAATAAAGATTTAATAAATGACAAAGGATTCTCAGGGCACAGCACAGCAGCTCGCCTTGTGGCAGGCCTTGTCTGACTGAAACTTCAGACTGAACTGTCTGATGAGGAGTCATTGGAATGAGTCTGGAGCAACATAAATAACACAACTGATACTACAATCTGGAAGACATGCAAAAATAAGACTAATGCGCTACCTACTGGCTGAAAAAAATAGGAAATATTAATAAACGATATTGCATGTACATTGGGGTCTTCAAACTACGGCCCTCCAGTTGTTCAGGAACTACAATTCCCATCATACCTAGTCATGTCTGTGAATGTGATTGTTTTACAATGCCTCATGGGATGTGTAGTTCCAAAACAGCTGGAGGGCCGTAGTTTGAGGATCCCTGGTAGAGGTTAGTTTAGGCATCCTTCGAAAACATCTCTAGCCAAACTCCAAACTTGGGCTCTTTTTAAAGAGCATGAGTTTTTAGTTAAGCTAGAGATGAGTTCAAAGGACCTCCAAACTTATCTCTATTTGCGCACAAACCTGCAACACACTCTGTAGCATCATAGAAGATACTTTTTAAAGTAGAATCCTTGGCTTCTTACCCTGCTTCACATTAGTGCGATTTCAAATGCAACCTAACTCACAGAGAATCACATGACAATGGAAAACAACATTGATTTCAATGGTGCCTGTTCACATCTGCGATTTGTGTTGGTTGTTATGGAGCAGGCACCCAGCGGCTTCCTAATAACCAGTGACTCATCCCAGCTGTCATTGTTTGTTAAGGAGCCAGCCCCCGCTGTGACTCATCCCAGCTGTCATTGTTTGTTAAGGAGCCAGCCCCCGCTGTGACTCATCTCTGCTGCCATTGGTTGTTAAGGAGTCAGCACCCCCTGTGACTCATCCCTGCTGTCATTGGTTGTTAAGGAGTCAGCACCCGCAGTGACTCATCCCTGCTGTTATCGTTTCTTAAGGAGCCAGCCCCCGCTGTGACTCATCTCTGCTGTCATTGGTTGTTAAGGAGTCAGCCCCCGCTGTGACTCATCCCTGCTGTCATTGGTTGTTAAGGAGTCAGCACCCGCTGTGACTCATTCCTGCTGTCATTGGTTGTTAAGGAGTCAGCACCTGCTGTGACTCATCCCTGCTGTCATTGGTTGTTAAGGAGTCAGCCCCGGCTGTGACTCATATCTGCTGTCATTGGTTGTTAAGGAGCCAGCCCCTGCTGTGACTCATCCCTGCTGTCATTGGTTGTTAGGGAGCCATCACCCGCTGTGACTCATCTCTGCTGTCATTGGTTGTTAAGGAGCCAGCCCCCCGCTGTGACTCATCTCTGCTCAGGCGGGGGATTCCCAGGTGACAGTAGAATATAAACAAATCCCCTGTCAGGAAAAAATAAATAAACCAGTGTGGAGGTCCCTCCACAATCCATACCAAGTCCTTCTGGTCTGGACCCCCCCCCCCCCCCCAAAATGAATGCAGCCCAGCAGGCCAGGAATAGGGGAGGGGAAAAGTGTTTGCAAGATGCAGGGCCATCCATTGACACCATTGACCATACTTGGACATGCCCATATATGGTCAATTACATCATGGAGTGACCCATGCCCCTTTTGACATCATTGACCAAATATGGACATGTCAATATGTAGTCCAAGAGTCATTTGTGATATAATTTACTCACTCATTTGTTTTTCTTTGTAGCAGCAGGAAGCAGAGCTGTCATTCGGGGACTGCAGTTGGGTGTCTGTGTTTTTCCTGCGGGTCAGTGGCCGTTTTCCATGTGGACATTAGTGGATGATGTGATTGGTGATGGATCTACATCAAGGGGCATCGTTTTATTAATAAAGAACTGTGTTTATATTTTTTTAACGTGACTCTTTTTGGTGAATGAGTAGGGGTACTTGTTAAAGGGGGCTTCCAGATTCCGATAAGTGACCCCCCGATCCCCACAACCACATGGCTAATGTTGTGGGGAAGAGGTCCTTGTCCTCATGAACCAAAGTGGCTCCCCCCCCCCCCCCCCATGTTGAGAGCATGTGGCCTGGAATGGTTCAGGAGGGTGGGGAAACTCCGACTCTGTCCCCCCTTTCCTGGCCTGCCAGGCTGCATGTTTGGATGAGGGTCTGGTATGGATTTTGGGGGGACCTCATGCCTTTTTATGTTTTTTTTTGCTTACTGACCAGCTCATTTGTTTGGAATGCCCCAACTGACAGCAGAGATGAGTCATTGGTTGTCAGGATTCCGGAGGGTGCCAGCTCCTTAATAACCAATGACTGATCCCTGCTGACTGACAGCAGGCATGAGTCAAAACACAGCAGTATAAAATAAATTCAGCAAAAACAAAAAACGCAAAAATCAGATCAAATTGCAGCCCCACTAATCTGAACCTTGCCTTAAGCTGGCCATAGATTTTGCAATTTTCTTTCCTTCAACAACAGATGAAAGAAAGAAAATTGCTTGATCCCCCTTCAACACAGTCAGTGTTGATGGGGGGAATCCCTCCCGCTGTACTATTGTATTACAACAGCAGGAAGTTTCCTGGTCTTCACAATACTATGATCACTGCTGTCATCTATAGCTGCTGGTAATGATGGTATTGGAAAAAAAAAAAGATGAAAAGGCAGGTTGTATTGAAGTTGATCGATAGATCAACTTCAGTACAACCAGCCTGCCTGAAGATGGATCGAAATTTGTGCGAATTTGGATCCCTCTATGACTAGCTTTGATACTTCAAATTTATTATGTATTGGGAAAGCTCTGGCATTACATTGCACTGTACGCAAAGATACATGCCTATAAAAATGTTCCTTTCATTCTTATTATGGTGTCACTCAGAATCTGTATGTTTTCACAGCTGTGCTCCCTGGAAATAAGCCACACATGGTTTGTTTGTTTGTTTGCTTTTATTGTAATTGTTTGTTGTCTTTATGGCTTTTGTTTGACTGCCAATAAATACATAGTTACAAAAGATTAGAGCAATGCTAAATTCTTTGCGTGCAATGTAAAATGTTTTATCAACAGAAGAAGATTGTATCTTTTTATTGCATGAATGGTAACACCAACCAGACTGTTGTAACGGGGCAAAGACTAGATGTTCATTTAGCCCCAGACTACAAATGGAGTTCAGTGGCATGACCCTCATTTCACGCCACTAGAGAAGGCAAAGAGAAGTTTTGACACCACAATCATGGCGTTAAAGTCTAATCCTACGCTAGGGAAGTTTGCTTGATCTCTTTGTTATGTTAGAATCTGCTAGATTTTACGGACCTTATGTTGTTTTTTTTACTTTGCCGCTTTACTTTGGAAATATGAGTGGGGGAACACAGAGGTTTATGGTATATAGAGGACGGAGCTATTTCTGTCAGTCATCGACTGGCCACTGCAATGGTCTGAGAGCAGTGATTCTGAGCTGTGAGTAATTCTAGGATACAATCCAACACAGATTTTCCTTCAAGTATTGGACTATGCAGTGCTGCCACTTTTACATAGGGGCAGCACAACCAGATGACAACTACTAGGAAAAGAAAGAAAGAGAGAAAGAAAGAGAGAAAGAGAGAAAGAAAGAGAGAAAGAGAGAAAGAGAGAAAGAGAGAAAGAAAGAAAGAGAGAAAGAGAGAAAGAAAGAAAGAGAGAAAGAGAGAAAGAGAGAAAGAGAGAAAGAGAGAAAGAAAGAAAGAAAGAAAGAAAGAAAGAAAGAAAGAAAGAAAGAAAGAAAGAAAGAAAGAAAGAAAGAAAGAAAGAAAGAAAGAAAGAAAAGCATTATTCGAAAATCAACATCATCCAACCAGCATCATCTTTCACGTAAGAAGGATATTCTCTATTGGTTGGCCACAGCTAACATAGACTCTCTACACCTGCCAGAACATGCTTGCATATGTAGTTCCTTCAAAACATATAAAGGAACTGCTGTATTGACCAAAAGATCTGTAAAATAATTCTTGTGAACTATTGTGAGTTGTGCTATAAGATGGGTGGCAACGTTTTTTTGGAGCCTACAGTTTGGCCATTTCTATTGGCAACTATGAGCCACTTAATCTCTGGCCTGTTCTTCAGACTCCTAGTGACCATGTTCACATTGGTGACACCCACCCTAAGCAATGTTTGCATTTTTTTCATCTGAGAACCCATATAAGTACTTCCTCTATCCTGCCAAATAGCTTATGGAACATCCACTTCCCTTTTTATTTAGGCTCCTAGTGACCACTGCCACACTGGTGACACCCACCCTAAACTTTGTGTCTCTTCTTCTCCTCTGTGATCCATCTACGTACCTCCCCTTTCCCATCAATCCCCTTACAAAACAGCTACTTTCCTTTTTCTTCAAGCTGCCATTGACCATCACCAAACTGGTGGCACCCACCCTAAACTTTGTCTCCCCCTTCTCTTTTGCAAACCTTTCTAAGTACCTTCCTTTTACCATTAATTGGCTTACAGAACAGCCACTTCCTTAGCTCTTTGAACTGCAACCCATTAAGGTGCCTCCTCTCTCCACCCAATTGGCTTACAGAACAGCCAATTCCCTAGTTCTTTGGGCTGCTAGTGACCATCACCCCACTGGTGAACCCACCATAAAGGTGGTCTTCCTTCTTCTCCTCTGTGAACCCATCTAAGTGCCTCCTCTCTATTGCCAATTGGCTTACAGAACAGGGATTTCCCCATGTTGTTTGGCGGACAGTGATCTTCGACCATAAAATCTCTCTCCATTCTTCTTTCTGTGAACCCATCTGAGTGCCTCCTCTCTCCTGCCAATAGGCTTACAGAACAGCCGCTTCCCTAATTCTTCAGGCTGCTAGAGACCATTGCCACAATGATAACACCCTAAACTTTGTCTCCCTCCTTCTCTTCTGTGAACCCATCTAAGTGCCTCATCTCTCCTGCCAATAGGCTTACAGAACAGCCGCTTCCCTAATTCTTCAGGCAGCTAGTGACCCTTGCCACACTGATGACACCCTAAACTTTGTCTCCCTTCTTCTCTTCTGTGAACCCAACTAAGTGCCTCCTCTCTACTGCCAGTTGGCTTACAGAACAGCCACTTCACCAAGTTCTTTGACTGCCAGTGAACTTCGCCAAACCTGTGACACCCACCATAAAATCTCTCTCACTTCTTTCTCTCTATGAACCCACTAATTGCCTCCTCTTCCCTGCTGTTTGGTTTACAGAACAGCCACTTCCCCAAGTTCTTTGGCTGACAGTGATCTTCGACAATTTTTGACGCCCACCATAAAATTTCTCTCCCTTCTGTCTCACTGTGAACCCATGTAAGTGCCTCCTCTCTCCTGCCAATTGGCTTACAAAACAGACACTTCCGTTGGTCTTTGGGCTGCTAGTGAATATCACCACACATGTGACATCCATCATAACCTCTCTCACTTCTTCCTCTATATCAGGGATATGCAAACTGTGGCCCTCCAGATGTTGCAGAACTACAAGTCCCATGATGCATAGCAAGACTCTGACAGCCACAAGCATGACACTCAGAGGCAGAGGCATGATGGGATTTGTAGTTTTCCAACAGCTGGAGGACCACAGTTTGCATATCCCTGCTCTATATGAACACATCTAAAGCCCCGTACACACGTACCGATTGTCGGCCGTAAATATTCGGCCGACGACCGATCGGCCGATTGTAGGCTTGTTAGTATGATGCTTCCGACAGCCGACAGCGCATTTTCGGCCGAACAGAATCTGTCGTGCAGGCATTAAAATTTTTGTTGGCCAACACCAGAACGGCCGATTGTTCGCCAGTCAGTACAGATTTCAGCCGACAGACAGCCGATTAGCAAGACTGGGCATGCTCAGAAAAGAAAAAAGACAAGGAAAGTTAACCATCACATGACATCACTTATGCAGTCGGCTGTTGTTGGCCGACAAAATTCGTGTGCAGTCTTTTGCAGTTTTCAACAGACACGACAGCCCTGGACAAAAGACGGCCGATCATTCGGCCGACGATCGGTACGTGTGTATGAGGCTTAAGTGCCCCACCTCTTCTGGCCATCAAGCACTTCCACTGCAGGCCTGCTTTTAATCTTCAACTGGCATGTGGCTACTTAAAGTGGAACTTTACTCTCCCAATGGACATTTATTATATTTAACCCTCAGGCAGCTAGCATTAGTAAATAGATAGGAAAGTATATCATATTTACTTGATTTAAGCGTATTGTTTTACATTTCGTCAGTTACTTCCCTGGTTTCTTGCCTAGGCAAATTATGTCATACATCCCAGGAGTCTTTAGGAGGGGAGGAGGGGTTTTCTCAGCCAAGCACACTCTCCTGCATGCATGCTAGAGATAACGGCAGATGGATTCCACAAAGTAAATGCTACATGAATCGTTTGCCATTACTCAATATGGCTGCAGCCTGAAATGCTAGGAGGGTGTTTTTCAAAGTGATTTTTCAACAAAATAAAGCATAGAGACAAGAATGGATGGGGAAGTTTGCTTTGAATATTAACAATTAATTAAATAGTGTTTTTGGTACTCAGATGCAGTGAAGATCCGCATCAAGATATTAAATGTCAGAAAACTATGATACTGCAACTGGAAATGTTTGGATTATCGTCGACCAAAAGCTGCTTTAACATGTTTACCTGGAATGTTAACTTTGCAATAATTTCAGAAATAAAACAAAGTGGCGGATTGTGTGAATTGTCCAGGAAGGAAAACAATAAAAATTGCCAACTGAGAGATAAAATTCATAAAAATGTCATTATTTAGAGAGCTGGTTCTCTACTGAAAAGAAGGGACTAGGTGAGGTTAAGTGGAGAAATATTTTACTAAATTAAAATAAAAAAAATAAAAAAACACATTTTTAAACTCTTATAATTCAAGGAAAGAATAGGAAAACTAGATTTCATTCTGAAAACTATTCAAAATAAAAACAAGTTGAAGTGAAGTAGGGAAATCATTTCTGAATGATCAGAAATTGAAAATTTTAAGTGAGAACACAGAAATGATGTTTTAGAGTTTAAGGCCTCATGCACACTGGTTGTTATAAAAACTCCAGGAGCTTTCGTTGTAGAATGCTGCTGTTAAAACAAGAGTTTTTTTTAGCATTTTGCAGCATTTTTGCATTAGAGTTTTTTAAGTGTTTGTGTTTTTTTAGTTTTTTTTTAGCAAAACTATACCCCACAAAAGCTTATGGTTAAAAAAACGCTCATAAACGCCAAATAGCTGCGTTTTTCAGCTTATTTTAACGTTTTTCAGAGTTAGGCCTCTTTCACACGGGCGTTCCGCATTTCCGTATATCCTCCAATTTTTTTGCGGGTGATATACGGACATAATCCATGTCAATGCGATTGTGGATGTCAGCGGATGACCATCCGCTGACATCCGATTTGCGTCCTTTCAGCTCTGTTCCGTTTTTTGGAACGGAACAGAATCCTATTTTTTTTTTCCGTTTAAAAAACGGAAATGACGCTAAATCGGATGTCGGCGGTGTCATCCGCTGACATCCGCAATCGCATTGACATACATTATGTCCGTATATCATCCGCAAACGGATGGGATGATATGCGGATATACGGACCGGATGACTAGAGTGTCATCCGTGTCCGTAAAAAAAAAAAAAAGTGCCGCAGCGGACGAAATAAACTGAGCGGCCGTGTGAAAGAAGCCTTAGGGCTCTTTCACATGGGCGATCCGATCAGATCCGCCGGTCAGTATTTTAGACGGATCTGATCGGATCCTCCATGCAGCTCTATGGGGCAGCGGATGTCAGCGGAGGCATCTCCGCTGACACCCGCTGCCATCTGTATCCGATCCTGTCCGTGAAATCTGGACGCATGGAAACCCTATTTTTCCATGTGTTCAGGAATCGGATCGGATGAGAGCGGACAGGCGGTCCGCTCTCATCCGATCCTCCATAGAGAGTAGCGGGGGCTGTGACACCTCCCACGGAGCTGTCATCCGCCGGCTCAGCGGGGATCGGCGGATCGATCCCCGCTGAGCAGCACGGATCCGCCTATGGAGGCGGACCGTGTGAAAGAGCCCTTAGAGAGTTTTTCCAGCTGAAAAACTCCTCTTCAGACACATTCGTTTTGGGGGTTTTTTTGCAGCCAGAAAACACCCCTGCCAAAAACTGCTGATAAAAGCCCTATGTGTGCCCCTACAATAACGATGAGTTTACTGGCTGTAGACAAAAAAAAAAAAAAAAAAAAACACCTGAAGCCAAAAACAGGAGCTGTAAAAACATCCAGTGTGCATGAGGCTTAAAGGTGTTGTAAATCAGTTTTTTTTTATCTTAATGTATTCTATGAATTAGGATAAAAACCCTTCTGTGGGCAGCAGCCCCCTCAGCCCCCCTAATACTTACCTGAGCCCTATCTCTATCCAGGGATGCCCACAAGTGCCTCAGCCATCGAGGACTCTCTCTCTCCTGATTGTCTCCTGCTGCTGTCAATCATACTCAGCAAATCAGGAGAGATTGCTAAACGGCAGCTCCATGTCTGAATGGATACACAGAGCCGCAGCTCGGCTTAGGTGCCCCATAGCAAGCTGCTTGCTGTGGGGGAACTCAACAGGAGGAAGGGGCCAAGAGTTCCAGCCAGAGATCCGAGAATATTACAAAACCACTGCACACAGGAAGTAGGTTTGTTATTTTGATAGAAAAACTTTACAATCACTTACAACTCTTAAAAAAGATCAAAGAATAAGTGCCCTAACACAACCTCACTCTGATAAATCCAGACAAATAAAGCAAGTTTAACCTTGTTTCTGCTTACTGTAATTTTCTATATTTCTGCCAATTCATGTTTTCTGTCAGGCAAAGCAGCCTAGTGACATCTTTAAACAGAGAGCCCAGCACAGGAGTTCTATGAAAGCAGACATCCCCCCCCCCCCCCAGAACCCCTCTAGGTGACCTCACAGCTCCCAATCTCCTGCAGAGATGAAAGAATGATCTTCTTCTTTCCATAGAGTGGAAGGCTATCTGCCACTCCTTTTTTTTTTTTAGTTTTGGGTAGAGTGGGAAGGTTTACAAGCCCTGTCAAAATGTTATTGCTGTTTATGTGCCTGCTGGGTAGATTCTCCATCTCTAATTGCCTAGACGACCAAGTGCTAGGAAGTACAACATGTTTAAATTGACACCAGAACAAGAGGTGAGGACTTCCCAGTTGGTAGCCTTTTGTTGCAGTGATAGCGGTCTAAAATAATTCCCCTTATTTTGGAGGGAATTACTCTCACTTCCTATATCTCTAGGACAGGAAGTGAAGGGAAATCTCCCCAATGGGACAAAGAAAGCAAAAAAAAAAAAAAAAACTCAAATGGGTTTTGAAACCCTTCCTCCTTTATATAAAAAAAAAAGGTTTTTGGCTAAACAAAGACTTTAAACCAGGGTTGTTCAACCAGAGTTCCATGGAACCCTAGGGTTCCTCCAGAAGTTGCTAGGGGTTCCTTGACCAATAGGCAATTTCTGCCTCTCAGATAGGTTCCAACTGACACCATTGATCTTTTTAGCTATCTGTAAGGCGGTAATTCTTCCTAATGATCACACATGTAAGGAGTATTCTTCCCCCTAACCATCACACTAATGTATCACGAGTTGTAGATCTTTAGCAGGAGTTCCCGGAAAGTTATATCAAGGTCAAAGGTTGAGAGAGGCTGAAACTATCAATAACTGTTGTTTCCAAGGACGAGGTATACAATATCAAAATGGTGTGAGCAAATGATGTCTACCTTCCTAATAATTGATGGCTGCCTTCCTCAGTCTGGTTCACCACAGCATGACTACATGTCCTGATGACTTTCTGCTCACCCACCTCCTCACACTCTTACATAGTTACATAGTTTGTGAGGTTGAAAAAAGACATCAGTGCATCCAGTTCAACCTATGATGTGTGTGTGTGTTTGCTGTTAACCGTACATTGTATACCCCTGTATGTTGTACATTGTATACCCCTGTATGTTGTACATTGTATACCCCTGTATGTTGTACATTGTATACCCCTGTATGTTGTACATTGTATACCCCTGTATGTTGTGGTCTTTAAGGTGCCCATCTAATAGTTTTTTTAAACTATCGATGCTCCCTGCTGATACGACTGCTTGTGGAAGAGAATTCCACATCCTTACTGCTCTGACAGTGAAGAACCCCCTACGTATTTTAAGGTTAAACCACCTTTCCTATAGTTTTAGTGAGTGGACACGTGTCTTATCATATTCCCTTTCTCTAAAACGTTTGTTCCTTATGCTAGGGTCATCACCAGTATAGTATTTGTACATTGATATCATATCCCCCCTCAATTGTCTCTTCTCCAGAGAGAATACGTTCAGTGCTTGTTGTCTTTCCTCATAGCCGATGTCCTCCATTCCCCTAATTATTTTTGTTGCCCTTCTCTGGACTCTTTCCAGTTCCAGCACATCCTTCCTGAGAACCGGTGGCCAGAACTGGACAGCATACTCCAGATGTGGCCGGACCAGAGTCTTGTAGAGAGGGAGAATAATCTCTTTATTTCTGGAGTGAATCCCCTTTTTTATACATCCCAGTATTCTGTTGGCTTTGTTTGCAGCGGCTTGGCATTGCATGCCACTGCCAAGCCTGTTGTCTACCAGTACCCCCAAATCTTTTTCCATCCTAGACTCACCCAGAGGTTCCCCCCTAGTGAGTAGCTTGCTTTCATGTTTCTGACGCCCAAGTGCATTACTTTACATTTTTCAACATTAAACCTCATCTGCCATGTAGTTGTCTTCCTTCTCCTTGTCCCCTCCCTTTCTTATTTTCCACAGCCCTCAGTTCCCTCCCATCCCTCCACCTCCCAGTACTGCCTCATGTACCAAGCTAGGGAAAAGAGGTGGTGCCACACATTTGCCAATACATTTGTAATTTCATTTATTACAAGTGACCATCGTGTTCACCTCACTCAAAGTTCCAAGGGCAACCTTTTTCGCTTGTTATAGAGGTGAACATAGTGGCAACCTCAGGCTGGACTCCAACCAGACCACACCCCCAATGCATTTTGCTCCCCCCCCCCACCAAAGCTTAGTCATGGGGATCCCCTAACTCCATGGGAGCACACGGATGTGCAACATCAGGGATTACCTCCTTTCCCTCCCTTGAGCCATTGTAGGAGCTAGGATGGGCTCCATGATCCATCCCTCGCCAGCACTCTTAGTAGCAGATGCGGAGGAACTCATACACACACCCCACATCTACTGAGACTGACCGGCACACGAAGATACCATGAGCCACACCGCCTTATGTACCGCCTTTATCCTTCCCTTGATTATCCTTTTGTTCCTCCTTTTCTTCTCTCTTGGATCACATCCTGGTTGAGACATTGGCCATGGTTGTCCTCCTATGCCCCATGTGGCATCAACATTTTAGATTACACTTACATTTCTCATCTTTGGGGTATCCTCATTAAGCATACACAAATTCCCCAATTTAAACAAATTCCCCAATTTAACCTTCTTGTGGTTTCCCTTTCTGAATGCCGAACATGTTTATGAGGCACATATGCTACATCCATCGTCTTAATATGTCTCATTCTGTTACACAGCAGTCTCCACTCTATTTGTAACTAAGCTGTATTCGGCTTGTTCACAACACTATGTGGAATACACTATTAATATCTTGTACTTTAGATTTGGCTATAAATAAGGAGATTATAAAAAGAAAAAAGAGGTGTAAAGAATGATTGTCTCCATTGGAACCTAATTTGTAGGAACTGATAAACAGTAAAAAATGCAGCCTTGTGCTGTTTAGCCTCTCTATTTCACCATGCTATTTACAAAGTATGTCATTTAGTATTTTAAAGGTTTTATATACACATATATATATATATATATATATATATATATATATATACATACACACATACATACATACATACATACATACATATATATATATATATATGTATATAAAACCTTTAAAATACTAAATTACATACTTTGTAGCGGAGATAGACAGCTGTTATATATATATATATACATACATACACACATACATACATACATATATACATATATATATATATATATATATATATATATATATATATATATGTATATATATAACAGCTGTCTATCTCCGCTCTACTACTTTTGTTTCCTCCACTTCGAAGGCTTACGCTGCAATGTAAAAGGCACCTGGTGAAGAGGCAACTGAAGAGAGAAATGACACAAAGATCCAATATCTACACCTATTGGCTGAAGAGGTCTGTAAAACACAAGCAGTGCAATCCAGACCAGCACATATTCCAGGTTCATGAAGTGAGCACAGAAAATAGGCAGCTTTAGTGCAGTCTTAAAGGATCAGAAACCACTAAAACAATATTTTTTTCCCTTTACGTTTCCTAGGCAGGAAATATCACAACTTATTTTCTACTATATAAAGACAATACATTTTTGTAGGCCTGTGAAATGTAATGTTGATATTAGGTATATGGCTGTTGTATGGTAAGAAAAAAAAAAAAGCAAATCAAAAAGATACAGGAAGTCAAGCTTGGGCCCTTTGATTGTTGAATGGTTACAGAGAGTCAACCAAATCTTGCAGATGGAAGAAACCAGGACCACCCCTAATGGTACCTTTGTCTTCTAAGTGTCAACAAAGTCACAATAGAACTCCTTCAAACACCTGAATACCTTGACTGCCATACTGCAAAATAAGCACCTCCATGCTAGCACTGGTACTGAGTGGCTGAGGGCAGGGGAGGGTGGGGGGGGGGTGTCTTTATTCAGGGCTACTATTAAGAAATCACAGGGCCTTGTACAGCCTGCCTGACAGGGCCCCCCTTCTGAAAATATCAAATTATATTGTTGCTAAAATGCAGCCATGGCAGAAATGATGCCCATATTAAACAAGACCCATTCAGGTGAAAAGCACTGTTCTGCAAGCACCCCGCAACCATATGCAAAGCATGCAATTGCAGTATTCTAGTGTAAAGTTAAAGCAGACGGTAAGGAGATAATAGTCCACCTAACCACCTGTCAAATGCAGTCCAAAAGCTGACTGTTCTTCAGAGAGCAATGCAAGTTTGAACAAGTCCCTACGTTTTTTTTTAATATTTTTTAGAATGTAAACATTTTTTTTACTTTTTTTTTTTTAGAATTGTATTTCTAGTCTTTCATATTGTAATTGCCCTGTTGGGGGCCTTTGGTGAAATATCAGGGGTCTAAATTCTCATCTAAGACAGAGAATAATCAGTCCCTTTCTCTGCAACCTCAGTTGCACTGGACAGCGAATGACCTGGAAGCGGCTTCCTGTTCCTTCACAAATTGAAGCAACACACAGGAGTGATCAGTACTAACCCCACTTTCCAACCTAAACCCACTACATCTGTACCCTGCAGCAGCTTCTGGCAGGATAGGAAAAGAGGGAAGCTGGCAGCGTTTCAGGGGAGGAGGGGCACACAGGGAGGAGCCCAGACAGAAGGGGGTGGTGGCACAGATACCGAATCCCCACAAGAGTCAGAAGTAAGGCAGTATAGCTGTCCCTCCTGCTTGGCAGGTGCCTGGGCTTCCCTTCTGAACTTAAGGGGAGCCCAGGCTTTTTGTACTACATATAATTTATTCGGTTATCATTAACCAATGGGATAAAAACCAATAAAGTGCCATGGGGGGGTCCTTTTTCTCCCTTTTCTCTGTTGTACCAGGGATGTGGGTCTTATCCGGCATTTCCTCCATTCACTAGCCATTCCTGTTTTTCTCAGCTATGTACATATTGACCTTTGGTGATCATAGCCGCCTCTCATGACGGTTATTTCACCACGTCCTGCTCCTTTTTTCTCTGGGTTTCCCCCCTATTTTCCCTTCCATCCCTCTCTTATCCCCTTTTGCCTCGCTTTTTCCTTTTTTATCTGGCCGTCTATTCCTTTCTTTACCTTCCCTTTCTATGCACTGCCCTGATCTTCGCACTCTATGCGACTCATGGTGCTAAAATTGGTTGTCAATGCATATTCTCTTTGGATCACAGTGATGACCCCTCAGCAGCTGGCTGAGATGCCAAAATCGTACTGAGTCAGGCATTGTGATGATTCCATTTCTAGCAGAACTTCGGTTGCAAGTAGTCATCTACTATAACGATATTGCTGTTGTGCTTTTTTTTTCCATGATTCACCAGCGCATTGTCAACTGTAACATTTGATGTTTTGTACTACAAAACGTAATAAAACAGATTGAAATAAATATAATGAATGAAAGGAATAGGCCAGGACTAGTCTGGTTGAGGAGGTAGGATCCAGTCCTTGTTGGATGTATTCCAGCCAATGAATATGGCAGGCTCTACTTGACTTGCTGCAGCTTCTAGTGCACACTATAGGCGCTTTTCCACTGCATGGTATGGATCGATTTGGCGCTTTTCCACTGCATGGTACCGCATGGTACGGGTTAGAACGGTTTGGTACAGCTGCACTTTTCCACTCCATGGTACGGCGTCGGTACGGCTCGCTTAAACAGTACCACCTCGGTTGGGGTTCCAAGCAGGCTGTACCGATACCATATCCCACAATCCTTTGCATGCAGCATTGATTGTTTGTCACTACTAGCCACTGATTGGTCAGAGAATCATTGTAATCCCACCCACTTACTAAAGTACTAAAACAGTGGAAAAGCAAACCGAGCTGAGTAGAGCCTATACAGTGCTGAAAGGTGCCGACTTGTACCACACAGTGGAAAAGCAAACTGAGCCGAGCTGGGCCAAGCAGTGCCGAGTGGAGTCGAGCCGGTACTTGCAGTGGAAAAGTGATTTATGAGATGTTTACTGTGTCCAGTAAATTTACAGTAAAGGCCCGCACACGATCAGAAAATCATAAAAAATTACCGCTTTTGAATCAATCATACGATAATCTGATCGTTAATCTAATCAGCTTTCGAGACCCGATCAGGACAGTTCACTCGAAGAACCAAACATAAAAATTTTTCTCGTACGATTTTTGTTTAATCAGTACAGTTGTTTTCCCAAAATACAATACAAAAACAATACATTACATCAATTCATAATTTTTATACTGTCGTACGAGAATTTTCGTAACTTTATTAACCTCTTTTCTTTTCGATATGGAGACTA
This sequence comes from Pelophylax lessonae, assembly GCF_965119305.1. Taxonomy (NCBI): domain Eukaryota; kingdom Metazoa; phylum Chordata; class Amphibia; order Anura; family Ranidae; genus Pelophylax; species Pelophylax lessonae. The sequence continues at coordinate 292,020,698 of NC_138775.1, read as the reverse complement.
GCCTAATCTTTTTGTGTGTACCAGGCATAAGCAGGAGAGGAGCCTGTTCAACTGTGCAAGGCTGAAATGAAGGCTGGAATTCAGCTTTAAAAATATTCTCGCTTTTAGTTGGTGTATTTCTCAGAAGAAACATCCAAAAAATGCAGTCAAAGCAGCGTTTACGTGCTGCCTTTGAGCACAACGAATATGTATTCCTCCTCATTACTCCCGCATGTTTGTTTACAAGCTAATCCTGAATACAAACTGCTAATTTAAACACCCAGCTAAACAAAAACACACCGTGGAAGCGAGCCAAGCCCTTGCTCCATTTATATTTCTATAATTACGCTCAGTAACCTTTAACGCTGATAATAGCACAAATGAATGTAGCCATTCCCTCAAAAATGTTCCCCACCACATGCCAACCTACACACATGCCTGCTTGTTGCCACCCTGGGAAGGTTCAAGGTTGTCAATGAAAACATGTGAAAGCATGAGTGTACAGAAGCACAGATAGACAGAAGCACAGACAATGAAAATAGCATTTATATACAGCACAATATTTAATCCGTATGTACTTCTATACTAACATATACATACTTCTAAACATGCAATTGCATACCATGCAAGCTTAGCTGCCACCATCAGTTCCCTTTTCTTTGCCTTGGAAAACAATCTTATGGGGCTTCTTTAAAACAATTGGATAACCCTGCTGCTAACCTACAGAGGAACTGTGGACTGAAAACAAAATATTGCGAGCAAGGTTTTTGAAAAGAGAAGAGACAAACTAAAGCAGGTTTTCTCAACCAGGGTTACTGTGGAACCCCAGGGTTCCTCCTGAGGTTGCTAGGGGTTCCTTGAGCAATGGGCAATTTCTGACTCTCAGATAAGTTCCCAATGACACCATTGTTCCTTTTAGCTATCTGTAAGGGGGGAATTCTTCCCAATGATGACAAGAGTAAGGAGCATTCTTCCCACTGACTGTCACACTAATGTGTCATGATTTGTAAATTTTTAATTTAGCAGGGGTTCCCCGAGACCAGACATTTATTTTAAAGCGGAGTTCCGGGCACAAAAACGATTTTTTTTTTTTGTGCCCCTCCGCTAGGTAGAGCTCACCTGAAAAGGAATTGGATAGTTATTTTTATTTTTTTTGTTTACTCACCTTTTTATTGAAGATCGTAAATACTCACCTCTGACTGCTTCCTCCCTCGGAGCCGCGGCTCACCCCGTCACTTCCTGCCTCGCGATGATTCCTGGGAGCTAAACGTCATAGCTCCCAGGAATCAATGCGATGGCACCGGCCCCGCTCGTCATTTCCGGGCGACGCCGCATTCCCCAGCTAAACAGCTTCTGGGCATGCCCAGAAGCTGTTTAGGAATGCGGCGCCGCACCGTAAGTGACGAGAGGGGCCGGTGCAGTGCATTCTGGGACAAGAAGACGCGGAAGAAGACAGAGAAGAGGACCGCGCCGGCTTCAGCTGCCCACAACAGAGATGGAAACGCTGTGGAAGAAATTTTCTAAGTAAGTATTTCTTCTAAAAGGTAAGTGCGAACCGGGACAGATCAGAGGCTATCCATTGTGGAATGTGCTAGCCCTGACTGTCCCGGGGGTATGTTCAGCAAAAAATCATTTCTGTGCCCGGAACTCCGCTTTAAGGGTTCCTCTGTGTTGAAAAGGTTGAGAAAGGCTGTACTAAAGGCTTCTTACATTCCTACTCTTAGCAATCTTCTTTACATTGTCCCAGCATCTGCTGAGCGTCAGGATGGTAACCAATATTGTGAACACACCTCAAAGCCCACACCCTGAAGGGTTAACTAACAAAAACTATATTACATATCCAGAACCCAACGTGGAGACTCTTACTATAAAAATATCTACTTTGCAGGAGTACCACGAAAGTTTAAATACAGAAGACAAAAAGATATATATATGTGGAAGCCACAAGCTCGCAAGGTCTTGTTGCTATATGGAATTCAAGACCCATCAAATCCAGGGAGTGTGCACCCCTTATGATACGAGTTATGCCGAATACTGGAGAAACCTTACTGGACATTTTTCTGCACAAGAAACTTGGGCCTTGGTTATTATTGTGAATAATTTGATCACCCTCACTTGTATATTTATACACTATCCTACTCTGGTTTATTTATTCAGCACTGTGCAATTTTTTTACATCTGCTATCACCTCATTTGATATTTATACACTAATACATTTTGGTTTATTTATTTAGCACTGTGCACTTCATTACAATTGCTATCACCTTTAGGAAATAAATATATTTCCTCACTTATTGTTCTTCATTCAGGTGTGTGAACAAGGAATTGTTCACCCCTGATTGCTTAACCCTCCTCTTATGTTAGAATTCCGTTACTATCCATGATGTTTAGGGTCGGTTTTGACCCGTGTTTTAAATCAGCCATAAAATACCCTCTGAATAATTATTTATCATCAAATTTGTTTCTTACCTCTTGGTTACCTTGTTAGGCTTCTTTATCCCTGAAAAGATTGGTTTTAATATTTTTGGTGTGACCCCTTAGACCTTTCTTTTGATAGCATACCTCTCATTTTCAAATTTAAAAAATGGTAAAATAAAGTCAGCAACTCTGAAATTTATTTGTCCTATGTTTCTTCACTTTATTTAGAGAAGCAGACAAGCAGGAAAAGAGATAGGCCCCTGCCTAACTACAGCTCACAGGGTTGAGAGGGGATTGGCTGTCAGTGTTACTAAGCAGAGAGAGTGTTTATGATTTCAGTTTTGGCACTTATTAGTGTCCTAAAATCCTATATTATAACTGGGTCAGAATTGACCCTAACACCATGAAGTCTTAATTTTCACCACAGTATTTTATAATTTAGTGAAAAGGATTATTTTTCTATTACATTGTTTAAATAGAGGTTCCTGACAAAGTAAAAAAATCTTGATGCAATAAACAAATTTATGTGATACTTATAGACATTCAAAACCTGAAAACGGGTCGGTTCTGACCCTAACATAAGAGGAGGGTTAAAAGCAAGCGCTATATTAACCCCTCAGGGGGCTATTACCTATATATATATATATATATATATATATATATATACTCATGCAACCAACTGCCCAAAGTGGTCCTCTGAGGGAACTTATCTACAATCCACCCCTCCTCCCCTGCTGCATGAAAAGCACAGTTTTTTTTTTTTTAGTTTTGTTTGCTTATTAATTTTTTTTATGAAAACGTGCAGCCCCACCCATGCATTACATCCACCTAGGTCAGTGATGGCGAACCTTGGCACCCCAGATGTTTTGGAACTACATTTCCCATGATGCTCAACTACACTTCAGAGTGCATGAGCATCATGGGAAATGTAGTCCCAAAATATCTGGAGTGCCAAGGTTCGCCATCACTGACCTAGGTGAACAACATGTACGGTGCTTGCTGTGCCTCCTGGAATATACATATCACATATCCCAGGAGGCATAGCCCTTAATTCATCAAGAAGGAGGGGGGTATGACTACTGCCTTGTCATCGGGAGGTGCCCTGGCTGAACCCGAAAGAGCCAGTGGACCTCTTTATGAAGTCACAAGTAACATGGTGGTACGGGACTGAGTGGTGGCAGACGACAAGAGGATCTCAGTGGGACAACACTGGATCCTCTAAGGTGGTTGAGTATCTGAAATGTGCACAACAGACCATCTGGTAAGTGGGGGGGGGGGGGGGGTAAAAAAAATGGGAGGTTGAGGGCAGGTGAAGATCCGCTTTAAAAAGCTTCTCTGAGGAAGTTGGTACCAATGAAACCAGTCAGAGGCTAGTCTCTTTAATCTTGAGGTGGTGCTTCCTACATCTGTTTCTAGATATACTTTTGCATTTACAGCTCAAAATGAAGTTCCTTCAACTAGAAGCCTCATGAGAGTGAGTGGACTTCATTTTTCTTTACAGTCATTTACTTAATTGGGCTCCTAGCAATATGGGAGACAACCAAGGCATGCTTATATGGTCTCAGTGACGGGTCCCGTGAGCGGCGATCAGCGCCCTGAAAACTGGTATAGAATGGCTTATTTTTTTAAAACACAGACACAGGGGCACACAGGATTATGAAACAGACCAGACAGGATAGTATAAAGTGGCTTAACAACCACTTTAAAGGGGATGTTGAGATTCCAGGGGGGGGGGGCATTTGCCCCCCCATGCGGACTCCCATGAGTACATCATACAATAAATTGTGCTGAAGAACATCTACCGATGGTCAGAACCCATCCCCTATTTACAGCCCAACCAGGTATTCAAAATGGGACGGTGTGTTGGCACGGCCACTTGCAGTCTCCACTAGGGACATATGTGGCTAGGTGATAATGAAGGTGAAAAATTGGGAAACAGCTGTCACCCCATAAGAGGAAGTGCCTGAACAAGGACCTCGTACAGATCTTAGATGTTCATAAAAGTCTGAAATAGATCAGCCCCTGCTCCAGCTTCCCGCCCTGTGACCTGTTACAAAGTTTCGTTACTGCGGGAAAGAAGACTGAGGAAATGCTTCCTCCTGCCTACAGCAGACTGATGACATCATCTCTGCCTAGGCAAAGTCATTGAACTGGAGCTCAAGGGTGGTTTTGAATAATAAAATGTGGAACATTTGTGAGATATGATAGTGGTGCAGTACACAGTAACATACCACTGTGAAAGGTCCACCTTATGAAATCCAGGTATGGATATTTTATACAATGACATGTTTTATACAATGTAACTAGTGTGGGAGATTAGCTTGGTGGCGGGCGTGGATGACCCCTTGGGGGGGGGGGGGGGGTTCGTTACACAGGGAGATAGATGAGAAGTGGTTGAAAACAACAGTGTAAGGTTTTATTCTTGCAATTTTCTTCACACAAGTGCAAGCTTCAAAAACATCAAAATAAAATAAAACACAAAATAAATCCTTGCCACTGTGGGCGGCTACCTTCTCACATACAGGAACCTATCTACGGAGTCTGTCTCCAACCTACTGTTGGGCAAACTTTGCTGATCCTACAGAAGACACTCAATAGTCCATTTATTTTCTCTTCTCACAGCACATGTTCATTGGACTTTCCTTTCACCTAGAAAACATCCCTTTGTTTGTCTCTTCACACTCTTCACATAGCAACCATTCCTTTGCTTGTCTCTTCACATAGCAAACAGTGCATTTATTTCTTTCCACATAGAAATAGTCCAAGACCTCACCTTGAGTAGTCTTCAGTCTTAATTAATTTCCCCTTCACACAGGAAATGTCCATTGGTTTCTTTTCACATAGAAACGATCCAAGACCTCACCTCGAGTAGTCTTCACACTTGTTACCCTCCTCAGCGCACATCGCTTCAGGAGGTCTTCCCCATGCTCACACAGCTTTCAGGGGGCACACATCTGACTGTCCTCCTCTCCCCATGCCCACACAGCGTCAGGAGGCAGTAATCCTTAGACTTCCTTTGGACAAATTATAGAGGCCTTAACTTCCTCATTCCGAACAGCTGAAGGCCTTTCAACTTCCTTAGACAGTTCTGGCTACCTTTGCAGCCAACACCCTATAGTAATTGGTGAATTTCTTAAACCAGGTGGAAATGTATCTCCTGTCTGTGACTACATCCACAGATTTACCTGACTTCCTGTCACACTAGGTATATACCAGTGACAGTGAACCTTGGCACCCCAGATGTTTTGGAACTACATTTCCCATGATGCTCAACTACACTGCAGAGTTCATGAGCGTCATGGGAAATGTAGTTCCAAAACATCTGGGGTGCCAAGGTTAGCCATCACTGGTATATACCATACCTGGCCGATGCCCCTGGAAGCTGGAAATCACTGAAGTAAACACTGCAACTCAAGTCATTTCCACTTGCTTCTGGGTCATGTACTGAGTGGATGGCCCATTCTATTTGGAACACAGGAGGCTGGTCGCGCAGCACAGGTGCCAATCAGAGAACGCTTTGCACTTTCTGTTCTCTTATTGGACGAGGTGGAGAGGCGGGGGCCGTGACATAGCTATGTATAAAGTATCCATCTCTAGAATTCATCTTTAAGGCACAGAAAAGGTGTTCTAGAAAATCACATTAGCTTATTAATTTATTATTTCAGAAAACAACAGAAGGAGGAATCTCTGTTTTTCTGAGCAGCAAAACCAACTTCGCTTAGCACGATCTGCCACTTAAAAGCTGGCAGCCCATGACAGTTCCCTTTCAAAGGGCATCAAAGCTGACATTAGTACGGCTGGAAAAAAAATAATGCCTTCCTTCTTACTCAGAATTCGCATAAAACAGCATAAAACGAGAGACAATAACGTAAAGGAATCTTCACATTTCCCAGAAAAAGAGAAAAAAAAAAAAACAGCCCACACAAGGCGTTCTGGGTTCAACTGCCGCTGTTACAAATTAATGCAAACAAAGATGGTAATTATGCTGCAGATAAAGTGCCGTGTCCGCCTGTGTGTGTGTGTGTGTGCGCGTGTGTGTGTATGCCGGCTACAAATATCCCTTCAACAGCAAAATGCAAGGTTCAGTTAATGGAACAGAAGAAACGGACTCAACCGTCAAAACATGCAACAAGGTATGAGCCAATCTATGTGACAGAAGTAGCCAATTATCTCTAATATGGTAGCACTGCAAAAGATCACAGCCCTCCCCTTAAATAATGCTTTCTGCAGATAGAAGGAAACAAAAACACTTCAGATAGCTCGGCTATCACAGCCACAGGTTATGAACCTGGTGAATGAATATATACAGTATATAGATATAGAAAGAAAGCGCTTTCATATAGTTACATACTTCTTCAGAAGTCCCTAAAAACATGTTCAGAACACTCAGGGCTATTATTTGAAGATTTCGGCTTTGTTCACACGGGGTTTATCATTGTGTACCCCGTGTGAGGGCCGTGTTTACCTGCACAGGTGTTCTGTATATCCCCATGCAGGCAGTTCCATGGACATAGGTGTGCGCATCACATCACAACAACTCAATGGATTTAGGTATCTAGATGTGGTGAAGATGACTTTCTGAAGTTCAAACCGAGCATCAGAATGGGGGAAGAAAGGGGATTTAAAGTGGAGTTCCGGCCTATTTTGCAACTTTAGTGATTCCTGGAGTGCTCGCTATGCTGATCAACAATTGGGCATTTTCAATTTTTTCGGGGGTCCCTTACCTTATTTTCAGGGCATTTTTGATTGTACTTCCTCCTTCTCCCCCCTCTGTGGCAATAGCCACTGACATCACTTCCGCCTTTGCATTGCATCCTGGGAGCTGTTTGTCATCACTCCCAGGAGGCTGGAATCAGGAAGAACTCCCAGAACACTCCCTGGAATCAGGAAGAAGGGCACAGCAGATTACACTGCGGCTTCAGATGCCCACATCCAAGATGGCTGCACCCAGACAGTGTTTTTAAAAGTACGATTTTGACTAAAATCCAATACTGTACACCTTGTAAGTATGAGAATAGCGGTTCTGTAAAGGGCGATGGATTAGTATTATAGGGGTATTTTTAGTTAAAAAAGGTATTTGAGGCCGGAACTCCGCTTTAAGTGATTTTGAACGTGGCATGGTTGTTGGTGCCAGATGGGCTGGTCTAAGTATTTCTGGGATTTTCACACACAACCATCTTTTGGGTTTACAGAGAATGGTGGGAAAAAGAGAAAATATCCAGTCGTGTGGAGAAAAATGCCTTGTTTATGTCAGAGGAGAATGGATAGAAAGGCAACAGAAACTCAAATACCCACTCGTTACACCCAAGGAATGCAGAATACCATCTCTGAACGCACATATGTGTGTGTTTGGGGGGGGGGGGGATACAGTTAAAGTGGTAGTAAACTGATTTTTGTGACTTTTACCTACAGGTAAGCCTATAATAAGGCTTACCTGTAGGTACAATTAATATCTCCTAAACCTGCACGGTTTAGGAGATATTTGCCCTGCATGCAGCCGCTGACGATAGCGGAGCATGCGCTCTGACGATCTGGCCGGGCACTTGCCGGAAAATTACTCCCGCACGCATGCGCGGGAGTGACGTGATCGCGGCTCCGGCCACTCACAGCGCCGGAGCCGCCGAACCCGGAAGAGACGGTGAGGGAGCATGTCAGCGGTGTTTGGGGGTCCGTGTCAGGGCTTCGTTTTAAGGTAAGTATTTCATAATGAGCTAGTATGCTATGCATTCTAGCTCATTATGCCTTGGTCTTGCAGTGTTTTTTGTTTTTTTTTTCCAGTATACAGCCGCTTTCAGGGGCTGTTACAAGTTCTCTTCAAAAGAGCCCAACTATGCTCATCATTTCAGTTCTCAGCTACCCATTGATAGATGCCATACTTCAGTTTCTTTGAATGGAACAGGATCTAAGAATAGAGGATGGGGATTTGATTGATAGGTCCGTATCCTCCATTCAGATTAAATATCCTATTAATCATTAAAGTGGTTCGAAAGGCAGAAGTTCCTGTTCCATGCATTCTATGCATTAAGATTAAAAAAGCTGTGTGCAGAAGCCTCCCTCAGCCCCCGTAATACTTACCTGAGCCCATTTCGATCTAGCGATGTTGCACAAGAGGCTTGGCTGTCCGGCACTCTCCCTCCTCATTGGCTGAGACACAGCCGTGGGCACCCACGGCTGTCAAAGTCAGTGAGCCTATAAGGAGAGAAAGGGGGTGGGGCTGGGCCATGGCTCCATGTCTGAATGGACACAGAGAGCAGCTGCTTGGCTCGGATGCCCCTATAGCAAGCTGTTTGCTGTGGGGGCAATCGGCAGAGGGGGAGGGGAGAGAAGGGCCGGCGAGGGACCCGAGAAGAGAAGGACCTGGGCTGCTTTGTAAAAAAGCACTACACAGTACAGGTAAGTTTAACAAAATTTCGACTTTAGTATCACGTTTAGCCTCATACACACTATCATTTTTCTTTTTTTTTAGTTCAACCCGGTGAATTGAATAAAAAAAAAAAAAAAACTTGACAGCTCAGGTCAGAGCCACTGTACTAACAATTTGTTAGTAAAGCGATCTCCCCTGCTGAGCTATTGTTTTGTCAGAACACTCTGGTCTCTGTCATTGGCTGAGAGCGCTGATCGGGAGCCGGTCAGCTGCTGGTTTTCCAGCATTCCCGTATGACAGAAGCCGGCCGCCATACACACTGGTATTTATTTCAGTGAATACAAGGTGTTCTCTGACTAGACAAGGTCCAGCCCCACCTCTCAGGCTAAATATCTGTTTCTACCAAGTCTGATATGATTCTGTACCTGTTGATACATATACATACCAGCACAGACCATCCTCTAGTGAAGTCCAGTCACATAAACACATTGCATCTGTAGACAGGAAACAGACTGACTTCGGCAGACAGACCCAGTACCATGCTGAGCCGCATCACGAGTGCAGAAAGAAATCTGCAGAAGATGACATCCAGCAGGTCAGCCTGGTCATTCCTGTGTTGGCGACGATTTCACAGAGCTGGTACTTGTCAATCACAGAGGTATTGCGGGTCAGCCAGCTCTGAAGCTGCTGCTTGTTAGTCATTAAAAAGAAAATATACCCAGGTGTCACTCTGAACAGATAACTGAGATATCGTGTACTTTGCAGAATATCCTGCTACCTGGAAAATCGGATTTATCAGCTAGGACTAAAGCAGCAGAGGAAGCACACAATGAAACGACAGCAGCGCAAATCAATCAAAGTGAGTCTTGTTTTTCTTTATAAACGATGGCTAAAAGTATGTGAACACGTGACCATCACACCTACTACAGGCGGTCCCCCGGTTACAAACAAGATAGAGTCTGTAGGTTTGTTCTTAAGTTGAATTTGTATTTAAGATGGAGCAGGTACATTTTTTTAAGTGTAGCTCCAGCCAAAAAAATAATTTTAAAGCTTTTTGGATAGCACAGGGAAGGGTTAACACACCTGTAACATTTATTTTGTTGTCTGTACCCCTGTTCCGAAGATGTCCCCTCACTTTCTGTCCCTGTGACAATAGGATTTTGAAAATGTTGGGTTGTTGTAGAAACAAGGATTGGTGATAAAGCTTCAGTGGAGACACATTTTTCCCATGAGAACTCTTCCAGGAGTGAATTTCCCTTCCTAGGGGTAGATTTCTCCTCACTTCCTGTTGTCTCCCTCCGTTTATAAGTATTTGTATTATATTCTTTAACATATTAGTTTGTAGAAACACTATATATCTCTGTGTAGTTTGGACATTTGACATTGTTTGTTTGGTCACTTTCACAGTCCTTTTTGAAAATGTCTGGTTTCATTGGGGATGACTGGAACACCTTGATGGCCAACTATTTGGATGAATATGAACACAAGGAGTTCATTGAAACCGAATTGGCCTCACTGTTATTCCAGCTATCTAAATTACTTGAAAAAAAGTCAACACTCTTTTAGCATTGTAAATCCTTCCAAGATCACATCCATGAGGGTGTCACCCCATTCGGCCTAAGAATACAGGTGTTCCCCTCCCTAGAGGACATAACGCCGAATTTCAAGGCAAAATGGGAGGACACTCTACAGGCCTGCTCAGGATCTTTAATGAGACTCCTCATCGAGGAGTACTCTTTAAGAGCTAAGAAATTAGATATCGACATTGCTCAAACCTGACAAAAAATACAAAAATTCAAAAATCATAAAACATATGTTGAAAGAGAGAAAAAACTAAAAGATCATTTAGATGCTTTCAACAAAAACATCTTAATGAAAAAACAAAAAATTTTGAATAGAAGCAGGAATATTTCCCAACAGGGCAAAGCGTATCTATGGGCACATAATAGAAACATCAATAATAGTGTCAAAAGGGACAACCCTCCCATCTCTATCCAAAAAGACACACCCATTGATAAAAAGGCCAAAGTAAGTGACCGCATAAAACGCCCATTCCAAGATGATCTAGCTCTCCAACAAAAAAACAAAAAATCAAACTTACCCTTGAATAAAAAAGATAATATTTCTTTATTCCCTGCACACACCCAATCACGAGAGGCACCATCACTCCCATTATCACAACAACCTCAGGATCCAATTATTCCACTTCCCCCTGTCAGCACTTCCACAAATATTGATTTACAGGACTCTACTTTTTTAGACCTAATCCACCAGCGAGCACTCCAACTCACACCAGCCACGAACACTCTGCCCTCATCCCCAATTTCAACACCACTACTTTAGATCACGTCCCATCTTTGGTGCAGGATTTTTCTATTATGAATTTATCCCAACACACTCTCACTAAATCAGAAACTGAGATCCTTCAAATGGGTCTCAGTTTCTGCCCCACATCCAATACAAACAAATTTGAGGTTATAAAAGACCTACATTTGTTTGCACGCAAATTGAATTTGAAACTTCTATTTCACAAAGATAATAGCAAAAATACAGTTAAGGAACCTGCTCTAGATATTTTAATTTCTTTACTAGAGGAGAATGAAAACGTAATTGATCGGGTTGACATCGATGCGCTATTATCAGGTGCAGTATTGGATAAAACGAAGGATAATAAAAACAGTACAACACTAAAAAAGAAATCGGATATGTATCCCCCCTTTCAAAACCAGAATATTAACATGTTTCTCAAGATTGTAACTAGTGAAATTGAGAAGATGAAAATTTACTCCACCCCCTATGCCAATATTTCCCCCCAACATCAAGAAGCCATAAATAAACTTTCCAACAACAAAAACATAATTATCAAACAAGCCGATAAGGGGGGGCAATATTGTCATAATGGATGACACACAGTATGTACAGATGTGTACCCAGATTCTTAACAACATCAACTGGTATAGACGCATCACCCCTACCATTGTAGCTAAATTCTACCAGGAATTTTACCTCCTAATAGATCAAGCATATCTAAACAATGTCATCACCAAGGAAACTTGGGACTTCATTAGAACAAAATTCCCCAAAGTACCAACATTTTATGGACTTCCCAAAGTCCACAAAAACCCTACCAACCCCCCTGGTAGACCCATCATATCAGGGAGAGGATCCATATCAGAAAATGCTAGTCGCTTGGTCGACAGCTATTTACAACCCTTCGTGCAGGAACTTCCTTCCTTCACGAAGGACACGATCCATTTCTTGAGTAAGGTTGAAGGCGTTCCTATCTCTTCCACGGCGGTACTCGATACCATTGACGTAGAAGCTTTATACAGCTCTATACCCCATGAAAAAGGTATAGCTGCAATCCAACACATTATTTCACAAAAAGCACCAAATAATGCATACAGTGAGTTTATAATTAACCTCCTACGTTTTATTCTTACACATAACATCTTTATGTTCAATGGCTCCCACTACCTCCAGGTGCAAGGCGTAGCGATGGGCACTTGTTGTGCCCCATCCTACGCCAACTTGTACATGGGGGAGTGGGAGACATCGTTCCTAGATGATGAGGCCATGTCTCTATACACGGACCACATTTCCTTGTGGACCCGGTATATAGATGACGTGTTCCTCATCTGGGAGGGTCCCCTTGAACTGTTATACACTTGCCTGGAAAGGATGAATAGGAACGAGTTCAACCTACTCTTTACGATGAATTTGGATCCCAACCGCGTGACGTTCCTAGATGTCGAGATCTTTAGAGGAGACGATGGTACTTTACATAGTGAACTCTACCGTAAACCAACCGCGGGGAATACCATCCTCCATGGCTCAAGTTTTCACCCTGAGCCACTAATCCGATCGATCCCTATAAGTCAATACTTGCGCCTACGGCGCAACTGCAGCGACCTACAGTCCTTTCAACTTGCTGCAAATGACTTACGTGAAAGACTAACACGAAGAGGATACTCTAAAATGTCTCTCAAAAAGGCATATAAAAGAGCCCTCTTTAGTGATAGACGGGAACTTCTCAACCCTTCTAAACGTAACAACACTAATGATAGTAATAACATCAGGATAATTACCCCTTATATGTACCAACACAACAAGATAAAAAGAATAGTGACCAAACATTGGCACCTACTAACATCCGATCCGATACTAGGACAATTTTTATCTAACACACCGGGTTTCACCTACAAAAGAGCCCCGGCACTCCGGGACAAACTTGTCCGAAGTGAATTTAATAATAACGACGTGACATGTTGCAAGTATAAGGGCACGTATATGTGTGGCTCATGCCACTATTGTGGTTATATGTTGACAAGTAAATTTCCCAGTCTACCAAATGGCCAAACTTTTAAGGCAAGACACTTTGCGAACTGTCGCACGATCGGTGTCATCTATTTACTCCTATGTACATGCGGATGCTTTTACATAGGAAAAACGAAACAGGACTTCTGGCGACGCGCATACCATCATATTCTAAGTATGCGCAAGCCAGACCCTGAGCTCCCCCTAGGGCGTCACGTCAAAATGGTTCATGAGGGAAAATTTCCCAAAATTAAATTCCTCATCTTGGATCGTATCCACCCCAGCCCTAGAGGAGGAGACTGGAACAAAAGTCTCCTCCAGCTTGAGCTGAGGTGGATACATTTCTTAAGAGCGACGGAGCCTCCTGGTCTCAATGGAGCTATGTCATTCAAACCCTTTCTTGAAGGGTTCTCATCGGGAGGGATGGAACAATAGTTTCATTTTATGGTATTATGTATCTTGTGACATCAATATCTACTTTCAGTGTCCTGTGTCTACTATGCACATGATATGTATTATATACTATGTTTGTTATATATACAGAATTGTGAAAGGAGTAGCTAATTCCAGACCAGATGTCACCGCATGTGATTTCCCACCACAGCCAAAGTGTTATTCCGAATAATTATATTTCTAATTACCTATCAATTCCCATTCTTTAATAATCTCCACAATTCATTTGGGGGCAGATTTGGGAATAGAATGTATACATTAAAACTTTCAATTTACCCAAAATTTGGGCGACCGATACCATGGTATCAATCATTGTGGCCCCCCCATGCATCTTTTTCCCTTTATGGCCACCCCGGCACGGGGAGACAGATCGCCGCTCGGCGTGTGCTGTCTCTGGCCGGCCCTGCCCATTGCAGTCCTCTGCAGACATGGGCGGGTCTGGCCAATCGTGAAGCGGATGCGGCTTTCCGCTTCCGGTTACGTGACCCGTGCCGGTGGAACGCGAGCGCCACTTCCGGTTCCGCCTAGCGTCATGACGGTCTGTCATGCGCACTATGGCGAGGCTGTCCTGGCGTTCGGGATCCAGGAAGCCCCGCAGGCTGGACACCAGCTGCTGGCAATTGTGCCAATTAAGGTAACATTTAAAACCCCTACATCCCCTGTTTATGTCCACACTTGTGAAATTGCGCTGGTCGATCCCCATATGTGGATTCTGTGGGTCTCATAATACACAGGTAATTGGAATTTTAATACCCTTATGCATGACACTCTGGAAAATATCTTAATGATCCAGGTGTCTATCTGGTACCTTTGAAGTCTTATACTAAGCCCAAGAAACTAATTAAGACACTATGTTTTTATGACTTTTTCCTTATAGTTGGCCTCCATTGTCAGTTCCTTGGTGCTGCAGCCACCCTTTGGGACTTCAGGTGACCACAGGGATTTTGGAAACGGGGGGCTTCCAATTTAATCACCCCACAATACAATCAGATATATTGGTCTCCCCTAAGTTATGGGACACTTGGATATCAGTGGCAGTGGATCCACATATGCGGTGAATCAGCTCTGTTTTTAGCTACCCTACAGGCTCTACATGTATGACAAGATTAACCATGTAAGTGTTGTTTTCTCTCCAACTCTTTGAAGAAAACATATAACAATATATGTATTTGTATGATACTAGGCCTAGAATGTAATAGTCATACTTTATATGATGAATACTTTCAATATATATAATAGGCTTAATTGTATTGTTGTTTCTGTTATTAGAACATTTCCAGTTTGAACCGTCCCTGAAGAAGGAAATTGACTTTCCGAAATATATTGGGCTGTAGTTCTTACCATCTCACGGTTACGGTTATATTCTTGACGCATACATATTGCCTGTTATGTTTTTACCATTTATGCTCTTATGTTTGTCACTTTAATAAACAATATAATTTTTTGCATAGATCTTTGAATCAGTCTATTTATGTGCCCAAAAAATCCCATACATAGGGGAATTTTCTCTTGTATCCGTTTGTAAGTAGGAGTCGTTTGTAAGTCGGATGTTTGTAACCCGGGGGACCGCCTGTACATGGATACCCTTTCAAATTTGAGTTTAGGTGTTTTTAGTGAAGGGTACTATTAATATCACAGCTTACGAAGATATTTTAGACATTTGTTCTCTTCAAACCTTGGTGAAGACCCTTTTCTGTCCCAGCTTGACTCTCCCCTGTGGGCAAAGCCAGCTCCAAAAAGACATGGTATGACCAGATTGGTGTGGAGGACCTGAAGTGACCTCAACTCTACTGAACACTTTTGGGATAGATTTGAAATGCCGATGGTGAGTCAGGTCTTCTCATCCAACATGAGTAACTGACCTCATGTTTTTTTTTTGTGTGCCCGGTCTTATTGCAGCCAGTAGTGGTGCGTGAAAGCCTGTGATGCTGCCTTTCTCCTGCTCTCTCATGCGGCGGGTCTGGACTTTTGTGAGCGGTGGTCTCTCTCTCGGCTGTTTTATTTTCGGTCACTCGGCAGTGGGAGCCTTGGAGTTTGCTAATGTGATTAGCCCCAGTTGTCATCTTTAGCGGGTCCAGATATCTCCAGCAGCCCTCCAGCCCACCCTACCGTCTTGGATTACCACATACGACACCGCAGCACCTCTACACGCAGTCTGAAAGTTATTCAGATGTAAGTGGATATTGGAATAAAGTGTTGTTTTTTTTTACTCGCACTGACCTGTTGCCCTGTTTTCTCTATTTATGCCTATGATTGTCGGTGTGCAGTGACGGCTTGCTCAGGTGGGTTGGGATTGGGACTAGGATCTTAACACGTCTGAGCCCATCCCTACTCATCACGTGTACCTGGCTTTAATATCAGCCATTGTTTGGTTTTGAAATGAGTTATGCAACAAGCTCACATAGGTGCGTTTTTTCAAACCTTGTTTTTGTTTGAATGGTTTGTTAATGTGTTTGTAGCTGGGGGTAGCCATAATAGCTCAATAGGCTCTGCTTTCTGCCTTCTGTAATTTCTAAAACACCCACAATGCCTTAGGCTGCCAGGGCTTTGGGTCTTTTAAAGTGGCTGTAAAGTCACAGGTAATAATTACTTCGATCCTCTCTATTTTAGGTCCATGTTTAGTAGTGTGTGTGTGTGTGTTTTTTTTTAATTATAATGCTAAACACCTTCTTTGCACAGTGCTGCTGAGCAATCATGTGTCCTCCATCTGCTTTTCTTCCCAATGTGAAAGACTACAGTGGGAGGTGCTGAGATTTCCTTCTAATGTATGAAAGATGGCAGAGGGAGGACACGTGACTGCACAGCAGCACTGGGCAAAGAAAGATGTAGCCATATTATTTTAGAAAACATGCACGCTGTACTATAGATGGACCTAAAACAGACAGGATCAAGGTAATTAATAGATATTTCTTTACAAGCACTGGAGCAGCTGCAGACAATATTATTACTTAACCGCATGCCGACCGCCGCACGACGATTTACGTCGGCAGTCAGCCCCTCACAGGCAAAGCGACGTAGGGCTACGTCGCTAGCCTGTGAGGCTCTAGGGAGCGGAGGCGCGCTCCCGCTCTGTCACAGACACCCCCCCCCCGCGCGTGTGCCCGGCGGACCTGATGACCAGACCGGAAGAAAGGCAGGCGGCTAATGTAAACAAAGCCGCCTGTCATTCTTCCCTGTGTAAGAATGGAGATCACACGGTTCTGCTATGTAGGACCATTGATCTCTGTTCTTACACTAGTAGCCACACCCAATCACAGTTAGAAACACGCCCCTAGGGACACACTTAACCCCTCCCTCTCCAATAAAGTTAACTCCTTCACTGACAGTGTCATTTTTACAGTAACAGTGCATATGTATAGCACTGATTACTGTAGTAATGTCACTGGTAACCCCAAAAGTGTCAAAAATATCAGTCAAGGGTCCGATCTGTCCGCCGCAATGTCGCAGTCCCGCAAAAAAAAAAAAAAACTCAGATCGCCGCCATTACGCGTTAAAAAAAAACAACAAAAATGACAAAAATCTTTCCCTTTGGTAGTAAACGCAATAACTTTTGCGCAAACCAATCAAAATACGCTTTTTGCGATTTTTTTTTACCAAACATATGGTTAAAAAAAAAAATTGGCCTAAAATGTTAAAAAATTTAGATTTTTACATTTTTTGGGGGGGAATTTCATATAAAAAAAAAAAAATGTGAAAAATATTGTTATTTTTGCAAAATTGACGCTCTTTTTTGTTTATAGCGCATGATCAAAAAATTGCACAGGTGATCAAATACCACCAAAAGAAAGCTCTGTTTGTGGGGAAAAAGGGACGTCAAATTCATTTGGGTACAGCGTTGCACGACCGCGCAATTGTCCGTTAAAGTCACACAGTGCTGAATCGCAAAATAGGCCCTGGTCAGGAAGCGGGTAAAATCTTCCGGGGCTTAAGTGGTTAAGGCAGGAAGGGAGGGGCAGGGAGATCGGCTTCACAGTTCACACACAGAAATATAGAAATGACAGGAAGAGAGCGAGGGGGAGTGTGGGAGATGCAGAGATGCTGAGTAGAGAGCTGGATGACGGAGGCACTTAGACTGGCCATGATAAGCGTGGTCAGCACACACAGGGGAACACAGGAACAAGCAGGATAAACCAGGTATTGTACAAAATGAAAAAGGCCAACTGACACTGCAAAAGCACTATACTGTATATCAGTGAAGGTGAACCTTGGCACCCCAGATGCTTTGGAACTACATTTCCCATGATGCTCATGCACTCTGCAGTGTAGATGAGCATCATGGGAAATGTAATTCCAAAACATCTATAGTGCCAAGGTTCACCATCACTGCTATATATCATGCCTAACCACTTGCCGACCACCCCACGCAGATTTACTGCGGCAGGGCGGCTTGGCTGCGTATAATCACGTAGATCTACGTAATTTAGTGCACGCATGTTTAGACACAGCGGGAGCCAGACCGTGGGAGGAGCCGGCACGATCGCCGCTGGCCTCCCCCGATCTTCACAGAAACTGTCAGAAGAGCCGCCTGCCTATGTAATCAAAGCAGGCGGCTCTCCTGTCACACAGGCACAGAGAGATTGTGTGTTTTAGCTAAGCTTAAACACTGATCTCTCTGTACCGGTCACAGAGCCCTCTACCCTCCCCACAGTCAGTAAACACAAATAGGCATACATTTAACCCTTTGATCGCCCCAGTAATTAACCCCTTCCCTGCCAGTGTCATTTATACAGTAACAGTGCATATTTCTAGCACTGATTATTGTATTAATGTCACTGGTCCCCAAAAAATGTCAAAAATGTCAGTTAGGGGTCTAAACTGTCCGCTGCAATGTTGCAGTCTTGCTAAAAATCGCTAATTGCTGCCATTACTAATAAAAACAAAAAAAAGAAGAAAAAGTCCCAAAATCGACCCCGTAGTTTGTAAACACTATAACTTTTGACCAAACCAATTAAAATCCCCTTTTTGGGATTTGTTTTACCAAAAATATGTAGCAGAATACAAATTAGCCTAAACTGATAAAAAAATTAGATTTTTTAAAAAATTTTTATTGGGAATGTTGTATAGCAGAAAGTAAAAAATATTGTGTTTTTTTTTTTTAAATCGCAGCTCTTTTATTTTAACACAAAATCCAAAAACTGCAGAGGCGATCAAACACCACCAAAAGAAAGCTCTTTTTATGGGAAAAAAAGGACAGCAATTGTATTTGGGTACAGCGTCGCACGACCTCGCAATTGTCAGTTAAAGTAACGCAGTGCCGAATCACAAAAAATGGCCTGGTCATTAAGGGGGTAAAACCTTCTGGAGCTAAAGTGGTTAAAGGGACAGGAGCTTTTTTTTTTTTGGTCAGGGTTACAGCCACTTAAAAGGGAACTCAGAAGCAGATTTTTTATTTATTTTTTTAAACTCATTTGAAGAAGAAGGCACCGTGATTAAGCAATATGGTTTCTTTCTCCTAATATACATCTATCATCAATGAAAACAAGTATCTCTGTAAATTTACCTTATCTCAGCAGTTATTAAAGTGGATCTTTCAGTTATTTTACAGGCCTACACAAATAAATACTTAGAATGTCAAAATTTCCAGCAACAGACAATTTCTTCAAATGAGGTTTTAGTTCTGGTCTAGGCTGGGATGATGTCATCAGTTTTCTACTTGAGAGCATTTGTCTTGTCCTGGAACATTGTGGTCTGATATGTGTGACCTCTGCCTTGCGTTCTTCTGTCCTGGGATGGGTTTTTATGGTACCAATTGCCACAATATATGGCCAAAGTCACATACTGATTAAAGTCACTGTGCCCTCCCCATCAGCCAATCACTGACTGGAAAGAAATTGGTATTCTGTTTACAATGAAGGACAGTTAAGCAGTTGATACAATGTTGGTACAATTGACATACAAAGTGTAGGAAGGCTGCTAAGCAACGATGGAGACAGGCAGCCCAATCTGAGGATCTTCACAACCATCTGTGTCAGTGTCAAGTCCTATTTTACACCAATCGTATCCCAACTAACGAAGAAACGTCAAGGGGTAGAAAACCAATTTTGTAAAAAAGTCTATCATGAAATTTAAGTCTTTTGTTCTTTAACAACAAGAGCAGAGAAACTCAGATTCTGATCAACAAAATGCCTGTTTGATTCTTTCACATGACGCACAAGGTGGGCTCAATCGGTAATTATGTAATAAAAACTGCTACTATGTTTATAATGTCTTTATATTAAAAATCCATTATCCCCAATACACCAGAAATTGGTAACCACACTGGGAGGCTCCATTGAACTTTAGGATAGGCATATCCCTTTGATAACGTGTCTTGACACGAAACGCGTTGGGAGTAAGCCTACATGCTGGTGTCTGACCACTGTATCCCTGCTGTGGAACGGCGGTCTATTTGATGTGAGTTACTGGCCATTTTTTATCCCTACATGTACATGTATTATTCTCTTATTTTTAATTAAATACTACATTATATAAGCTTTCTGGCTCCATTTGATGTGCATTTATTTAGCAAGCCTACCACTTCTTGGCTGAGAGGAAGTCCTTGCAACATAAAGGGGTCTTTCCAGTGCCTGATGGGATTATATACCAAGGTCCATGTACTCAGGATATCGGAAAGGCCACCACTTCTTGGCTGAGAGGAAGTCTTTGCACCCTAAAAGGGATCTCTCCAGTGCCTGGGATTATATACCAAGGTCCATGTACTCAGGATATCTGCAGGTCCACCACTTCTTGGCTGAGAGGACGTCTTTGCACCCTAAAGGGATCTTTCCAGTGCCTGGGATTATATACCAAGGTCCATGTACTCAGGATATCAGAAAGGCCACCACTTCTTGGCTGACAGGAAGTGTTTGCACCCTAAAGGGATCTTTCCAGTGCCTGGGATTATATACCAAGGTTCATGTACTCAGGATATCTGCAAGTCCACCACTTCTTGGCTGACAGGACGTCTTTGCACCCTAAAGGGATCTTTCCAGTGCCTGGGATTATATACCAAGGTCCATGTACTCAGGATATTGGAAAGGCCACCACTTCTTGGCTGAAAGGACATCTTTGCACCCTAAAGGGATCTTTCCAGTGCCTGGGATTATATACCACGGTTCATGCACTCAGGATATCTGCAGGTCCACCACTTCTTGGCTGACAGGACATCTTTGCACCCTAAAGGGATCTTTCCAGTGCCTGGGATTATATACCAAGGTCCATGTACTTAGGATATCGGAAAGGCCACCACTTCTTGGCTGACAGGAAGTGTTTGCACCCTAGAGGGATCTTTCCAGTGCCTGGGATTATATACCAAGGTTTATGCACTCAGGATATCTGGTGATCACATATATACGGTGGTGAAGGAGCATTGTCACTGATTGCTACAGTCACTTGAGGTGGAGTCACCCTTTTTATGAACTTTTTCCTGAACTTTTCTTCACTTTTTGTCACTATTTTTTTAATATATTTTTTTTTCATTAGATTCTGGAGTGTGTATAGACGCTTACACATTACAGCTTATTCTCTACCTCTGTTTACGGACTATTAAAGAGGATTGGATATTCGGAAATACTTTTTAGTTTGGTTTTGTATTACGGACACACTCATTTACTTTTCATTATCATTTTGCTGTTTATATGTTAGTCATTTATTAGCGCTGCACTTGTCTTTTGTTTCACTGTTTAGAAGGTATATATTCACCTTTTTTGCATAGCCATTGTACTTTATATTGCTGTTATCCTTACATGTTTCAGACCTTAATGCCTAGAAGTGGAAGTATAGCATTGGAGATAAGTACCGAAGGGAGATCACCATTAAAGTATTTTTTCATCTTTCCACCTAACTCTTCTGCCCTTGTTGTTTTACTTTGGAGAGTAAAACATTTTTTCTGCCAGTAAATTCTATATACAGCCCACATCCTCTTTCTTGGTGCAAAGGATCCCTCTATGTGCAAGTCCCTGGGAGCTCGAGCTCTTGGTTAAATTGGGGAGACAGAAGATCCTGCCAATGGCAAGGGGAAAAGGAGATCCTGGACTGATGGGGTCAGATAATATTGTAATCTAGCCGTATATTCCTAGCATCATAATGACCCTGACCATCACCGTGCCCTTGGGGGGAAGTATCCATCCATTGCCAGGAACCGGGAGTTCGTATGCAGAATTGGAAGTACAGTACTGGGTAACTTATATCCCATGTGTAGCATACAAGTCTCTTGTCTTCCCTAATGAAAAGTACACTTCTGCATGATGACCACTGTACTCACATCGAGGGCAAACCAGACAAAGTGTAACCATCAGGGGACATGAATTGCCACAGTATGACAAGTGTTTAGGTACGGAGTGGATTATACATAATCAGCTAACATCTGTGACAAATAAATAAAGATGCCAACAGAGGTATTGGGGAGGGGGGTGTACATTAGTGCATATGAAGTGAGCAGCTTGCACATCTGGAAAGGCACCATCAATGCTGAATGATATATCCAGGTTTTAGAGCTGCATATGGTCCCATTCAGACATCTTTTTCAGGGAAGGTCTTGCATATTTCAGCGGGACAATACAAAACTGCACACTGCATCTATGACAACAGCATGGCTTTGTAGTAGAAGAGTCCGGGGGCTTAACTGGCCTGTCTGCAGTCCAGACCTTTCACAATTTGGAAATATTTGGCTCATCTTGAAACGAAAAATATGACAAAAAAGACCCAAGACTGTTGAGCAGTTAGAATCCTATATCAGGCAAGAATGGGACAACATTCCTCTCCCAAAACTCCAGCAACTGGTTGTAACGCTCCTGCGTTTTTATTGTAGGCTGGATTTACAGCTGCAAAATCTCCACTCAGTAGTCATGTAGAGATGTGTTGAATACCAGATCCAACTCTCCAGGACTCATCACCGTGGGCCTGTCAGCTTCAACATACAGATATATACACACTCAATGAGATGTTCCTGGAGTGATAGGATGTATATGATAGTATGAAGGTGATGTGCTGAAGGGACAGGTGTGAACAGTGACAAGGATGGTAATCACTTGATAGGTTTTGTATAGGAGAGTTCAAGATGGTATTTAGGAATGCAGATAGGTTAGTATCGAGTATGCTAACAAGTGGTGAGGACAGCAGATGATAAATACAGGATAGACTAACCCAGTGCAAGGATAGATAGTAGTAGACAGGAGAGCTAGCAATCTATGCAGCAGTGCAGATGATAGATGGTAGTAGGCTGAAGAGCTAGCAATCTATGTAACAGTGCAGATGATAGGATAGTATAGATAGGTAGTAACAGTCCTTAATGTGCATAGGTAGATAGTGCAATAAGGTTATGGAGGGTTCCCCTGCGGGGTACTTATCACTTGTAATGTTAGTAGTTTAGAGAGGTCCAGTAGATAAGGGATGGTCCGGTAGCGAGATACAGGGATCAGTAGCGAGGTTCCGGTCTGCTCCAGGTAGAGGGAATAGCTGGAGGTTCCGATCGAGAGACAGGCTTGAAAGCATGTGGATAACAAGGCAGGTTGAACGAACAATGTGAGTGAGACCGCCGGTGGTTGAAATAGCCGCTCTGCGGCGCTCAGCAGTGACATCATCGTTCTTAAAGGTATATGCGTACCACCTGAAGAGAAAGGTGGGACGCATTACAGAGGAAAGTGGTGATTAAGGGTACTGGAGGTACCAGAATCTTACACTGGTCTCCTCAGTTTCCAGATGTTTCCAGTGTGTTGGTAAAAAAACAGGGGAGGCTACACCGTGCCATATATGGCCACACCCCAACTTTTTTGATACATGTTGCTGTGATAAATTTTACAATCACATTTTTTTCTTAAAATCATACCTTTTCTCAGTTTAATATATATATAACAGTATATGTTTTCAATATACCATTTGATATGTTTTCTATTTTCCACTATGAATAAAATATAAAATATAGGTGTATGAGATTTGCAGATCATTGCGTTCTGTTTTATGTTTACACAGAGTCCCAACTTTTTGGGTTCAGATAGAAAGGTGTTAGAACACACAGAGCATTGCAGTTTGTTGTGTATGGGGGCTGCCTAGCTGCTGACCAGTCAGGGTGCCTATGCTGACCCATCTCCACAGCCAGAGATGGTTACAATAAGAACGTGACAATCAGAACTGGAGCATGGAACAATGGAAGAAGACTGATGAATCACTGATTCTTTTAGGAGATTTGTAATCCCATCACCTAGTGCCTAGTGTCAGTGGCCATCATCCCGATAAGTAGAGAAAAAGAGAGGGTTCCCCCTATTGTTTGGGACTGTGAATGCCACTTGACACTAAGTCCCCGTTCACAGACCTGGTCGCCTCACAGGTCGCCGTAGGTCGCCTTCCATAGAGAAGCTGCGGACCCGTTCTAATAGGAGCGACACAAGTCGCTCCGACTTAGAAAAAGGGTCCGGAGCTTCTTTGGGGCGACCCGGAGCGACCGCCATAGACTTCAATGTTATGAAAAAATACTGGGGTTATGGCAGCTATCTACTGCCATAACCCCGGTACTTAACGTCAAAGTACCAACGTACAACTGCAGTGGGCGGTCCGGAAGTGGTTAATCAGCCACAGAACCTGTGTAATTAATATGTGTTTGGATTTAAAGGGGTGAGGTGCCAACCCTATTGCAGGGTGCTGTTCAGTTTATTTCCTGAAAACATCCCAGCACCCTGTCTCAAGAGCCCGCACGCAAATAGTGGGCTGTCTCTTGGGAGGAGATATGCAAATTTAAAATACACGAGATAGGTAGATAATAGTCTGCAGGAGTGGGCATTCCTGGGCAGGCTGTATTTGCATGAAAACAACCCCAGGGAGTTCCTACATATGATGCCAAGCCCTCAGTGATTGAAAGAACTAAAATCCAATTAACCACTTAAGCCCCGGAAGATTTTACTCCCTTTCTGACCAGGGCCTATTTTGCGATTCGGCACTGCGTGATTTTAACGGACAATTGCGCGGTTGTGCGACGCTGTACCTAAACGAATTTGACGTCCTTTTTTTCCCCACAAACAGAGCTTTCTTTTGGTGGTATTTGATCACCTGTGTGATATTTTTCACATTTTTTTATATGAAATCCCCCCAAAAAAATGTAAAAATCAAAGTTTTTTAACATTTTCGGCTAATTTGTTTTCTGCTACATATGTTTGGTAAAAAAAAAATAGCAAAAAGCGTATTTTGATTGGTTTGCACAAAAGTTTACTAACAAAGGGAAAGATTTTTGTCATTTTTGTTGTTTTTTTTTAAACGCGTAATGGCGGCGATCTGCGATTTTTTTGCGGTACTGCGACATTGCGGCGGACAGATCGGACCCTTGACTGACATTTTTGACACTTTTGGGGTTACCAGTGACATTTCTACAGTAATCAGTGCTATACATATGCACTGTTACTGTAAAATTACACTGGCAGTGAAGGGGTTAACCTTTTTTTGAGAGGGAGGGGTTATGTGTGTCCCTAGGGGCGTGATTCTAACTGTGATTGGCTGTGGCTTGAGGTGTAGGAACAGTGATCAACGGTCCTACATAGTAGAACCGTATGATCACTATTCCTACACAGGGGAGAATGACAGGCGGCGGTCGGCAAGCGGTTAACATGCTAATGAAAATTTGAAGCAAAATCTGTTTTTATTACAAACCTTATTTTAAACCCAGTGATGTCATCACTAGGCCTATGTGCTTTCCTGTGCATTGCAGGCAGATCATGGCTGGAGGGAAGAGCTTGCAGGGTAGGGTTGGCCCCTTATCCCTTTCAACCTGAACACATAATAATTACACAAGATCATCTGAGGCTAATTGAATGCAGATAAGGCACTAAGTGAGTTTAATTACCACCTTAACCACTTAAGGACCGGGCCTATTTCTGACACTTGTTGTTTACAAGTTAACCACTTGCCTACTGTGCACTTAAACACCCTTCCCATCCAGGCCAATTTTCAGCTTTCAGTGCTGTCACACTTTGAATGACAATTGCGCGGTCATGCTACACTGTACCCATATGAAATTTTTATCATTTTTTTCACACAAACAGAGCTTTCTTTTGGTGGTATGTTATCACCTCTGGTTTTTTTTATTTTTTACAAAAAAAAAGAAAAAAGACAGAAAATTTTGAAAAAAAAAAAAAGTTTTTCTTATTTTCTGCGAGTAAATTTTGAAAATAAATTTTTCTCCCTCACTGATGTGCGCTGATGAGGCTGCACTGATGGGCACTGATAGGCTGCACTGATGGGCACTGATGAGGTTGCACTTATGGGCACTGATGAGGTGGCACTTATGGGCACTGATGAGGAGGTACTAATATGCCGCACTGATGAGCACTGATAGGCGGCATTGATAGGCGGCACTAATAGGCGGCACTTATAGGCGGCACTGATAGGCGGCACTGCTGGGCACTGAGAGGTGGCACTGCTGGGTACTGAGAGGTGGCACTGCTGGGCACTGAGAGGCGGCACTGACGGGCGGCAATGATGGGCACTGATAGGCGGCACTGATGGGCACTGGCGGATGGCACTGATGGACACTGATGGGCAGCACTGATGAGCACTGATGGGCAGCATCATCAGTGCCCACACTCAGTGCCCATAGTGCTGCCAGTCAGTGCTCATCAGTGCCTAGATGAGCAGGCACTAATGGGCACTGACTGGCAGCACTATGGGCACTGATTGTGGGCATTGATAGGGGCACTGATGGCGGGCACTGTGGGCACTGATGGGGGGGCACTGTGTGTATGTTTTTACCTTTTAGTAATCAGGGCACTGGTGATCAGTGCCCTGATTACATTTGTCTGTGTCCCCAGCGGCTGTCGGCTCCCCCTCCTTCCTCACACTGCAGGCTCTGTGTGAGGAAGGAGCGCCGGCCGATGAGAGATGATCTCATATGTTTACATATGAGATCATCTCTCATTGTACGGCTTGATCACGTGGTGAATGGCCGCTGTGATTGGCCATTCACCACGATCTGTGATCGGCCGTGTCCAAGGGACACGGCCGACACAGATTCTCCCCGATGCGCGCTCGCGGGAGCGCGCGGGGGGGCGTGTCACTGGAGGTTTAAAAACGGCCTCCCGAAAATTCAAGTCCGCGCTGCAGCCGTATATAGGCTGTAGCGCGGATGGGAGGGGGTTAAAATCATTTTTTTTGCTAGAAAATTACTTAGAACCCCCAAATATTATATATTTTTTTTTCAGCAAAGACCGTAGAGAATAAAATAGAGATTGTCGCAATATTTTTTATCACACCGTATTTGTGCAGCGGTCTTCCAAACGCAATTTTTTTGGAAAAATGTCACATGTTTTAATTAAAAAATAAGAAAACAGTAAAGTTAGCCCACTTTATTTGTATAATGTAAAAGATAATGTTACGCCGCGGAAATAGATACCCAACATGTCATGCTTCACAATTGCGCACGCTCATGTAATGGCGACAAACATTGGTACTTAAAAATCCCCATAGGCGACATTTTAAAAATTTCTACAGGTTACCAGCTTAGAGTGACAGAGGAGGTCCAGGACTCAAATTATTGCTCTCGCTCTAACGATCGTGGCAATACCTCACATGTGTGGTTTGAACACTGTTTACATATATGGGCGGGACTTGTGTATGCTTTCGCTACCGCGCGTAAGCTAACGGGGACAGGGCGCTTTAATTTGTTTTCCTATTTATTTTATCTATTTTTTTTTATTTTTACACAGTTTTTTTTTTTTTTTTAAATGTTTTGATCATTTTTATTCCTATTACAAAGAATGTAAACATCCCTTGTAATAGAAACAAGCATGAAAGGTCCTCTTTATTATGAGATCTGGGGTCAAAAAGACCTCAAACCTCACATCTACGCTAAAAAAGAAAAAAAAAATGTTGAAAAATGATGAAAAAAATCGTCCCCTTAAATGCGTTGCTAGGAGAGGACGTTTGACGCAGCTCCGTTCCTCCAAGACCATAGGGTGGAGTGGGAGCCATCTTGCTCTCACAATGACGATGCCTGTGAGGAGCGCGGACCAGATCGTTTTCCCCGCTGCCGGCCGGTCCGGTATGCGGCGGGAGGGGGGCACCTCTCCTGCCGCACCGTAAGGGTGATCCCACTGCGAATCCGCCTTTGGGACCACCCTTATGTGAAAGAGGACTGCCTGCAGATTCAAAAAAATACTGGGGTTATGGCAGCTATCTACTGCCATAACCCAGGTATTTAACGTCAGAGTACCAACGTACAACTGCAGTGGGCGGTCCGGAAGTGGTTAATCAGCCACAGAACCTGTGTAATTAATATGTGTTTGGATTTAAAGGGGTGAGGTGCCAACCCTATTGAAGGGTGCTGTTCAGTTTATTTCCTGAAAACATCCCAGCACCCTGTCTCAAGAGCCCGCACGCAAATAGTGGGCTGTCTCTTGGGAGGAGATATGCAAATTTAAAATACACGAGATAGGTAGATAATAGTCTGCAGGAGTGGGCATTCCTGGGCAGGCTGTATTTGCATGAAAACAACCCCAGGGAGTTCCTACATATGATGCCAAGCCCTCAGTGATTGAAAGAACTAAAATCCAATTAACCACTTAAGCCCCGGAAGATTTTACTCCCTTCCTGACCAGGGCCTATTTTGCGATTCGGCACTGCGTGACTTTAACGGACAATTGCGCGGTCGTGCGACGCTGCACCTAAATGAATTTGACGTCCTTTTTTTTCCCACAAACAGAGCTTTCTTTTGGTGGTATTTGATCACCTGTGCGATTTTTTGATCATGCGCTATAAACAAAAAAAGAGCGTAAATTTTGCAAAAATAACAATATTTTTCACATTTTTTTATATGAAATTCCCCCCAAAAAAATGTAAAAATCAAAATTTTTTAACATTTTAGGCCAATTTTTTTTTTACCATATGTTTGGTAAAAAAAAAATCGCAAAAAGCGTATTTTGATTGGTTTGCGCAAAAGTTATCGCGTTTACTAACAAAGGGAAAGATTTTTGTCATTTTTGTTGTTTTTTTTTTTAATGCGTAATGGCGGCGATCTGCAATTTTTTTTGCGGTACTGCGACATTGCAGCGGACAGATCGGACCCTTGACTGACATTTTTGACACTTTTGGGGTTACCAGTGACATTTCTACAGTAATCAGTGCTATACATATGCACTGTTACTGTAAAATGACACTGGCAGTGAAGGGGTTAACTTTTTTTTAGAGGGAGGGGCTGTGTGTGTCCCTAGGGGTGTGATTCTAACTGTGATTGGCTGTGGCTTGGGCTGTAGGAACAATGATCAACGGTCCTACATAGTAGAACCGTGTGATCACTGTTCATACACAGGGGAGAATGACAGGCGGCTTGTTTACACTAGCCGCCTGACTTTCTCCTTCTGCAGCGGCGATCGCAGAGTGACCGGCGGACATCGGGTCCCCCGGTCACACGCGCGGGGGGGTCCATGACCATGCGGGAGCTCGCCTCCGGGGGCGCGCGCTCGCTCCCTAGACCCTCACAGGCTAGCGACGTAGATCTACGTCACTTTGCCTGTGAGGGGCTGACTGCCGACGTAAATCGTCCTTAGGCAGTCGGCAAGTGGTTAAAGGGGTGAGGTGCCAACCCTATTGCAGGGTTCTGTTCAGTTTATTTCCTGAAAACATCCCAGCACCCTGTCTCAAGAGCCAGCACGCAAATAGTGGGCTGTTTCTTGGGAGGAGATATGCAAATTTAAAATATACGCGATAGGTAGATAATAGTCTGCAGGAGTGGGCATTCCTGGGCAGGCTGTATTTGCATGAAGACAACCCCAGGGAGTTCCTACATATGATGCCAAGCCCTCAGTGATTGAAAGAACTAAAATCCAATTAATAAATGGGACGGGCCAGGGACTATCAGGCTAGGGAGGAAAAGGCACAATAATGCTGGATGTCCTCCAGCCAGGATATGAGGGGAGCTCTATCTGACTTGCTGCAGCTTCTAATGCACATTGTGAGAAGCTCACAGTGTGCAGTGAAATCAGAGAAAGCTATTTCATTCCAGGAGAGGAACCCGTACAACTGTGCAAGACTGTGAAGGGAAGGCCTGGAGTTCCGCTTTAAATGTCATAACATTTATTACAGCTGACTTTACAGCAAGATCTACAAACACAAAAGGCACACTAAGGTTAAATGGAAATGACCCAGCGCAGATCAAAAAGCTAAAATCGCATTTATTTTGATGTGTGCTTGGTGGCACCTTCGTCCTCACTGGCAGGAGAAGGGTGGTTCGCTCAGCCGGAGTCTGTTAAATGTCTAAAGAACAGAGGTTGCCATCCGTCATTTTTACTGGGTTACAGGGACTCTCAGAGCTACCCAGTTGTGAATTTTATAGCAAAGGAAGTACAAAGGGCATCATAAAAAGTCCTAATGACTTTCAGCCTCCAATACCGGCTTTGCACTGCGGTTGAAAATGACTTAGCTCAGGGACATCTCTGCATTTTTCTGTCCAAATCTGCAGCGATTGCACAGCTATCCTTTCTTCATCTGCATTCTGCAGCGTCACTATAATGCAGCTTCTCAGTAAACATGCCCCATTAGCTCTGTTTGTCTAAATTATGTCTAAAAGCCTGTAAAAATTAATGTCATGTACATTATGGGGTTGCTAATTCTTTGAAAGGTTTATTAAATGATGCTGAATTGATTGAGGCGAAGTAAAAGGAGTTACAGTACTTGGTCAAACGTTCAAGTTTTCATCTACGTGCTGAGCTTTAAGTCTCTGCAAATGTGAACTCTGGATAGAACTTTTTGGTAATGTTGGTAATGTGAT
Organism: Pelophylax lessonae; assembly: GCF_965119305.1. Lineage (NCBI taxonomy): Eukaryota > Metazoa > Chordata > Amphibia > Anura > Ranidae > Pelophylax > Pelophylax lessonae. The sequence goes on along the minus strand of NC_138775.1, from coordinate 291,990,444 downwards.
TTACTTAAGTTTAAATTTCAGACGTCAGCATCACAGGATGAAGAAATCCACAATGTTTGGCAAAAAAAAACAAACAATAAGCCAGTACTTTTATTTTATGAATATGCAGCCTATCAATTCTCTAGAGACCGGTGACATCACTAAAAATGCAGCCTATCAATTCTCTAGAGACCGGTGACATCACTAAAAATGCAGCCTATCAATTCTCTAGAGACCGGTGACATCACTAAAAATGCAGCCTATCAATTCTCTAGAGACCGGTGACATCACTAAAAATGCAGCCTATCCATTCACTAGAGACAGGTGACATCACTGAGAATGCAGCCTATCCATTCACTAGAGAGCGGTGACATCACTGAGAATGCAGCCTATCCATTCACTAGAGACCGGTGACATCACTGAGAATGCAGCCTATCAATTCTCTGAAGAAGATGACATCAGAATAATTCAGCCTATCCATTCACTAGAGAGCGGTGACATCACTGAGAATGCAGCCTATCCATTCACTAGAGACCGGTGACATCACTGAGAATGCAGCCTATCCATTCACTAGAGACAGGTGACATCCCTGAGAATGCAGCCTATCCATTCACTAGAGACTGGTGACATCACTAAGAATGCAGCCTATCCATTCACTAGAGAGCGATGACATCACTAAGAATGCAGCGTATCCATTCACTAGAGACTGGTGACATCACTAAGAATGCAGCGTATCCATTCACTAGAGACCGGTGACATCACTAAGAATGCAGCGTATCCATTCACTAGAGAGTGATGACATCACTGAGAATGCAGCCTATCCATTCACTAGAGAGCGGTGACATCACTGAGAATGCAGCCTATCCATTAGGTAGAGACCAGTGACATCACTAAGAATGCAGCCTATCAATTCTCTGGAGAAGATGACATCAGAAGAATTCAGCCTATCCATTCACTAGAGACTGGTGACATCACTGACTATCTATGCACTACAGACCAATGACATCACTAAGAATGTAGCCTATCTATGTAAGAACATACAAGGTACAGGAGTAGCAGTAAATTCACTGGTATAATAAAATACACGTATACTGCTTACTTTAGTGTGCACCACGGCAATCAGGCTATAACACCTCCAACAGGTAAAGGATCAGTGGTGGATAAGTGTGCAGATTATTCTTCAGCACATACTGACAATGTTTCTGGCAGAGAAAATAGTATTCTTTCTAAGGGTATCAATTATAATACAGATTAAACGCCAACATGGAAAGGCTCACCTGAGGTAATTGCTGGGTTAGCAATCCGCAGCAATAGCGCTCTGAATGTTTGGTATCCGCAGGGCTAGATGAATCATAAAACTCGATCTCATGGGGGGACTGAAATAAAAACCTCCAAAATGTATTTAAAATCCCTTACTAAAACTCAATGCATTTTCGGAGAAAACAGTGCTTTCTCTTCAGGGTAATACAACAGTAATCCGACGCACAGCTATGTTCACATAGGGTCAGGAAATGTCCAACTACTAATTAAGACAAACACACGGTGATTAACCTATCATGAATCTTAGTATAAATAAATAAATAAACCTTATCAGTCCCTAAAGGCATTAAACCCCAAACCAGAAAATGTATTAAATATTGCAGCTCAGCAATCATTACATGTGGTGGATGCATTTTTTTTTAGGCTTTTTTCCCCTCTGTTTTCACCGGGTGATCTGTCCAGTAACAGAGACCTCCCTTATTAGAGGGCCCCCACTCTGGATGAAAGGAGTTGTAAAGGCAGAAGTTTTTTTTATCTTACTGCATTCTATGCATTAAGTTAAAAAGACTTCTGTGTGCAGCATCCACCTCAGTACCCCCTAATACTTACCTGAGCCCCCTCTCTATTCAGCGATGTCCCTCGGCTGTCCGCCACTCTACCACCTGAATGGCTGAGACACAGCAGTGTCGCCATTGGGTCCCACTGTTGTCAATCAAAGTCAGTTAGCCAATCAGGAGGGATGGGGGCGGAGTCAAATGACAGCTCCGTGTCTGAATGGACACACAGAGCTGCAGCTCGGCTCAGGTGCCCCCATAGCAAGCTGCTTGTTGTGGGGGCACTCAACAGGAGGGAGGTGCCAGGAGAGCCGAATAGGGACCTGAGAAGAGGAGGATCCAAGCTGCTCTGTGGAAAACCAACTGCACAGAGGAGGTAAATGTAACATGCTTGCTACCGTGTTTCCCCGAAAATAAAACCTACCCTGATAATAAGACGTACTGTTATTTTCGGGCAGGGCTGCAATATAAGCCCTACCCCGAAAATAAGCCCTAGTTTAGTGTTTGTAAAATCCTAGAATCCACTTTTATACTGTTTTATATAATGTCCAAGTGTATTTTGAAATATAATAGTGTGAAATACCTTCAGTACAGCGCCGCTCAGCTGATCTTCCGCTGCTCTCCTTCTCTTCTCCCAGCTGTCAGCGGGGGATCTCAGCCCCTCCCCTCTGCAGTGCTCAGAGCGGGTCACGGAAGCGCAGAGTATTATATTTTAATTGTGTGAAATACCTTTGGTCCAGCGCCGCTCGGCACTCAGCTGATTCCCCGCTCTGCTCTTCTTCTCTTCTCATAGCTGTCAGCGGGGGATCTTAGCCCCTCCCCTCTGCAGTGTTCAGAGCGGGTCAAAGAAGCACCGAGCATTATATTATAATAGTGGGAAATACCTTTGTTACAGCGCCGCTCTGCGCTTCCGTGACCCCCAGCTGGGGGAGAAGAGAAGGAAGAGCAGCGGGAAATCAGCTGAGCACCGAGCGGCGCTGTACTGAAGGTATTTCACACTGTTATAATATAATGCTCGGTGCTTCTGTGACCCGCTCTGAGGGGAGGGGCTGAGATCCCCTATTGACAGCTATGAGAAGAGAAGGAAAGGAGAGCAGAGCGGGAGATTAGCTGAGCGGTATTTCACACTATTAGATTACAGAAACACACACTGGACATTATATAAAACAGTCATAAAGTGGAGTCCAGGATTTTACAAACACTAAACTAGGTTCACACAGAGGATTCCTGAGAGGCAGGGAGGGAGAGAAGACAGCACATTATATAATAAGACCTACACCAAAAATAAGCCCTACTGTGTCTTTTGGTGCCAAAGTTAATATAAGACCCGGGCTTATTTTCGGGGAAATACGGTATTTAAAAAAAAAAACACACGAGACATTACAATCACTCGAAGGACCACAGGGGTACCTGTGGACAGCAGCACTGTCAGACGGGGGGGGGGGGGGGGGGGTCTTGGATGTACTAGATTTAACCACTGGACCTCCAGAAGATTTACCCCCTTCATGACCAGGTCATGTTTTGAGATACGACACTGCGCTACTTTAACTGACAATTGCACAGCCATGCAACACTGTACCCAAATAAAAAAACTTTTCACACAAATAGAGCTTTCTTTTGGTGGTATTTGATCACCACTGTGTTTTTTTTTTTACCATAAACAAAATAAGCGTATATTGATTGGTATGTGTCCAGCGTCTACAAACTATTGAATATATACTGGATTTTTTTATTTATTTATACTTTATTCTAGTAATGGCGGCGATCAGCGGGACTGCGATATTGCAGTGGACAGACACTAAATGACACTTTGTGGGAACCATTGACACTAATACAGTAATCAGTGCTAAAAATATGCACTGCCACTGTACTAATGACACTGGCTCAGAAGGGGTTAAACATCTAGGGCAGGGGTCTCCAAACTGTGGCCCTTTGCTTACCTTTATCTGGCTCTTGGGGCACTATTCTTCCCTCTGACAAAAAAAAAAGGGGCATAATTCATGCCACTGACACCAACAATGGGGCACTATTCCTCCCCCTAGTATCAACGCTGGGGCACAGTTTATGCCTGGAAAATTTTCAATTCAGGCTGGCCACAGTCCAACCCCCCTAAAGTCTGAAGGGCAGTAAACTGGCCCTTTGTTTAAAAAGTGGGAAGAATGTCCCTTACATTGGTGGTCAGTGGGAAGAATAATTCTTACATTGGTGGTCAATGGAAAGAATGCTCCTTACATTGGTGGTCAGTGGGAAGAATCCTCCCCTTGCAGACATAGAAATAGATCACTGGCGTTAGTGGTTGCTTATCTGAGAGGCAGAAATTGCTGATTGCTCAGGGAACCAATAGCAACCTCTACAGTAACCCTAGTTGAGAAAGGCTCAGCTAGAGGTTTAGGACATCATTGATAAATCAGCCTTTCCATTCACTGGAGACTGGTGTCCAAGCTAAGAATTCAGCCTATCCGTTTACTAAAGAAGGTTGACATTATGTGGTATTTAATATTAATGAAATAAGTCCTCAGACTGTAATTTCAAAAAGGGACTCTGTCCTTTTCACAAAGGATTAAAAATTGTACATTCATGGTATTCTTTTAACAAATTAATTGGACTGAAATACATTTGCTCATCAGGGGAATTCACTAAAATAAACAAGATGAGCTTAATTAACCTCAAAGTTTTAATAAACCTATTAAATGTGTTTAATACTCATGTAAGCATTTAAAAACTAATAAAAAGTTGAGAGAACTTCAAAAATACTCCAGAGAATTAAAATCATTGGGCTGGCCATACAAAACTATCAATGACAGTAACAAAAGTAACTGCAAACAATGTTCACAAAGTATCTCCAGAAAGACAGAGTTTATTTAAAATAAGAATTCAGCGTAGAGAGTTATCCTTCAAATTAGTTGATGCTTCTAGTAATGACAAAATAATAATAAAATATAATACAATTGGAGTGGGCATTAAAGTGAATGTAAAGTCTCGTTTTTTTATTTCTTTAAAAATAACAAACATGTTATACTTATCTGCTCTGTGTAGTGGGTTTGCACAGAGCAGCCCCGATTCTCCTCTTCCCAGGTCCCTCTTCGGCTCTCCTGGCCCTTCCCTCTTGTTCAGTGCCCCCACAGCAAGCAGCTTGCTATGGGGGCACCCGAGCCGAGCTGCAGCTCTGGGTGTCCATTCAGACACGGAGCTGCAGTTCGACCCCGCCCCCTCTCTCCTTATTGGCTAACTGACTTTGATTGACAGCAGTGGGAACCAATGGCGCTGCTGCTGTGTCTCAGCCATTTAGGAAGGAGAGTCCCAGACAGCCGAGGGACAGCTCCCTGTGTCCATTTAGACAAGGAGCCCTGACCTGGCCCTGCCCCTTCTCTTCCCTGATTGGCTAGCTAACCTTGAGTGGCAGCAGCAGCCAATGGCACCGCTGCTGTGTCTCAGCCAATCAGGAGGGAGAATATCAGATGGCTGAGACACTTGTGTACATCGCTGGACAGAGAGGGACCTCAGGTAAATGTTAGGGAGGCTGAGTGGGCTGCTGCACACAGAAGGCTTTTTATCCTAATGCAAAGAGTGCATTAAGATAAAAAACCTTCTGACTTTACAACTTTCTTAAATGTGCTGATTTTAAAATTAGAAAGCAGCTAACAGACAAAGAGAGATCATTGAGAAAAATTGATGGTGCTAATTACCAACAAAAACCCGGGCAAAGGAAATATTGTGAATAAATACCCGTGGTTTAGTGTAGATTATAAATATAAAAATTATGACAAAAAGTGTAGAAAAATGTCCTTATCCTTAGGAGCCGCAACAAAAACGTAAAATACGTGAAATATGGCCAATTTTATTATTGCTAAATATGAGTTGCGCTCAACCAAATAACACTTGTGAGAGACACAAACCTTATATTAAATGCATAATATAGGGCATAAAATAGTGCATAGGTGAATAAATATTAAATATCAATAAATAATAAGATTACTGTGTAATCATAAACCCATAAGAAAGTGAAAAAATATATACATATATTGCATATATACAATAAATAAATACAGTAAACCCCCGCTCCAACGCGGTTCAGTTTTTGCGGTCCCGGTATATTGCGTTTTTTTTTTGTAATGTTATTTTACTATATAAATCATTAAAAATGAAATATTTTTGCGTTTTCCATAGCTCTTGCTATGTCTCTCAGTATCTTTTATGTGTTTAAATGAGTTTCTATTGTTTTAAAAGTGTGTTTAAAGACCTTAAAATGCTTTTACACATACAGTGACAGTAAAAAAAACATGCCTACAATGCATTTTAATACGGTTTTTCTATTTCGCGGATTTTCACTTTTCGCGGTTGGGTCCGGAACGTAACCCCCGCAATGGAGGGGGGTTTACTGTAGTCCGCAATGGATCCCAATAAATATCCAATGTAAATGAGTAATTGATGGTAATGACTTCAGCACTTGATAAGCTTAAACCCCTCCACCAAATGAACAGGAACGCCCGGTGTGCACTCAAGGCTTACCGGATGAAGTGGACCCCTTATGTTAAAGGGGGTCAGTAAAAGCAGACACAGGACACCAATGGTATTGACACCCGGTACCAGGATAAGGCAGCAACTCCAATGTACTCCAAACAAATCCTCCTGTATAACTCACTGAAGCTGGGGATGGACTCCCATATATCGTACCCAGGAAGAAACAAGAGGACTCAAATGGTGAAGTACGTTCAAGAAGAATAAATGTAATAAATTAATTAGATGCACTTACATGGTAAAGGCTTGTAAAGAGCATATACATAAAAACAGCCGCGGTCTCCGGGTGTGAAACGCCGCTTCCGCGTTCCACCGGGATCCGGAGGTGACAAGGTAGCGCGATCACGATTCTACGTCCCGACGGGTTTCGTCAGCTTGTAACTGACGTCATCAGGGTCACCCCCTAGGGATAATGTTAGGAGCATTCTCTGTCACAGGAACCTTTATTAAAAAGTGCCCAACTCATCAAAATTCAAATATTTAGTATTAGAAATTAGAAGTGTCCAAGTTGGTGAAGTAAATGGGGTTGGAGTTCTACAGGAGAGAAACCATTGGAAAATGCAACAACACTGGATTGCATACAGCAACCAGGAAAATGTAAAGTACAGCACAAAGCACAGCAATCAGGAGTATGTCACATACAGTTCAGCATATAGAAGCCAGGAGTATGTAATATACAACACAAAGCACAGCCATCAGGAGTATTTAACATACAGCTCAGCATATAGAAGCCAGGAGTAAGTAATGTGCATACAGAGTGCAGTGGTTAAGAGTATGTATGAAACAGCAGAGCAGACAGAGTACAGCAGTCATGAATGTATAATGTACTCCACAGAAAGGAAAATCTTTAGTACGGCTGATATAGAATCTAGCCGGATCATACAGTAATACCTTGGTTTGCGAGTAACGTGGTAAACAAGCGTTTTGCAAGATGAGTAATGTTTTTTTTAAAATTGTAACTTGATATGCGTGCGATGGCTTGCAAGACGAGCAGTAGAAGGATCGCAGTTTCACAGTTTTAATGTAACAAAAAAAGTGGAGGCATACCGGAAATGACGCAATCGTACAAGCTTGCTGCTCGTGGAGTTTATGCACGGTACTAATTATAAAAAGTGAGTAATATAGCTGCTTTTAATTTATTCAAGTTTCATAAACCGTATCACACCATGGAGAGTCTCTTTTACATTTTTAACTAAAAACGGAACACATCAGGAGGGCCCACCAGGAGTACCATAGAGGAAATAACATTCACCACAGAAACCCACCAGCCTGATAGATCATAGGAGGACCCCTAGAGGCAGGAGGGGGCAGACCAAGCTACAGCAAAAGATACCTACATATGCTGTTACCTTACAGCAGTAAGGTGAGAGGGTAAGGAACACATACCCTGTTTCCCTGAAAATAAGCCCTACCCTGAAAATAAGACCTAGCACGATTTTCAGGGGGGGCTGCAATAAAAGGCCTACCCCGCAAATAAGCCCAGTAAAGTCCTTGTAAATGTATGTAATCCGTTTTGTAAGAAGATTATATAATGTCCAGTGTGTCTCCTTTTCTAGCTTTATTGTCGAAAATACCTTATTTACAGCGCCACTGGGCACTCACGTGACCCCCCCAGAGACTTTCTCCTCTCCTCCCACCTGATGTCAGTGGCCCTTCCCTCTGCAGTGCTCTGAGCGGGCTGACATCAGTGGGGATTTCGGCGCTTACATCAGCAGTGCTCGGAGTGGGAAAGAAGAGCTTCGGCAGATCATGTGAGCGCCCAGCAGCACTGTAAATAAGGTATTTTCTAGGGCTGCACATCTTCACTTACCTCACAATTCGATGCGATTACGATTATTAGGGTCACGATTCGATACGATTCGATTCCGCGATGCATCAAGATGCATCACGATTACTATGGGGACCCTTTTCTAAAGGGGATCTATGGTGACCCTGCTCTAAAGGAGATCTATGGGGAGCCTGGGCCTGTCCTAAAGGGGATCCAGGGGAACTGAGCTCTAAAGGCGGACCTATGGGGACCCTGCTCTAAAGGGGGATCTATGGAATAGATCCCCTTTAGTGCAGGGTTGCCATAGAACCCCCTTTAGAGTAGACCAGCATCCCCAGAGATCCCCCTTTAGTAGAGCAGGTCCCCCCCTAGATCCCCCTTTAGTAGAGCAGGTCCCCTCATAGATCCCCCTTTAGTAGAGCAGGTCCCCTCATAGATCCCCCTTTAGAGCAGGCCACATCAGGTTAGAAGAGTTATCTGATGCAAGTTGTAGTACCGTAGGTCATGGTAAGGAGGAATGCTGGGCTCTGTACTCCCCCTAGTTGTAGTATAGCAGGCTCTGGTAAGGAGGAATGCTGGGCTCTGTAGTCCCCCTAGTTGTAGTATAACAGGCTCTGGTAAGGAGAAATGCTGGGCTCTGTACAGAGCTACAGAGCCCAGCATTCCTCCTTACCAGGGCCTGTTATACTAGGGGGACTACAGAGCCCAGAATTCCTCCTTACCAGGGCCTACTGTACTACAACTATGGGGACTACAGAGCCCAGCATTCCTCCTTACCAGGGCCTACTGTACTACAACTAGGGGCACTACAGAGCCCAGCATTCCTCCTTACCAGGGCCTGTTATACAACAACTAGGGGTACTACAGAGTCTGTAGTAGTCCCCCTAGTTGTAGTATAACAGGCCCTGGTAAGGAGGAATGCTGGGCTCTGTAGTGCCCCTAGTTGTATTATAGCAGGCCCTGGTAAGAAGGAATGCTGGGCCCTGTAGTGCCCCGACTTACCAGGAAGCAGAGCTGCAGCCAGTTGTGGATGAAGTAGCGGTTGGTGTATGGAGTAGGGCTCGGAAAGGTCCTGGGTGATGAGCCTCATGTCAGGAATTTGGAGCTCAGACTAGTGCAGTGCACGGTACAGGCGGAAAGCAGGGCCTCCTCGCTCCCCTGCGGTCAACTCAGGCTGTCTGCCGAGAACCGCACCGCTACCAGAAGTGTACCGAGCTGGGAAGGCCGCGACTTCGGGCGGCCGGGCTGTCAGAGCGGGCGGTCGGGCAGCAGCGTGCTAAGTGGGCGTGCCGTGTGTATCCCGGGGCCAGAGAGAGCACTGATAGCTCCGCTCTCCTCCTCTCCTCTCCCGCGCCGCGAGGAGGAGCTCCGTATCCCACAAGCCCGGCCTGCGCCGCCATGTCACTTCTGTCCCCGCCCCCGGAAGTGACGTCATTATGTAATCGATTATTCAACCACCCTGAATCAATGCAGAATCGCGAAGGGTCGCATCGCGATGCATCGATTCGGCGATTATATTCAGCAGCCCTAGTATTTTCGACAATAAAGTTACAAAAGGAGACACGCTGGTCATTATTTAATCTTTTTACAAAACAGATTACATATTTTTACAATGACTTTTTAACTAAGGTTTATTTTCGAGATTAAAGATGTCAACATGGTGATTCCTAAGCTGACAGGTGGAGAGGGGGAGAGAAGAAAGGGGACATAGATAAGACATCCCCTGAAATAAAAGCCCTAGTGTGTTTTTTGTAGCCAAAATTAATATAAGACCCGGTCTTATTTTCAGGGAAACACGGTAGGTGTCACATCACTGGGAAGAAAAGACATCAGGCAACACATTCTAATGGTGAAGAGATGCACTGTCAATAGTCACAACACATTTACTATATGGACTCTCCCAATAGATTGTTATTTTTATCATCACCTTTATGATATGTCACATGAGGTTTGGATATTAGCCACCATATTGACATAAGCACGTAGAAGTGGCACAGTTTATATGTTGTTAGCACTGATTAAACTATTTGTTTGATTGTGATCATTTGCTTTTTATTGAGGTGTCATGTGTACGTAGTCACTTTAAGTATCCACATTACTTTTTATGTTTTAACTATTGATCACACTGATTTGATTTGAAATAACAGCGAAACACCAACACTGTTTCTTTTTTTTTTTAAAAAGTGGAATTACACTCACAATGTATATCCCATGTTAAGGAGTCTAGTGCTCATCATCATCATGGTGTAAAGCCGCTGTTGTATACAGTAAAGCGTCCGCTGGTGTATACAGTACTGTATGTGGCCAGAGGTCCAGGGGCACTGATGACTCCCAGCGCTTCCAGGAGAACTCAGAGACACTCCCAGATAGGTGGGGCGGGCGTAATGCACGTTTGGGGCACCCAGAAGTGTAACAGTTCCCAAGTGTCTCAGAGTTCTCCAGGAAGTGCTGGGAACCACCAGCGCCCACGGACCTCTGGCCGCATACAGTCACGTATACACCAGCGGCTTCACATGGATGAGCACCAGGCTCCTGAACGCGGGATATTATTTTTAACATTGTGAGTGCAAATCCACTTTTTTTTTTTACATTAACCACTTTACGACCAGTCACTGTGCCTCTACTGCGGCACAGTGGCTCGTTCCCATCCAGCGACGTAGACCTATGTCGCTGGACTCCTCCCCTTGTGGACGGCGCCCGCGTGCCGCCGGAGGCTCGCCCCCGCTGTTTTCAGTCACAGCGGGAGTTAGGCCTGGGGAGGAGCAGCGGCAATCGCCGCTGCTCTTCCCCGATCGTCGGAGAATCAAGTTTGGAGATCCGCCCACTTGTGTAAACAAAGCGGGCGGATCTCCTAAGTGACAGGCAGTGTCAGATTGCAGGGTCCGATCTGTCCGCCGCAATGTCGCAGTCCCGCAAAAAAAATCGCAGATCGCCGCCATTACTCGTTAAAAAAAAAAAACACCAAAAATGACAGAAATCTTTCACTTAGTTAGTAAACGCAATAACTTTTGCGCAAACCAATCAAAATACGCTTATTGCGATTTTTTTACCAAACATAGGTAGCAGAAAACAAATTGGCCAAAAATTTTAAAATATTTTGATTTTTACATTTTTTTTTGGGGGGGGGGGGATTTCATATAAAAAAATTTGAAAAATATTGTTATTTTTTCAAAATTTACGCACAGGTGATCAAATACCACAAAAAGAAAGCTCTGTTTGTGGGGAAAAAAAGGACATAAATTTCGTTTTGGTACGGCGTCGCACGACTGCGCAATTGTGAGTTAAAGTCGCACAGTGCCGAATCGCAAAAAGTGGCCTGGACGTAAGACCGCAAAATCCTCCGGTGGTAAAGTGGTTAAAACTATGATCCTCCTACTGCTCGTATTGTCCCCGAACCTCTGGCTACATACTGTATGCACCATACACTTTATATTGTACTGAATTTTGTATTGCCGTAATCAATTTTATATAAAAAAAATGATTGTGGAACAAATCATCTGAGTTTCCATGATTTTCTATGGGGAAATTTGCTTTAATATGCGAGTGCTTTGGATTACAAGCATGTTTCTAGAACCAATTATGCTCGCAATCCAAGGTATTACTGTATTCGATTTAGATTATCTTTATAGCAATCCCTGCACAAATGTGGTGGGATTGTGTAACTGTCCTCTGTGGGATTAGTTAATGAGGCAGGGAGCACACAATAGTAACCCAGATAATCCAGTTACATTGCAACTTTCATGAAGACGAACTGAAATACTTAAAAATAGAAAGTCCCAAACCACAAGAAAAGGGAAGACAAAGAGGGGAAATATAACTTTACAGGAGTCCTAGGGTGAAGGTAGAAAAAAAACATGTAACCAATGCCCTCCAACCACCCTAGGACTCATGTAAAGTTATATTGCCCTGCGTTCGCACATGGGAGGGGGGGGGGTGCCTGACCTTGGCGCTCTGACGACGGTCGTATGCTTTTATTCCTACTGTTTGAGGCCTTGAGCTATCCCTCGAATATGCGTTCAACTGGATTGATTTTACTAATATTATGTATGTATGCTCCAGTACTGAATAATATGTTTAAATTATAAACTATCCTCTTAGAAGGCTTTTTCTGGCACTTTTTGTTTACATGTAACAATCAGTTTTTTTTTATCTGACATTCGCGGCGATACCTTACATGTGGAACGATCGCTGTTTGCATGCATGCGGGACCGACGTGCCTGTTCGTCTTTGCGTGCTACCACAGGGGGACAGGGGAACTTTCATTTTTTTTTCTTTTTACACTGTCGCTTTAACAAATTTTTATTACTTTTATTGCTGTCACAAAGAATGTAAACACCCTTTTGCAACAGCAATAGGCATGTGAAAGGTACTCTTTATCGAGGGATGCTTTTGAATACTTTCCATTTTTTAAAAATGGCACCATTGACATCCAGGTAAACCGGTAATGGTGTAACGTCATTGCTTCCAGGTTACCATAGCGGAGACCCGATCAAAGCCGATCCTGGCTTTGCTTGGATGTCCGACTAGCCGGTGGATGTGCAATCTGGTAGCTCAAGTCTTCTGGTAGGACGGAAAGCTTGAGCATGCCACGGAAGGGGAGAGGAGGACTATCCGCTCCCGCTGCTTATAAAAGCAATTGAGTGGCTAGTTAGCTGCTCCAATTCATCGAAAAGAATGGCTGCACACCATGCTGGAGTCCAAGTCCATTTATTTGTAAAGACTGTGTAACACCCACCAGACGACACTATAGAGAGGAATATGCTGTGTTCATATTTAATGTCTGAGGTTTACCAATAGGAACAATAAAGAAAACAATATGCTTTCCTAATCATTAAGATTACATTACATTTTACTTACACCGTGACCACCCACCTAATATTTGCCACAACAGCCCTGACCTGTGGAGACATGGACACCACTAGACCTCTGAAGGTATGCTGTGGTATCTGGCTCCAAGCTGTCAGTAACAGTTGCTTCAAGTCCTGTAAGTTGTGAGGTGAGGCCTCTTTGGATCAAGTAGATACATATTCGCCAGCACACCATGGATCTTGCAAAAGCAGTCCAAAAGCTTTATTGCAAAAAGGATAACATAAAAAAAAAACAGTGCAAAGTTTCGGAGGCACGCAGAACCCCTTAGTCAGGCATGACTGACGAAGAGGTTCTGCATGGTTCCGAAATGTTGCACTGTTTTTTTATGTGATCCTTTTTGCAATAAAGCTTTTGGACTGCTTTTGCAAGATCCATGGTGTGCTGGCGAATATGTATCTACTTGTAACAGATTCAGTGTCCAGCTTGTGATCGCTTCAGCACCCAATATACATGTGCCTATATACCAGGAAGGTGTGCGATGGGAATTTGAACTTTACTGCCTCTATGGATCAGACTTGTTTTTCCATCAAATCCTTCAGATGCTCAATTGGATTGAGATCTGGAGAATTTCAATGCCAAGTCGCTGTTGCGTTCCTCAAACTATACTTGAACCATTTTTGCAGTGTGTCAGGGCACAATATCCTGCTGAAGGAGGCCACTGCCATCAGGGAATACAATTTTCATTAAGGGGTGTACTTGGTCTGCAACCATGTTTAGGTAGGTGGTACATGTCAAGTAATATCCACGTAAATGGCAGGACCCAAGGTTTCCCAGCATAACATTGCTCAAAGCATTGCACTGCCTCCACCGGCTTGCCTTCTTCCCATACTGCATCCTGGTTCCATCTCTTCCCCAGGTAAGTGACGCGCCCTGCCATCCCCATGATGTAAAAGAAAATGCCATTCATCAGACCAGGCCACCTTCTTCTATTGCTCTGTGCTCCAGTTCTTTAGTTTCTGAATAAACTTGAAAAAATTCACCGTGAGTAGAGGCTGTGGATTTACTTCCTAATCAATATGAAAATACACAGAGTAAATCCACAACTCAACATCACTGCTTGTTCTGAGTGAATTGTTAGGCTGTACGTATTTCTGGTAAACACAACTGGCAAGAAGACACACTTAAATAACTGGTGCCAAGTTCCAATAACCTGGAGAAGCAAAATCAAATAAGTTTAAAATCATTGAACCTGCCTCTTTCACAGCCCGCTGAATGCTTCAGCTCAGGAGCAGGCATTTGTATGACAACTCCTGACATCACATCCCATCATGAAATTTACTGGGGAGAAAGAGCAGCAGCAAAGGGGATCATTAGTGAAATCCCAGACAGCGCCGCTTTCTGTAGTTCCCTGTTCTGTGTTTATGCCCACGCTTCACGTGACACTTCCTCCACCTGCTGGGACTGCTCCTCGCTGAACCCGCCACTAAGCATCAGAAATTAGATGGAGGATTAGAGATGGGGTTCTGCCCTCTCCCGATAAGCGGGTCTTCAAAGAAAAAGACTGCACACTTTTGCGGCGCAGCAACAAAATTTACTTCCTTTCAGGCCATTTCAATGATGTGTTCAAGCCCTAAACTTCTTAGTATCATTTTCAGAATGAAATGAACAAGAGTAACGGATGTCAAACTGCAGCCCTCTAATGCCCAAGTCTACCTCCAGAAAGTGGTAATCTCTGCACAGCTGAAGTCCGTAAAGAATAATTAGGGACATATATATATATATATATATACACACACGCACACTATATTACCAAAAGTATTGGGACGCCTGCCTTTACACACAGATGAACTTTAATGGCATCCCAGTCTTAGTCCGTTGGGTTCAATATTGAGTTGGCCCACCCTTTGCAGCTATAACAGCTTCAACTCTTCTGGGAAGGCTGTCCACAAGGTTTAGGAGTGTCTATGGGAATGTTTAACCATTCTTCCAGAAGCGCATTTGTGAGGTCAGGCACTGATGTTGGGGAGAAGGCCAGGCTCGCAGTCTCCTCTTGAAATTCGTCCCAAAAATGCTCTATCGGGTTGAGGTCAGGACTCTGTGCAGGCCAGTCAAGTTCCTCCACCCCAAACTCATCCATGTCTTTATGGACCTTGCTTTGTGCACTGGTCCAAATCATTTGGTGGTGGAGTGATTACGGTGCGGGCTGTTTTTCAGAGGTTGGGCTTGGCCCCTTAGTCCCAGTGAAGGGAACTCTTAAGACGTCAGCATACCAAGACATTTTGATAAAAAGACAAGGCGCCTCTAAGTGCAGTAGGCTCTGAGTATTTATTAGGTTAAAAGTACAAAAGCACTCACATTTGGTAAATATGACATGGGCATAGCAAAGATCTGTCTGGAGTCTTCCTATCCGCTGTGCTGAGTGGTTGCAATGGGGACATCCAGTGATCCGCTTCCTGTAGATGTGTCCTTTCGTCTGTGTCTCAGCCTGGTCAGCATGAGATTTCCTGAAGGCAGGGTGTGGACGCAGCGGCTGGTGTCCAATAGAGCGGGTGGTGGGCGGTTACATGTTTCGGAGCTCAGCTCTTCGTCAGACCTCCCCGAAACATGTAACCGCCCACCACCCGCTCTATTGGACACCAGCCTCTGCGTCCACACCCTGCCTTCAGGAAATCTCATGCTGACCAGGCTGAGACACAGACGAAAGGACGCATCTACAGGAAGCGGATCACCGGATGTCCCCATTGCAACCACTCAGCACAGCGGATAGGAAGACTCCAGACAGATCTTTGCTATGCCCATGTCATATTTACCAAATGTGAGTGCTTTTATACTTGTAACCTAATAAATACTCAGAGCCTACTGCACTTAGAGGCGCCTTGTCTTTTTATCTTTATCACTTTCAGAGCAGCTTCTCCTCTCCAGTGCTGCCGAAGTGCAGTGTCTCACCTAAAGCCAGCTGTATTCCATGGAAGCGCCCATACAACAAACCCTTTTACCAAGACATTTTGGACAACTTAATGCTCCTATTTTTGTGGGAACAGTTTGGGGATGGCTCTACCTGTTCCAACGTGCCTGAGCACCAACCAGTGCACAAACAAGGTCCAAAAAGAAATGAACGAGTTTGGGGTGAAGGAAATTGACTGGCCTGCACAGAGTCCTGACCTCAACCTGATAGAAAACTTTTAGGATGAATTAAGAGTGGAGACTGTGAGCCAGGGCTTCTCTTCCAACATCAGTGCCTGACCTCACAAATAAGCTTCTGGAAGAATGGTCAAACATTCCCATAGACACACTCCTAAACCTTGTGGACAGCCTTCCCAGAAGAGTTGAAGCTGTTATAGCTGCAAAGGGTGGGCCAACTCAATATTGAACCGTACAGACTAAGACTGGGATGCCGTTAAAGTTCATGTGTGTGTAAAGGCAGGTGTTCCAATACGTTTGGTAATATAGTTTGTGTGTATATATATATATATATATATATATATATATATATATAGTGAATCTGGCATTTACCACTTGCCTAATGGGTACTTATTACAACACCTTCCTGACCAGGGCCGCACTTTGAATGACAATTGCGCGGTCATGCAACACATTGTCCACACAAATAGAGCTTTCTTTTGGTGGTATTTAGTCCCCATTCACACTAGCGCGACTTGTCAGGCGACTTGGTCGCCTGACAAGTCGCGGTGGGTCGCCTGCCATTGATTAGACCAGGGGAGTCCGCTGGTCACTCGCGATTGTTTGTCGGGAAGGGAGAAACACGCCCCTAGGACACACTTAAACCCTCCCTCTCCAATACAGTTAACCCCTTCCCTGCCAGTGTCATTTTTACAGTAACAGTGCATATGTATAGCACTGATTACTGCAGTAATGTCACTGGTAACCCCAAAAGTGTAAAAAATGTCAGTCAGGGGTCTGATCTGTCCGCCGCAATGTCGCAGTCCTGCAAAAAAAATCGCAGATCGCCGCCATTACTCGTTAAAAAAAAAAACACCAAAAATGACAAAAATCTTTCCCTTTGTTAGTAAATGCGATAACTTTTGCGCAAACCAATCAAAATACACTTTTTGCGATTTTTTTTACCAAACATATGTAGCATAAAACAAATTGGCAGAAAATGTTAAAATATTTAGATTTTTACATTTTTTTTTGGGGAATTTCATATAAAAAAAATGTGAAAAATATTGTTATTTTTGCAAAATTGACGCTCTTTTTTTGTTTATAGCGCATGATCAAAAAATCGCACAGGTGATCAAATACCACCAAAAGAAAGCTCTGTTTGTGTGAAAAGAACTATATAAATTCAGTTTGCGAACAGCATTATGTGACCACGCAATCGCCAGTTAAAATAGCGCAGTGGGGAATTGCAAAAAAATGGCCTGGTCGTTAAGGGGGTACAATCTTCCGGAGCGTAAGTGGTTAAATAGAACTGAATGACTCTTGAATTCTGCACTGGATTTTGCTCTCTTGGCTCGGTACATATCAGAGATTTTTCATCTGCAGGACACAAAACCCCTTGAAGTAAAACAAAGGATTTACAGAACGTAGATCACCACCAAAGCTTCGGATGTATATTACTTTTCACTGCAATAAATTCCAATATCCAAAAGTAAACTTCAATGTAGAAGACCAAAGATCTTTACTACAGAAATGCTGTTTTCATTAGAACAAAGGCGGGGGTTTATGGGCTTCAAGTAAAATAAAATAACATGGGTCAGACAAGTCCAAAAAAAAAAAAAAAAAATGTTAGGCTTGAAAAACTATATTCAGAAAGAAATGTGTGCAAACCAAGGGCAGAATGCTAGGCATGAGAGCACAGCGTGGTCAGTTCTCTAGCCTGCTCTCCTCCAATGATCAGAACTTGTCCTGACACCCCCCCCCTCACACACACACACACACAGCCATTCATTGGGAACATCAACTGCTGGTTCTCCTTCTCCAGCTCTCTAAACTTCTTATGCAGCTGAGAACAGTGGTCATGTGATCATTTATAACAAAGGGGAAAAAAGATATTCATAATGTTTATATACACTATATTACCAAAAGTATTGGGACACCTGCCTTTACACGCACATGAGCTTTAATGGCATCCCAGTCGCAGTCCGTAGGGTTCAGTATTGAGTTGGCTCTGCAGCTTTATGGACCTTGCTTTGTGCAGTGGTCCAAATCATTTGGTGGGGTGGGGATTATGGTGTGGGGTTGTTTTTCAGGGGTTGGGCTTGGCCCCTTAGTTCCAGTGAAGGGAACTCTTAAGGCGTCAGCATACCAAGACATTTTGGACAATTTCATGCTTCCAACTTTGTGGGAAGAGTTTGGGGATGGCCCCTTCCTGTTCCAACATGACTGCACACCAGTGCACAAAGCAAGGTCCATAAAGACATGGATGAGCGAGTTTGGGGTGGAGGAACTCGACTGGCCTGCACAAAGGCATGACCTCAACTTGATAGAACACCTAGTGAAAGAAAGAGACAGGCCAAGGACCCTCAGGCCGGAGGAAAAAGGGCCTTAAGCCCGGAAGTGAGGTGGGCTCTGTCAGACTTTCTGTAGCTTCTAATGCACATTGTGAGAAGCTCACAGTATGCAGTGAAATCAGAGTACGGCTCGGTTTCCACTAACGCGACTTGCTGTGCGACTTGACACATGTCAAGTCGCACAGCAAGTCAAAAGCCATTGATTTCTATCTAGCCCGTTTCCACTGCCGCGACTTGAGTTGCGGCGACTTCAAAAGTAGTTTGTGCACTACTTTTGAGCCGTCTTCAGTGCGACTTCCCTCTATAATTAGGGACAAGTCTCACTGAAAGCCGCAAACAACTTTAGCTACGAAGTCGCGCTAGAAGTAGCACGACTTCGTAGCCGCACTAGTGGAAACCGAGCCTAAGCCATTACTCCATAGGACATGAGCCTATACAATTGAAAGACTGAAGAGAAAGCTGGAGTTCAGCTTTAACCCCTTTGTGCCGGCTCCCCCCCCCCCGACCCTTAAAGGGGTTTGGCATTCCGGGAGGCAGGGCGGTGCTTGTGACCATGTGAGTGCCATGATTGGCTGTCACAGCTGTCACATGATCGCAAAAGTAATTGGGAGCTTTTCCTGAGCCACCGGTCACTGTGCCAGGAGCAAGCAGAGCGCACACCCTTGGCACAGCTCTGTCGGCGCTAATGCACGCAAATATGCAGCCCCTCCACGCCAAAGCCTGGCCGACGAGAGTCCGCATATTTGCGTGTGCTCGTCGCCTAGGGGTTAAGATTTTATACCTGTTTTGGGCAAAATGATGAGTGCAGTTACGAAATTATACATCACTTTGTCTATTCATAGAACCCATGCATGAACACCCTTGGTAAGAAGTCTGCCCAAATTACTATTGTTCCTCCTTGTGATGTGGCAGGGGCTGCCAAAACTTATTACAAAGCCAACAGACATCTGATTTTAATTGTAAAATGTCAATCACAAGCTGTGATGAGCTGTCATGCTTCTCTTCTGAAACCTCTAGAAGACCAACATTTGCCTTAGTTCATGCTCAATGCTCTTCTAAATTAGTTACCAAATTAAAATGTCAGGCATAGTAACATGGGAATCATTATCTGTAAGAAAATGTAGCAGCTTTAATCCCATCTTTAGGAATAAAAGTAAATGTAAAACCAATCACCTAAAACCTCATAAAATGATTAACATGTTATTGCAATTTAAAATGTATTTTTTAATCTTTTTAAATGGGCAGCTTTCAATAAAAGAATACTTTGTGATCCCGCCACGATAACAGGAAGTGTTCAGACACCTGTTGAGGCGTTTCTCAATTTTGCTACCGCATTATCACCCTGTCACAATCTCAGATTACAAATGTTTACATGTTACACAAGCTTGGCCCACCATTTTCATCATCGGGAAACCCACCCTGAAAAATGCCATGCAGCTATGGATGAAGTGTAGGTAGACAGGAAAAATCTGCATTGCTTTGCTAGAAACTTACTTAGATCCCCCAAACATTATATATCATTTTTTTAAGCAGAGGACCTAGAAAATAAAATTGTGGGTGTTGCGATTTTTTTTTTACATATTTGCTGAGCGGTTAAATGAAAATTTTCTGGCAAAAAACAAAACAAAAGTTTTAATGAATTTTAGTGAACATAAACACAATATGTTATGCCAAGTAAATGGATACCAAACATGTCATGCTTTGATATTGAGCATGGCTGGCGACAAAGTATGGTACATTTAATTTTCCATAGGCCAGGTCCCATTCTGTCACTGGGAGTGGACTGGTGGAGAGGCATAGGCTCAGCAATGTCCCTTCTAAATGCAACATACTTCTAGCTAAGGTGTGCAGTGACATGGGGCAAGGACGCTTCACAGAGGAACTCTGTATGTTTTCTGAGGCACCACTATAATGTTTGATTCTCACATTAACACAGTCCCCCGCCTAGTCCCAGGCATTTATGAGCATGCTCCACACAAAATGTACCACCACATGCAGGGTGAGTAAGTCCTGCCCAAAGGCTCCCCGATGGGAAAGGTGGTAGCAGGAGGGGTGATCCAGCGGCTGCACATTGTAGAAAATCAGCTGAAAAACCAATGTAGTCTCAACCATGATCCCAGTATAACCACCTAAATACGAAGTTGTGTGTATATATATATATATATATATATACACACACAGTATCTCACAAAAGTGAGTACACCCCTCACATTTTTGTAAATATTTTATTCTATCTTTTCATGTGACAACACTGAAGAAATGAGACTTTGCTACAATGTAAAGTAGTGAGTGTACAGCTTGTATAACAGTGTAAATTTACTGTCCCCTCAAAATAACTCAACACACAGCCATTAATGTCTAAACCGCTGGCAACAAAAGTGAGTACATCCCTAAGTGAAAATGTCCAAATTGGGCCCAAGGTGTCAATATTTTGTGTGGCCTCCATTATTTTCCAGCACTGCCTTAACCCTCTTGGGCATGGAGTTCACCAGAGCTTCACAGGTTGCCACTGGAGTCCTCTTCCCCTCCTCCATGATGACATCACAGAGCTGGTGGATGTTAGAGACCTTGCGCTCCTCCACCTTCCGTTTGAGGAAGCCCCACAGATGCTCAATAGGGTTTAGGTCTGGAGACATGCTTGACCAGTCCATCACCTTTACCATAAGCTTCTTTAGCAAAGCAGTGTTCATCTCAGAGGTGTGTTTGGGGTCGTTATCATGTTGGAATACTGCCCTGCGGCCCAGTCTCCGAAGGGAGGGTATCAAGCTCTGCTTCAGTATGTCACAGTACATGCTGGCATTCATGGGTCCCTCAATGAACTGTAGCTCGCCAGTGCCGGCAGCACTCATGCAACCCCAGACCATGACACTCCCACCACCATGCTTTACTGTAGGCAAGACACACTTGTCTTTGTACTCCTCACCTGGTTGCTGCCACACACGCCTGACACCATCTGAACCAAATAAGTTTATCTTGGTCTCATCATACCACAGAACATGGTTCCAGTAATCCATGTCCTTATTCTGCTTGTCTTCAGCAAACTGTTTGCGGGCTTTCTTGTGCATTATCTTTAGAAGAGGCTTCCTTCTGGGATGACAGCCATGCAGATCAATTTGATGCAGTGTGTGGCGTATGGTCTGAGCACTGACAGGCTGACCCCCCACCCCTTCAACCTCTGCAGCAATGCTGGCAGCACTCATATGTTTATTTTCTAAAGACTCTGGATATGACGCTGAACACATGCACTCAACTTCTTTGGTCGACCATGGCGAGGCCTGTTCTGAGTGGAACCTGTCCTGTTAAACAGCTGTATGGTCTTTGCCACTGTGCTGCAGTTTAGTTTCAGGGTCGTGGCAATCTTCCTTTAGCCTAGACCATCTTTATGTAGAGCAACAATTATTTTTTTCTGATCATCAGAGAGTTCTTTGCCATGAGGTGCCATGTTGAACTTCCAGTGACCAGTATGAGAGAGTGAGAGCAATAACACCAAATTTAACACACCTGCTCCCCATTCACACCTGAGACCTTGTAACACTAACAAATCACATGACACCGGGGAGAGAAAATGGCTAATTGGGCCCAATTTGGACATTTTCACTTAGGGGTGTACTCACTTTTGTTGCCAACGGTTTAGACATTAATGGCTGTGCGTTGAGTTATTTTGAGGGGACAGCAAATTTACACTGTTATACAAGCTGTACACTCACTACTTTACATTGTAGCAAAGTGTCATTTCTTCAGTGTTGTCACATGAAAAGATAGAATAAAATATTTACAAAAATGTGAGGGGTGTACTCACTTTTGTGGGATACTTTGTATACATACGGTTGTATAGAAGTGGCTAAAGTAGAACGAAGGGCAAAACTTTTTTTTTTTCAATTTGGATAAATGGTGGGTTATAACCCCTGTCAGTTTTTTTGCCATCTGTGCCCCACTGTAAATATTTCCCTTCACTTCCTGTCCCATAGCCAAAACAGGAAGTAAGAGGAAGTTCCTCCAAAGTGAGGAAATCCCAGGGTGTTGCTAGAACCAGTGTTCCCATTAAGATTTTCCCTTCACTACGGTTCTGGTGTCAACCCAAATTTTAAAACTTTCATTTGCTTTCACTTTTGGCGATAATGGCAAAAAAAAAACAAATAGAGAGGGGGAATCTCCCTAACGGAGGCACAGACAGCAATAGAAACCGATAGGTGTTCCAATCCCTCTCCACTCTATCCAAAACTTTATTTATGGGTCCACTTCAAATTTATATTTACCCAATGTGTTAGGGATGTCTTGAGTTTACCAAAAACAAATATACTATTGAAATGTTATTGTAGAGATTACACCACATAATCCAGGTAGGAATTCCCTTCTCTCAGACATCTCAACTAGTTGGCAAAGAGTTGTGTTAATGTGGCACCCTGAGCTGTGACAAAAAAAAGATTAAAAGATTAAAAGAACACCATAATCAGCACATGAAAGAGATGTACAACAGGCCCGCCATTCATATGCGTGAAAACGACCGTACGAGACTTATTCATAATACTAACTAAAAAAAGAAGAAACAGCAGGCTCAGGGGAATGAGGAACAATTTTCTGAAGTTCATAAATTTTACCCAAAGCTACAAGACAATACAATTAGTGACAACCATCCACAAAGGCAACTAGCATGCCAAGGTATCATCAAAAGAGCTGGTGAAAAGGACTTCTGATGCACACAAATTTACATTTGGACTGCCAACATCACAGAGAAGTCTGCCCCACTAGAAACAATAGCTATATGAGAACGAAGCCTATCCATTCACTAGAGACCAGTGACATCACAGAGAATGAACCCTATCCATCACTAGAAACTTGTGTTATCACAGAGAATGAAACCTACCCATTCACTAGAGACTTGTGATATCCCTAAAAATTAAGCCTGTTCATTCACTAGAGATAATAGTTACCGCTGAGAATGCAGCCTATCCCTTCACTAGAGACTGAAGACATCACTGAGAATGCAGCCTATCCATTCACTAGAGACCGGTGACATCACTCACAATGCAGCCTATCCATTAACTAGAGACCAGTGACATCACTGAGCATGCAGCCTATCCATTTACTAGAGACCGGTGACATCACTGAGAATGCAGCCTATCCATTCACTAGAGACCGGTGACATCACTGAGAATGCAGCCTATCCATTCACTAGAGACCGGTGACATCACTGAGCATGCAGCCTATCCATTCACTAGAGACCGGTGACATCACTGAGAATGCATCCTATCCATTCACTAGAGACAGGTGACATCACTGAGAATGCAGCCTATCCATTCACTAGAGACCGGTGACATCACTGAGCATGCAGCCTATCCATTCACTAGAGACCGGTGACATCACTGAGAATGCAGCCTATCCATTCACTAGAGACCGGTGATATCACTGAGAAAGCAGCCTCTCCATTCACTAGAGACCGGTGACATCACTGAGAATGCAGCCCATCCATTCACTAGAGACCGGTGACATCACTGAGAATGCAGCCTATCCATTCACTAGAGACCGGTGATATCACTGAGAAAGCAGCCTCTCCATTCACTAGAGACCGGTGACATCACTGAGCATGCAGCCTATCCATTCACTAGAGACCGGTGACATCACTGAGAATGCAGCCTATCCATTCACTAGAGACCGGTGATATCACTGAGAAAGCAGCCTCTCCATTCACTAGAGACCAGTGACATCCCTGAGAATGCAGCCTATCCATTCACTAGAGACCAGTGACATCACTGAGAATGCAGCCTATCCATTCACTAGAGAATGATGACATCCCTGAGAATGCAGCCTATCCATTCACTAGAGAGAGGTGACATCACTGAGAATGCAGCCTATCCATTCACTAGAGACCGGTGACATCACTGAGAAAGCAACCTATCCATTCACTAGAGACCGGTGACATCACTGAGAAAGCAGCCTATCCATTCACTAGAGAGCGGTGACATCACTGAGAATGCAGCCTATCCATTCACTAGAGAGCGGTGACATCACTGAGAAAGCAGCCTATCCATTCACTAGAGAGCGGTGACATCACTGAGAATGCAGCCTATCCATTCACTAGAGACCGGTGACATCACTGAGAATGCAGCCTATCCATTCACTAGAGACCGGTGACATCACTAAGAATGCAACCTATACATTCACTAGAGAGTGGTGACATCACTGAGAATGCAGCCTATACATTCACTAGAGACCGGTGACATCACTGAGAATGCAGCCTATCCATTCACTAGAGACCGGTAACATCACTGAGAATGCAGCCTATCCATTCACTAGAGACCGGTGACATCACTGAGAAAGCAGCCTATCCATTCACTAGAGACCGGTGACATCACTGAGAATGCAGCCTATCCATTAACTAGAGACCGGTGACATCACTGAGAATGCAGCCTATCCATTCACTAGAGACCGGTGACATCACTAAGAATGCAACCTATACATTCACTAGAGAGCGGTGACATCACTGAGAATGCAGCCTATACATTCACTAGAGACCGGTGACATCACTGAGAATGCAGCATATCGATTCACTACAGACCTTTACTAGAAAGCGGTGCCATCAGTAAGAATGCAGTCTATGAATATGCAGCCTATATACACAACTATTGTGCATTATACATTAATATTATTAAACTAACAACAAAGAAAAAAAATGCAGATTGGACAGATAAAGTAAACTTTTGATTTTCATTTTTTTGTCTTTGGGAAAATGCAAATTGCAGTACTCATTAGACAGAGAACAAGATATTTTTATATTCTTTCTTTGTTCATAAACACAATAAGTGAGAGTCTATTTCTGAATCATTGACTGATTCCTCGCTCTTTGGAAACAATAATTGTTTAATTTGTTTATTAATGACCTTCGTGATAGCTCTGAAAATGCTTGCTCATAGTTTGGCGAGGAAGAAAAATGATCAAAGAAAATGACAGTAAGCACGATTACTTTCTCTTTACAAGGACACAAATAAAGTGGTGGCCTTGTAGTCGAAATGGGGGTGTGCTTAGACAACTAGGATGTAACTAAACATTTGTGAGAATCCTTGAAAAAGAGCTATTCAGCGATGGCCACAATTTACTATCTTTACAAAACAATACAGATAAACCATTCATAAAGTCAGTCAACAGCTACCAAGAAAAAACAAAAAACACTATTGTGCATATACATATTTTGGTATATGTGTTTTGGCTGTGATATAATAAAGAGCAAAGACAAAATGGTTTTAAAAACAATGTCAGGGTTAAGAAAATAAAAACAATTTTAATTATCCTAATTAACACAATCCTAATGATAGCAGAACTATTTTTTATCAAAATTATACTGTATCTCACCTCACACTGCTCAGTCCTGGAGTACTGTAAACTAAAGCCCCGTACACACGTAGCGATTGTCGGCCGTAAGTATTCGGCCGCCGACCGATCGGCCGATTGTCGGCTTGTTAGTATGATGCTTCCGACAACCGACTGCGACTTTTCGGCCAAACAGAATCTGGCGTGCAGGCATTAAAATTTTTGTTGGCCGTCACCAGAACGGCCGATTGTTCGCCAGTCAGTACAGAATTCGGCCGACAAACAGCAGATGAGCAAGACTGGGCATGCTCAGAGAAGAAAAAACACATGGAAAGTTAACCATCACATGACATCAC
Organism: Pelophylax lessonae; assembly: GCF_965119305.1. Classification (NCBI taxonomy): domain Eukaryota; kingdom Metazoa; phylum Chordata; class Amphibia; order Anura; family Ranidae; genus Pelophylax; species Pelophylax lessonae. Next base: position 291,964,421 of record NC_138775.1, on the reverse strand, counting down.
TTCTGCAGTCGGCTGTTGTTGGCTGACAAAATTTGTGTGCAGTCTTTAGCACTTTTCAACCGACAGGACAGCACCGGACAAAAGACGGACGATCGTTCGGCCGACAATCGCTACGTGTGTACGGGGCTTTAGCCTGCAATCCCCTGGGGGGTGGGGACTTGTAAAGGACAGGCTGGGCTCACAGTAACTGGGCAGAATGATGCAAAGTGTAGCTCGAGGACAGTGCTAGTCCAAGAAAGATGTCGAGGACAGCTGGGGTTGCTACCCACCACCCAGGATCCAGTTTCAGAAGCCAATATCAGAGGCCGGCCCCATCACAGTGATGTCAAAGTACAGTCTCAGAGATGTAAACTGAGGGTAACCAATCTGGAATCTGATAGGTAGGGTAAAGCAATAAGCAGACAGATGTTGCCGAAGCTTCAGATGGAAAAATGTTCAATAGTTTACACGAATAAAATCTTCCCTGGAGGAGAACAAGTCCATTACCTAAGGACACTAGCAAAAAGCTTGAGCCTCACAAAGTAGGTGGGTTATATGAGTAGGCTTAAGGCTCCATTCACACCTGAGCATATCATTTTCAGGCGTTTTTTGGGGGGTTTTTTCAGGCTTTTCTTTGGGCTTTTTTCGGGTGTTTTTTTTTTGGGGGCTTTTTTTCCAGGCATTTTTTGGGGGGCTTTTTTCAGGCGTTTTTATGCAGGTGTTTTGGAGGCAGGCATTGACATCTAATAAAAATGCTGATAATCTGCCAAAACAGAAGCTCGTGTACTTTTTTGAGCTTCAGGCGTTTTGCCCCAGTTGACCAAACGCTCAGATGTGAACAGGGTCCATTGAAATTAATGGGATTTTGCTTGTTGGGCATTTTGAGATGAGCGTTTTACAAGCTGAAAAACGCTCAGCTGTGAACAGGGCCTTAGGGGCAGCCCCAGCAAAGTTTTTGTCAGTTTTCAATCACCTGAAGGTAGCAGTATATAACCCATGGTCTATGACTACTAGTCCTATAAGTACAATAAAGAGCATTTTCTTTTAAAGTCATATTTAGGAAAAAAGTGTTTTTTTTAAAAATCGGGACACGAGACATAACTTACATTCAATGCAAAGTGTCCATTGTGTTGGTGCCAGCCATATAAGTAGAAATCCAAAGTCCTCTCTCGCCCCTCCCATACTCTGTAGCCATAAACTTCCAGTGCTGTAGGGGATAATACCAGCGCTGGACCTCTCACAGGCATTCATCTAGAGTGCCAACTATGTCTGCCCTTTCTGTCCTTCTCCATTCACTGAAGCTGGGCTATAGCTTCCATCAATGAAAATGATCTATGAATGGAGGAGGACAGATAAATAAGAGGTCCACCTTTTCCATTCACATAGTGCTTTTCACTCATAGAAGCTATAGTAGTTTCTTTGAATGGAGGAGGTGGGCGGAAAGGGCGTGCATTGTCGGTACTCTGGATAAGTACCTGTCACAGGTCCAGTGCTGGTATTACTTCCACAGCATTGGAAGATTACAATGGGGTATAAGAAGGGGACCGAGGACTGCGGATTGCCACTATTACAGCCATCACCAGTACAATGGCCAGCCACAATCAGAATAAATGTAAGTAACATACTGCACCTTGTGGTGATTTTTTTAAAAACTTTTTTCCGAATAGTGTTTATTATTATTTAATCAATACATGCTGATCCTGCCAAAGTTGGTGGTCTGGGTCGCACCAATGGTCTTCAGTCAAAAATGGGATAAATAAGAGGAATGTTCGGTGGAGATCACCACTGAAGATAGTAGGTAATTTTTTTTTTCTTCTAAAGCTGTCCATTAGAGCTACAAGATTCTGGATAAAATGAGAATCACAATTTTTTTGCTTAGAATAAAGATCTCGATTCTCGGTGTAACATCATTTTTCACATTATACCGAGAAATTGGACCAACTGTACTGTTTAGTTTTTTTTAAATTACTTTAAGTGCCGGTTCACACTACCGCGGCATGACTTCGGGGGCGACCTGTGAAGTCCCGTGCACCGCGACTTCGGCGCGACTTGCACGGACTTCATATAATGAATGTCAAATGCAAGATGTCGCCCCGAAGTAGTACAGGAACTACTTTCTAAGTCGGAGCGACTTGAGTCGCTCCTATTAGAACGGTTCCCGTAGCACTGCATGGACCGCGACTTGTCAGGCTGACCAGTCGCCTGACAAGTCGCGGTAGTGTGAATGGGCACTAAGTGTATTAAAAGAAAAAAATACTGCGTTTGAAAGATCGCTGCGCAAATATTGTGTGTCATAAAAGATTGCAACGATCGCCATTTAATTCTCTAGGGTCTCTCTAAAAATATATATATATAGTGTTTGGAGTTCTAAGTAATTTTCTAGCAAAAAATACAGAAAAAGGATCATGAGCTTTTTTTTAAGCTCTTAAAACGCTCATCTCTGAAGTATCAAAAAGCCCAACAATCAAAAAACCATTAATTTCAATGGCCCCTGCTCATATATGAGCATTTTGTGGCCTGAAGAAAAACATCTGAAGCTCAAAAAAGTACTTAAGCTTATTATTTGGCAGATTACAAGTGTTTTTTGTTAGATGTCAATGCCTGCCTCCAAACACCTGCAAAAAACGCCTGAAAAACGCCTGGAAAAAAACACCAGAAAAATGCCTGAAAAGGATACGCTCAGGTGTGAATGGAGCCGAAGTCTTTAAGACAGGGGTGGGGAAGTCATCTGGTCCGGCCCCCCGTGCAGCTGAGTCTTTGTGAGAGGTACCCACAGCAGTACCCGCCTGAGTCAGCAGTACCCACAGCAGTACCAGCCAGCAGTACTAACCAGTAGTACCAGCCTGAGCCAGCAGTACCAGCCAGCAGTAAAAAAAAAAGCCCCATTGAAGTCCACGTGTCGGGCGCCCCGCATGTAGATCAGGGGGCCGGACGCATGGCTGGGGGGGGGGAGGGGGCGGCGCCCCTGCGCCCCCAATGCACCAGCCACCACTGTTTACAACCCCTTTCATTTGTAATTTCTTGTTCTGAATAAAAACAGATTTTAAAAAAGGTTGCAGGCAGTGTCCACTCAGATGCTGAACTACAGGTCCCAGCAAGCTTTCTGCTGCAAGTCTGCACCATCAGATTGCTGACCCCAGGTGTCAATCTCAGCAGCTATCATCCTCACTGACATCAGGATGAGAGACAAGATTACTGGATGTGAAACAGATACATTCATGATTTAAAGCCTCAGTTTCTAAGGCACCCTGCCAGTAATTGATACACTCCTCTCCCACTAAATGACATGTGTATGGAGTGTGCACCAGGTGATGTATGTAGCTCATATAAAGTCAGCCCAATCCATTTCTTCTCGGCGTAATAGCTCGATCGCTCCGGTGTTAAGTATCAGCCAGAGGACACGTGTGATCTCATGCATGCTTGCACACGCAAAGTGTGCCATTTCATTTGCTTCCCCGCGAAGACAGCTCTTACAAATCTCCAGACCTTTCAACTAGATTGATGGGCTGAGTGAGTCCGATCCATTACGAGAGGCGGTAGTGCGCTTTACATAGAACAGAGAGGCCACATTTTTCCTGTATTAAACCCCCAAGTAGAGTTATAAAGGATGAACATGACAAGTAAAAGGCCTTCACGGTCACAGTTCTCACTTGGCGAAGCAAGAGGGCCAAATGCACGCAGCACTGCAGGTGTTGTTTAAAAGCTTAGGACTGGATTTTCATATGGACACTTCTGATGCAGTGGGGGCTCTTAAAAAGGTGGAAGTGTTGTAAATTTTTCTACTTACACATTTAAAGAAACTAAAAGAATTAAAAACTGCGGTATCCTCATGTAATAAATCATCTTAGCATAAAACATCATTTTTTAGCACAGCGAAGTTTCAAATAAAATTCACTGAGAAGGCACTTTTTAAATTCAGTCACACAACCAAACTAGAGGTGCACCAAATGGAAATTTTGGTGCCGAAACCAAAACCGAAAATGCAGGATGCACTTGGCCAAAAACCGAAACGTACAGTTTTTAACCACTTTAGGACTGCTCACGTTGCTGCTAATGCAGCATGGTGGCAGCCCTGTGTCCAGCGACGTAGACCTACGTCACCAGATTCCACTGGACCTCTGAAGGAATGCTGTGGTATCTTGCACCAAACCGTCAGTAGCATATACTTTAAGTTCTGTAACTTGCAAGGTGGGGCCTCCGTGGATTGGACTTTCCAGCACATCCCCCAGATGCCCGATTGGATTGAGATCTAGAAAATTTGGAGGCCAAGTCGAAACTTTAAAGTTGTTGTTTTGTGTCTAACTTTTTTTGAATTCATCAGACCAGGCCATCTTCCTAAATTGTTTCATGGCCAGTTTTGATGCTCACGTGCCCATTGTAGGCACCTTTGGCTGTGGTTACAGGTCAACATGGGCACCCTGACCGGTCTGCAGCTACGGAGCCCCACTTACAACCAATTACAATTCACTGTGTGTTTTGACACCTTTCTATAAGAACCAGAAATAACTTTTTCAGCAATTTGAGCTCCAGTAGCTCTTCTATTGGATCAAACTACACCGGTAGACTTTGCTCCCCAATGAGCCTTGGCCACCTATGACTGTTTCGCTAGTTTGCCAGTATTCCTTCCTAGGACCACTTTTGGGGTCCTGACCACTGCAGACCGGGAATATCCCAAAAGAGCTGCACTTGAAATGCTGTAACCCGGTTTTCTAGCTATTACAATTTGGACCTTGTCAAAGTTGCTCAAATCCTTATGCTTGCCCATTTTTTTAAGCTTTCAACACATCAACTTCAGGGACAACATCTTCACTTGCTGCCCAATATATCCCACCCAACTTTCAGATGCCATTGCAACAAGATAATCATGGCTATTTACGTTACCTTTCAGTGGTCTTAATGTTTTGGCTGACCGGTGTACACTTTTACTTACACTTTAGGAAATTTAGCCTAAGCATGGAAGGATAAGTCCATGCTAACCACAGTGTTGCCAATATAGAACCTCAGGAATCCGCAGTATAAGGAGCTCTATAATTTGTGTGCATGACGTATATTCTTCTCCAATTACAGGGCAGACCATAAAACAACGGGAGACGGTAGCAGCCATTAGATGTGGTTTGCATTGGTTAAATTGCACCACGACGGCTCAGGAACATAAAGAAGCTGGAAAGCAGCTCAGATAGGTCCTGAATTATCTGTTACAGCTGTAGTCTGTAATTTCAATCAAGAGGCTTTCAATTAATAAAACATTCAGCTTCGGTCCAGCAAAAACAAACAAACAACTGGCAATCAAATGCAAGAAGTACTAAGAAACCAAGGGCTTCCACACCAGCCTCCGACTCACATGCTATCTTAGCCAGTGGCTTGTGCTGCTTAAAAGAAGATCCTGGGAAGGGCAAAACCTCACTAAGGTAAATCCAGATGTTTATACTGAGCGTTATTAATGCCAAATACCAAACTAAGGCCTACAAACCCTCATCCTGTCCAGAAACGCAGTGACTAATACAGTGTGTACCAATACCAAAAATTAAATACTGTAATTAGACTACAACTGCCACTTTAAAATACTCACAAATATAGTATGTGCATTTATGCATATATATATATATATATATATATATATATATATATATATATATATATATATATGTACAGTATATATATATACACACATATACATATACACATATATATATATATATATATATATATACACACACACACATAAATATATATAGTATCTCACAAAAGTGAGTACACCCCTCACATTTTTGTAAATATTTTATTCTATCTTTTCATGTGACAACACTGAAGAAATGACACTTTGCTACAATGTAAAGTAGTGAGTGTACAGCTTGTATAACAGTGTAAATTTTCTGTCCCCTCAAAATAACTCAACACACAGCCATTAATGTCTAAACCACTGGCAACAAAAAAGAGTACACCCCTAAGTGAAAATGTTCTAATTGGGCCCAATTAGCCATTTTTCCTCCCCGGTGTCATGTGACTCGTTAATGTTACAAAGTCTCAGTTGTGAATGGGGAGCAGGTGTGTTAAATTTGGTGTTATCGCTCTCACTCTCTCATACTGGTCACTGGAAGTTCAACATGGCACCTCATGGCAGAAAACTCTCTGAGGATCTGAAAAAAAGAATTGTTGCTCTACATAAAGATGGCCTAGGCTATAAGAAGATTGCCAAGACCCTGAAACTGAGCTGAAGCACGGTGGCCAAGACCATACAGCAATTTAACAGGACAGGTTCCACCCAGAATAGTCCTCGCCATGGACGACCAAAGAAGTTGAGTGCACGTGCTCAGCGTCATATCCAGAGGTTGTCTTTGAGAAATAGACGTATGAGTGCTGCCAGCATTGCTGCAGAGGTTGAAGGGGTCAGCCTGTCAGTGCTCAGACCATACACCGCACAAGAAAGAAAAGATGATGCACAAGAAAGCCTGCAAACAGTTTGCTGAAGACAAGCAGACTAAGGACATGGATTACTGGAATTTTTGTTTCCAGTGGTTTAGACATTAATGGCTGTGTGTTGAGTTATTTTGAAGGGACAGCAAATTTACACTGTTATACAAGCTGTACACTCACTACTTTACATTGTAGCAAAGTGTCATTTCTTCAGTGTTGTCACATGAAAAGATAGAATAAAATATTTACACAAATGTGAGGGGTGTACTCACTTTTATGAGATACTGTATGTATATATATATATATATATATATATATATATATATATATATATATATATATATATTTACATATATGAGCTAAACGATTCTAGATAAAATGAGAGTCACAATTCCTTTGCTTCGAATAAAGATCCCGATTCTCTCACGATTCTCGGCGTAACATAAACTTGAACATTTTACAAAAAATTGGGCTAACTTTACTGTTTAGTTTTTTAATTAATTAAAGTGTATTTTTCCCAAAAAATTGCATTTGAAAGACCACTGCACAAATACAGCGTGACATAAAATATTGCAACGATCGCCATTTTTTTCTCTATGGTCTTTTCTAAAAATATATATATATATAATGTTTGGGGGTTCTAAGTAATTTTATAGCAAAAAATACTGATACAGAAAAAGGCTCAAGATCGAGATTGCAACTTCTAATGAAGCTCTAATATATCTATATATATATATACAAACCCGATTCCAAAATAGTTGGGACACTGTACAAATTGTGAGTAAAAAAGGAATGGAGTAATTTACAAATCTCATAAACTTATATTTTATTCACAATATAATATAGATAACATATCAAATGTTGAAAGTGAGACATTTTGAAATGTCATGCCAAATATTGGCTCATTTTGGATTTCATGAGAGCTACAAATTCCAAAAAAGTTGGGACAGGTAGCAATAAGAGGCCTGAAAAGTTAAATGTACATATAAAGAACAGTTGGAGGGCCAATTTGCAACTTATTAGGTCAATTGGCAACATGATTGGGTAAAAAAGGAGCCTCTCAGAGTGGAAGTGTCTCTCAGAAGTCAAGATGGGCAGAGGATCACCAATTCCCCCAATGCTTCGGCGAAGTTGAAGTTCTCATCATCTACAGTGCATAATATCATCCAAAGATTCAGAGAATCTGGAACAATCTCTATGCGTAAGGGTCAAGGCCGGAAAACCATACTGGATGCCTGTGATCTTCGGACCTTAGACGGCACTGCATCACATACAGGAATGCTACTGTAATGGAAATCACAACATGGGCTCAGGAATACTTCCAGAAAACATTGTCGGTGAACACAATCCACCGTGCCATTCGCTGTTGCCGGCTAAAACTCGATAGGACAAAAAAGAAGCCAAATCTAAACATGATCCAGAAGCGCAGGCGTTTTCTCTGGGCCAAGGCTCATTTAAAATGGTCTGTGGCAAAGTGGAAAACTGTTCTGTGGTCAGACGAATCAAAATTTTAAGTTCTTTTTGGAAAACTGGGACTCCATGTCATCTGGACTAAAGAGGACAAGGACAACCAAGTTGTTATTAGCGCTCAGTTCAGAAGCCTGCATCTCTGATGGTATGGGGTTGCATGAGTGCGTGTGGCATGGGCAGCTTACACATCTGGAAAGGCACCATCAATGCTGAAAGGTAAATCCAAGTTCTAGAACAACATATTCTCCCATCCAGACGTCGTCTCTTTCAGGGAAGACCTTGCATTTTCCAACATGACAATGCCAGACCACATGGCAGCATCATGCTGTGGGGGTGTTTTTCAGCTGCAGGGACAGGACGACTGGTTGCAATCGAGGGAAAGATGAATGCGGCCAAGTACAGGGATATCCTGGACAAAAACCTTCTCCAGAGTGCTCTGGACCTCAGACTGGGCCGAAGGTTTACCTTCCAACAAGACAATGACCCTAAGCACACAGCTAAAATAAGGAAGGAGTGGCTTCACAACAGCTCCGTGACTGTTCTTGAATGGCCCAGCCAGAGCCCTGACTTAAACCCAATTGAGCATCTCTGGAGAGACCTAAAAATGGCTGTCCACCAACGTTTACCATCCAACCTGACAGAACTGGAGAGGATCTGCAAGGAGGAATGGCAGAGGATCCCCAAATCCAGGTGTGAAAGACTTGTTGCATCTTTCCCAAAAAGACTCCTGGCTGTATTAGATCAAAAAGGGGGCTTCTACTAAATACTGAGCAAAGGGTCTGAATACTTAGGACCATGTGATACTTCTGTTTTTCTTTTTTAATAAATCTGCAACAATGTCAACAATTCTGTGTTTCTCTGTCAGTATGGGGTGCTATGTGTACATTTATGAGGAAGAAGAATGAACTTAAATGATTTTAGCAAATGGCTGCAATATAACAAAGAGTGAAAAATTTAAGGGGGTCTGAATACTTTCCGTACCCACTGTATATATATATATATATATATATATATATATATATATATATATATATATTAAACGTAGGCTGATTTGTTTATTTTACAATGACTGTCTGTTGTAGTCTAAAAAAAAACATTGGTTCATTTTCAGTATTGAGCGAATAATACAATTAAGTAACACTATATTAAACTGTGTATCTAATCCTCAAAACAAAAATTTAAAATATTGCAGCTTACCAGTCCTTAGATGCAGGGACTGCATTCATTTTCATTTTTCTAGCGATCATAACAGTCTTAGGGTGACAACGCTTACTAAATTTACTCCGATCTCTGGTGGAACAGTGATGTCACCCTTGGACAGGGAGTGTGTAAGAACTACTGATATCTGATATCCATAACATAAGAAGAGAATGTTGTGTAGTTCCAAGAAGTGAGCTGGTCAGAGCTGATAATATATGCAAGGATTTACTAAAGGCAAAGAGACTGAGCTCTTTGTAACTGCAGTAGCTCCAGAGCTTGGTAAATGAGGTAAAGCTTCACTTTACAAAGAACACCCAAGCACATGCAATGAAAATGAAAAGAAATATATTTTTTTATATAAAGTATTTTTGCTTGCACATTATTGGATGATGGAAGTCAGTAGAGCTTATTGTCATTTACTAAGCTCTGGAGCAAGTGCATCTTAGCGAACACAGTACACAGGGATATGGGAAATTATTATTTTTTCATTTTACATGACCACACCCACACAGGTTGAACTGGATGGACTGGTGTCTTTATTCAACCTTACCAATGATGTAACTTGCAAAGTATGGCTTACTGCCAGAAGTGTATAAACAATACAGGGATGTCTTGTTGCCAGAACTGCTGAAGGTTCTTAACAAGGCTTAAGCTCCCAGATTCTATGAAGGACGCTTGTATTATTGTGCTACCAAAACCGGCAAGAATTCATTGGTTCCGGAAACTTATCGTCCCATATCGCTTCTGAATTCGGACGTTCACATTTTAGCTAGAGTCCTGGCAATGAGACTGAGCAGGGTAATGCTGGGACTGATCCAACCAGACCAGTCCAGTTTCATTCATACTAGGTCCACTGCGATACATTTAAGGAGACTCTTAAATATGTAGCTACCATCAGATAACCCTGGGAAAAGAGCCTTATTGTCACAAGGCGCTTCTGACAGCGTTGAGTGAACATACCCGTGGGAGATGCTGGGTTCATTTAGTCTCAGCAATAGATTCATATGATGGGTGAAGTTACCATGTCCTGCCCCAAGGGCCTGCATAAAAATTAAGGTTTCAGAAATGTTTTCACTATTTATGTTTTCAATATTTGCGTTCCCTCGACGCTAAGGGGTTAATACAATGAATTAACATTGCATTAAAACCTAACTCCAGCCAAACCTTTCTGCCTGTTTTTTTGTGGAGCAGACAATGGTTACGGTACGTCAGGTGGAACGCAAGCCGGAAGCACCGCTCGCCACTCTGCAGAGAGGACGCGCAGCCCGCACAGCTGACCGCTGACAACCGTCTTTTTACTTGTATACTTTACCTGCTTTTAAAACCCACATTGTGGGTAATAAATAACTTTAATATACTACACCATCTGGAGCTTTTTTCCCTTCCTCCATATTTACCTGGTTCTTACCCGGGTGTGAGGAGGAGCCTGATACCAGTCCACAGGAAACTAAAGGGGAACCCATCCCAACCCAGGGGGCAATTAAGGAGTAATTTACAAATCTCATAAACTTATATTTTATTCACAATATAATATAGATAACATATCAAATGTTGAAAGTGAGACATTTTGAAATGTCATGCCAAATATTGGCTCATTTTGGATTTCATGAGAGCTACAAATTCCAAAAAAGTTGGGACAGGTAGCAATAAGAGGCCTGAAAAGTTAAATGTACATATAAAGAACAGTTGGAGGGCCAATTTGCAACTTATTAGGTCAATTGGCAACATGATTGGGTAAAAAAGGAGCCTCTCAGAGTGGAAGTGTCTCTCAGAAGTCAAGATGGGCAGAGGATCACCAATTCCCCCAATGCTTCGGCGAAGTTGAAGTTCTCATCATCTACAGTGCATAATATCATCCAAAGATTCAGAGAATCTGGAACAATCTCTATGCGTAAGGGTCAAGGCCGGAAAACCATACTGGATGCCTGTGATCTTCGGACCTTAGACGGCACTGCATCACATACAGGAATGCTACTGTAATGGAAATCACAACATGGGCTCAGGAATACTTCCAGAAAACATTGTCGGTGAACACAATCCACCGTGCCATTCGCTGTTGCCGGCTAAAACTCGATAGGACAAAAAAGAAGCCAAATCTAAACATGATCCAGAAGCGCAGGCGTTTTCTCTGGGCCAAGGCTCATTTAAAATGGTCTGTGGCAAAGTGGAAAACTGTTCTGTGGTCAGACGAATCAAAATTTTAAGTTCTTTTTGGAAAACTGGGACTCCATGTCATCTGGACTAAAGAGGACAAGGACAACCAAGTTGTTATTAGCGCTCAGTTCAGAAGCCTGCATCTCTGATGGTATGGGGTTGCATGAGTGCGTGTGGCATGGGCAGCTTACACATCTGGAAAGGCACCATCAATGCTGAAAGGTAAATCCAAGTTCTAGAACAACATATTCTCCCATCCAGACGTCGTCTCTTTCAGGGAAGACCTTGCATTTTCCAACATGACAATGCCAGACCACATGGCAGCATCATGCTGTGGGGGTGTTTTTCAGCTGCAGGGACAGGACGACTGGTTGCAATCGAGGGAAAGATGAATGCGGCCAAGTACAGGGATATCCTGGACAAAAACCTTCTCCAGAGTGCTCTGGACCTCAGACTGGGCCGAAGGTTTACCTTCCAACAAGACAATGACCCTAAGCACACAGCTAAAATAAGGAAGGAGTGGCTTCACAACAGCTCCGTGACTGTTCTTGAATGGCCCAGCCAGAGCCCTGACTTAAACCCAATTGAGCATCTCTGGAGAGACCTAAAAATGGCTGTCCACCAACGTTTACCATCCAACCTGACAGAACTGGAGAGGATCTGCAAGGAGGAATGGCAGAGGATCCCCAAATCCAGGTGTGAAAGACTTGTTGCATCTTTCCCAAAAAGACTCCTGGCTGTATTAGATCAAAAAGGGGGCTTCTACTAAATACTGAGCAAAGGGTCTGAATACTTAGGACCATGTGATACTTCTGTTTTTCTTTTTTAATAAATCTGCAACAATGTCAACAATTCTGTGTTTCTCTGTCAGTATGGGGTGCTATGTGTACATTTATGAGGAAGAAGAATGAACTTAAATGATTTTAGCAAATGGCTGCAATATAACAAAGAGTGAAAAATTTAAGGGGGTCTGAATACTTTCCGTACCCACTGTATATATATATATATATATATATATATATATATTGTAACAGGAAGTCAGCTAAATCTGGGAATGTAGTCACAGGAAGGAGATACATTTCTACCTGATTTAGAAAGTCCATTAATTAATTTAGGGTGTTGGCTACAGAGCTAGCCAGCAGGAAGTTGAAAGGCCTTCACCTGTTCAGAATGAGGGAGTTAAGGCTCTATAATTTGTTCAGAGAAATTCCTATTGTTGGCTGCCTCCAGAAGCTGCATCCTGAAGCCATGTGGGCTGGGAGCAGGAGGACAGTCAGCGTGTGCCTCCCGACAGGATGTGTGGGCCTGGGAGAAGACCCCCCGGAGTGATGTGTGCCCGGGACGGTAACCAAGGGTAAATACGTCTCAAAGGTGAGAAGACGAACTGTTGATGTGAAAGAAACAAAAGGACTGTGTTGCCCTGTGAAGCTATTATAAAAGGACTATTGAGTGTCCGCTGTAGGACAAGGAAGTCTGCCCGACGGTAGGTTGGAGACAGACACTTAGGCAGGTTCCAGTTGTGAGAAGGTAGCCGCCCACAGAGGCAAGGATTTATTTTCTGTTTTATTTTATTTTGGATGTTTTGCTGCATACAGCCTGGTGAAGAAAACACCATTTAATAAACCACACTGTTTGTTTGCAAGCACTTGTCGGCTACCTCTCTGGGAAAACGCACCCCCCAAGGGGTCATCCACACCCGCCACCGAGCTAATCCCTCACATATGGTGGAGGTATGCAGTGGGCAGAAGCGAAGATCCCTGCAAGGAAGTGCAAATGTTTGATGAACTTTGTCTGGTGCATGAGATTGCACAATCTATGTGTGCAGGAGAGAAGATCCTGACAGAAAAAAAAAAAAAAAGTGTTTTAAAGAGACAGGGGTCTCAAAATTTTTTGATGAACTTTGTTGTGTCTGGTGCAAGTGACTGCACAAACTGTGTGCGCAGGAAAAGAGATCCTGCAAGAGAGAGAAAAACTACATGTGTTGAAGAGACAGTGGTCTGAAAATTGTTTGCTGGACTGTGAAAAATTTGTTTGTGGAGTTATTGAAGATGGGGCGGTCCAAACGCCTGAAAAATGCAAAGATAGATGAAATGAGAGACCGGATTCTATGGATGGAGGGGATGTTGCCGTCTGAACCAGCCCCATCCATGCCTAAAGAGAGTCTACTAAAGAGGAAGGTTGTTGTCCCTAGCAACACTGATGAAACTGCTATGGAGACGCAGTGTGCTCAGATGAAAAGTAAACTCAAAATGGAGGAGATGTTGAAACATCTGATTATATCAAATGCAGCTCAACAGCAGGCAAATGCGGATTTTCAGCAGAGCTTTGCAGCTCAACAAAAGGCTCATCAAGAGAGCATGGCAGGCTGGAAACAGAGACGCCAGCAGCCAATGGAGGCCATCGGTTTGGAGGAAACCGAGTATGTGTGCAGGGCTGAGTTGGATGCCTTGCAACGGAAAATGGAAGAAAAGGAACAAGCCTTGGAATTGCTTAAAATGGAGCATAGAAACTTGCAGGAAACGAATGAACTACTCAAGTCTCATGTGTCACAGTGGGAAGAATCCACTGCTCTTCTTTTGGTCGAGTTGCAAAAACGCAGAGAGACTATAATGGAGAAAGATACCATCCTCATGGAAAAGGAAAGTGAAATTCAGACTTTGCAGAAGCAAAGTATGGTTGATATGTTGGAGTTGCGTAATCAGCTGGAAAAAAGTCTTCAGTGTTTGGAAGTTACAAAAATAGACCTGCAGGAGTCGCAGGAACAGAATGTCGCTCTGAAAACGACATTGTCTCTCAGCGACAACGAGAAAAGTGAAAGAGAGGCTAAATTACTGAGTACTGTGTATGAGCTCACTACTTTGAGCAATGTGGTAAATGAATGGCGTGCGGACTGTGAAAGTTGGAAAGGGGAAGCCCAACGTGTCCAGCAGCAGTTAAAGGAGAAAGAAGCCTGTGTGGCAGAATTACATTCTTATTCCCAGATGCTAGCCAATGAGGTGAAGGCTCTTATGCAGGGAAAAGGAGATTGTGAACATAAGAGGGAAAAAGTAGAGGCACAGCTTCTGGAATCGCAAGTCAAGGTGTCAGAAGGTGACCGATTGTGTGCTAAGCTGTCAGAGAAGGCAAACCGACTGCAGGTTGAGTTGGACAATGTTACAAATCAGCTTTCTCAAGCAGACAGCAAATCTAGAGAAATTGCGGAAGATTTTTCTATCTTGGAATCGCAGCTGCAAGACACGCAGGAACTCTTACAGGAAGAGAGGTGTCAAAGGCTGAGTTTTAGCACAAAGCTCAAACAAATGGAAGATGAGAAAAATGGCTTCCTGGAACAATTAAAAGAGGAGGCGGAAGCAAAGAAAAACCTATCAGAGCAAGTCGCAACATTGCAAGCTCAGATAGCGGATATGAAAAAACGCATGGAAGAAAGCGTTGGTTCATTACAGTGTGTTGAAGATGTGAAAAAGAAGTTTGATCAGATGCTTGGTGAAGAGAAGACTGTGTCTGCAAAATATGCAGAAGAACGCGCACGTGCAGAAACGGAGGTGCGTGATAACGAGAGCAAAGCCCTGTTCTTGGCTCGCTCTTTGGAGGAAGCTCTAGAGTGTAAGGCTGAACTAGAAAGTGTTAAACAGCTGCGTACAGAAATGGAAGAATTGGTCAGCTCCAAGGATGATGTTGTGAAAAGCGTTCAGGAGCTAGAAAAGTCTAAGCGAGCCTTAGAACAGCAAGTAGAAGAGATGAAGATTCCGTTGCAGGAACTGGAAGAGGAATTCCAGGCAACAGAGGATCTGTCCCAAAGAGGGGATAGTGTGCCTGATGCAGTTTTTAAAAGGATCAGTGTTTTGGGGTCTGTCCTGAGTGAGCCTCAGAAATGTGACGACATGTGGCTTGAATCACCCCTTTGGAATAAACCGTTCCTTCAAAAACTTCAAGCATTGGAAAATGTATCATTAGAACTTCAGCAAACAAAGGAGCTGAGTAAGAAATGTGGTGATTTCTCAGTTCAGGCTGAAAACCTAGTGGAGAAAACTAAGGCTGTTGGTGAAAACGTGAAGCAAATGAATAAGTGCCTTTCAGGGAGTGTTTCCAAAATGGAACTGGTGAAAGACGGGTGGCAGAAGTTTGATCGTGATCTTGAGATGCATTCCATGTGGAATTCAGATAGAGAAAAAGAACTAGGTGACCTTGAGCGGTCAAATAGTTCAGCAGAAAGTGCATTGAAGAAACCTGTAAAAGAATGTGTTGCAGTTCCATGCTTCTTCACTGATGCAGAGAGGAGGTCTATAATGGATACCACCCAGATCGCTGGGTTCAACTGTGTTGTTGCCTTTGACCCCTATGTTGGTGGAAGGAAAGTTGATGATGTTCTGGTTGGCTACTTCTGTGAAGAGTTTGGCAAGAAATATAAACTGAATATCAAATCAAGTAGTAGGCCTTTACTGCGACTCGCTCAGGAGGGCGAAAAGTTTAAGAAGTTGATGAGTGCAAATGCTTCAGATCTGCCTATGAATATGAAATGTTTGAATGATATTGATATCTCTGGGAAAAGGAACAGGGGTCACTTTGAAGAAATGTGTGACAGCCTGTTGTCTCAATTGGAAAATCCTCTGCACAGCATCTTAGAGCAAGCAAAGCTCAAGAAGGAAGATCATTCCCTTTTACAACAAAAAGTCAATGATTGTGTACAGCTGTATGGAGAGGCAACTCAAGTCACAGAGGGATGTCAAGAGTCCCTACTTGGAACAAAGCTTAGTGAAGCAAAGGTTCTCAAAGTTTTGTGGAAAACATTTATGGATTGCAGAGAGAGGCGTCTTAAGAATGTTGAAGACATTAAGACTAGCCCAATTGAGTTGCCTATGGATCACGGTCCTCCATGGTGGATTGGACAGACGGTTATGAGGGACAAGCTGTCTGACATTTATGAGAAAGCTGTCAATGAAGATGACAGAAACGAGAAGGAGCGAAATGATGCCAAAAATGCAGTTGAAGAATGTGTATATGAGATGAGAGACAAACTGTGTGGCATTTATGAGAAATCCGTCAATGAAGATGACAAAACAGTTTCATCCGGAAGCTTGAGGATAATAGGAGGCTTATCAGTGAGTCAGCAGTGCTTGACACATGCGTGCCTGGAAATCTGTGTCCCAACCCTAGGGTTGAAACAAGAGGGGGGGGTATGTAACAGGAAGTCAGCTAAATCTGGGAATGTAGTCACAGGAAGGAGATACATTTCTACCTGATTTAGAAAGTCCATTAATTAATTTAGGGTGTTGGCTACAGAGCTAGCCAGCAGGAAGTTGAAAGGCCTTCACCTGTTCAGAATGAGGGAGTTAAGGCTCTATAATTTGTTCAGAGAAATTCCTATTGTTGGCTGCCTCCAGAAGCTGCATCCTGAAGCCATGTGGGCTGGGAGCAGGAGGACAGTCAGCGTGTGCCTCCCGACAGGATGTGTGGGCCTGGGAGAAGACCCCCCGGAGTGATGTGTGCCCGGGACGGTAACCAAGGGTGAATACGTCTCAAAGGTGAGAAGACGAACTGTTGATGTGAAAGAAACAAAAGGACTGTGTTGCCCTGTGAAGCTATTATAAAAGGACTATTGAGTGTCCGCTGTAGGACAAGGAAGTCTGCCCGACGGTAGGTTGGAGACAGACACTTAGGCAGGTTCCAGTTGTGAGAAGGTAGCCGCCCACAGAGGCAAGGATTTATTTTCTGTTTTATTTTATTTTGGATGTTTTGCTGCATACAGCCTGGTGAAGAAAACACCATTTAATAAACCACACTGTTTGTTTGCAAGCACTTGTCGGCTACCTCTCTGGGAAAACGCACCCCCCAAGGGGTCATCCACACCCGCCACCGAGCTAATCCCTCACAATATATATATATATATATATATATATATATATATATATATATATATATATATATATATATATTAAACGTAGGCTGATTTGTTTATTTTACAATGACTGTCTGTTGTAGTCTAAAAAAAAACATTTTCAGTATTGAGCGAATAATACAATTAAGTAACACTATATTAAACTGTGTATCTAATCCTCAAAACAAAAATTTAAAATATTGCAGCTTACCAGTCCTTAGATGCAGGGACTGCATTCATTTTCATTTTTCTAGCGATCATAACAGTCTTAGGGTGACAACGCTTACTAAATTTACTCCGATCTCTGGTGGAACAGTGATGTCACCCTTGGACAGGGAGTGTGTAAGAACTACTGATATCTGATATCCATAACATAAGAAGAGAATGTTGTGTAGTTCCAAGAAGTGAGCTGGTCAGAGCTGATAATATATGCAAGGATTTACTAAAGGCAAAGAGACTGAGCTCTTTGTAACTGCAGTAGCTCCAGAGCTTGGTAAATGAGGTAAAGCTTCACTTTACAAAGAACACCCAAGCACATGCAATGAAAATGAAAAGAAATATATTTTTTTATATAAAGTATTTTTGCTTGCACATTATTGGATGATGGAAGTCAGTAGAGCTTATTGTCATTTACTAAGCTCTGGAGCAAGTGCATCTTAGCGAACACAGTACACAGGGATATGGGAAATTATTATTTTTTCATTTTACATGACCACACCCACACAGGTTGAACTGGATGGACTGGTGTCTTTATTCAACCTTACCAATGATGTAACTTGCAAAGTATGGCTTACTGCCAGAAGTGTATAAACAATACAGGGATGTCTTGTTGCCAGAACTGCTGAAGGTTCTTAACAAGGCTTAAGCTCCCAGATTCTATGAAGGACGCTTGTATTATTGTGCTACCAAAACCGGCAAGAATTCATTGGTTCCGGAAACTTATCGTCCCATATCGCTTCTGAATTCGGACGTTCACATTTTAGCTAGAGTCCTGGCAATGAGACTGAGTAGGGTAATGCTGGGACTGATCCAACCAGACCAGTCCAGTTTCATTCGTACTAGGTCCACTGCGATACATTTAAGGAGACTCTTAAATATGTAGCTACCATCAGATAACCCTGGGAAAAGAGCCTTATTGTCACAAGGCGCTTCTGACAGCGTTGAGTGAACATACCCGTGGGAGATGCTGGGTTCATTTAGTCTCAGCAATAGATTCATATGATGGGTGAAGTTACCATGTCCTGCCCCAAGGGCCTGCATAAAAATTAAGGTTTCAGAAATGTTTTCACTATTTAGGTGCACCCCTGCCCCCAATATTATTTGCATTGGCCATCGAACTATTAGCCGCAGCTATTCGGCAGTCTGATATCATCTGTGGTTTTATTAGTGGAGTCCGGAGTGAAAACATTTCCCTATATGTGGATGACACCTTGCTGTTTCTTGGGGACAGAAGCAATTCCTTAACTTCCCTCATGACACTTAGGGTCCTTTCACACGGGCGGTCGGGTCCGTATGTCCGTTTTTCATCCTATTTTTTTGCGGATGAAAAACTGACATAATGCATGTCAATGGGATTGTGGATGTCAGCGGATAGTCATCCGCTGACATCCGATTTGGGTTTTTTCCAATCAGTTCCGTTTTTTTTGGAACGGAAGAGAACCCTATTTTTCTTCCGGAACGGACGCAAAAGCGGATGTCATCGGTGTCAGCGGTGTCATCTGCTGACAACCGCAATCCCATTGACATGCATTATCTGGGATGATAAACGGACATACGGACCGGATGACACAAGTGTCAACCGTGTCCGTAAAAAAAAAAAAGGACCCTAATACAAACCTTTTGCTCATTTTGGGCCTTGTTATCAATTGGGACAAAACTGTCTTATTCCCCTTAGATGACCCCAACCCGTCCATACCAAGAGAGGCTCAGCAAATTAACCAGTTGCCGACCATCTGCCGCAGTTTTACAAGGTGGCTCGGCTGCACGAACCGACGTAACTATACATCAGTCGTGCGCGCGCACCCGCCGTCCCCGCGATGTGCTGATTCAGTTTAGAACCGATCAGTCATCAAGTCCAGGCCAATGATTTTTGGCCTGGACCTGGTGGTCGGTTCTGATCAATTGCAGAGCCTCCTGTACCTGTAATGTAAACACAGGTACAGGGAAATGATGCAATCCTCTCTCCCTGAGCCTGGTCATTTCATTAAGGGGGTAAATAAAATCTTCCAGTCCATAAGTGGTTAAAAAACATGTAAAGTGCACAGTCTATTTGCCTTTAGTAAAGCCACCCCATAGTCTTGGGACCGGCTGTAGAGTGCAGAGGACAAAGGACAGCACTGGATATGATCAACAGCTATTTTGTTTGCATCTTTTGTTAAAAAAAGATATAACAAAATGTTTCCAATGGTATATTTAACGGATCAAAAGGGAGTAAACAAGAGAAGTTTATTGGTAGGGTTTACATGTGTTTTAAGAGCACTAGTCTAAGCATGAAAACATAAGTCCATATTAATCACAGTGTGACTCCAATGTTGCCAATATAAAATCTCAGGGATCCTCATTATAAGGAGCTCTGTGATTTGTGTGCATGAACTGAATTCATCTCCAATTGCAGGGAAGGCCATTAAAACATCAGGAGAATGCAGCAGCAATCAGATCTTACTTGTATTGGTTGAATTGTACCAGAACGGCTCAGGAACATGAAAAGAGTCTGCAAAGCAGCAAAAATTTGACTTAAACAATCAGTTACAGCTGTAATCTGTAATTTCAATCAAGAGACCTTCAATTATTAAAACATTCAGCTTTGGGCCAGCGAAAAACAAACAAACAAACAAACTGGCAAAATGCAAGAACTCAGGAACCAGGGCCTTCACACACCAGCCTCTGACCCCAATGCTGCTTAGCCAGTGGCCTGTGCTGCTCTGGAGAAGATCTTGTGCAGGCCAAAACCACATTAAACCCAATCCAAATGTTAATGGTGAAAAAGATTAACCCCTTGGAGCCTAAGCCTTTTTCTGACATATGTTGCTTACAGGTTAAAATCAGTATTTTTTGCTAGAAAATTACCTAGAACCCCCAAACATATTTTTTAGCAGATTTTTCTAAAAGACCCCAAATCCCTCCTTTGCACCTAAAAGCATTCAAAACACCAAGTTTGGCTGTTTTGAATGCTGTAATCTTTTTTTAAATCTGGGGCCTTTAAGGCTCCAGTACCCCGGAAGTGATGTCATGACATCGCTTCTGGGTTTTTACATCTAAGACCCGATCAGAGCTGAATTCGGCTTTGTTCGGGTCTTCGGCCAGCCAGCGGACATAGCGGCTGGTCGCTTGGGTCTCCCGGTGGAAGGGGAGACCTGGGCGAGCCATGGAAGGTGGACATGGCAGCTGGTCGCTTGGGTTTCCTTCTGGAAGGGAGACCCGGGCGAGCCGTGGAAGGCGGCGGGAGGGGGGACGTCCCTTCCTGCTCCTTGTAATGACAGGCGAGCGACTGCTCAGCTACATCGGTTGTCATTACAAGAAAGCCGACCGTCGGCTCTAAAGATGGGTGCAGCCTCTAGCTGCACCCATCACCCCAGGAAAACCCCTTCAATCCAAGGCCGCATATTTGCGTTCCCTCGACGCTAAGGGGTTAATACAATGAATTAACATTGCATTAAAACCTAACTCCAGCCAAACCTTTCTGCCTGTTTTTTTGTGGAGCAGACAATGGTTACGGTACGTCAGGTGGAACGCAAGCCGGAAGCACCGCTCGCCACTCTGCAGAGAGGACGCGCAGCCCGCACAGCTGACCGCTGACAACCGTCTTTTTACTTGTATACTTTACCTGCTTTTAAAACCCACATTGTGGGTAATAAATAACTTTAATATACTACACCATCTGGAGCTTTTTTCCCTTCCTCCATATTTACCTGGTTCTTACCCGGGTGTGAGGAGGAGCCTGATACCAGTCCACAGGAAACTAAAGGGGAACCCATCCCAACCCAGGGGGCAATTAAGCGCGAGTGGTCCTAATGCTATAAGGCATATAGGACCCATTGGATCTGGTAAGTGATTTAATCTACCCACAAACACGGTGAAACGAATCGATGTCACAGAATTTATGGATACACACTTTGAGCACCTGCACTTTTGAACCTATTGGATATATACAGTCACAAAGGACTTTGAACATATGAACATTTTGAGCACAACAGTCACTTATTTTGGACTTTATTATATGTGATTAGTCACTATTCATCCTTTGATTTCTTATATTTATTGATTTTATTTATTGATTCATTTATTAATTCATTATTCATAAAGTCACTGATGTAAACTGGGGCACATATTAATTTATTAGATAAGTGAGCTACTATCTGTTTTTGTAAACATCATAAGTTTATTCAGCAAGCGCTGTAGATAGCCTTTTGTGTTAAGGCTATTAATTGCACGGGCCTTTAGTGTTTAGGAATGGGGTGGATAGGACAAATAGTGGGACGTTTTTTACGAAAAAGAATGCATCAGGGTAAAAAAAAAAAAAAGTTACACTTTATAACCACTTTAAATCTCAGTAATTATTAAATATGCGGATGGGAAGGGTAGGATGAATTAGCTGAGCACACAGGTGCAAAAAAAGAAGTGCACTTTGCCTAAAAGTGCCATTTCTTAACCACTTGCCGACCAGTCACTGGGACTGTACTACGGTAAAGTGGCTCGATTCCGTCCAGCGACATAGACTTCGCGCGCCGCCGGAGGCTCGCTCCAGCTGTTTTCAGACACAGCGGGAGTCGGGCTAGGGGAGGAGCAGCGGCGACCGCCGCTGCTCTTCCCCGATCGTCGGGGAATCGAGTTTTGTTTACACAAGCGGGCGGATCTCCTAAGTGACAAACAGTGACAGATTGCAGGGTTCAGCATAGCTGAACATGCGATCTGTCCCTGTGTCACTCAGTCACCTCCCCCCACACATGTTAGTAAGCACCAGGCATACATTAACCCCTCCCTCTCCAATAAAATTAACCCCTTCCCTGCCAGTGTCATTTTTACAGTAACAGTGCATATTTATAGCACTGATTACTGTAGTAATGTCACTGGTACCCCCAAAAGTGTCAAAAATGTCAGTTAAGGGTCCGATCTGTCCGCCGCAATGTCGCATTCCCACAAAAAAAAATTGCAGATCGCCGCCATTACTCGTTAAAAAAAAAAAAACACCAAAAATGACAGAAATCTTTCCCTTAGTTAGTAAACGCAATAACTTTTGCGCAAACCAATCAAAATACGCTTATTGTGATTTTTGTTTACCAAACATAGGTAGCAGAAAACAAATTGGCCAAAAATTTTTAAAAAATTTTGATTTTTACATTTTTTTGGGGGGGAATTTCATATAAAAAAAATGTGAAAAATATTGTTATTTTTTAAAAATTTATGCTCTTTTTTTGTTTATAGCGCAAAAAGTAAAAATCACACAGGTGATCAAATACCATCAAAAGAAAGCTCTGTTTGTGGGAAAAAAAGGACGTAAATTTCGTTTGGGTACAGCATCGCACGACCGCGCAATTGTCAGTTAAAGTCGCACAGTGCCGAATCGCAAAAAGTGGCCTGGACGTAAGACAGCAAAATCCTCCAGTGGTAAAGTGGTTAAATCTCAGTAATTATTAAATATGCGGATGGGAAGGGTAGGATGAATTAGCTGAGCACACAGGTGCAAAAAAAGAAGTGCACTTTGCCTAAAAGTGCCATTTCTTAAAAAAATGCTTGCGTTAAAAAAAAAAATGAATATGAATGAAGATAGAGCTGCATTAATTTGTGTATTTAATATCTGCCTAAATTTCAGCATTAAATGCACTTTTCCATTCCCCAAGTGTGTAAACATAAAGGTCTGTTAATAATCTGCTTAATCAGCTGTTTTAAAAACACACTCATTTTCCCCCAACATGCAGCCTAAGCAGACTAAACAGCACTGGCACTAATATACAAATGTTGACTTCTTTCTCAAAAGTGAGCAACAAAATCCTCATCTCCATCTCTATAAATTTCTCTTGGCCAATGATATGCCCAGAGAGTGGTGTCGCATGACCGTATGGACACAGGTGTCTGATATGTCCAGGCTTTAGCTTCTCTTTGCTGTGCAAGGGACAAGATGGTATTGCCAATGAGAAAACCACAGGACAGACCGAAGCAGAGTTTTATGCAAGCTATAAGCTATATAGTTTATATTTGAAGACGTTTTCTGAAAACATGAAAACAGAAAGATGAAGTGGAGTATTGGATCCCGCGCTATGGTTATATAATATGGCTGCTGCCTACCTCAGAAATCCCACAGAAGCCGGTTATACAAAGAGGTATATAGGGAGAGAGGTGTAGATGGCGCGGCCTCTTTCTAATGTGTAATTATCATGAGAAAATAATAAATACAAAAATATATAACTCAAAAAATGCTTTACTGTTGGTAATATCCCCTCAAACGTGTCCTAGTGTGTTAAACGCCTACCGTTACATGAAATACACCATAATGAAAACAAGAATAAAGTGTAAACCTGCTTAATGTGCAAAAATGCGTATTTAGGGAGTCAACGGAAATTCAGAATCTTTTTATGGAATCAGTAGGTCCCAAATATGACTAAGTGAAGTTTCTTTATGGCTCACTACTCCTGGCTGCTCTAACTTTAATTTGAATTTAATCCCCTTTTTTCACTAACCTCCTCCCCATTTATTTTCCACTAATCTGGAGTTGCTGCTGAATGATCAAGGACCAGAATGCTATAGATCATGACTATTAATGGGATTGAGGGGGTGGGCTCACTGTGCTTCAATACTCATTGGTGCTTAGCACCCCTCTAATAGATGTTAATGGATATATATATAGAAGTAAATTGGTCCGTTTATTTAGTAATATAGGTCCATATAACACATATTCTATTTTTTTTTTTCTATGTGCGATATCCTTGTATTACATACAAGAAGTTCCTTTATGTCAAAGTGACTACCATAAGTATTGTTGATTGCATATTTTTTTGTGTTCCAGTCGGTGGCGGCCCATCCATTGGGGGTGCAGGCCCCTATCCATGTGTCCAGCCACCAAACTGACTCTCCTCCCAGCCAATCAGGAAGAGGGTTGAAGAGAAGCGATCTTACTGACCAGTGGCCAGGAACAGGCAGAAGACACACGGCTGGAGGAGAAGCACAGCGGCTCATGGCTCAGCCATCCAGCACTCCCCGGCTCAGACAGGAGGAAGAAGGAGGTAAGGAGGCAGGCTTTTTGGGGGGGGGATGTGTTGCCTGCCGACCGACCGACCGTCCATCCGACCAAACCCTCCCCAGCTGAGTTACCGAGCACCAGCCGCCACTGGTTCCAGTACAGTTCTGTGCAGACAAAATGCAGCATGTTCTACCTTTTTTTTCTGCACCAGAAACTGCACCAGTATGAACTAGGGCCATTGGAATACATAGAAAACACTGTGCATGCATTTTTCATGCAGAATTTCATGCAGAAAACAAAACACTGGTGTTAACTAGAACTAAGCTGATTGGAAAAAAGCCAATGTGGTACCAATATTTAAAAAAGGGCCGAGATATATCCCGGGTAACTATAGGCCGGTCAGCCTAACATCAGTAGTCTGAAAGATTTTGGAGGGGATGTTAAGGGACCACATACAAGACTTTAGTAATGAAAATGGAATTATTAGTAGTAATCAGCATGGATTCATGAAAAATCGTTCTTGCCAAACCAATCTATTAACCTTCTACGATGAAGTGAGCTGCCACCTAGATAAAGGAAGGCCTGTGGATGTGGTGTATCTGGACTTTGCAAAGGCCTTCGACACCGTTCCCCACAAACGCTTACTGTACAAACTAAGGAAGGTAGGTATGGACCATAGGGTGAGTACCTGGATAGAGAACTGGCTCCAGGGGTGAGTGCAAAGGGTGGTGATTAATGGGGAGTACTCGGATTGGGTGGGTGTGGAAAGTGGGGTCCCCCAGGGTTCTGTCCTGGGACCAATCCTGTTTAATTTATTCATAAATGATCTAGAGGAGGGGATATCGAGTAAAATCTCAGTATTTGCGGATAATACTAAACTAAGCATGCCAATATCTTCTGGGCAGGATGTGGAAACCTTACAAGCGGACCTGAACAAAATTATGGGGTGGACAACTACATGGCAGATGAGGTTTAATGTTGAAAAATGTAAAGTAATGCACCTGGGTGCCAGAAACCAGAAAGCAAGCTACTCACTGGGGGGGGGACCTCTTGGTGAGTCTAGGATGGAAAAGGACCTGGGGGTACTGGTAGACAACAGGCTTGGCAGTGGCATGCAATGCCAAGCCGCTGCAAGCAAAGCCAACAGAATACTGGGATGTATAAAAAAAAAGGGATTCACTCCAGAAATAAAGAGATTATTCTCCCGCTCTACAAGACTCTGGTCCGGCCACATCTGGAGTATGCTGTCCAGTTCTGGGCACCGGTCCTCAGGAAGGATGGGCTGGAATTGGAAAGAGTCCAGAGAAGGGCAACAAAAATAATTAGGGGAATGGAGGACATCAGCTATGAGGAAAGACTACAAGCACTGAACTTATTCTCTCTGGAGAAGAGACGATTGAGGGGGGATATGATATCAATGTACAAATACTGTACTGGCGACCCGAGCATAAGGAACAAACTATTCAGAGAAAGGGAATACAATAAGACGCGTGGCCACTCACTAAAACTAGAGGAAAGGCGGTTTAACCTTAAAGTACGTAGGGGGTTCTTCACTGTCAGAGCAGTAAGGATGTGGAATTCTCTTCCGCAAACAGTCGTATCAGCAGGGAGCATCGATAGTTTCAAAAAACTATTAGATGAGCACCTTAAAGACCACAACATACAGGGGTATACAATGTACAACATACAGGGGTATACAATGTACAACATACAGGGGTATACAATGTACAACATACAGGGGTATACAATGTACAACATACAGGGGTATACAATGTACAACATACAGGGGTATACAATGTATGGTTAACAGCAAACACACACATCATAGGTTGAACTGGATGGACTGATGTCTTTTTTCAACCTCACTAACTATCTAACTATGTAAGCCCCCCATTACACTGATACAACTTCAGGTATGCGATTTACAAATTGTATCTGAAGTAGCATCTAATGTGTTTCTATGGCAGTGTCTTAATAGGTACGATTTCAAGAAGTGCGATTTGAGAAGTAGTTTATGTATTACTTTTTCAGGATTTCAGCACAATTTTACTGCCAGAGACTATAATGTAAATTGTGCTGTAAATCATACCTGTGTCTATATCAGCACTTCTTGAGCCTGAAAGAAGGTAAATATTAACCCTTTACTAGTTAATCTTTTGTTCATAACATCACTGTTCCTCCCTGTGACATGAACAGCCCCTGTCACTGAAGTAGCACTGAAGTCATATCAAATAGTTACACATCTCACAGAAGTAGTGGTAAAGTAGTGGTTTAATCGCACTATCGTACCCGGTGTGACCGCAGGCTAAAGGATAAACCAACAAGACCAGTCAACAGACTGGGAGCAGACAGTTTGGGATTGATTTACTAAGACTTGAGAGTGCAAAATCTGGTGCAGCTGTGCATGGTAGCCAATCAGCTTCTAACTTCAGCTTGTTCAATTAAGCTTTGTCAATAAAACCTGGAAGCTGATTGGTTTCTATGCAGAGCTGCACCAGATTTTAAACTCTCCATTTTTAGTAAACCTCCCCCTTCTGTCTAACCAGACCAACATTATGGTGGGATGCTGCCCACCCTTTTTTTAATAGTGTGATGGTAAATCTCTTCTTTTTTTTTTCCATTCAGCATGTGTGGATTCATGTGTTGTGGAATAGCACAGTACTAGGATTCTTTAAATGCAAAGCACAGAACAGTAATGACTTTGTGAAATATGCATAAATTCTAAAATCATTCTATACAATAGAAGATAAATGTTTAAAAGATGCATACACAAAATAGGACTTCCCACATCATTTGCCTTTGTAGTGTAAAGGAGTAGCTTAAAGTGGTTGTAACCCTTAAAAAAAAAAAAAAAAAAAAAAAAAATGTTCCTTTAACCGCTTGCCGACTGCTCACAGTATATTTACTGCGGCAGTCAGCCCCTCACAGGCAGAGTGACGTAGGTCTACGTCGCTCGCCTGTGAGGCTCTGGGGAGCGAGCGCGCGCCCACGGAGGCGCGCTCCCGCTCCCGCGCGGTCACGGACCCCCCCGCGCGTGTGACCAGCGGACCCAATGTCCGCCGGTCACTCGCCGATCGGCGGGGGAGAGGGAGAATGTCAGGCAGCTTGTGTAAACAAGCCACCTGTCATTCTCCTCGCTGTAAAAACACTGATCACATGGATCTACTATGTAGATCCGTTGATCAGTGTCCTTACAGCTCAAGCCACAGCCAATCACAGTAGAAAGCACGCCCCTAGGGACACACACAGCCCCTCCCTCCCAAATAAAGTTAACCCCTTCACTACCAGTGTATTTTTACAGTAACAGTGCATATTTATAGCACTGATTACTGTAGAAATGTCACTGGTAACCCCAAAAGTGTCAAAAATGTCAGTCAAGGGTCCGATCTGTCCGCCCCAATGTCGCAGTACCGCAAAAAAATCGCAGATCGCCGCCATTACACGTTAAAAAAAAAACACCAAAAATGACAGAAATCTTTCCCTTTGTTAGTAAACGCAATAACTTTTGCGCAAACCAATCAAAATACGCTTTTTGCAATTTTTTTTACCAAACATAGGTAGCATAAAACAAATTGGCCGAAAATTTTAAAAAATTTTGATTTTTACATTTTTTTTGGGGAATTTCATATAAAAAAATGTGAAAAATATTGTTATTTTTGCAAAATGTACGCTCTTTTTTTGTTTATAGCGCAAAAAGTAAAAATTGCACAGGTGATCAAATACCACCAAAAGAAAGCTCTGTTTGTGGGAAAAAAAGGACGACAAATTCGTTTAGATACAGCGTCGCACGACCGCGCAATTGTCTGTTAAAATCACGCAGTGCCGAATCGCAAAATACCCCCTGGTCGTTTAGCAGGAAAATCCTCCGGGGCTTAAGTGGTTAACTTCCTCGCATCCGCGCTACAGCCTATATACGGCTGCAGCGCGGACTCGAATTTTCGGGAGGCCGTTTTTAAACGGCCTCCCAGAAGCAGGCTCCCCGCGCGCTCCCGCGAGCGCGCATCGGGGAGAATCTGTGTCGGCCGTGTCCCTTGGACACAGCCGATCACAGATAGTGGTGAATGGCCAATCACAGCGGCCATCACCACGTGATCGGACCATCCAATGAGAGATGATCTCATATGTAAACATATGAGATCATCTCTCATCGCCGGCGCTCCTTCCTCACACGGAGCCTGCAGTGTGAGGAAGGAGGGGGAGCCGTCAGCCGCCGGGGACACACAGCAATGTAATCAGGGCACTGATCACCAGTGCCCTGATTACTAAAAGGTAAAAAAACATACACAAATTGCCACCAACAGTGCCCACAGTGCCCGCCATCAGTGTCCCCCATCAATGCCCACAATCAGTGCCCATAGTGCTGCCAGTCAGTGCCCATCAGTGCCTGCTCATCTAGGCACTGATGAGAACTGACTGGCAGCACTATGGGCACTGAGTGTGGGCACTGATGGTGCTGCCCATCAGTGCTCATCAGTGCCGCCCATCAGTGCCACCCGTCAGTGTCCATCAGTGCCATCCGCCAGTGCCCATCAGTGCCGCCTCTCAGTGCCCATCAGTGCCGCCCGTCAGTGCCGCCTCTCAGTGCCCAGCAGTGCCACCTCTCAGTGCCACCTCTCAGTGCCCAGCAGTGCCACCTCTCAGTGCCCAGCAGTGCCGCCTATCAGTGCTCATCAGTGCGGCATATTAGTACCTCCTCATCAGTGCCCATAAGTGCTACCTCATCAGTGCCCATAATTGCCACCTCATCAGTGCCCATCAGTGCAGCCTATCAGTGCCCATCAGTGCCGCCTCATCAGCGCACATCAGTGAAGGAGAAAAATTTATTTTCAAAATTTACTCGCAGAAAATAAGAAAAACTTTTTTTTTTTTTTTTTTTTTTAATTTTCTGTCTTTATTCTTTTTTTTTGTAAAAAATAAAAAACCCAGAGATGATTAAATACCACCAAAAGAAAGCTCTATTTGTGTGAAAAAATGATAAAAATTTCATATGGGTACAGTGTAGCATGACCGCGCAATTGTCAGTCAAAGTGTGACAGCGCTGAAAGCTGAAAATTGGCCTGGATGGGAAGGGTGTTTAAGTGCACAGTAGGCAAGTGGTTAAAGCATGATAAATAGCATAGTGCTTCTGCAGTGTAATTTGTCCCATGCTATGCTGTAAAATACCTAGTTGATCCTGCCTGTTTCTGTGTGCTCTGTGTGTGCTGACAACAGTAATCATGGCTGCTGAACCATGATATCCATGATACCATGGTCAGTTTATGACATAATCTATCTCCTCCCCACCCGCCGCTATTCTGCTGAAATATCTAAAACAAAGACAGGTATCCCCCCCAGTTTATAAAGATATAAGTTACAGTGTGTGTTTTTTGAAAATGATAATGCTAAATACCTTCTCTCACACCGCTGCTGTGCAGTCACGTGATCTCCCCCGGCTAGCTGCCTGATGTAAGAGGGAAATCTCAGCCCCTCCTGCTGCTTATAGCTTGTAGCCTAGAGATGCACCGAAATTTAGGCGGCCAAAACATATAGTCCGAAAATGGTGTTTTCAGCAATTTGCCGAAAAAGGGTGCCGATAATGGCGCAGAAAGTGCACGGAATTTTGGCCCGATTTGAATGCGCTTATAGTGTGTTTTTCATCGATAACGTGACTCGAAAAACGCATCAAAACATAACACAGGTGCATTATTAATGCGTTATTGATGCATTTTCAATGCATTTTAACAGGGAGGTGCGTTTCTGGTGCGGTGAAGACACTAAATTAGTAAAGGAAAATCCCAAATTTTGGGTTGTCCCTAGAAAAGTAATAGAAGAGAAACAAATCTTCCATTGGAGAAATTAGTTCTGGTGACATGGGGGTCCTCAAGAAATTCCCTTAACGTGCAGAGATTTCTCACTTCCTGTTTGGATATGGGACAGGAAGTGAAGGGAAATCTCTAGGACACAGAAAACCCAGACAGGGGTTATAACTCTCCCTTTACTTTACCCAAAATGAAAAAATAAGTTTTGCCTATATTTCTACTTTAGGATAAAAAGCCTGTGTGCAGCTCCCCCCTCAGCCCCATAATACTTATCTCTAGATCCAGCGATGTTGCACGAGAGACTCTGGTTTTTCGGGACTAACCTCCTCATTGGCTGAGACAGCAGCGCTGCTCCCGTTGCCGTTGCTGTCAAAGCCAGTGAGCCAATGAGGAAAGAAAGGGGGCGGGCCGTAGCTCTGTATCTGAATGGACACTGAGAGTAGCGGCTCGGCTCGGGCGCCTCCATAGCAAGCTGCTTGCTGTGGGGGCACTCAACAGGAGGGAGGGGCCAGGAGCACTGATGAGGGACCCGGGAAGAGGAGGATCCGGGCTGCTCCATGTAAAACCAACTGCACAGAGGAGATAAGTATGACATGTTTGTTATTCCTAATGAAGAAAAAAAAATGACTTAAAGTGTCAGCTACCCATAAGAATAATGCTTACAGCATTTTCTAGACTCACAAACAATCAGCAATTTATACTACACTGCCCGCTTTTCTAATAGTCATCACTGAAACATCAGCCTGAAACT
This sequence comes from Pelophylax lessonae, assembly GCF_965119305.1. Lineage (NCBI taxonomy): Eukaryota > Metazoa > Chordata > Amphibia > Anura > Ranidae > Pelophylax > Pelophylax lessonae. The sequence goes on along the minus strand of NC_138775.1, from coordinate 291,933,606 downwards.
TTTTCCAAATGTAGTAGATGTATATATTTAGCTTAAAAAAATAAATAATTGGGCTTTTTTCGGGCTTTCCTGGGGGTAGAGTAGGCTTTCGTACCTGCTCCCCTTGGGGGTTGCCCCTTAGCTGTACCAATTAGGGTTCTATGCAACGTTTATGTGTCTTCCCTCCCTCTCTTTCCTTCCCCTCACCATCCCCCTTTTTCTTTTTCCTCTCCCTTTTCTCCCTTATTGTTTTGCCTTTATTACACTTTCCTTGGGACGGTGGTAATCTGGGGCTGCCCTGCCTTAGTTTATGGGTTCCCTTGGTTTCCCGGGACCATATCAGGCTGGGGTTGATTGGGGTGGGGTGGAAGTATTCTCTGATGTCTGAATTTCATTTTGCTCGCCCCTATACCCCCCATTATGTTCTCACGTTTTGCATGGCAGCTCGTTTATATAACTGTGGACTTTTTTTACGCTGTCAGTTTATATCACTGTTGCCTATATTTGGGCTCCCTCCCTTGCTTTTTTCTTACTTATACTGTTGTATTTTATTGCAAAATCTTTCTAATAAAAATGATTGAAATAAAAAAAAAAAATTAATAAATAAAGGCTTTCCTGACTACTTTACAAAGATGACAAACAGCTGCTGACCCGCAGAAAGTTATCACCACCCCATCTGTGAATAGGGAATTCCTCCCCCTTCTATCCAATACAATTTTTACACAAGCTTTAAATCAGCAGTTAAGCAGTTGTGAAGGCCCCATCTCCCAGTAATTACCTCCACCGCATAGTTGTACAAACAGATAATTAATTGTAATTAATTCTACACTGAATTAAATATAACTGTCTTTTTGCTTCTAGGTCTCATTATTACCTGCAAAAGCAGAATGAAATATTTTCATGACACCTTTTCCATTTATTCATATTCACAAAATTGAAAAGCACAATAAACACAGGCAAAAATACAAATAAATCCAAATACGTTTAACTCACGAACACAAACTAAAAGTACGAGGCAGTCATATTCATATCCTCGTATTCTGGTGATGTGGGAGCATCTCCTGTTTATCCCTTTGTAATATAGGGCATTAATTCTCAAACATACCCAATGCAGACTCCTCTCACTCATATAGAAAGTTGGATTTATCAAAATGTCAGTGCTAAGAAGTTTAAAATCGGACGTGTGAGGCATTAATAGGATTCAAAGAAGACTGCATGGTGCAGATTGCGGAAGCAGTCTAACCCTCCACACTAGCAGTGAATTTCACTGTTATAAGCAAATATTTTTACTGAAAGACATTGTGTAGACACTGTGTATTGTTGTAATTAGCAGTGATTGGCCACAGCTAATCACATGGTACAAATGGGCTGTGATTGGCCTGGTCTGTACCATGTGATCACTGTGACCAATCACAGCTTGCAACACAATTGCATAGAATGGATGGCATGAAAGGAAGCCATTCATTGTTTACAATTATAATGTGATCTGCTGTGATTGGTCAGTGCAGTTATCAGTCATCCTCTGTATCCAATGACACAGGGGGTGACAGATCACTCCGGAGAGTAGCCCGGTAGGGGAACGAGAGGCGCGTTCTCGTGGGGACATCATACAACGTCCTCCCAGAACAATAGGGTTCCTGCCCGAATGCCATTTTACAGGGGCACTGGCAGGAAGCAGTGCCAGTTAATCATAGATTCAAGATTACTGCCTTTAAAAAGATCTATGAGCAAGTTGTGATTCTAAATATTTACTTAATTCTTTACAAACAGTAGATGCAATTAAGAACAAGCCCATGTGTAATTGCTGGCACTGTGGAGACATTAATTCTAAAAGCTCACAGCAGAAGCAATGGAGTTGTTTCAGTATTCCCTGTTCTCCTCTCTTAACAGTAACTCAGCAGACAAGGTCCCACTGCAACCACCAGTGATTCAGCAGTTCAGCTCTCCCTACTGCCCCCACCCAGCAGTGGCTCAGCTCCTCCTGCTTTCCCTATCCAGCAATGACTCACTGCTACTCACCTCACCAAACAGTGACAAAGCAGCTCAGCTCATCCTACTGCCCCCTTCCCAGCAGTGAAGTAGCTCAACCTCCCCCTTTCCTTTCTAGCATTAATTCAGTAGCTCAGCTCACCCTCCTAGCAGTGGCTCAGCAGCTTAGCTCACCCTTTTATCCTCCCCTAGAAGTACAGTATATTAGCAGCGCATCTCTGCTAGCCGGTCATCAGCTCAGCTCTCCCTGCTCCTCCTGGCAGAACAAAAATTATATAGTCTGTAGAACAACAGGGGATGTGGACAGCTGAGCCCACCAGGAAACAGCTGTGCAATTCTGGCTGTGGCAGTACCAAAAATTTTTGGGGCTGCGATACATTTTCAGGGGCTGCTTATAGGCACTAGATGGAGCCATCATGCAGAATAATGGCGAGAAATTTCTGCTTTATTACTTTGCAATGTCTGTATTTACAAAGGTCAATGAGGGCTTGATTTAAAGCTAAGTTACTGCTTGTTAGGAATAAGTAAATATCTGAAAGTCCATAGTCCATATATTGGACGAGTCTTGAATGAAATGGGTTGAAACGCATAGGCACCTTATGACATCATTAAGTTCAGATCCCTGTCCATTGCTGTGATCCGTTTTGCATTCTAACTTTGTCAGTGCTTTTGCTGGAACGCTTTTAAATAGTGCTGGGTCACTATGAGCATGTGAGTTTTTTGGTTTTAATTTTACATATTCAAGAAATTTTAAAAACAGCATTTCACTATTGTGAGCTTTTCTTCTTTTTCTGGAAGCATTAAATATTGCATATTTCAGCTTGGAAAACTATAGAAAGGAGGAGCTGTGATTCCCAGGTGTTGCAGTGGATTCATTCAAACATGCTTTGAACTGCCTATAATTTGGAGGTCAATATTCCAAGGTGTGCTTTATTCCCTTAAAGTGGAGCTCCACCCAAAAGGGGAAGCCCCGCTTGTTTGCTTCCTCCCCCCCCCCCTCTGCTGCCATATTTGGCACCTTTCGGGGAGGGGGTGGGTACCTGTTTTTGACCCCACTTCCGGGATACCTCGCCGCAGTCCTTGCCGCAGGAAGTTTGGCCCCCCTCCTGCTTCCCCTGCTGCTGGGCCATTCAGAAAGTGCAGCACGCTTGGCGCATGTGCAGTAGGGAACAAGCTGTGAAGCTGCAAGGCTTCACTGCCAGTTTCCCCGTACAAGGAATGGTGGTGGCAACACCCGAGAGGTGTTTGAAAAATCAGCTAGGGGTGCCGACATCGCAGGACCCCTGGACAGGTAAGTGTCCTAATATTAAAAGTCAGCAGCTACAGTATTTGTAGCTGCTGACTTTTAATTTTTGAAAGGGAGGGGAGGTTGGAGCTCTGCTTTAAAAGGAACTACACTGCATCTGAGCACCACAAACCAACATCCCTATTTTAATCATTTTTGATATTCAACATAAATTCCCCCAATCCATCCATGTCTTCATGCTTTATCTTGCTGACAAATCACTTTGAAATACACCCACCCAGCATTTCTGGCTGTGGCCATCTTGAGTTTGGGCAGGTGATTCATGTAGCCTTTATTTTCTGGAATACATCTGCCCTTAGCTCAGACATGCAGGCAGGAGGATGTCTTTAGCTAAGAAACCCCCCCTCTCCCGAAGACTCCTGGGATGAATAACATAATTTGCCTAGGCATGAAATCCAGGAAGTAACTGAAGAAATGTAAAACAAAGTTTAAAACAAACAAATAAAGTATGCCTTCCTATCTATTTACTAATGCTAGCATCATAATGATTAAAATTAGCTGAGAGGATGAAGTTCCTCTTCAGGAATATATTTATGCATGTGAATTTATGAAAGGTTGTGCTCCTATATAGCGCTTTATTAATTTTTTGAATAATATAATAAACTATATCCAAAATTCTACAGCTCAGCAACGCTTTTTGGCCATTTTTTGGTATTTTTTTTTTTTTATGCAAGGCACTCATGGAAATAGACTTTGAGTTAAACATCCATGTTTATAAAGTTCCACCTACGCCAATTGGTGGGGTGTCTATTTTTCTGGTTGCTGAGTTCAGGTTTGATCTCTTTCTACTGAACCAATGTTTCATTCATTCCACATAAACGGCTAGTAATTAGCACACTGCACTCTATACGATACTGTATTGATCACAGTTAAATTTACTTAGAAAAACTACAAACAGCTTTATTTGTTACCTTTCATGTCTCCTCCGCATAGATCAACGGCTCTCCCTGGAGGCCGAAGCCTGTGTTTTTCATGAAGAAAAGCCGTGTTACTTGCTCAGTCATGTAAGCACACATAAGGGATACACAGCTGTTTCTTTTGCCTTTTATTGTACAATATCTCTAAAACACCAGATCTGTCACCTGCCATTCCGGCATTACTGGAATGCAAACTTCAATGTCAGCTCGCGAGGCTTTTAGCGAAACGTTTCAGATGAACCTACAGACATCCGTGACACCCTCTGGAACCAAACTGAATTTTGCTTTGATCACTAATGGATATCGGTGGATCGTGAATCATCTTCACCTACGTGTGTGGGCTATTCCTTCTATCAGACATCAAGTAAAAATATTGTTCTGTTCAGAAGAAATCACCCCAAGGTCAATTATTGGTACTGAAAGTATTTTAGCATATATCTGTATACAAATATTTGATTCTGTTCCAACAATATTGCGACCGCCTAACTGTAAACAAACGTCATTATTTTGACATTAAGTCCCCGTTCACACTAAGGCGACCTGTGAGGCGACCTGGTCGCCTCACAGGTCGCCTTCCATTGGGAAGCTGCGGACCCGTTCTAATAGGAGCGACACAAGTCGCTCCGACTTAGAAAAAGGGTCCGGAGCTTCTTTGGGGCGACCCGGAGGCGACCGCCATAGACTTCAATGTTATGAAGTCCGTGGCGGCCGCTCCGAGGTCGCGGCGCGCTGCTCGCACCGCGACCTCGGAAGTCGCCCCCCCCCCCCCCAAGTCGGATTGCGGCAATGTGAACGGGGCCTAAATACCGGGGTTATGGCTGCAGCTAGATGCCATAACCCTGCTATTTTTTTTACATTAGGGGGCCAGCTTTCTGATAAAAGTGATCCCAGCAGGGGATTCACCATGGGAGCACTTTTACAAGCAGGGGGAAAGGTGCCCCCCCCCCGCGCTGCTTTCCACTGGTTCCTGGGCTAACATTACTGATCCGCTAGCCCAGGAACCATCCGGCATCGGAAGGGATTTTCCATAGAGATAAATGATGGCTAGATGGAGACCGCTCATCTCTATGCCCTTGGAGGACCAGAGCGACGTCAACATCACTTCAGGTTCTCGGGCCATTTCAACTTGATTTTTTTTTTTCTTAAAGCAAAAGATAAAAACAATTATTATTATTAATTTTTTTTTTATCTTTTGCTTTTAAGGGTAGAGGAGAGATCTGGTGTCTTTTAGACCACAGATCTCTCCATACAGAGGACCTGTCATGCTGTATTGTTATCTCAAGGAATGGAAATCCCTTGCGATAGCAATAAAAGTGATCACAATTATTTTTTTATTTTTTTTTTAAGGAATTAAAACAAATAATAAAATAAATAATAATAATAATAATAATAATAATAAACAAAATGTAAAGCACCCCTGTATAAATGCAGTAAAGTGTTGGTATATGGCGCTACCTGCTCAAGGGGAATGAAAATAAAGTGACTTGGTGCACAGTGTGTGTATGTGTGCAAAATCTTTTAAACCGTAATATCCAAAACCATCCAAAAAATCAAAGACTACACCCCCCCCCCGCAAATTAGTTAGAATATAATAAATTAAATAATTATACAAAGGTGCACCATGAGGCAGCTCCAGATGACGTTGATGTGACGAAACGCGTAGGGCGGAGTTTAGCATCACACGTCACTTCCGGTTAAGGGATCCGGCCTGTGGAACGCGGAGGTGCAATTTTAATTATACAAAGGTGCACCGTGCTAAGTGAAAAAAGGGTGTATGCTTGCTGGGTGTCTGATAATACCCTTATAAAAGTGCTACATGCTTAGTGCAAGTGCAGCTGCTAAACTGATAAAGAAATTAGTACTGGTGCTCAGATAATGTGCTACTATATACAGCTTTATTGAAATTAATATTGCACGTGCTCGCTGTGCTGAGATGTATTAGGTCAAATGCTTAGTAATATACCACCAGTGCTGGGTGATACCCCCTTCTCAGGGGGTGTTGTGATGATTTAAATAAAAAGTGCAGTAGTGCAGACCAGGTAAAATGTTCGCATAGGGAATTGTGGAAAAAATTTCTCTTGCGCTTGGTGTCAGGCAGTGAAGTATGCAATTAATCCAGGTGATAACCAACCGGGTCCCGTGCAGTTGCTTCAGTGCGTTTACCGGTCGCCCCCCACTAGGTATTGCACTCACCCCACGTAATTCCCCTTTCAACAGGGGTGCTGGCTATGTCTATTGCGTCTTTTGGCTTGCTTTCACAGGGTCCTGGATGTCCGGGGTGTCCGTGGCTACAATAGCTATGAGTCCCCTCCTGGAAATCCACTGGGTCTGGCAGGCTCAAAATAAAAGCAAAGAATTCCCCATAGTGTAGTATGTATAAAATAAGGCAAAACGAGTGCAGATAAAACTCACAATCTAGAAGTTCACTGTTCAGCTTAGCGGGGAACGCCGGAACACTTTTCGCGTTCCACAGGCCGGGTCCCCAAACCGGAAGTGACGTGTGATGCTAAACTCCGACCTACGCGTTTCGTCACATCAACGTCATCTGGAGCTGCCGCATGGTGCACCTTTGTATAATTATTTAATTTATTATATTCTAACTAATTTGCGGGGGGGGGGGTGTATTCTTTGATTTTTTTGGATGGTTTTGGATATTACGGTTTAAAAGATTTTAGTTTGCACACATACACACACTGTGCACCAAGTCACTTTATTTTCATTCCCCTTGAGCAGGTAGCGCCATATACCAACACTTTACTGCATTTATTCATTTTACCCCAAGTCCCTTAGGGGTAGGTTGGTGGCAGCTTACACCTGACCTTCTCACCTAGGTTATCCATAGGTCACGTGTTTTTTTATAAAGCACCCCTGTACCCGCGTGCTCACACACAATAGTGAACACATACGTAGGTCATGCCCACATATGTAAATGGTGTTTGCACCACACATGTGAGGAATCGCCGTGAACGTCTGAGCAAGAGAAATAATTCTAGCACTAGACCTCCTCTGTTACTCTAAACTGGTAATCTGTAGAAATTTTAAAAGCGCCACCTATGTAGATTTATATGTACCGTCGTTTGTCTTAGTTCCATGAGCGTGTGCAATTTTAAAGCATGACATGTAAGGGATCTATTTACTCTGCGCAACATCATCTTTCACATTATACAAAAAATTGTGCTATTTTTTTTTTAAATAATTAAAGTGTTTTTTTTTTTTCCAAAAAATTGCGTTTCAAAGACCGCTTCACAAATACAGTGTGACATAAAATATAGCAACACTCGCCATTTAATTCTCTAAGGTTACTGCTTAAAATATATATATATATATATATATATATATTTCATGTTTTGGGTTCTAAGTAATTTTCTAGCAAAAAATACTAATTTAAACTTGTAAGCAACAAATGACAGAAAAAGTCTGGGTCAGCAAGTGGTTATGGATATCTTTCCAAATCAGTGCCAACAATGAGGTTCTGAATTTACTACAATCACATAATCAATCCCAGGGCTGAAACCTACAACCCTGACAGTTTTAATTTGACTTCAATCCCTGAACTGATTTTGTAAAGATGCAATGCGCCAATTACAAGATCAGGGGAAAGGATTCTGGGGAATTACTGCTTTAAAACATGTTTTCAAGGAAGGCAAATTAGAACAGATTTTGACAGTTTGAGAAAATAGTGAATGCCTGTAGATTGAAATGTAAAAAGGTAATTTTGACATTATCAAATTGAAGAAAACGACTTGCGTGACATTTGTTATTATCGGTTTTAACAAAAGTTTGCCCTTGAATATATACACAGTGGCAGGCCAAACTACCCTCTTTGCTGGATATAACTAATAAAAAGTGAATTTCTCTGAGCACAAAAAAAAAAACTTTTATTCATATATATTTCTCAACAGCCACAAAGGCATTCATTCTGAAGGCACCAAATGCCTCTGCATCCTGGTTACCTTGTAAATTTAGAAACTAGAGATGATCCTGGATTTGATCCGAAATTGGGTTTGGATTAAACCCGGAAGGAAGCTATCACTCCCTTCCACTGCTGCCCAATCAATATCATTGACCTAATATTGCCATGTGGGCACATTAACCACTTGCCGACCGCCACCCGACTATATACGGCGGCGGTCAGCCCCTCCCAGGCAAAGTGACATACCGATACCAATAGGGGGCGAGCGCGCGCCGCCGGAGGCGCGCTCCCGCCCCCGCTTGTTCCCTAAGAAGCCCACGCGTGTGAGCCGCGGACCCGATGTCCGCTGGTCACTCGCAATCGTCGGGTGGAGAGGGAGAAAGGCAGGCGGCTAATGTAAACAAAGCCGCCTGTCATTCTTCCCTGTGTAAAAGCACAGATCATACGGTCCTGCTATGTAGGACCGTTGATCTGTGCTGTTACACACACAGCCACATCCAATCACAGTTAGAAGCACGCCCCTAGGGACACACTTAACCCCTCCCTCTCCAATAAAGTTAACCCCTTCCCTCCAAATGTCATTTTTACAGTAACAGTGCATATGTATAGCACTGATTACTGTATTAATGTCACTGGTACCCCCAAAAGCGTCAAAAATGTCAGTCAAGGGTCCGATCTGTCCGCTGCAATGTCGCATTCCCGCAAAAAAAAAAAAATCGCAGATCGCCGCCATTACTCGTTAAAAAAAAAAAAACAACAAAAATGACAAAAATCTTTCCCTTAGTTAGTAAACGCAATAACTTTTGCGCAATCCAATCAAAATACGCTTTTTGCGATTTTTTTTACCAAACATGTAGCAGAAAACAAATTGGCCTAAAATGTTAAAAAATTTAGATTTTTACATTTTTTTGGGGGAATTTTATATAAAAAAATGTGAAAAATATTGTTATTTTTGCAAAATTGTCGCTCTTTTTTTGTTTATAGCGCATGATCAAAAAAATCGCACAGGTGATCAAATACCACCAAAAGAAAGCTCTGTTTGTGGGAAAAAAAGGACGTCAATTTAATTTGGGTACAGCGTCGCACGACCGCGCAATTGTTCGTTAAAGTCACGCAGTGCCGAATCGCAAAATAAGCCCTGGTCAGGAAGGGGGTAAAATCTTCTGGGGCTTAAGTGGTTAAGCTCAAAGACGTCATAAGGAAACCCAGAGTCTTTGTGTATCTGCAGCTGTGGAGTGGAGAATGCCCTCGCCACAACTTATTAGGTGACAAGGGGTGCAAGTTCAGACCAAACCCAAGCTTATCCCTAGTAATGTGTATAGCTTGTGCCGAAGAACTGTGGGAGTGACCCAGCAGGCCCCACCCACTACAAGCTGGATAAGGGAGGAGGTGGAGACAAGACCAATCACCCTACACAGCGAGAGAGCAGAGTTGTGGGAGGGGCCCCAAGGGCTGCACCCACTACAGAAAACTACAGGATGGGTGAAGACAAGACCAGTCACCCTGCACAAAGAGAGAGAGAGAGAGAGGGAGAGCAGAGCTGTGGGAGGAGCTCAGCAGACTCCACCCACTACAGAAAACTACAGAAGGGGTCAGAGACCAGACCACTCCCCCTGCACAAGAAGAGAGAGTAGCAGTGGGCGGTCTTTATTACAGGGAGTCTCACACTGGATTTCAGCCAGTGGCGTAGCGTGGGGGGTGCAGGGGGGGCCGACCGCACCGGGCGCAACATTTGGGGGGGCGCATCTACAGTGTCACTCTGTCTGTCTGACTCTGACATACACAGTTCACACACTGTCTGCGGCTGCCTCCATCTTTAGGCAGGGAGATGTCCAGCGTCGCCGCCATATGGCTGAAAATGGTGGGTCGGGGTGGGGCTGGACTGTGCCTCACCTGTCCATTGGTGTAGGGTGGGGTGGCATTGAAAGCCAAGCCCCGCCTATGCAGCCTCTCCTCACTGCTCAGTCAGTTTTGCAGCAAGTGAGTCAGCAGCCTGACGCTGTCACAGAGTGGGTTTTTCTTTTTAGTCACATATTAGAGGCTCTAATAGGCTTCAAAAAAGGGTGGGTGCGGGGCGCAGAGTGGTGCGCCTCGAGGCCACCCATTGTGTGACAATAGCGAATGAAAATTCCCTATTGTCACATGGATCCTCCTCTTGGCCAATCGGGAAGCGGGTCCAAGGCATTGAAAGGGGGCACGTTGGTCATTCAAACTTGTATTTAGATGCATTTTACTTTAATTAGATCAGTATTTTCATAACAAACAATACATGTGCTTAGGGGGTAAGGGTTTCTTTAACTAATCTAGTGGAAGAGACTCGAGTGCTAAAATCCCACGGGTTAGGGGGCGCAAATTACTTGCTTTGCCCCGGGTGCTGACAACCCACGCTACGCCACTGATTTCAGCACAGATCTGGAAGAAATACACAAATACACAAAGCACCCCAGGATTCAAGAATACACATGACCGATAGATTTAGATAATTTTTGTTTAGCGCAATTTTTTTTTTCTTTCTATTGCTTCAAATAAATAAATACCCATAAAGCCAATTAGTTCCTGAATAAAATGAACACAAAACGTGCTGCAAAATGGAAAGAAAATATAAGCCAGTAACCACTTGCCGACCACCCTCCACATTTTTACTGCAGCAGCCTGGCTCGGCTGCGCGAAACGACGCAGGGCTACGCCGCCAGCAGCGGGGATAACGATGTGAACGCTCCCCCGCTGAGAGAGAAGGACAGTCAGCTGTTGTAAACACAGCTGACCGTTCTTCTCTCTGAAATTATCCTATCCTTCTATATAGGATCACAGGTCTCTGTGGTCACGAGCCCCTCCCCCATACAGTGAGAAAACACCCCCTAGGCTCACACTTATTTTTAGCACTGATTACTGTAGTAATGTCACTGGTGCCCCCAAAAGTGTAAAAAATGTCAGTTAGGCCGATCTGTCCGCCGCAATGTCGCAGCCCCGCTAAAAATAGCAGATTGCCGCCATTACTTGTAAAAAATAAATAAATAAATAAAAATGACATAAATCTTTCCCCTAGTTAGTAGACGTGATAACTTTTGTGCAAACCAATCAAAATACGCTTATTATGATTCTTTTTTTACCAAAAATATGTAGCAGAATACAAATTGGCCTAAAAGGATAAAAAATTTTGATTTTTTAATTTTTTTTTTTTGGGAATGTTATATAGCTGAATGTGAAAAATATTGTTTTTTTCCAGAATTGTTGCTCTTTTTTTTGTTTATAGTAGAAAAAAAAATAAACGCACAGGTGATCAAATACCACCAAAAGAAATCTCTATTTGTGGGAAAAAAAGGACATCAATTTTGTTTCGGTACAGTGTCGCACGACCGCACAATTTTCTGTTAAAGTAACGCAGTGCCGAATCGCAAAAAAATTGTCTAATACTTACATGAGTTAAACCTTGATCCTGCGATATGCAGGAGAGCAGCTGCTCTCCTGGCTCAGTCCCTCCTCATTGTCTCAATCACATTGGCTCCAGCTTCTGTCAATCACAGCCAGTGAGGAGGGAGCAGGCGCGGGGCTGAGCCTCGTTCTGTGTGTCAACGGCTTTAGGAGCAAGCATGCAGGAGTGCCCCCATACCAAGAGGCTTGCTATGGGGGCACTCAACCGAGGGTGGAAGGTAAGGACCAGAGAAGAGGAGGATCGGAGCTGCTCTATGCAAAACCATTACACAGATCAGGTAAGTATACCATGTTTGTTATTAAAAAAAAAACATTTGTACACTTTGAATGACTTTAAAAACATGTAACAATGTACGGGGAACCATTCATACCCTGGCATCCTATGCAATCCAATTTTTCCTAGAATTCCTTACCTCTTCATTACATTACATATTTTTTACTTTGCCTTTTGTGCTTACTTCTAGTCCCTCTGAAGGCCTTTTGATCTCCCTTCTTTCTGTGGGTGATCCTTGTGAGATATCTGGGGGCATGACACGGCACCTATGGCACTCTACCTGGAATTGATACCGATTTCCTATCGGATCATGATCAAGTTTGGGGTCTGATCTTTTATAATCTAGGCTGTGACTGCAAGAAATGTAAGGAAAATCCACCTCCTATATTTGTGGAGCCCCCTGGGGGGTGTCTTTGACCATCTAGGAATCCCTCTCGGCCAATAGGACATCCGTTTTTTTGTTGATTTCCTATTTCTGTGTACATATCCATTTATGGTAAGCATTATCACTATATAATACTATGTTGAATATACAGTGGGTACGGAAAGTATTCAGACCCCCTTAAATGTTTCACTCTTTGTTATATTGCAGCCATTTGCTAAAATTATTTAAGTTCATTCTTCTTCCTCATGAATGTACACATAGCACCCCATACTGACAGAAAAACACAGAATTGTTGACATTGTTGCAGATTTATTAAAAAAGAAAAACTGAAATATCACATGGTCCTAAGTATTCAGACCCTTTGCTCAGTATTTAGTAGAAGCCCCCTTTTGATCTAATACAGCCAGGAGTCTTTTTGGGAAAGATGCAACAAGTCTTTCACACCTGGATTTGGGGATCCTCTGCCATTCCTCCTTGCAGATCCTCTCCAGTTCTGTCAGGTTGGATGGTAAACGTTGGTGGACAGCCATTTTTAGGTCTCTCCAGAGATGCTCAATTGGGTTTAAGTCAGGGCTCTGGCTGGGCCATTCAAGAACAGTCACGGAGTTGTTGTGAAGCCACTCCTTCATTATTTTAGCTTTTCTCCACACATACCGCTTAGAATTAAGGCCAAAAAGTTCTATTTTGGTCTCATCAGACCAGAGAATCTTATTTTTCACCATCTTGGAGTCCTTCAGGTGTTTTTTAGCAAACTCCATGCGGGCTTTCATGTGTCTTACACTGAGGAGAGGCTTCCGTCGGGCCACTCTGCCATAAAGCCCCGACTGGTGGAGGGCTACAGTGATGGTTGACTTTCTACAACTTTCTCCCATCTCCTGACTGCATCTCTGGAGCTCAGCCACAGTGATCTTTGGGTTCTTCTTTACCTCTCTCTCCAAGGCTCTTCTCCCCCGATAGCTCAGTTTGGCCGGACGGCCAGCTCTAGGAAGGGTTCTGGTCGTCCCAAACGTCTTCCATTTGAGGATTATGGAGGCCACTGTGCTCTTAGGAACCTTAAGTGCAGCAGAAATCTTTTTGTAACCTTGGCCAGATCTGTGCCTTGCCACAATTCTGTCTCTGAGCTCTTCAGGTAGTTCCTTTGACCTCATGATTCTCATTTGCTCTGACATGCATTGTGATCTGGAAGGTCTTATATAGACAGGTGTGTGGCTTTCCTAATCAAGTCCAATCAGTATAATCAAACACAGCTGGACTCAAATGAAGGTGTAGAACCATCTCAAGGATGATCAGAAGAAATGGAAAGCACCTGAGTTAAATATATGAGTGTCACAGCAAAGGGTCTGAATACTTAGGACCATGTGATATTTCAGTTTTTCTTTTTTAATAAATCTGCAACAATGTCAACAATTCTGTGTTTTTCTGTCAGTATGGGGTGCTATGTGTACATTCATGAGGAAGAAGAATGAACTTAAATGATTTTAGCAAATGGCTGCAATATAACAAAGAGTGAAAAATTTAAGGGGGTCTGAATATTTTCCGTACCCACTGTACATACACGTGGCTGATCTATGCTTGATTGTAAACCTGCATTACAATATTTATCACAACATACTTTGTATATGTATATATTTGCATATGTATTGATTTGATTTATTGATATATTGCATTATTTCTCAAAAATAGTCAACTCTGTGCTCTCCTTTCCCCTGATGAAGAAATCATCTTCGAAACATGTTGGGACTACCTGGTTCCAATCACTATCTACTAGGCTCCTACATTCATTGGGTGCCGTTTAGTCAATTTGTTAATCGTGTTGCACAGATACCTGTACTTTGTTGTCATTTGAAATGATGTGTATTTTATGAGGTTTTGAGTATTGCTTTGTTTGACTCAGCCTCTTTCTCTTTTTTACATGTTTAATAAATATATTTACCATTTTATAAATATTACTTTTTACTGCCTGTGACTCCTATATTTAGATGCCCCGTTAAAACCCCATTGGGCCCATTTTTCTTCTTTTGTCCTCTGCAATAATGGGTTTTAACACGTGTTAACGTTATTTGTTGTAAGATAGCAATGAAATGAATAGGCTGACAGCTCACCCAAACATCCAAACACCAATTTTGACAATGCAGCGCTCCACAATGCACAGTATTGTGTTACCATGAGTTGTGGAATGCTGCAACACATGTGCATAAGAACGATGTTCCCTTAAGTGGGGTACACACTAGTAGAAAATCTGCCGAAAATTCCCATCCGAGGTAAAATCGTAACGATTTTCGGCTAGTGTGTACACAACTTTCAGCAGCCGATGCCGACATTTTCAATTAAAAAAAAACGGAGGGACAAACACCAAAATTTTTATCGTCCGTCCCCAGACGACCAATTTTCGTTTAATGTGCATGCAGTACGTCCGTGAAAAATCGGATACGAAAGATGGCGCATGATCTGAAGTTGCTGACAACCCGGAGGTCTAGGAACAAATGTCCCAAAAAAAAAAAAAAAATCGGACGAGAAAGTTCGTGAACATTTATGCACTGTCAACTAAAAATGGTTATGAACGCTGAGCAAGAGAGAGAAAAATCGGAGGATATTTTGTCCGATTTCCATCAAGTGTGTACGGGCCTTTAGCGCATACCATTCCAAATGAACGTTTGTTAATGTGCATTGCAGTAACGCAGTAGAAAACATGTTTTGATCTGTAATGATTACAAAACTGCATTCATTTATGTCTTTTATATCTACTGGTAGTTTTATGATGTTATATATAATGAGGAACAATGTGACAAGCCGCTGTTGTTTCAGACACTTTGTACCCCCGTCCAGGTGCTTCATTTATCAAATCAAATTCCAATCCTAAGCTTTATCCGCTTTGTACGAACTATGAGCGTATTTCAACTTTAATCATCTCTACAAAACAGGACATTTTTTTGCCTTCCATTGTGGCCATTCTGCTGGTACAAGCATTAAATTCAGAAAAGAGAAAATGCTTTTTCTTCTCAATTGCAAACATATTAGCTGCATTCTAGTGCTAAACACGCAGTTTTAATGTCTCTTTTCTCCAGCGCAGTGCGCGGACACAATGCCATGCCAAGGTTGCACAAAGGACCGACGGTGAAAACCTACAAGTCTCCAATGATCTAATCAGTGGAACACATCCCTTCCATAACCTTTCATCCTAAATAAATTACATTGAAGTCACTGCATTCTTTCGATACACGCTGACCTTTTCCCAACAACTCGCTGAGGGAAAGCGTGCCATGTTCTTACATAATATTAAAGCCGCGGCAGGGAAGGGAAAGCTCCGAAACTTCATTTATATTCATCCCGGTGTTTGTTTTGTGGCAATCAATTATTGTATATTCCGGCCCTTCTATGAGAAAGCTTGAAGAAAGTTTTCTATTTTTTTTAACAGCCATCAAGTTACATTGGAAGACATATTGCTTTAACCAATGTGTTATTTTTTTCATTTTGACTGCTGCCTTGCTTATCTGTGTCTTCCAACTGCTGCAGATTGGTGGTTGATAGTAGGGTACAAAAACAAACTCAAAGAACTGTTTTGTCACAACAAAGCCTTCTATCTTGCATTGATGTGACACGAATATATTCAACAGTGCTGTATAGAGAACACTGAACCACTCAAATTAGTTATTTTTTCAATGGAACTTTCAACCTAATGTCTTCACTACAGCCAAAAAACACACACATAAGGTGTAGGTTATGTGGAAGCAAATTAAAGTGTGTTTAGAGCATGGGTGTCCAACCTTTTGGCTTCTCTGGGCCACTTTGAGTGTAGAGAAATTTTCTCGGGCCGCATATAAAATATATACTATTAGTTAAGGTATATAAGTAATAAAATGCCGCCGCACCCTTCCCGTGCTGCCGCACCCCCCCCAGCACTAGTTGAGCACAACTAATGGATGATCCCCTCCGAGGCTGCCTCTGAGGCCGTGCCCCCGACTCGACTTCCTTCCTCCCTAGCAAAAAAAAAAAAAAAATTGCCAGGGGCAGTGGGCCGCATTGCCTGCGGTTCCGGGCCGCAGGTTGGACATGCCTGGTTTAGAGCAAAATCTAAACACTCAACACATCAAATCTTGAAAGCAGGTGGGCTACGGCAGCAGAAGATCACACCGGGTGCCACTGCTGTCTGTTAAGAACAGGAAACAGGCTAAAATTTGCCCAGGCTCACCGAAATTGGACAACAGAAGATTGGAAAAACGTTGCCTGGTCTGACGAGTCTCGATTTCAGTTGCGACATTCAGATGGTAGGGCCAGAATTTGGTGCATGGATCCATCCTGCCTTGTATAAACGGTTCAGGCTGCTGGTGGTGGTGTAATGGTGTGGTGGATATTTTCTTGGCACACTTTGGACCCCTTAGTACCAATTGAGCATTATTTGAACGCCACGGCTTACCTGAGTATTGTTGCTGACCATGTCCATCCCTTTATGACTACAGTGTCCCCATCTTCTGATGGCTCCTTCCACCAGGTCACAAAGCTCCAATCATCTCACCACTGGTTTCTTCAAAATGACAATGAGGTCACTGTACTCCAATGGCCTCCATGGTCACCACATCTCATCCAATAGTGCACCTTTGGGGATGTGGTGGAATTAGGGTTGCCACCTCATCCCTTTAATCCAGGACACATATTAATTACACAGGTTCTGAGGCTGATATAATGCACATAATGAACCAGTTGAGTTTATTTACCACCTTAATCAGCCACAGAACCTGTGTAAATAACATGTGTCCTGGTTTAAAGGGATGAGGTGGCAACCCTAGGTGGAATGGGAGATTGGCATCATGAATGTGCAGCCAACAAATCTGCAGCAACTGCGTGATGCTATCATGTCACTATGGAGAAAAATCTCTGAGGAATGTTTCCAACACCTTGTTGTATCTATGCCACGAAGAATGAAGGCAGCTCTGAAGGCAAAAGGGGGTCCAACCCGGTACTAGCAAGGTGTACCTAATAAAGTGAATATATAACTCAGTTCCTTTCCTTCAGGATTGTCAGCTCTACCTGCTGGACAACTGGGCTCTGCTCCACCGCCCCCCCCCCCCTCTCAAAAAAAAAAAAAACTTTTGCTGTCTTGACTTTCTTTATAGACCGACCACACACTATAGGGAAAGGACTCTTAGGGCCCTTTCACACTGATCTGTTCTTGCTGCATTTTTACCTAGTTTAAAACGCAAAAGTGCAATAAAAACAGTTCTATTTAAATCTGATGGGACTCTTCATGCCACTGTGGTAGGGGTGTGGTGCATTTTGAAAAGTCATGGATGCTGCACCTTCGGTGTGCTTTTCAAAACTACACTAGAAATGTAGCTCCCCATTGAAATGAAAGGAAAATGCGTCAAAAATGCATTAAAAAATGCACCGCGCTGTCAGCCATGTCCAAGCTACTCAGGTGCTGGAAGTCAGGCACCCAGAACACGCATCAGAAACGCAACAAAAATCCATATGCGATTTTACTGTATTTTTTTAACAAAGCAGTGTGAAAGCACCCTTAGGCAATGTACGAGGGGCAATTAAGTCAAACCGGGGTCGGAAACTGCATTTATTTTTCAACATCCTCCTCTGCAACATTTATACACTTATCCCAGCGTTTAACAAATGCCTGGAAAGCTTCGGCATAGAAAGATTTGTCAGTATGCCTGAACCATCCTAGGACAGCCTGCTTTACTTCGTCATCAGTGCTGAAATGCTGACCTTCGAGGAATACCTTTTAGGGGTCCAAACAGGTGTAAATCACTTGGAGCAAGGTCCGTGCTGTAAGAGGTGAATGTGGCAATACCTCCCAACCGGGTCGCTGTAATGTGCACATGGTGTGGCTAACAGTATGAGCTGGAGAAATAGGATGCCCTTAGTGATCAAACCAGGATGTTTTTTCCTCAGACGCGTAGGCACATCACTCAGAACATGACAGTAATGCTCACTGTTGATAGTTGCACCATGGGGTAGAAAATGCACATGACTAACACCACGTATGTCCCAGAAAACACTTGCCATCACTTTACCTGCAGACACAAATTGTTATGCAATTTCACAACAGGCTATGCGTCGCTTATTCAGGATCAGGCATTCCATGTGTTAAATTTTCACATGAATGACTGCTGTGGGCTGGGTACCACCACAGCCGGGATCCTCACTCAGGGGCGTACGGCCACCTCAAAACATTTACATCATTTAAATGTCTTACTGCGGCTGAGTGTCTCATCACCATGCTATGCTTAAAGTCTTCTGTAGACATCCACGAGTTTTAAACCTTTGTTCACAAGAATCTTCATCACCACACGCTGTTCCATGCATGCACTAACACTGTTGTCTGCCATCTTGATTAACAGTCTCTGGACTGGCCCACGACATGTGCACTGCCTATCAGTAATAGGGCACTCTTGCCATTTAATACTGCACGTAGTACTCCCACGCTAGCATCCTTTTTTATACCTGTAAAATGAAAGGCCCAGTTTGATTTGAACGCCCCTCATATTTTTAAGCTGTTACCAGTGTAACACCCTCCTAGGTAGGTGCTAGAGAGTAAGTATAGTTTTTGGCTCTGTCTGCCTATCAGAGGAGCAGCAGGTAAATTCTATATTTCTCTCTGCTTAACAGGGAGCAGGATCTGTGAGTTAGGTCTGCTACATGTGCTCAATGTGTGATTCATGTGGTCTGGGGGAGTGTTTCCACTGGTCCAATGGGGAGGCACATTGGACAGTGGAGGAAACCTGGCCAATGAGTACACAGGCTTTAATACAGCCCCAGTGATTGGCACAGACTGGTTGCTTCAGTGCATTGTGGGGTGTGGTATAAAAGCCAGAAGCACATGTGCTCGGGGTCTTTGGCTGGTGAGCAGAGTCCCGGAAGGAGGGTGGCGGCTGCCTCCTCTTCTGCAGTGGTTGGTGTATGGTCACAGACAGCCGGCTTGGTGAGCAAGAAGTGTGAGTTGAACCCAGAGGTGCAGGAGAGCTGAATAAGAGGAGTTGAGACACAGGAGAAACTAGAAAAACAGTATCGTGAGTACAGGGGATCGTGTCTAAGGGCCTGACCAGGAAGGGGGCCACTCCGGAGTAGAATAGTAAGAGGACGGGTGTCAGCTGGTGGATAGAAATGGGGTGCTAGGGGAGTACCCAGAAGATAAGTGCTCAAGAACATTGCCTCAGATTCATCTAGCGGCTAAGTGAAACTGGGGCCTAGCCGCATCCACAGATAGGAGCCCTCAGCATTGTGAATAGTTCAAGATCTGCAGTATCCCACTCATCCCTTCTCCCATCCCTATTTATAACAAAACAACAAAAACAACTAAAACCCCTAAACTGTTCACTGACTGAGCCGGAGAGTAAAGTGTTAAGATTCTGCATACAGTTGCTACTGGTAACCCAGAGGACCCGAAAAGGTGAGAAATCCAGCCGCCCTCCAGGGGGGCAGGGCTACACCTATATCAGAAGGAGCGGAGCTATCAGAAGCTGCCCATGCAAGAGTTTTGCCAGCCTGATGACCACATCTCGCTATAAGAAACAGGAAAAAGAAATTCATGCTGGGACATGCTCTAGAGGGGAAGAGGAAGGTTTAGGAGGGGATAAAAAGGGTTGTGCTTGTACAAATGATTTTACTTATATTTTTGGGCTGTGGAAGGAAACAAGAGAATTGAGATAAAACCCACAAAAATATGCAACATCCATGCAAAGAGATGAATCTAGAGTCCTCATACTGCAGAAACTATGAAGACAGAACAAGCAAAACAAAATAGTAAACAAGATTAGTTAAAAAGTTAAAAAAACATCTGCAGAGAAAAGCACTAAGACCGCATTCACACTGAAGCGGCACAACTTCTGCATGACTTCGGGGGCAAACTGTGAAGTCCCGTGCACCGCGACTTTGGCGCGACTTGCACGGACTTCATATAATGAATGTCTATGCAAGTCGCTCTGAGGTCGCCCCGAAGTAGTACAGGACCCTTCTTCTAAGTCGGAGCGACTTGTGTCGCTCCTATTAGAACGGGTCCTGTACCAGTCAATGGACCGTGAGGGACCGCGACTTGTCAGGCTGACAAGTCGCCTGACAAGTCGCGGTAGTGTGAATGGAGCCTAAATACTAAGGCCCCTTTTTTACACAGGCAGACCGCTTGGGTCTGCCTGTCAGTTTTTTATGCAGACTGGATCGGACCATTGGGTGTCAATGGAAATGTGTGTTCACACCCGTCGACAACTGATCCTATCTGCTAAAAACAGATGGATGGGGTTCCCCATCCATCTAGCAGATCAGATTGTATGACCGTTGGGTGTAAACAGACAGGCGGGCTGTTTACAACCACTCACCCATAGAGAAGAGTAGGTTTTGTCTGTGTCCACTCATGGACCAGCCATTCGCCTTTTCAGCAGGGATCCGCGGACAGATTCCCCGATGAGCAGGCAGACTCCAGGAGAAGTCCACCCCATGTAAAAGGAGCCTTAGAAATGTAAAAAAAATTGGAACATGGTAACATTCAGCCACAGACCAAAGCTGTGAGAAGCGGCAAAACACTTTGCCCCACTTTAGCCTCAATTTTGCTCATGGGGATATAAAAGTTGTAAAATGAACCTCACGGATGAAAATCAACAGCAAGCAAACAAGGCATAAGCAACACGCAAGAGTAATTTGTGGTCCGGAATTAGACATCAGCCACAAAGTCAAGGATTGCAATTTGAGAGCCAGCAAGAACGAGGAGCAAACAAAGCAATCCAATCCCAGTACAATGAAGAGAACTCAATGTGTCTCGGCTCTACCACGTGACAAGCGCCGGTATAGCTGAGAAGTCTTTAAGACTTGCATTCCAAGGAAAAATTTGGACGAACGCATTTAATAAAGACGCTCCTTCCTACCTTTAATTAAATATAGATGGAAGCCACTTCAAGGAACAGAAAAGAAGCTGCAGATCTCAAAGATAGTACTGAGGTTCGCAAACGGCATAGAGCTGAACCTAAAGGAATGTTTTATCTAGCAGAGACTAATTAACAAATATGCAGCAATAAAAAAAAGAGATAAATACGTTCTTTGAAGGTTTTTTTTTTTTTTTAAATCCAAACAATTCAATTTACCTTTGATCTGCAAAGAAAATTTAAAGGCTTATTACTTTTTTTTTTTTCCAATGAAGGAAGAATTGAGGAAATGCAGTTGGCCCACCAAAAGAGTACTTTTTGTGTTCACTCAATAAAGAAATTTAAGGAATAATCTGAATAGGTTACAGGGTTTGAGGTTGCTACAAAAAGGCACATCGTTTTTGCTTGAGTAACATTATACGTGCCGCCATATTTCTCCCTCACTCCATAAGCCAATGTCTTATGCAGAGAAGTTGATCAAATTCAGTGTAAGCAACACTCAGTTTCAGTTAAAGTACATTTGATCCAATCACTAAAAATCTTTTAGACGGTATACGGCCAAACATTTGCGGACATCTGACCTCACACCAGTAGAAGCTTATTGGACATTCCCTTCTAAAACTATGGGAATTAATATGAAGTTGCCCACCCTACCTTGCAGCTATAACAGATTCCACTCTTCTGGGAAGGTTTCCCCACAAGAGTTTGGAGGGTGTCTGTGGATGCAATAGAACATTTGCGAGATCAGGTACCGATGTTGGACAAGAAAACCTGGCTTACAATCAACATTCCAATTTATCACAAAAATGTTCAGTAGGGTTGAGGTCAAGGTTCTTTGCAGGATACACTCGAGTTTCTCTTTACCAAACTGCTGAATGTCTTTATGGAGTTGGCTTTGTGCACTAGGGTCCTCGGTTCAAATCTCAACTTGGGCACTACTTGCATTGAGGTTGTATGACCTCCCTGTTCTTGCTTGTGTTTCCTCCCACAGGCCAAAGACATGCTGGCAGATTTATTGGCTCTTGCATGTGAATGTATGCATGTGAGATAGTGACCTTAGATTGTAATTATGTTCCTTGAGGACAGGAACTGATGTGAATGTATGTAAAGCACTGCATAGTGTTGGTGTCATATAGATACATGTAATAAATAAATATCATTGTATGCTGTAAAACTAATAGTACCCTTCACTAGAAACACCTGAACTCATTCAGAGTCCACATATAAGAATACCTGGTGATCTTGCCACCATGAAGGTCCTTATTCAGATACCTCTTGTTATGGGATGACAACAGTTGCATTACTGTTCTTTAACCCTATCACAAAACAACCCTGGTGCGGGTTAAAAGCCACCATGTAAAAGAGACTTGAGGAGATCAGCAGCATCAAACTAGCAACACTAAGATGCAAAACAAGATTGAAACAAGAGTGAAAACAGTATTTTATTTGATAAAAAAAAAAGAAAATGTTCATGGTACACAGTGTTATAGCTAATTAAATGTCACTGAGGGTTAAAGCAGAACTTAACTTTAAAACTAAACGTTCTCCTCCATTCTGAATTCAGATTCACATCTTGTTCTCCCAGAGCCTCAACTTTCATCAGCTTCCCATTCATGAAGGAAGTGTGTGTGTGTGTGTGTGTGTGGGGGGGGGGGGGTTTAGGGGGGGTGAGTAGGCAGGTCCATTCTGAATTCAGATTCACATCTTGTTCTCCCAGAGCCTCAGCTCTCATCAGATTCCCATTCATGAAGGAAGTGTGTGTGTGTGGGGGGGGGGGGGGGTTTAGGGGGGTGAGTAGGCAGGTGCAGTTTACTTTCCCCACTGCAGGTGGCAGTTGATAAGCCAATAGGATTATGATTTCTCTATGGTTTCCCAGGTCACTGGGGGAGCTATTCGATTGGATGCTGCCACCCCATGTGACTTTGGTGGCAATCTTTGGTCAGGCAGAGTCTATTCAAGACCCTGGCTCCTGGGCTTTGCACACATTTTGCATGTGGGTAGTGTAGGGACAGGTCAACCGCCTGAAAGGGACAGTGATTAGTGTCAGGGAGGGGATCCAGAGAAGTAGGGAAAGAATATGGACACGCCATCCTTCCTTGAAACCTCCCCATTTGGGTACAGACCGGCCAGGCTGCATTCCGCCCCTCAAGGCAGACGCTGTCGGCACATCTGAGACCTGCTCCGCTACACAATGCCATCATATACTGTAAGTGTTCCCAGTCGGGTGCCTTCTCACGGGGTTGTTGTGAATTACTGGATTCTACATTAATACAAGTTCTGTTGTCTGCAACTGGACTCTGAGTGTTTACTGCTGCCGCACCCATAGATGATCCTGGTAGCACATCAGGAGACAGCTGTCCAAACCCCGAAGAGACAGGCTCCTCCTAAAGACATCATGGAGGAAGATGGTAGAGCGGGACCTGAGCAGTGGCAGTAGAGAAGCGTATTACAGCAGAGAAACGCTGGATCTAATGGGTTGAGGAGTATCTGAATTGAGGACAACCCAGCATTAGACAAGCAGGAATTTATAAAGAAATGGGGTGTTGGGCAGTTGAGGTTCCTCTTTAAGATCTACTTTAAGCCCTACAGTGGGCAATTATAAAAGTGACATTCCCATCCATTACAGTGCTTGCATCCAGTGGCCCAAAGATGGCCAACCTGTCCCTTCATTTGAAGGAGACACAGTGTAAAATATATTTTAATTCATGGGTTTGGTTCTTGCTTACAGAAGGAAAACTTGATTAGTAAAGAATAAAAAATTGACATCAAAATTAATTCCAAGTTGTGCGCATTTGAGATTTCTTATTTCGCTTTGAACATCCGAAGCACCTGTGATAAGCATTTAAAAACATTTCCTAGCAAGTACCTAGAGACACACAGTCAGCAACACACGGGAAAGGTGGGAGGAGGTGCTGCTAAATTCAGTTACGCTGCACTCAATGGAAAGCTGTCTAGGAGGATGACGCCACAGAAGGTTTTTGTTGAAAATAGAAGATTATGTTTTTTTTTACCACTTTACCACTAGAGCATTTTGCTGTCTTACGTCTGGGCCACTTTTTGCGATTCGGCGCTGTGCGACTTTAACTGACAATTGCGCGGTCGTGCAACGCCGTACCCAAACGAAATTTACGTCCTTTTTTTCTCACAAACCGAGCTTTCTTTTGGTGGTATTTGATCACCTGTGCGATTTTTACTTTTTGCGCTATAAACAAAAAAATAGCGTTTATTTTGAAAAAATAACAATATTTTTAACATTTTTTTATATGAAATTCCCCCCAAAAAAAGATGTAAAAAACAATTTTTTTAAAAATTTTTGGCCAATTTGTTTTCTGCTACCTATGTTTGGTAAAAAAAATTGCAATAAGCGTATTTTGATTGGTTTGCGCAAAAGTTATTGCGTTTACTAACTAAGGGAAAGATTTCTGTCATTTTTGGTGTTTTTTTTTTTAACGAGTAAGGGCGGCGATCTGTGATTTTTTTGCAGGACTGCAACATTGCGGCGGACAGATCGGACCCTTGATTGACATTTTTGACACTTTTGGGGGTACCAGTGACATTACTGCAGTAATCAGTGCTATATATATGCACTGTTACTGTAAAAATGACACTGGCAGGGAAGGGGTTAATTTTATTGGAGAGAGAGGGGTTAATGTATGCCTGGTGCTTACTAACGTGTGGGGGGGGAGGTGACTGAGTGAGCCAGGGACAGATCGGATGTTCAGCTATGCTGAACACTGCGATCTGTCACTTTCTGTCACTTAGGAGATCCGCCCGCTCTGTTTACACAGGCGGGCGGATCTCCAAACTGGATTCCCCGACGATCGGGGCAGAGCAGCGGCGATCGCCGCCGCTCCTCCCCTGGCCCGACTCCCGCTGTGAATGAAAACAGCGGGAGCGCGCCTTCGGCGGCAGTAGCAGCACAGTGGCTAGTGCTAAAGAGGTTAATGGTACTCTTTCTGCCAGAGTAACTTCAAAAATGTTCATAAAGTCTTAAGTCTTTAAATAATTACTGAGCAAACACCCAACAATTATCACCCCAGTGCATTCACTTTATTGTAAATCTCTACCTATACTATTGTAAAGTATACGATGGGACAAATGTGTTATAGTAAACCGTAAGGGCCCATCCATACATTAGTGTTTTAATGTGTGTTGCGTTACGGCAACCCATCATATTTGTCACACATCATATTTTGCAATGCATAGCACTGAAATCCCATGATAGTGCGTAACCGGGCCTCGCCTTGCAGCACATGTGCATTGGGCTTTCGTGAAAATAAATGACATTGCAATGAGGTGACAAAGTGAATGGGCCCTGAGACAAATGGGAGCTTCTTTAGGGAGGGTGAGGTACTTTGCCCATCATCCTTCAGTGACAGGCAGTGTTTGACGTAGACTGTAGAACCACGGTGAATCTACCATTGATAATATTATCACACAACTGCATAAAAATTTAATTAGTATGCTGAAAATGACAAAGTACACTGCCTCCTCTCAGTCATAGGCTAGGTTCACACTTGTGCGGGTGGTTGCTGCTGTAGGTCCGCACTTGTTTTGTTCCCGCAGCTGCAACCTCCCCCACAGAAAAACGCTTGGCGGCTCAGGAGATGCGTGGTGGGAATTATAAATTTCAAATGGTACCCCCACTAACTGGAAAACGCAGTACAGTTTCCCCGCACTGGGAACCGCGCTGCACTTGCAGTTTCCTTGTAGACCCGTTTTTAGAAAAGGTGCAGGGGCTTTTTCTCTGCGTTTTCTGGAGGCACAGCAGCCCAATTCAAATGAATGAGATGCTATGCCTGTCCAAAACGCAAAAAGTGTCAACCTAGACTTAGAGCACGCACACACTAGCAGCAAGGACTGCAGCATAGACCACTTTTCAGCGGCATTTGACAGGTGTTGAGGAGGTGATATGGTGCCTCTTCACCATCTGTGTTAACTGCTTAAATGCTGCACCACCACGCCGCAGCCACGTACACTTTCCAACTATTGGAAAGCAGTTGCAGCGTGGCCCCAAACACTTGAATAGGTTGTGTTTGGTGAGTGGTAGTGCTCGCAGAATCCGACAGAGGTATAATTCCTGCTGTGGTTGCAAAGCATTATGGCTACAACCCAGTCCACTGCCTCTGCAGCAAAAGTGGGAGCAGTTGTGGGGCAGTAAAAACACAGCTCAACCACATGGTTTTATGGTCCCTAACCTCATGTGTAACGGAGTCCTTATTTCACTCCCACAGCTGACAGTGCAGAGCTTGTTATTGAGGTGAAAACACACTAAACATCTGTCAATCTCCCAGGTTAGTCACAGTCATAGCACATTCAAAAGGAGTATAATTCCTGCTGTGGTTGGAAAGCAAAGCATTATGGCTACAACTCAGACCACTGCCTCTGCAGCAAAAGTGGGAGCAGTTGTGGGGCAGTAAAAACAGAGCTCAACCACATGGTTTTATGGTTCCTAACCTCATGTGTAATGCAGTCCTTATTTCACTCCCACAGCTGACAGTGCAGAGCTTTCTATTGAGGGAAACACACTAAAAACATCTGTCAATCTCCCAGGTGAGTCATATTCATAGCACATTCAAAGGAGTAGATAAAAAAAAAGAAAAGAGTTTAATTAAAAAAAAACAAAAAAAAACAGCCTAGGGCATAACAGATAAGTTCCACTAATAATACATTATTAGATACTTAAAAAAATATT
The DNA here is from genome assembly GCF_965119305.1 of Pelophylax lessonae. Classification (NCBI taxonomy): domain Eukaryota; kingdom Metazoa; phylum Chordata; class Amphibia; order Anura; family Ranidae; genus Pelophylax; species Pelophylax lessonae. The sequence continues at coordinate 291,906,855 of NC_138775.1, read as the reverse complement.
ACAGAATTTAAAAAATAAATACAATTGATCCAAAGAAAAGCAAAAACCCTTGTAAAGAGAGTTTCTCCATCAATGTTATAAAAGGAAATTCTGGAAAAGTATGTCACCAGAGGTTTTAAATGGAAGCAATAGTGGAAAAAAAGGGGAAGAAAAGCAATTTGCAATATAATTGCAAATATACTGTGTATCTCTCTCTCTGAATGTACTGTATATTCCTGTATGGGCACTAGTATAAAGGCAATAGAAAGACCATGTAAACAGCCACAGAACAGACAAGAGTCGGCTTGTCAAAGTCCATTGTGGCTTTCCTAATACTTTGGCCACCAGCGGGGAAAACATTAAAGAGACAGAAAGTCCTAGGCGAAGAATGGTCCCGAAAAAATCCTCCTCCACCCCCTGGTGACATAATCCGGTATAACAGCCTGGCAAGTTTCTGCAGGGAGCCTTCTTCAGGCCAATGGAAGCAGTGACAGATGATTAAACCTAATTAACATTCCATATAACAAAAGCGAAGTAACTAATACTGTAATGACAAAACAAAAAAAACATGACCAAGTAGTGAACAACAAATGGATAAAAACTATGGTATGGTAATGTCTCCAATAGGGATATTTATGGGTTTATTCTCATCACAGTTTTCAAGCCTTTTTTTTTTTTTTTTGGATTGGTAGGATGAAATTTATAGGCATCACAAATGTATCACCCAGGAAAGTGCCACCGCAGAGCCTTCTTAAGAGACTGCTTTGCAAACTGTCCTTAATGCTCATCCAGTGAAAGAGTCAGCAGCTTCACCCCGCTGGCTGAGCAATTAGCAGGATTAGTGAGTCGTGTATTGGACACTCTCTGTATCTCCACAGTCTACCGTCATTTACTTGCCAGCCTCTCAAACAGCTGACAGGGGAATAAAAAAAGGAATTTATAAACCGAATAAGAATGTTCTAAATTCCACTGAACAGCAAAGTTAGAGCCGCATTTAAACACATGGTAGCACGAACTAACATGCATTTCTAAATTAGCTCTGAATATAAAAGAGAAACTTTCTAGAACTGTAGCTGAGCAAATTTATCGCAATTATACGGAATTGTCCTCAATTTTTATATCAAAGATTTTTTGGTTACATTTGTTTGACTGAGATTCCTTTTAACATTCCTTCAAGTCAAAACTATATAGTGGAGAAGACTGTTACAACTCATCTCCAGCTTTTCCATCAACCCACTCCTGAATTACCCCCTCACCTGAAACATTCCTGTATGCACTGGTGGTGGTGGGGCACTGAAATGAAAAATCAGGACCAAAACCGAAAATTCAGGATGAACTTTGCCAAAAACAGAAACCTAAATGGACAGTTTAACCACTTTACCACCGGAGGATTTTGCTGTCTTACGTCTGGGCCACTTTTTGCAATTCGGCACTGTGCGAATTTAACTGACAATTGCGCGGTCATGCAACGCCGTACCCAAACGAAATGTATGTCCTTTTTTTCCCACAAACAGAGCTTTCTTTTGCTGGTATTTAATCACCTGTGCGATTTTTACTTTTTGCGCTATAAACAAAAAAAGAGCAACAATTTTGAAAAAATAACAATATTTTTCAAATTTTTTTATATGAAATTCCCACCCCCCCCCCCCCCAAAAAAGTAAAAATCTACATTTTTTATCATTTTAGGCCAATTTGTTTTCTGGTAAAAAAAAAATCGCAATAAGCTTTGCGCAAAAGTTATTGCGTTTACTAACTAAGGGAAAGATTTCTGTCGTTTTTGGTGTTTTTTTTTTTTTTTACGAGTAATGGTGGCGATCTGCGATTTTTTTTGTGGGACTGCGACATTGCGGCGGACAGATCGGACCCTTGACTGACATTTTTGACACTTTTGGGGGTACCAGTGACATTACTACAGTAATCAGTGCTATACATATGCACTGTTACTGTAAAAATGACACTGGCAGGGAAGGGGTTAATTTTATTGGAGAGGGAGGGGTTAATGTATACCTGGTGCTTACTGACATGTGTGGGGGGAGGTGACTGAGTGACACAGGGACAGATGGCATGTTCACCCTGCAATCTGACCCTGCCTGTCACTTAGGAGATCCGCCCGCTTTGTTTACACAAGCGGGCGGATCTCCACACTCGATTCCCTGACGATCGGGGAAGAGCAGCGGCGATCGCAGCTGCTCCTCCCCTGGCCCAACTCCCGCTGTGACTGAATACAGCGGGAGCGAGTCTCCGGCGGCGGCGCGTGCGCCGCCGAGAAAGTGGAATGTCTGGCGACGTAGGTCTACGTCGCCAGACGTTATTGAGCCACTTTGCCGCAGTAGAGCTCTAGTGAGCAGTGCGGAAGTGGTTAAAAAAAAAAAAAAAAATATATATATATATATATATATATATATATTTATATAATTGTATTATATTCGACTTTTTAATACCATGAATTTAAATTAATATGAATTTCTTAATCGGCACCTTTTTTTTTTATCAGCAAAATGCTGATAACCCTTTTTTTGGCTGATAATTTTCGGCGGCCAGTATCTGCACTTTTTTTCTATCAGCAAAACTTCGATAACCTTATTTTTGACCGATCCTTTTCGGCGCCCATTATCGGCACCTTTTTTTCCATAGGTTAAATGCTAATAACCCTATTTTCGGCCGATAATTCTCGCGCCCCTTAAGGGCATCTTTTTTTCTTTCAGTAAAACGCTGACACCCTATTTTTGGCTGTTCATTTTCGGCGGCCATTATCGGCACCTTTTTTTCTATCGGCAAAAAAATACCCTTATTTTCGGACGATAATTTTCAGCGGTCATTGACGGTACCTTTTTTCTATTGACAAAACGTGGATAGCCTTAATTTTGCCTGATAGTTTTCGGCGGTCATTATCAGCACCTTTTTTCTATCGATAAAACGCAGATAACCCAATTCGCAGCTGACATTTCTCGGCGGCCATTATTGGCACCTTTTTTTTCTATTGGCAAAATGCTGATAACCCTATTTTCGGCGGCCATTATCTGCATCTTTTTTTCTATCTGCAAAATGCAGATAACCTTATTTTCAGCCAATATATATCGGCATTCCTAATGCATATATTACATGGAGCCATCTTCTGACCACCCAAGTGAGAGCCCAAGTTTCTCTTCTTTCAGAGCTGGGGGTTCTCAATGCTAAAGGGTGCATTGCTGACTTCATGTTGTCCCAAATGGAACCTTATTTAAAAAAAAAAAATCCAGACAGTAGTCACTGTTTTTTTTTTGGGGGGGGGGGGGGCTTGATTGAACACAATGTGAGTGAACTAGAAGTTGCTGCCAAATCAGCTGCTGACAAAGCCTGTGCTTGTAAAAACACTGGATTAAATTACATTAAAGGTCCAGTTCACTTCTCATTCATTCACATCACGTTCAATCAATTGTGTGATCAATTACCACCAAAAAAAGTTCTATTTGTGTGAAAAAAATACTATACATTTTTTGGGTACAGTGTTGCATGCCTGCAAAATTACCAGTTAAAGTATTGCAGTTCTAAATAGCAAAAAATGGCCTGGTCACGAAGGGGGTAAAATCTTGCAGCGCTCAAATGAATAACATGTATGTAGCCTCAGCTACATACAGTATACAGCACTGTGTTCTGGGTGTGAAACGGGACTTTCCTGTCTCACACCCAGAACAAAATAGGGTCAGGCTGAGCGGCACACAGCCATTCATAGGCAGCTTTGTATTCTATCAATGAAGACAAAGCATCCTCTGATTGGAAGAGTCGAAGATCTTGATATCATCAGCCTGCCTCTCCGATTCAGTCAATAAAGAGGAAGCTTTGTAATCACTGATAGAGTGGCACTCATCTCGACATTATTTTGTTCCAGGTGTGGGACAGAAAGGTCTCATCTCACACCCAGAACACACTGCTGTATACAGTATGTAGCTGAGGCTACATACAGTTTATACCGCGTATCCTGCGATCGCAAAGGAAATAGTTAGTTTGGCCTAAACAAACTATATAAAGTGGAGATAAACCTGGACATCAGCTTTAAAGCCCAAGTTTAGCCAACAAATGTTTTTAAAAAATCAACACAAGGGACGGTACTAACAGTCAATGCTCCATTGTCCCTTGCGGTGCTAACTGCTGCTTTAGTTAAAATCTCCAGTCCTTTGACCCCGACCCCCCCCCCCCCCCATAATCTTCTGCGGCTGTGAGGGCTAATATAGCTATTAGACCTGTAATATACAGTCATCAAGAGCGCCGACTATGCCCGCCTTTTCTGATCACCTACTTCATTCAAAGAAGCTATGCTATAGCTCCCATAAATGAAAACTGATCTGTGAATGGAGGAGAGGCAGATGAAAGGTCTGCCTCCTCCATTCATGTAAGCTATAGTACTTCTAATAATGGAGGTGCGGGGCAGAAAGGGTTGGCGTAGGTGGCACTCTTGATGAATGCATATGACAGGTCCCTCAGTTCTTCTAATCCCTGTGGTCTAAGAAGGCTACAGTGGTGGGGGAAGGGAGAAGAACTAAACCAGCAACCAGCAGCCCAAGTAGACAATTCGCATTAATCGTAAGTGACGTCCCTTGAGCTGATTGTTTTAAACCTTTTTTTTTTAAATTAAACTTTAAAAGGTGGAAATAAACTCTCCTATCCTTTACAGCCAAGGAAGCCGGCATCTTAGTCTCTGTTTAATCTTCAGTTGCCATGGTGCTAAACATGTGATCAATTATGACACAAGCCATTTGATGGCTTGACAATTTAGCTGAGAGCACAGACAACTGTGAAAGTTATCATTCTTTGCATGCCTTAACTGTAACTGTTTTAGGAAAGCTAAAGCAGAACTAAACCCACCTATCCTTTTTAGCCGAAGAAGGTGCCATCTTGGCCTCTGTTTGACCTGAAACTACCATGGTGCTGCACATGTGATCAGTCATGATATCAGCTATTTGATGGTTTGACAGTTGGGTTGAGAGAAAAAACAAATGTAACAGCACTCCCGGCATGCTGGAAATGAAACTGCTTTTAGAAACCATTAAATCAATGGGTGTAGTTCTGCTTTAAAGAGCAGAGCTCCAGGCTCCTTCTGAAAAAAAAATAAAGTCAGCAGCTATAAATCCTGTAGCTGCTGACTTTTAATATTAGGACACTCACTTGTTCACCATCTCGGCTAAGGGAAACCGACAGTGAAGCGGTTTCACAGCCGCTTTCCTACTGTGCAGTGGCAGGGAAGGAGGGTGGGGGGCGAACTCCCAGCTGAGTTTGCTGCAGCGAAGTCAGCTGGAAGTGGGAGCGGGTACCTGTCAAAACCAGGTACTTGCTCCCGCCTCCCCCACAAAGGTGGCAAATGTAGCAGCAGAGGGGAGGAGGAGGCAAACAAGCAGAGCTTCCCCTTTTGGGTGGAGATCCACTTTAAAGCGGAGTTCCGGGCACAAAAACGATATTTTTTTTTGTGCCCCTCCACTAGGTAGACCTCACCTGAAAAGGAATTGGATAGTTATTTTTTTTTTTTTTGTTTACTTACCTTGTAATTGAAGATCGAAGATACTCACCTCAGAGTACTTCCTCCCTCGGAGCCGCGGCTCACCCCGTCACTTCCTGTCTCGCTATGATTCCTGGGAGCTGAACGTCATAGCTCCCAGGAATCAATGCGACGGCACCGGCCCCGCTCGTCATTTCCGGGCGACGCCCAGAAGCTGTGGAGGAATGCGGCGCCGCACCGGAAGTGACGAGAGGGGCCGGTGCAGGCGCATTCTGGGACAAGAAGACGCGGAAGAAGACACAGAAGAGGACCGCGCCGGCTTCAGCTGCCCACAAGAGAGATGGAAACGCTGTGGAAGAAATTTTATAAGTAAGTATTTCTTCTAAAAGGTAAGTGCGAACCGGGACAGATCAGAGGCTAGCCATTGTGGAATGTGCTAGCCCTGACTGTCCCGGGGGTATGTTTAGTAAAAAATGACTTCTGTGCCCGGAACTCCGCTTTAAGTTCCATACAGAATTTTTAGAGAGGCAATGAGCAAATTAGACTAGCAGAAGTTCAATGGAGATTCTGGAAAATCCTATCTGAAAATTGAAAACACGGTTGCTAAAAAAAAAAAAATAATTGGAATTTTCTTGCCAATTTTAGATACCTGTGATATACAGTATGGATCAATTAATTATACATACATTTTTATTTAATCTAAAATGCACCTTTAAAAAACTCAACCAGTTAACATATCCATTACATAAGAGAAACAAACTCTGGTCTGCCACACACAGTAATATCTAATTGCTTCCATCCCTAATATATGTAGAAAGAAGAGAACCAAAATAGTGGGACTTTAAATGAGGCAAATTATAGAATTTATTCATGGATCAAAAAACATAAAAAAAAAACATATATGAACACCTTTAACAACCATTTGTATAGATATAGACAAATACAAAAAGATAGCATATAGCAAAATACACAGTTCATATTGAAAAAATAGGTACAGTGTTGGAGGATCTAAAATAGGATCTCTGGGGATGAGAATATTCCAATATAAAATCTTTGTTTGTCAATACATGGTTTTTTGAATCAGTTAAAAAAAAAAATCTGAGATGTGTGTAGGCTCGACGCGTTTCTGAGACCTCTGTCCATTCATCAGGAGCTTTGGATACATATAATGTATCTAAAAAGAAAAAGGGATTTATACATTGTTGTATCAGAACATCGGAGATGATTAAGGAATATCAAATTCAGAATTTACATAGAAATTTACCTTGACTATCTAAAGGTTAGTTTATCAAGAAACAAACCAAAACTGGGAGGGGAAAGTGGAGGCATCGCGGGCAAGATCTCCATCTCCATGAATAAATTCTATAGTTTGCCTCATTTAACCACTTGCCGATTGCCGCAAGTACATATACTGCGGCGGTCAACCCCTCACAGGCAAAGTGACGTACCGGTACGTCACTAGCCTGTGAGGCTCTGGGGAGCGAGCGCGCGCCGATGTCCACCACTCACTCACGATCGTCCGTGACAGTGGGAGAAAGGCAGGCGGCTAGTGTAAACAAGCCGACTGTCATTCTCCCCTGTGTAGGAACAGTGATCATATGGTTCTACTATGTAGAACCGTTGATCATTGTTCCTAACACCTCAAGCCACAGCCAATCACAGTTAGAATCACGCCCCTAGGGACACACACACAGCCCCTCCCTCTCAAATAAAGTTAACCCCTTCACTACCAGTGTCATTTTACAGTAACAGTGCATATGTATAGCACTGATTACTGTAGTAATGTCACTGGTAACCCCAAAAGTGTCAAAAATGTCAGTCAAGGGTCCGATCTGTCCGCCGCAATGTCGCAGTCCCGCAAAAAAATCGCAGATCGCCGCCATTACTCGTTAAAAAAAAAACACCAAAAACGACAGAAATCTTTCCCTTAGTTAGTAAACGCAATAACTTTTGCGCAAACAAATCAAAATACGCTTATTGTGATGTTTTTTTACCAAAAATATGTAGCAGAAAACAAATTGGCCTAAAATGATATAAAATTTTGATTTTTACATTTTGTTGGGGGGGAATTTCATATAAAAAAATGTGAATATATTATTATTTTTTCAAAATTGTCGCTCTTTTTTGTTTATAGCGCAAAAAGTAAAAATCACACAGGTGATCAAATACCACCAAAAGAAAGAGCTGTTTGTGGGAAAAAAAGGACATAAATTTAGTTTGGGTACGGCGTCGCACGACCGCGCAATTGTCAGTTAAAGTCACGCAGTGCCGAATCGCAAAATACCCCCTGGTCAGGAAGGGGGTAAAATCTTCCGGGGCTTAAGTGGTTAAGGAATATCAAATTCAGAATTTACATAGAAATTTACCTTGACTATCTAAAGATTAGTTTATCAAGAAACAAACCAATACTGGGAGGGGAAAGTGGAGGTATCGCGGGCAAGATCTCCATCTCCATGAATAAATTCTATAGTTTGCCTCATTTAAAGTCCCACTATTTTGGTTCTCTTCTTTCTACATATCCATTACACAAGTGTTTTTTATTTCATATTACTTGAAATTTTATATAACGGCTAAGAGTTTAAAATTCTGTATTGCATACATGAATCTAACTAAGCACACTTCTAAATACAACCAATTTAGTAAAAAATTGAAATTACAATGTTAAAACATACTATTCCATGATGTGACCTTTAACCAAAAAAAAAAAGATATGAATAAGGGTGGTAATAAGAAAAGGTAAGTGCAGCAAAAGTAATTATTACCATTGTAGAACAGAGGCTCAATTAGGAAGGTCATTCATGCTGAGCTCCTGTCAGTTCTGAATCATGGGAGCTTTTTATTACAAAGTGAATTGTGACAATGCGGTCTGCAAAACTGAATCCGACTTGGCATATGGATGAAACTCCATTTTCTGGAATGACAGGCCAAAACCACAACACTTGCTGGGCTATGCCATTTTAATTCCCTGCATTAAATTTATGGGTGGATGGAATAGAAGTCTATAACTTCTGGATGAATTACCGAGGCACTTTTGAAGCAATATTAGAATAGGAGAGATTTATTAATAAGCATGTAATGTGCTCAGTTTAAGAGTGTCTACAAAACACAATGAGCTATAGGGTTTTAGTTATCAGCCATTGTGAGAAATAAGACCATACATTTGGTTTTTTTTTCAGCCTGTCTTTTTTTAAAGCTGAAGTCCAGGCCACAGCTAAATACACAAATTAACCAGTTCTGGACCGGAAGGATTTCCCCCCTTAATGACCAGACCATTTTTTGCGATTTGGCACTGCGTTACTTTAACCTGAAAATTGTGCAGTCATGCGACGCTGTACCCAAATAAAATTGATGTCCTTTTTTTCCCACAAACAGAGCTTTCTTTTGGTGGTATTTGATCACCTCTGCGATTTTTATTTTTTGCGCTATAAACAAAAAAAAAAAAAACGACAATTCTGGAAAAAAATATATATATTTTTCACATTCTGCTATACAACATTCCCCAAAAAAAAATGTAAAAATCTAATTTTTTCATCCTTTTAGGCCAATTTGTTTTCTGCTACATATTTTTGGTATAAAAAAAAAAATCGCAGTAAGCGTATTTTGATTGGTTTGCGCAAAAGTTATCGCGTCTACAAACTAGGGGAAAGATTTATGTCCTTTTTTTTAATTTTATTTATTTTTTACTAGTAATGGCGGCGATCTGCAATTTTTTGTGAGGACTGCGACACAACTGCGACGATCTGCAAATTGTTTGTGTGGACTGCGACATTGCAGCGGACAGATCGCACCCCTAACTGACCTTTTTGACACTTTTGGGGGGAACCAGTGACATTACTACAGTAATCAGTGCTAAAAATAAGCACTGTTACTGAAATAATGACACTGGAAGGGAAGGGGTTAACCTAGGGGTGATCAAAGGGTTAAATGTAAGCCTAGGGGAGTGTTTACTAACTGTGGGGGGAGGGGCTTGTGAAATGACTATAGAGACCTGTGAACCAATATAGAAGGATCACAGGCGCTCTGTAATTATTTCATTTACAACAGCAGACCGTCCTCCTCTCTCAGCGGGGAGCAATCGCGGGTGGCCGGCGGCAATCGGTGCTATCAGCGGTACATCCCCGCTGCCTAGTGGTGGAGGGAGCGCCCCACCGGCAGCACGCGCTCGCCCCCCAGCACCACGCGCGCGACCAATGTAGTATTACGTCGGTTCGCGCAGCCCACCCAGCCTGCCACAGTAAAACTGCGGCGGGCGGTCGGCAAGTGGTTAAATACATGAATGATTGCTGTTTTACCTGAGAAAGATTTGCATTTCTGTCCATTTAGTCCTGAAGTTTACACAGCTCTGCCACAAAGCACAGACTTGTCTGGCAGGGGAGGAAACCTGAATTTTATCGGCCCCTGTTAAAGCCTAAAGGCCCTGACCCAATCAGAAAATCATACAAAAAATGCTGCTTTCGAAGCAATCATACGATATTCTGATCATTAGTACAGAGCTTTCAAGAGCCAATCATGACAGTTCATCCGATATTATCTGATCGGACAAGCATGAAAAAATTTCTTGTATGATACCAGATCGTACGATTTTCGTTTTAATCAGTACAGTTGTCGTTTGAAAATACATTGTAAATACACTACAACACATTACATTATTTTGGGGAAAAAAAACATTCTGCAATAAAACATATCCAATAAATAAATGTAAAACATCAAATTTCTTCATCAATTTAGGACAATATGTATTATATATCTTAGTAAAAAAAAATCCCAAAAAGCGTTTATTGTTTGCGCAAAAGTTAAAGCGTCTACAAACTATGGGATATTTTTATTTATTTTTATACTAGTAATGGCGGCGATCAGTGACTTATAAGCGGGACTTCGATATTGTGGCGGACAAATCAGAAACTAACTGACAATTTTTGGGGACCAGTGACCTTAATACAGTGAATAAAATATGCACTATCACTGTACTGACACTGGCTGGGAAGGGGTTAACAACAGGGGCGATCAAAGGGTTAACTGTGTGCCCAGTCTGTGCTTTCTCACTGTGTAGGAGGTGCTTTGATTGGGGGAAGGCATTGATCCATGTTCCTGCTTTGCAGAAACACAGGATCAATACCTTCCCTGCTGACAGAACAGCAATCTGCCTTGTTCACATAGTCAGATCACAGTTCTGTCTGTGTACTGTATAGTTGGCAGGTGCTGGCGGACATTGAGTCCACGGTACCTGCCGCTGGGCTGCCGCTGTGTGCGATCACAGCGGGAATGGGTCGCCGGCGACGCGCATGCCCCAGATCCGGAAGTGTCATCTGATACAGAGTGGCCGCCCTGCCGCAGTATATGTAAAGTGGGTGGTCCGCAAGTGGTTAAGCAAACAAGTGGCCATTGCCCCCACCTATAACTGTTCTTTGCAGCAAGGAGAACTGGAAAACTGGTTAAACAAACCTGAACTTTACTTTTGCAGTCCTGCTTCTCCCTTTACCCTTAGAGAGAGAGGTACAAACCCAGTACTTCTGGATATGGAGGAACCTGTGACTTAAGCCTGCCATAGAGGGATAGATGTGGACTTTATACTCTTCTAGATTGTAAGCTCTAACGAGCAGGGCCCTCTGATTCCTCCTGTATTGAATTGTACTGTAACTGTATTGTCTTCCCCCACGCTGTAAAGCGCTGCGCAAACTGTTGGCGCTATATAAATCCTGTATAATAATATAATAATAATAATACTATGAGATCCAAGGAGAAAGTGAATATAAACATACACACCTTAGGAATTGTTCTATTTTCAATCCCAAAGTGGCCAATAACCATTTTCTGAGGTTTTCAAGACCCTGGTAGAACAGGATCTTGAGGATTTAAAAATTATACCAAGAAGGCAGAAGAAAGATATAGAAAGGGGACTAAAAATGTTAGAAAAAAAATAAAGAGGTTGTAATACGACCAGGATAAAGGAGGGGGCTGGTAATCCTAAATAAAACTGATTATTTGACAGAACTAAATAGATTGATAGAAGATAGAAATAAATATGTGAAATCAAAAGGGAAGTTGACAAATAAAAATAAGGAAAATTGTAGAAATTAATAAAAAAAGCACAAAAGGAAGATATAATCAATAAGAAAGAGGCAAGATATCTAATACCGGATGCCCCAAGGATGCCGGTTTCATTTCAGATACCAAAGATTCATAACTGTAAGAAAAAAAACCCTGGTATCCTGATAATAAGCAGCATTGATTTTCTTTTTAGTAGATTGGGAGAATATACGGATTGTTTTTTCCAACCATTATCCGAGCGATTTCCAGCATATCTAAAAGATAACAAAGAGCTTACTAACCTGCTAAAAAATGTAGAAGTAGGAGATGATTGTATTTTGGCGAGCATCGATGTATGTTTGCTATATACAACATCAAGCAGGGCTATGCTTTGGAAGCAGTAGCCTGGGCCTTGCAAAGAACTGACTTTTTTTTTGTAAAGGCACAAGATCTAGCTGAGTGACAACTTCCTTTGGTATAATGCAGACCACTTTAGGCAAAAGAAGGGAGTTGCCATGGAGGCCAAATAAGCGCCCCAAGTAGCTAATATCTTTATGAGCAAATGGGAACACGAGGCCATATATGGGAGATCCAGACCAGAACTAAAACTGTACAAAAGGTATATCGACGATATCCTTATTGTATGGGTGGGAACGCAAGAAACATTTTTAGATTTTTTTCAAAAAACTGAATAATAATAAATACGGATCTCATTTTCAGAAACGTATGATAAAATGGCTGTAAACTTTTTGGATCTAGTTATATAAAAACAAAATTGGTAAACTAAACACACAAATCTTTTTTTAAGGACATAGGCAAGAATGGTTATGTTTCAAAAGGAAGTTGTCACCACCCAAGATGGCTAAGTGGGGTACCAAAAAGCCGGATGATGAGGATTATGAGACACTGCGATGATGAAGCAGATTATGACAGACAGACAGACAGCAATTATTATGGAGGGATTCCAAGAAAAAGGGTATAGGCCAAGGGAACCAGCTAAAACAAAAGAAACAATCCTTAAACTTAATAGAGATAAGATGCTGGAAAATAAACAAAAAGGGGATATTAACTATGGACTAGCCTTTATGACTAGTTTTTTTTAGACAATATAAACAGGTGGAAAAAATAGTGCAGAAACATTGGTAAATCCTTTTGAAAGATGAAATATTAAGTAAAATACTACCAATAAAACTTCAATTTATCTATACACGACCCCCTACTTTTAGAAATAGTCTGGTGAAAAATGTATTTAACCCCCAAAAAAACGACCACATTTTTAGACCAGGTGGGTTTTTTTCACCTGTGGAAGATGTGTAGCAAGTAGGACAGTACAGAATAGGAAAAAGAAAACCACTAATTTTGAGGTGAAGAGGAAAACATTCAAGATAGACAAGTTTATGAGAGTACCCATTACATATCTTCCGGAATGTCCATGCAAGCTTTTGTACGTAGGGAAAACCACTAGAAGGCTTGGAGTAAGACTTTGTGAACATGTGAGTAACATTAAAAAGGGATATTAAATAATAGTCTATCCAGGCACTATAGATTGGTTCACAATAGATAGGGATTCCACATCACTAAAGTTATGCGGAATAGACAGAGTATTGCCAAATTAGAGAAGAAGCAATCTAAAAAAAAGGGCATTTCTCAAAATGAAACCAAGTGGATATACTTGTTAAATACTATGAGTCCCAAAGGGTTAAACATAGAATAAGACCTGAATTGTTTTCTGTCTAATTGGTGATTGGCAGAGCCATATAGTTTTATCATTGTTATAACTCATATTTTAAAATCCAATATATTTTATTTTTATTTATGTTTTGTTTGTTATTATTATTTGTATTTTATTTGTTTTTGTTCTTTTGTTTTTTATTTCCATTTTTATTTTTTATTTTCATTTAATTTTCATTGTAATTTTCTTTTCTTTAATTTTAATTTCATTATTATTTTTCACGTTTTTAGTTTTAGCTTTAATCTTCTCTTCTATGTAATATTTAATAGATGCTGCAATAATGCAAAAGAAAGTATAACTTTAAAACCGTGCTGTAAATGGAGATGACTGAATATGTAGGAGCCAGAAGTGGGCAGCCTTAGTATGGTTATGAAGCCTAGTACACCCAACAGGATATTACATGTTCACCACGTGAACAGAACAAGTCTGCGCATGACTATTTAGCCAACTAAGAGACCGGGAATCTTTGTCTTTAAAAATGTCCTGTGGGAGGGGCGAAACGTGTTGACATAGACTTCCGTTCCCTCGTGACGTCACGTCCGGCAAGCAGTGGAGCACATGCGAGGTCGTGGCCACCCAGCAAGTTCCTGCCGATTGCCCTGCTTTAACAATTTTATGTTAAAAGTGTACAATCTCTGCAACACTGTAAGTGTAATTTTAAACTTTTTACAAATAAACAAGAATGTACTACACTATACGGATTCTCTTTCCTTCATGTATGAGTGGTGATTACACAGGAAGAAATAGAGGATCAGTGGCTACATTTCCCCGCTCACCAGTTTAGACCTAATAGACCCACATGCAGTATTGTTAACCACTTAAGCCCCAGCCCTATTTCGTTTTGTTTACAAGTTAAAATCAGTATTTTTTCCTAGAAAACTACTTAGAACCCCCAAACATTATATATATTTTTTTAGCAAAGACTCTGGAGAATACAATTACGGTCAGTTCAATATTTTTTGTCACGCGGTACTTGCGCAGCGGTCTTTAACCGCTTGCCGACTGCTCACAGTATATTTACTGCGGCAGTCAGCCCCTCACAGGCAGAGCGACGTAGGTCTACGTCGCTAGCCTGTGAGGCTCTGGGGAGCGAGCGTGCGCCCATGGAGGCGCGTTCCCGCTCCCGCACAGTCACGGACCCCCCCGCGCGTGTGACCAGCGGACCCGATGTCCGCCGGTCACTCGGCGATCGTCGGGGGAGAGGGAGAAAGTCAGGCGGCTTGTGTAAACAAGCTGCCTGTCATTCTCCTCGGTGTAAAAACACTGATCACACGGTTCTACTATGTAGAACCGTTGATCAGTGTCCCTACAGCTCAACAGACAGCCAATCACAGTAAGATTTACACCCCTAGGGACACACACAGCCCCTCCCTCTCAAATAAAGTTAACCCCTTCACTACCAGTGTATTTTTACAGTAACAGTGCATATGTATAGCACTGATTACTGCAGTAATGTCACTGGTAACCCCAAAAGTGTCAAAAATGTCAGTCAAGGGTCCGATCTGTCCGCCGCAATGTCGCAGTACCGCAAAAAAAATCGCAGATCGCCGCCATTACGCGTTAAAAAAAAAACAACAAAAATCTTTCCCTTTGTTAGTAAACGCGATAACTTTTGCGCAAACCAATAAAAATACGCTTTTTGCAATTTTTTTTTACCAAACATATGTAGCATAAAACAAATTGGCTGAAAATGTTAAAAAATTTTGATTTTTACATTTTTTTTGGGGGGAATTTCATATAAAAAAATGTGAAAAATATTGTTATTTTTGCAAAATTGACGCTCTTTTTTTGCTTATAGCACGTGATCAAAAAATCGCACAGGTGATCAAATACCACCAAAAGAAAGCTCTGTTTGTGGGAAAAACAGGACGTCAAATTCGTTTAGATACAGCGTCGCACGATCGCGCAATTGTCCGTTAAAGTCACGCAGTGCCGAATCGCAAAATACCCCCTGGTCGTTTAGCAGCCAAATCCTCCGGGGCTTAAGTGGTTAAAACGCCATTTTTTTGGAAAATTTTTGAAAAATCACATTTCACTGCATTTAAAAAATACTAAACAGTAAAGTTAGCCCATTTTTTTGTATATTGTGAAAGATGATGTCAGGCCGAGTAAATAGATACCCAACATGTTACGGTTTACAATTGCGCACACCCGTGGGATGGCGACAAACTACGGTCAATAGAGATCCCAATAGGCGACACTTTAAATTTTTTTAACGGTTACCAGTTTAGAGTTAGAGTGTAGCTCTTTTTTTTTTTTTAATTATTGCTCACGCTCCGGCGATCGCGGCGATACCTCACATGTGTGGTTTGAACAGAGATTTCATTCGCGGCTCGACTTCTGTATACGCTTTTTTTCGTGCGCGAGCTAACGGTGACGGGGGCGGCTAAAATTTTTTTTTTTTCCTATTTATTTTATTTTTTTTTTAATTTTATTACAGGTTTTTTTTTTTTTTTTAAATCTGATCACTTTTATTGCTGTCACAAGCAATGTAAATATCCCTTGTGACACCAATATGCAGTGACAGGTACTCTTTATTGACGGATCGAGGGTCTAAAAGACATGTGCAAGTCACAAGCAAGTCTCAAAT
Source organism: Pelophylax lessonae (assembly GCF_965119305.1). Taxonomy (NCBI): domain Eukaryota; kingdom Metazoa; phylum Chordata; class Amphibia; order Anura; family Ranidae; genus Pelophylax; species Pelophylax lessonae. The sequence goes on along the minus strand of NC_138775.1, from coordinate 291,891,057 downwards.
CTTAACCTTCAAGTCTCAAGCAAGTACCAAGTTACTGTGGGGGAAAGCAAGCAAGTCGAGTCCCTGCTAGAAGTCAAGCAAGTCAAGTCAAGTCATTTATTTTGGTCAAGTCACAAATCAAGTCAAAATACTGATCTACCCCAATTTTCACCTTTAAATCAGTTAAAAGTCAGTGGTCAGCAAAGGTTTTGTTTTATTTTCAAAATTAACACAACTGCTTAGTGCTTTTTTCTTGGCATATTAAAGAAACACTTTGAATGCCCAAACAGCTCAAAATCCTTCGTCTGGTCATGTTTCAACACCACAGTCACTAAAAACATGTTAAGTATTTCCATTGTTAAAAAGCCAGTGTCCTAAAAATCAGAACACACTGAGGTGTTTTAAGTGACTGTGGTGTCAGAAACATAACAGGCACATTCATTTTGCTTTAACACATCTTGAGAAAATGCAAATATTTAATAACTTAAAAAAGTAAAGTAATTTCGAGTCATACGTCTCAAGTCAAAGTCAAGTCTCAAGTCATGAATACCAAGTCAAAGTCAAGTCGAGTCTTTTATTAATTTTAGTCAAGCAAGTCTCAAGTCCTCAAACTGGTGACTTAAGTCTGACTTACCTCTGGTAAAAGCACAAATGGATTGTGTGGAGCACAGTTCACTGTTTGACTGATTGGAGCACTACAGTACTTTAGGAATTTCTAACCAACAGCACTTTGGAAAAAAATGTAGACTTTTAAGTCTACATTTATTATTTTGGACTTGTTTGTTTGAAATATACAATTTGTTGTGTTATACATTTTATGTATGCACAGTTCTGGCACTTTATTTGTTTGGAGCGATCACATTGGAATTGTTATGCTGTTTGCGCTGTGGTTTGATATACATTATTGAATAGAAAATGAACAGCAGCAACAGGAAAAGTATATAGATACAGGCACCTTTAGCACGGGTTTGATTGTATTTATACATAGAGGGATACAATTTCGGACAAAAATCCTAAGAAAATTTGTATGAAATTTCTCAGAACATTCTAATATCGTTTGAAAGATTTTGTTTGCTTTTAACATTTGATATTAGAATGAATGGACTTTAGCAAATTAAACCACATACACTGTTATAAATTTGTTTGTTCATGAAAAATTTTCCATCCCACTTCTTTGAATTTTCTCATCACTGCAGTTGAAAACAAACATTGATTGAGCCATTAATGATTAACCACTTCCCGCAAACCGACGTAGCTCTATGTCGCCTCTGAGAAGTTGTTGCACCGAGGGGATGCCTGCAGCTAGGGGCATCATCCCGGTACCATTTTTTAGAGCCAGCGGTCGGCTTACAGGTGTTAATGGCCAATGTGGCTTGGGACCTGTTCGGCCATTACCCCTGCAAGCGGGAGGGGACGCCCCTTCCCGATGCCTTCCGCGGCTCTGTCTAGGTCTCCCGTCCCACCAGGAGACCCGAGCACCCAGCCGGCACGTCCACCAGCTGGTTGGAGTCCTGATCAAAGCCAGATTCGGCTTTGATCGTGTCTCCGATGTAGTAACCCGGAAGCAGCGTGATGACGTCATGTCTGGGTTACTTGGCTGCTAAAGGTGCCGTATTTAAAAAAGTAACAGTATTCAAAGGTGCCAATTTTATTGAAGAGCAGTGGAGGGGTCTGGGGTCTTTTAGACCCCCGATCCCTCCATAAAGAGTACCTGTCACTGCCTATTACTGTCACAAGGGATGTTTACATTGCTTGTGACGGCAATAAAAGTGATGTTTTTTTTTTTTTTTAAACTGTGCTAAAAGTAAAAAATTAAATAAAAGAAATCCGAAAAAAAAAAAAAAGTAAAGTGCCCCCGTCGCTGTGAGCTCACGCACGAAAGAAATAGGCATACCGAAGTCGCGCCCACAAATGAAAGCGAGGTTCAAACCACACATGTGAGGTATTGTTGCAATTGCCACATCGAGAGCAATAATTCTAAAAAAAGGGCTACTCTATAACTTTAATCTGGTAACCGTTAAAACATTTTAAAAATGTTACCTATGGAGATTTTTATTGACCGCAGTTTGTCACCATTCCGCGGGTGTGCGCAATTTCTCTGTGTGACATCATCTTTCACAATATACAAAAAAAATGGGCTAACTTTACGGTTTCGTTTTTTTTAAATGCAGTGAAATGTATTTTTTCCAAGAAAATGGCGTTTAAAAGACCGTTGCGCAAATACAGCGTGATAAAAAAATATTGCAAGGACCACCAATTCAATTTTCAAGAGTCTTTGTGTTTGTTTAAAAAAATATATATAATGTTTGGGGGTTCTAAGTAATTTTCTAGCTAAAAATACAGATTTTAACTAGTAAACAACATGTGTCAGAAATGGGCTCGGTCCATAAATTTTCGTTTAAAATTGTACCCATCCATGGGCAACTTTACTCCCCTTCTGCCCTTTCTCTCAAGTGACGGTGCTGGAGCTTGAAGATTTGCATACTGCTGTCACATGGGATAGAAAAGCCCCCTCCTAGAGTAAGCACTGACACAGGACACAGGGCTGACACAGGGCTTAATTTCTTTGCTTGTAGCTAAATTAATCTAAGACCCCGTTCACACTGGGGCAACGCTACTTGCCGGGGCGACTTCACAGGAGTGGCCGGCACGGACTTCATATCATTGAAGTCAATGCAGGTCGCTCCGGGTCGCCCCAAAGAAGCTCCAGACCCTTTTTCTAAGTCGGAGCGACTTGTGTCACTCCTATTAGAACGGGTCCTGTGCTACTCTATGGCAGGCGACCTACGGCGACCTGTCAGGCGACCAGGTCGCCTGACAGGTTGCCCCAGTGTGAACGGGGTCTAAAACAGCTTAGCCCTCTCGCGTTGTGACTTGCTACAAAGTTACAATGTTGCAGTCTGACCACTGGGGTAGGGGAGACTGCGTGAATGTTTCCTTCTGCCTGCAGCAGACTCATAGGTAGTCCACGGCAGGCTTAGAAAGCCGGTTCCACTTTCTGGCCATTGGCTTAACGTTGACAGACTGAAGCAGGATGTGCTGCTACTTACATGATCTCAAATTAGGAACTTTTGCAACAGATTCACAAAAACATTATTTGCTTAGGAGAATTCTATACAAAGTTGCATGATGCCAAACACATGGAAAAATAGATTTAGGGTTTATATAAACTGTAAGCTGCTATAGGTTACTGTATGTCACTGTTCTGCTGTATCAACTCTGAGGTAGCTTTCTAACAAGACAATAGACAGTCACCAGCTGGACGCCTTATCCTTTCTGTCATATTTCTCTGCAGCTTAAAGCTCCGTCAGGCATTAAATCAACTTTCTGTATCACAGTGAAAAGGACATTTATTAGCTACCCAATAATGACAAGACACCTGTGCGGAACAGGTTTAATTGAATTATGAATATCGCATTTTACTGAGCCATAATCACCCTTCTGAGGGAGAGAAACAGCCATAAAAAAGAAAAATTCAGAAATGCTTTAAGCTCAGACTGTTACATTGTTTGTACATTTGAAAAAATAATGTATATAGTAAATGGTCTGTGACACAAACAAACAATATTCAGGCAGAATAGAGTATACCCATATACTTCTGTGTAATGAAAAATATCCATGCAGTTAATAAGTGGGTGTATGTTAGTCAATAATTCCAAAGAATTGCTTTCCCAGTGGCTGCCAGCTCTGAAAGGAGCTAGAAGAGACTATGGGGATGAAGGGAAAAGAAGAGCAGCGCCATCTAAGTGTAGCGATAAAGCACTTTTAAACAAATAAGAGTAGAGACACTCACAAGATACTTATGTAAACAGTGCTCTGTATACTGATATTCTTCTATTCTGCTCCAGGATTGGTTGCTTTAGAAGTGGTGCCGATAGCTCTGGGGGCGCTGGTGGCTCCTAGCGCTTCCAGGTATCCCGGGTACACTCGGAAGACAAGGATGTCGTCACTATTGGGTCCAAGGTAAGTGGGCGTGGCATGCGTTCAGAGCATGCCTGCTTCTTCCTCAGGCCCAGGGCCGGTGCTTCCACTAGGCAAACTAGGCAGCCGCCTAGGGCGCATTGCCACCTAGGGGCGCAGCCAGGAGTCAGCAATCTCTCTCCATCATGAATGATTATTGTGAGCTGAGGGGAGAGGTGGCGGTAGGGGAGGAAGAAGGGACAGAGAAAGATGCCAGGTGTCTTGGGCAGTGGCGGAACTATCAGGCCCTGGCTTTCCACTACTGTTGGAGGGGCCCCAAGAGGTAGGAATGGAGCCCACCAGAGTGCTGCCTGCATGATGATCCTCTTCAGCTGGAGCTGAACGGCCTTAACCCCAGGCAAGAAGTGACTCTCTGCACTGAGCTGGTCCCTGGGTGTTACATGGAGCATCCCTGGTATGAAAGGGAATCGGAGTCACCAGGTGTGCCATGGGGAATCAGAGTCACCAAGTGTGACATGGAGGATAGGGTTCACCGGGTGTGCCATGAGGAATTGGGGTCCCTGGGTGTGCCATGGGGGATTGGGGTCCCCAAGTGTGACACGGAGGAACATTGGGGGCCCCAGGTGTGACATGGAGGAACATCAGGGTCCCCAACTGTGACATGGAAAAACATCAGGGTCTGACATAGAGGAACATTGGGGTCACTGAGTATGACAGCATGACATGGAGGAATACGGGGGTCCCTGGGTGTGACATGGAGGAACATCAGGGTCAGTGGGTATGACAGCATGACATGGAGGAATATTGGGGTCCAAGGGTGTGACATGGAAAAACATCAAAGTCCCTGGGTGTGACACGGAGGGACATTAGGGTCCCCGGGTGTGACATGGAGGAACATGGGGTGTCACTGGGTATGAAAGCATAACCATCAGATCAGGGTCACTGGGTATGACATAGAGGAGTATTTAACCCCTTCCCTTTTTTTTTTTGTGGGGGGCGCGCAAGTAGCTGGTCTTGCCTAGGGCGTAAAATAGTCTAGCACCGGCCCTGCTCAGGCCTAGCTGGGAGCCATGCGCACAAAGAAGCGACACAGATCCTGAAGCAGAGTGGAAGAATATTAGTATACAGAGCACTGCTTACATCAATATCTTGTGAGTGTCTCCTCTCTTATCTGTATTAAAGTGGTGCTTTATTGCTACACTTAGATGGCACTGCTCTTCTTTTCCCTAGAAACTGGTCTGTAGTGGCAGAAAATATTCCCACAAAACCGGAATGCGAGAGGTTTTTTTTTACAGGCCGAATATTTTTTTGAAAAAAAGTACAAACAATGCTTAAGAAAATTGTGACAGAACAATTCACGGCGTGCTGACGTCACACCCACCTACTTGTTGTGAAGGACGGGCGAGCGGAGCCGTCCGGCCGGCGGCTGTTACCTCCCTCCAACCCCTCTCATCCACGTTCCTTGTCGTCTGATATTTTGTAAGTGCAATACATTTTGTGTCAATAAATTAGTCGTTGGATTTTATGCTATGGCTCTCCCCTCCTCATTTCTTGGGTAACCTGCATCCCTCCCTGAGTCTGGTTGACGAGCGCTATCAGGAGTGTTGTCCAGCGTCACTTTGAATCCCCGCTCAATTAATATCTGGAGCTGGTAAGAGTACCCATCCTCACTGGTGCCCTCTAGGTTCTATTATACGTCTACCTTCTAGTCTATCTGGTAAGCGGTTTATCTCACTACCTGCTTAAACTTCTTGGTACAGTCTATAAGGGATCCTACCCTCTTCGGTGGTGGCTGTCATCATTCACCATTATTGGATTTTTAGTTATCACTATTTGGGTGTTATCATCGTTTGTTTTGTGGTTTTACGCTATGGCGTTTGCCTTTTTTTCCCTTACTTAAACTTATCCCTGGACACCTGCATCACCACGGTACGGGTTGCTGCCTTCTGAGGTCTGTGGATTCGGTTCTCATTATTTTGGCTACAGTATCTGCTACTTCTGGAGATTTACATCGGAGCCCTATGAAGCTTGCTGTGTTCCACATTTGAAGACTCTGCCTCTAAATTTCTTGGCTCTTTAATGATTGGAATCTGGTAAGCGGTACCTGCACAAGGGTCATCATTTTTCCCTCTCATTTATGGACATTCACATGGACTGTTTCATTTGTTAGCGCAGCTTTATGTATATATTTGTACATCAATTACCATGCTGCCATTTGATCAATGGTGATCTTGCTAACCGCTACAAGCTCAGGATTGGTATAACCTCATATTTAGCGATCATGTAGCAGAATATAAATATGATACCAGTTCCCATTTTTGAGCCAAATTTAACTATGTTCATAACTGTGCTATTCTAGACAAAAAAAAAATGTAAATACTCCAATCAGACTGAAAGGGAAGTTGAAAAGATGTATTAATTAATAAAGGATAGAGAAGAAACAAAAAGCAAGCAAATATGGTTAAGGAACTGAAGGGTAAAGAAGGATTCCATGTTGGAAGCACCAAATAACTGTGCATAAGCTACACTTCAGCAACTACAGTTGGGGGCTCATCCGGGATGGCATAACAGATAGGGCCGAATCCAGGATAGCACTATAACATAACATCATTGGAACTATTAGGCTTCTGACTGCTTGAAAAGATTTACACAACATTAAACACATATAGCTCTAGTTGAACAATTGCAAAATGCACATTTAAAACAAATGACTAGAACACGCTATTCAAAACTAAATTCTAAGCAGCACAAATTATGCAAGCCTTGCGATAAGATTTTTGCGCAATGCAATCTTCCCTTCTTGCAGTCGAATCTCATTTCATGAGTCAACATCTAAACAACTTTGCTTTTCTAATGAAGTCAAAGTAGAACTGATGTGCAATAACTCCGGGCACCCTTGTTCGTTCACACTGTAACTGTGCTATAGTCATTTACCTGAATTTACCTAAATCCAAGTTTATGCAATTTCCTGAGGAAAGTCTCTGCAAGCTTTAAAAGGATCTTTTGGGTGGGTCCCTTCTGTGCAACTTCAATCCCTCTCTCTGAGAAAGAAAAGGGCCTACAATAGCTGGAACAGAGTGGAGAATACCTGGCCTACAGATTGACATGGTTCACGGACTGCTGTGCCCAGGAAGCCATATTATTAGCAACACAGGCAGATCTCTGTGACAAAGATGGATGTAAGGAGTCCCTCTTTTTGATGGCAAGGTCTACGATATGGCCAATACATATGGATATACATAAAGTGTACTCTGTGAAGCATCTGCCTCATGTATACAGTGGTCCTAACAGAGACCCCATTTATGTTGATGTAATATTAGACGAGGAACGTGTCTGGCGCCTATAATTTTGGGGTTTCTGTGATGATTTTGAGAGGATACTGATTGTGAATTCTCCCCCCAAATCCACATATTTGCAGTCATTCTGTTGCATATAACCTCTTGCATATATCTGCCTGCACTGATCTGCCCCTCAACGCATGTGTCTGCCAAGGTCTCTATCGCAGCTGGAAATATCGGTCTGCCTTGGTCTTTCTGGCCCTGAGGAAGCCCTGTTGCGAAACCCGTCGGCTTGCTGGGGACCCTAGACCGTGCTATCTAGGGACCGTAACATCTATTGAGATACACTGTATCAGCATTCCCTATGGCAGTGATGGCGAACCTTGGCACCCCAGATGTTTTGGAACTACATTTCCCATGATGCTCAACTACACTTCAGAGTGCATGAGCATCATGGGACATGTAGTTCCAAAACATCTGGGGTGCCAAGGTTCGCCATTACTGCCCTATGGGAATATATTTCTACAAATGCGTTTTTCTTTTATCCATTTTTTCTACGTATTTATAGTATATGTTGTTTTTTGTCTTTTTTATATACATACATGTCTGTTCAATAAAGAGTAATTTTTAATCATATGGTGTGATAATTGTGATCATCCTCTCTCCAATTGCCCATACAAAGCCCCATCTTTTTCTTTATATTTTGTTATTAGCAACACAATTATTTAAGTATTCGGGAGGTCACAACTATGGCAGGATGGAAAACTGAACTCTTGGGTAAGTCAACTGGTCTCCATTACACAAGTTAGCTTTCAGGGGCTCCTACCTCACTTTTTTCCACCAGTACATTTGTATCCAGTTTATAAAAATGTGAACAAATTAATAGTGTACAATGTACAGATTTGAAAAAGACAGCAACAAAGAGCAAATACTAACTTGATTTGAACTAAAATAAATTATCCGAAATAATCTAGGCACAAAAAAAAAATATCTTCAAAAAATAAGCAACATTTTCTTAAAACTTGATTACTCTTAGATGTTTCAACAGTAGTGAAAATGAGCAGTGAAACTGCCTCAAGCACCCTCAAACCTTTGGGAAAGTAGATTGCACCAAAAAAACCTGCAAAATGGTAAATTTCACCCATCATGTTCAGATCTGCCGGTGTGTAATTTACAGTTCCTAGAACCTTACATTCTCGTCATATGCTGAACCCCACACACCTAATAATTAAGGTCCTGGTGAAAGCAACATAGTTGACTTTGTACAATTCATGATATTAGTAAGTGGTTTTATTTTCCTGGGTTTGGTTTCATTTTTATCACTAGTATGTTCAAAATAAAACCCTGGCCCAGGTTGCACCCGATAGAACAAACACTGAATACATAAAATACAACCACATTTGCACATTTAGGACCCTGGAGCAGCAGAGATTAGAGAAATGCTGATTTGATGTTTTCTTTTTATCTGTGTCACTCGTTTTACAAAATAAAATGCTCAAACAAATTAAGAAGGAAAAGTGACAGGAAATCAATAGGATATGACAGACCCTGGTCCACGGTTGTTCCTCAGGGGATGATATAGCTTAAGAGTCCAGGAGGAGATATAACAGACTTTATTTGAGGATTAGGAGCTGATTTGCTAGCTGGTAGTAGAATTTGTCTAAGGTCATCAGAAATTAGTCCATATAGAAAACGAGGGGGAGAATTTCAGATGCACAGAAGGAGGTCTTCTCTTCTTCTTTTGATAGATTAGGGATACAGACAACCCAGCACCAAAGCGGTTGTTTGTCGGACCCACTGCATCATCAAAAAGAAACTAAGCCCCTAAACTATTTCAGATAGGTCTAGTATGGTCTTGGGGGGGGGGGGGGGGGGGCACGCCGTGTTTTTTTCATTTTGATGTGGGGTTTCCTTTCAAGATCCATACTAGTCTCAAAGGGCCTGTTGGGGGGGGGGGACCCCACACCTTTTTTTTTACATTTTGGCATGGGGTTCCCCTTCAAGATCCTCAGAGTACAAGTTGCACCACAAGTCGGATCTTACAGCTCCTAAAAGCCAGTGTGTGCATGATGCCATAGAATAACATGGATAGGCATTTTTAGGCTGCAAAAAAAAATGTCTGACGCTGGTAAAAGCAGCTGTAAAAACGCTCTGTGCATGGGGCTTTACCTGCTCCATGAAGTGGTTCTGTGCAGAGCAGTCCAGATCCTCTTCTTCTTGGGTCCGTCGCCAGCGCTTCTGGCCCCTTCCTCCTACCGAGTGCCCCCACAGCAAGCAGCCTACTATGGGGCACCCGAGCTGAGTCGCTGCTATGTGTGTCCATTGTAGACACGGAGCCATGGCCCAGACCTGCCCCCTCTCTCCTCATTAGCTCATTGACTTTGTCTCAGCCAATGAGGAGGGAGAGCCCTGGACAGTCGAGCCTCTTGTGCAACATTGCTGGGTCGAGATCAGGGCTCAGGTAAATATTAGGTAAGTATTAGGGGGGCTGTTGCACACAGCTTTTTTATCTTAATGCATAGAATGCACCTTCTGCCTTTAGAACCACTCCAACTGCTTTTTTTTTTTTTTTATGTTTAAGCAAAGGTTTGTGCACCTCTGAGCAACTTTTATTAATATTTTGGAGTAAAAATCAATCTAAAGATAGTTTTCTTTTTAAGATACATTAATAATTGAGTTTATTTAGCATTAAATGGAGCTTATATGATAATGGATGATAATGGAGCTGTATATTCTGCAATATTTACATTTTTGGTAAACTCATTGAATGAATCCAAGTTCTGCAAGCTGAGATACCATTCACTGCATTGATGCATTCACACAATTTCATACTAACTACCAGCAAGAATGAGTCCTTACATTTTAAGAGCACCTGTCATTTCAGATCCATCATGGCAGCAACTGTTAGCGGGCATCCACTCACCTGCTGCCGCCACGTCCCTTGCCTTGTTGTGTCACTGCTGCGTCACCAGTTGTTCCATTACAGTGAATAGGACTTTTAGTGAGTCAACAGAGGGTCAACAGAGGAGTCGCTGCGGGACACAGATTAGAGTTGATCTTTAAAAATTGTTATTTAAATCGAATCCACTCTGGTTTATCTGTAGTCTTCTGTTCTCTACATTCATTTAAAGTGTCGATTTTATATAGCTTGTCTGAGCGATCAGAAAAAAGGAGAGTTAAAGATACACTCTTCTGGGTGCAGAGAGGAGAGCTCTGCGAGTTAATTGGAGGGAAGGGGCACACCCACTTTCACACAGCACACAGGAACAGAGCTGAGGATGTCAATCAGCTGGAGGTCCCTCCCGTCACCATTCTTCTCCTGGTTTCAGGAAAACTTGTCAGAAGTCATTCATGCGGATAGCAGAGGATGCAGGCAGCAGCATAAATTACACCTAGTGCTCCTAACTGAGACAAGTACACACTATAGAGGAATATGCTTTGTTCATATTTCATGTCTGAGGTTTACAACCACTTTAACAAAAATTAAAAAAGATCTGGAGTATTTTTCTACATAATTCAGTTATCCACTTGTTGAAAATTGGTGCATTCAAGAAAGATATATCATATCTTTGACCTAGAAGCATTCTGCAAGCATGAGTATGAAAAAAATAGTAAAGACACAAGGACTGTTTGCAAGAAATGTTAGTGCTGCTGATTGACAGTGGGCTCTAAAATTTACAAATGCCACTTTAATCTTTATTGGTTTGTTTCTAATCTATTACTATTCACTGCCACTTAACCACATAACGTCTGCTCACGTTGCTGCTACTGCAGCAACGTGGCTCGTTATCGTCTAGCGACGTAGTACTACGTCGCTAGACTCCTCCCCCTGTAGGCGGAGCTCGTGCTGTTTTCAGTCACAGCGGGAGGTGGGCCAGGGGAGGAGCGGTGGCGATCGCCGCTGCTCTTCCCTGATCGTCTGGGAATCTAGTTTAGAGATCCGCCCGCCTGTGTAAACAGAGTGGGCGGATCTCCTAAGTGACAGGGAGTGACAGATCGCAGTGTTCAGCATAGCTGAACATGCGCTCTGTCCCTGTGTCACACAGTCACCTCCCCCCACACACGTCAGTAAGCACCAGGCATACATTAACCCCTCCCTCTCCAATAAAATTAATCCCTTCCCTGCCAGTGTCATTTTTGTAGTAACAGTGCATATTTATAGCACTGATTACTGCAGTAATGTCACTGGTACCCCCAAAAGTGTCAAAAATGTCAGTCAAGGGTCCGATCTGTCCGCCGCAATGTCGCAGTCCCGCAAAAAAAAAAAAAACGCAGATCGCCGCCATTACTCGTTGAAAAAAAAAAAACAGCAAAAATGACAAAAATCTTTCCCTAAGTTAGTAAACGCAATAACTTTTGCACAAATCAATCAAAATACGCTTATTGTGATTTTTTTTTTACCAAACATAGGTAGCAGAAAACAAATTGGCCAAAAATTTAAAACAATTTTGATTTTTACATTTTTTTGGGGGGAATTTCATATAAAAAAATGTTAAAAATATTGTTATTTTTTCAAAATAAACGCTCTTTTTTTGTTTATAGCGCAAAAAGTAAAAATTGCACAGGTGATCAAATACCACCAAAAGAAAGCTCTGTTTGTGAGAAAAAAGGACGTAAATTTTGTTTGGGTACAGCATCGCACGACCGCGCAATTGTCCGTTAAAATCGCACAGCGCCGAATCGCAAAAAGTGGCCCAGACGTAAAACAGCAAAATCCTCTAGTGGTAAAGTGGTTAAAGCAGAACTAAACTGTATCTGAGCACAACAAACCAAAAACGCCATTTCATTTAACTATAATAAAATGTCTCCAAGTTTTATTTTGTTGAGAAATCACTTTAAAAAAACACCCCCTAGCATTTCTAGCTGCAGCAATCTTGAGTAAGGGCAGATGATAAATTTACTAAACTGTAGCATTTACTTTCTGGAATCCATTTCCCTTAGCTCAGGCATGCAGGCAGGAGGGTGTACTTAGCTTAGAAAGCCCCTCCTCCCATGAAGACTCCTGGAATGCATGACATAATTTTGGCCTAGGCCAGAAACCAGGAAGCAAATGAAGAAATGTGAAAAAAAAAGTTTAAAACAAGTAAATATAATACACCTTCCTATCTACTAATGCTAGCAGATTAACCGCTTGCCGACCACATTACTTAGATGTATGGCGGCAAAGCTTAGGGGACGCGCACACGATGCGGCTGTGATTAGACACAGCAGAAGCCGATCATTGGGTGCTGGCCAATGGATGTCCAATGGCACTTCCTGATCAGCGAGGAGAGAGTAAGGACAGAGCTCTGTCCTGTAAGCAGGGAAGTGATGGAATTTGATTCCCTACAAAGCAGGGGATAGAATCCACCACTTGCCTTAGTAAAACCACAACATAGTACACACAAAAACACATGTTAGGCACACAGTTAGCTCTTTGATCGCCCTAGATGTTTAACTTCTTCCCAGCCAGCACTGATCACCACCAGGGAACTGTATAAGTGTCACTGGTTCCCACAAAGTGTCAAAAGTGTCAGAATGCCTGCCTCAATATCGCAGTCCCGCTATAAGTTGCTGATTGACGCCATTACTGTGAAAAAAGGAAAATAAATTAATAAAAATTGCAATATACCCTACAATACTCTTTATCCAACCTCCCCTTGAATCCCCCCCTCCCTTCTCCCCCCCCCCTCACATCGCATCTTCCCCCCACATTATCACCCCTCATCGCCCAATTGATATTTCATGTGAATTTATTCCACTTATACCTTACCTATTCTAGGACCAGACTCCATTCCTATTACTAGTTAATTATATTCAGGTATAAGTTTACTGTTTTACCTCATTTATATTACTGTTGATCCCTGTTGACAATTGATACTTCATGTATGTTTGATGTACTGTACTATTCGCATGCGTTATGGCGCATATCTTGATCAATGTCACTATTTAAAGTCTCTATGTTTGCTTACCTTTTTCTCAATAAAATCTTTATGGAAAAAAAAAATTGCAATATATATCCCAATAGTTTGTAGACGCTATAACTTTTGCACAAACCACACAGAGGTGATCAAATACCACCAAAAAAAAAAGCTCTATTTGAGAGAAAAAAAAGGACATACATTTTATTTGGGTACATGCAATTGTCATTTAAAATAACGCAGTCTAGTGTGGTGTATGATGTGTAAGTCAGTCCCCTGATAACGTCATCTCTTTGACGAAACTAGTTGGGCATGGCTACAATGTTTCATCATCACGCACGCTTGCTGAACGTTGGGATAGTCCGGTGCAACCACACAGCCTGCTGCTTTTTGGGAGAGCAATTGTATCTGTTTTTATTGCTATATGCAAGTTTTTTAAACCCATTGCCCTAGGATTTGCTTAGTGAGATTCCCTTTGCAAGTTCTACTTGTTATTTTTGAACAAATGTTTTTTATGGATTACACTATGGGCGTATATGCTTTTTTATTTTTCATTCTGCTGATGAACCAACCCGGACTGGATCACGTTTGGCGCTTTGGAGTTCCCCTTCATAAGGAGATGTAACACGCGCATTTAACCATACTACATGAGGGTCCACAGGATCTGGTAAGAGGCTTTAATACTTGGTGTCACCTGGTGGTGGAAGAACTAGGAATTGTGATTGTGAGGACACTGATGGAGCAAGTGAATAGTGGACGATTTGTTTACTTTGGACTTTGTTGTTTCATATATTTTTCCTTTTTAGCCCTTGTGAATGGGTTCTTATGGACATTATCTACATATCTGGTGTGATTTTTTTCACCCAAAAAATTGATGTTCATTATATTGATTTATTTTTGTGTTTTCACAAAATTGTTCAATTTTTTTAGTGCTGAGTTATATATTCATCAACATTAAAATAACGCAGTGCCAAATCGCAAAAAAAATGGCCTGGTCTTGAAGGGGGGGGGGTGTCATTTTCTGGAGGTCTAATGGTTTAAAATAGTACACATCAATTGAGAGAGCTTAGTTCCACTTTAATACTGAAAGCTTGTGGTATGTAGAAGAGGAAATGCTTCATTTCTATTCTATGTTTGGAATTCCTACTGCACAGATCTGTGGTATGCAGTATAAAGTGAAAGAATATTTTCAGCTTCTACCAGCCAGGATCTTTGTGCATTACCTACTCACACATAGATTTTACAAACATTCCTTGTCAAATCAAATGAAATCATATAATATATATATATATATATATATATATATATATATATATATATATATATATATATATATATATATATATATATATATATATATATATATATATATACATACAGTTGTGCTCATACGTTTACATACCGTGGCAGAATTTATGATTTCTTGCCCATTTTATATACCCAGAATATGAGTGATAACACAAAAACTTTTCTTTCACTCATGGTTAGTGTTTGGCTGAAGCCATTTATTATCAATCAGCTGTGTTTACTCTTTTTATATCATAATGACAACAGAAACTACCCAAATGACCCTGATCAAAAGTTTACATACCCCAGTTCTTAATACCAGTGGTATTGCCACCTTTACAATCAATGACAGCTTGAAGTATTTTGTGGTATTTGTGGATGAGGCTCTTTATCTTCTCAGATGGTAAAGCTGCCCATTCTTCCTGGCAAAAAGCCTCCAGTTCCTGTAAATTCTTGGGCTGTCTTCCATGAACGGCACGTTTGAGATCTCCCCAGAGTGGCTCAATGATATCGAGGTCAGAAGACTGAGATGGGCACCCCAGAACCTTCACTTTTTTCTGCTCTAGATAATGGCAGGTGGACTTGGCCTTGTGCTTAGGATCATTGTCATGTTGGAATGTCCAAGTACGTCCCATGCGCAGCTTCCGGGCTGATGATTGCAAATTTTCCCCCAGTATGTTTTGATAACATCCTACATTCATCTTGCCATCAATGCTGTCCAAATTTCCTGGGCCTTTGTAGGTCACACATCCCCAAAACATCAGCAATCCACCTCCATGTTTCACAGTAGGAATGGTGTACATTTCATCATAGGCCTTGTTGACTCCTCTCCAAATGTAGCGTTTATGGTTGTGGCCAAAAAGCTCAATTTTGGTCTCATCACTCCAAATGACTTTGTGGCAGAAGGTTTGAGGTTTGTCTCTGTGCTGTTTGGCGTATTGTAAGCGGGATACTTTGTGGCATTTGCGTAGTAATTGCTTTCTTCTGGCGACTCGACCATGCAGCCCATCTTTCTTCAAGTGCCTCCTTATTGGGCATCTTAAAAACTGCCACACCACATGTTATCAGAGAGTCTTGTATTTCACCCCAAGTTATTTGTAGGTTTTTCTTTGCATCCCGAACAATTTTCCTGGCAGTTGTGGCTGAAATATTAGATGGTCTACCTGACTGTGGTTTGGTTTCAACATAACCCCTCATTTTCCACTTCTTGATTAGAGTTTGAACACTGCTGATTGGGATTCTCATTTCCGTGGATAACTTTTTATAGCCCTTTCCTGTTTTATACAGTTCAACTACCTTTTCCCGCACATCCTTTGACAATTCTTTTGCTTTCCCCATGACTCAGAATCAAGAAACGTCAGTGCAGCACTGGATGAAAAATGCATGGGTCTGTCAGGAGTCCATAAACTCATTGACCTTTTATACACCCACACTAATTACAAGAAAACAGATCACAGGTGAAGATTGCTACCTTTAACAGCCATTCAAACCCCTTTGTGTCAACTTGTGTGCATGTTATCAGGCCAAAATCTTCAGGGTGTGTAAACTTTTGATTGGGGTCATTTGGGTAGTTTCTGTTGTCATTATGATTTAAAAAGAGTAAACACAGTTGATTGATAATAAATGGCTTCAGCCAAACACTAACCATGAAAGAAAGAAAAGTTTTTATGTTATCATTCATATTCTCAGAAAAATGGGCAAGAAATCCTAAATTCTGCCAGGGTATGAAAACTTATGAGAACAACTGTATTTATATATATACTGTATCTATATACACACAGTATATATACATATATATATATATATATATATATATATATATATATATATATATATATATATATATACACACATATATATATACACACATATATATATATATATATATATATATAACTTCACAGGTGAGGCGAACCGCACACAGTATTCTTTCAGCGCATGCAATCAGGCCAGGGATTGCTGCACTTAAAATTTATTTAAAAAAGGTTCACATACAGATGCGCCCTTCTTCAGGTTAGAACAAATATGAAGTGACAATGCCATTCCTACATTCCTTATATTTAAATACATATCACACCAGGAATTAATTAGGTATCAATTAAGTAATCAGATAACAAAAAAAAAAAACATTTCTTTTTAATCCATCCTAAATCGTAGAGAGACAATTAAACGAAATGTAGTCACCCTCCAATATAACACAGAAAATGTTCCAGTAACAACCTATTATCAAAAACACAAATATATATATCATTAATATATAGCGTTTTAAAAATGCTAAAATCAATCCCCTTGGAATGATTTAAATTTTGATTGATAATTTATGGGCATTTTTATTCTTATCTATAGATATATATATATAATATAATTACATTTGCGATTTTTGGTGCATGAGAAATGTACATGGATATCTTAAAAAAAAACGTTATCCCCCTTATTTTTAGGGGCAATGTATATAGAAATATATACTTTTTTTTTTTTTAAAGCGCTAGTAATTAATTAATTACTTTGCTACAATGTAAAGTAGTGAGTGTACAGCTTGTATAACAGTGTAAATTTGCTGTCCCCCTCAAAATAACTCAACACACAGCCATTAATGTCTAAGCCGCTTGCAACAAAACAAAAGTGAGTACACCCCTAAGTGAAAATGTCCACATTGCGCCCAAAGTGTTAATATCTTGTCTGGCCACCATTATTTTCAACCACTGCTTTAACCCTCTTGGGCATGGAGTTCACCAGAGCTTCAGGTTGCCACTGGAGTCCTCTTCTACTCCTCCATGACGACATCACAGAGCTGGTGGATGTTAGAGACCTTGCGCTCCTCCGCCTTCCATTTGAGGATGTCCCACAGATGCTCAATAGGGTTTAGGTCTGGAGAAATGCTTGGCCAGTCCATCACCTTTACCCTCAGCTTCTTTAGCAAGGCAGTGGTCCTCTTGGAGGTGTGTTTGGGGTCATTATCATGTTGGAATACTGCCCTGTGGTCCAGTCTCTGAAGGGAGGGGATCACACTCTGCTTCAGTATGTCACAGTACATGTTGGCATTCATGGTTCCCGCAATGAACTGTAGCTCCCCAGTGCCGGCAGCAATCATGCAGCCCCAGACCATGACACTCCCACCACCATGCTTGACTGTAGGCAAGACACACTTGTCTTTGTACTCCTCACCTGGTTGCCGCCACACACGCCTGACACCATCTGAACCAAATAGGTTTATCTTGGTCTCATCAGATCACAGGACATGGTTCCAGTAATCCATGTCCTTAGTCTGCTTGACTTCTGCAAACTGTTTGAGGGCTTTCTTGTGCATTATCTTTAGAAGAGGCTTCCTTCTGGGACGACAGCCATGCAGACCAATTTGATGCAGTGTGCGGTGTATGGTCTGAGCACTGAAAGGCTGAACCCCCACCCCTTCAACCTCTGCAACAATGCTGGCAGCACTCAAACGTCTATTTCCCAAAGACAACCTCTGGATATGACGCTGAGCACGTGCATTCAACTTCTTTGGTCCACCATGGCAAGCCCTGTTCTGAGGGGAACCTGTCCTGTTAAACCGCTGTATGGTCTTGGCCACTGTGCTGCAGCACGGTTTCAGTGTCTTGGCAATCTTCCTTTAGCCCAGGCCATCTTTATGTAGATCAATTCTTTTTTTCATATCCTCAGAGAGTTCTTTGCCATGAGGTGCCATGTCGAACTTCCAGTCGCCAGTATGAGAGAGTGAGAGTGATAACACCAAATTTAACACACCTGAGACCTTGTAACACTAACGAGTCACATGACATCGGGGAGGGAAAATGGCTAAATGGGCCCAATTTGGACATTTTCACTTAAGGGTGTACTCACTTTTGTTGCCAGCAGTTTAGACATTAATGGCTGTGTGTTGAGTTATTTTGAGGGGACAGCAAATTTACACTGTTATACAAGCTGTACACTCACTACTTTACATTGTAGCAAAGTGTCATTTCTTCAGTGTTGTCACATGAAAAGATAGAATAAAATATTTACAAAAATGTGAGGGGTGTACTCACTTTTGTGAGATACTGTTTGTATATATATATATATATATATATATATATATACACACGCACACACACACTGTATAAAAAAATATTATATACAGTAAGGAGGACATAGTGTTTGTATATATATACACACACTCACACACACACTATTTTTACAAATTTTGCTGTGTAGAAGCATATAATTACTTCAGAAAAGGTCAAGCCATCTCTTGGATTTGTTTGACGCTCTTGAATTCCATATCCTTTCTGTATCCCTGAGCTACAAAGTAATTATATCTTATTAAACCACAACAGGTTCCTAATGTATGGGCATAACTTTAGTCATGCATGAACATTTCTCGTCAGCCGAAAGGTTGCCAGTGGATATTTTTCTTGCATGTTTAGTTATTGAAGGAACATAATGCAAAAATGAAAATAGAATCCCGTAACCATGCGGTGAAATCAAGAAGCTTGCTGGCTGTGTTGAAGGGGTTCTACTGAGAAAGTTGAATAACTCCGAGGCTAATTAAAAAAAACAGGACATTGTTTTAAAATTAGATCCAAAGAGTGTACAAGTATACACTACATGCGGTGCTCCTAGGAGAAGTACATAGTTCCTTGGTCCACTGGAACTTCCATCTGTATCTGTAGACCATCAACAGGGTAAAGGTAAGGATGAGGCAACTGGATGGATGGATGAACAGGAGAAGGGACCGAGACTGGAACCTCTGCAGCTCCCGCAGATGATCTGGGTAGGATCAGCTCAATGAGGAAGAAAATGAATAGCAGGGCGCTGAGGTCATTAGCAAATTAAAAACACTTTATTAAAATAAGCTGCACACTTACATAGAAGTTAGCATGAAACAGCATGGATAGGGAACACCTTGGACCAAGCAGCTGTAATGAGTGTGAGGCTGTAGACATTACTGAGCAAAACAGTGTCAGGGAAGAAGTCCAAGAAGAACTGGCAAATATGCCATTGCCCAATATGGCCCAATATGGCCTCGCTAATGCGCGCATACGCATTAGTGAAAGGCACGCAATGGCGAATCGTCATACGCGATGGCGCATCCGTATACGCAAAGCCTGCTAATTGCCAGTGTTCACTGTCCTATATAAGGACAACAGAAATTGCTGGATTATCGTCAGCTTTGTATCCTGTGCCTTGTGCTTCTGTTTGATTACCTGTTACCGACCCGGCTTACCCCTGACCTGCTCTGGCTTCTCTCCTGGCTCTGAACCTGGCTTGCTTCACGGACCTGCTCCTGCCTATTCCAGATTGACATCCTGTGTTTTACCCCGGCTTAATCTGAACTACGCTACCTACCTCTGCACCTGACTGACTTGCTGTGTTTGACCGCCCAGCATCTCCAGAGAACCATTGGCTATGACCACCTTCTCTACCCGTGTGTGTCCTCGCATCTGGTTTTATCAGGCAGCTTCACATGCAGGCAACCTGTGCCTCTTTGGGCATAGCATCCTCTGTCACCACCTTTAGGGGTACTCTGCACTCAGCTGCAAGAGGAGCCCTCTCATCACCTCAGCCTCCAGTCAGGTACATGACAAACAGAGACTGAGGATGACAGGGAGTCAGCCAGCTCTAAATATGGATATTGGCAGCGCTGCACAGCTGTCAAAATGCCTGGTGGGTGTCAGGAGAGGGGGTGTGCATGACACATTTCCAGGGACTTGCCCTCTTTTTCAAATATGGACAGTGAAAGGAAGTGATGGGCTTATAAAGCCAAAATGGCGGGAAGTGGAGGAACATGGGAGGGGAAGGAGGGAGAAAGCTGAGCTGCTGCATAGAGCTAGAAATGTGGGAGGGGGAGGAAAGTGGGAGGGGAGAGAACATCACAGAAGACACAGCTGAGCCATTAACCCTTGGCCTGCAAAATTGCCAGTATCAGGGAATACAATATTACTACTAGAAGCAGGGAGTAAAACAAGAAAATTTAATAAAGTAGCTGCACTGTAAGTAGAGGATCATGTATTACGTTACAATATTACCATTACTATAGACATATTCATATACGATTAAAAATGGATATATGAATATGAATAATGGATATATGGATATATATATTGGTAATAAAGATGTAAATAAAGAAAATATATAAATAAATAAAAAAATCAATAAGCTCAATTAATAAATAATACATATATATATATATATATATATATATATATATATATACTGCACAACTAATATGCATTTCTAATTAAAAGAGACCAAGTGGTATGTAGCAAAGGTATATGATAACAGAAGCTCGAATAATATAACAAAATTGAAAAAAATTAATAAGAACAGAGAGGAGACCGGGTACTCACTACAAAATAGTACACACCTCAAGTTCCTCATTGAGGCCTCCTGGGGACAGAGTATTGAGGTCATAAATCCAAAAGGTTTCTCTGCGGCAGAGGGTATGAAACCTCTCCGCCACAGAGTCACAGGGGGGGAATTTGTTCCAAAACCCAAACTCGAAGGCCATAGGTGGAGCCATCATGAGTGTATTAAAAATGGTGGGGAACATTATGATCAGTGCTGCCTTCCTCAATGAATCTCCAGTGTTCACCAAAACGTACTTCCATTTTAAAATTAGAAGCTGTTATAATCATTAAATACAGGGAGTTCACACTAATAAGGCTCGGGCATGCGTAATATTTTAAAGAGATATTTAAAGATATTTTAAAGGTCATGAATGGGCTTAGTCGAGAACGTCAAATCTTGGAATAATATAATGTGTACAGGAATATTTAGTAATATTTCATTTTACATTTCTCCCACCTTCTCACCTATACCACTTCTTATAGGTACACCTGCATAAGTAAAATACGCTTAAGCGGATGTAAACTCCAACCAGATGACTTTTAGTTTGTCTATCATAAACAATTGCTATTTTTTAATGCTGAACTTCAGGGAAAAGAAAACTCCTCTCTTGCAGTGGGGGCACCTCTCACACTGCAAAGCTTAAATGCTCGTTTTTATCTAGGGTACCAGTAGCAAAGACATTTAAGTCATCTTGTACAATACAGGTCTACTCGCCCTGATGATTTCCGAGGGCCTGTAAACACCGAAGCATCTTAAAAAAAAGAGGCTGTGGGGCCCGGTTTTAAAGTGTGGAGGCAGCCTATGGGAAGGATCAGGAAAATAAAACTCCTGGGGATGCTGTGCCTGTGTTTTCTGCAGGAAAAAGGTCCCTGTACCTTTTTAAAGTTAGGCCGCATTGAATCCGCATGCATCACGCACCGCGTGTTTTAGTGCATGGGGGGTGCCATTAACTCTTAATATTTTTTATTAAGCAGAGCGTTTTTAGAGCAGCTGCATGCAAGTGCGGGGATCAATGCAATTTACATGCATGCCTGCACCACCTTTTCATGGTGACTGATGTGTTGAACATTGTCAAACATACAGTAGGTAAAATAAGTATTGAACGCTTCACCATTTTCTAGGTAAATATATTTCTAAAGGCGCTATTGACATGACATTTTCACCACATGTTGGTAACAACCCATGCAATCCATACATACAAAGACACCAAAACAAATACGTTCAGAAATGAAGTTGTGTAATAAAATAGAAGGACACAGCAAAAAAGTATTGAATGCGCTAACTGAAATTTATTTTATACTTGGTACAAAATCATTTGTTAGTAATCACAGCTTCAAGACGCCGCCTATATGGAGAAACTAGTCGCATGCGTTGCTCAGGTGTGATTTTGACACATTCTTTAAAACAAACATGTCTTCAAATTTTAAAGGTTCCGTGGGCCTCTTCTACTCTTCTATGAACTCTGATTATAGTTCTTTCCATTGGCTGGGCCATTCTAGCAGCCTTATTTTCTTTCTTTGAAACCAATTAAGAGTTTCCTTGGCTTTGTGTTTGGGATCATCGTCTTGCTGAAATCAGGGTTAATTTTGGCAGCACATTTCCATTTAGTTTTAGTTATAGATTTTTGACTAAATTGCCATTTTAATTTTAGTCTTTTGACTAAAATACTATTTTAGTTTTAGTCGTATTTTAGTCATCTGAATTGTTTTAGTCAAATTTTAGTTGACTAAAATCTCCATACATTTTAGTTGAATAAAATCTCATACATTTTAGTCAACTACAAATCGAATAAGGTTTAGGTAAATTGTAATGCATTATTTAAACATTTCTCTACAATTTCCAAACTAATTATATACTCCTGGAGTAAAAATCTAATAATATGTTGTTATGTTGTAAAATTAACACAAATAAATCACCAGGCCCGGATGGCGTACATCCGAGAGTACTCAAAGAACTAAGTAAAACTATATCTAGACCACTGTTCCTGATCTTTGCTGACAGTATTATGACAGGAAATGTATCAGGGAATTGGAGGAAAGCTAACGTGATACCGATATTCAAAAAAGGGTAGAGGCATGTCCCGGGAAATTATAGGTCGGTCAGTCTGACATCGATAGTATGTAAACTTCTGGAGGGGATGATAAGGGATTATATCGTAGAGTTTGCTAAAGACAACAACATCAGCAGCAGTAATCAGCACGGGTTTACAAATGGGCATTCTTGTCAAACCAGATAGTTTCTGCGGGAAGTATGGCAACTTTCAAAAGACTCTTGGATGTACATCTCAAGGATCAGAACATTGAGGGGTATAAGAGATGATTACAGCCACGCGCGCCTACACAGGATGAACTGGATGGACTATTGTCTTTATTCAACCTCAACTACTATGTAACTATTTAGGGTATTAATGTGGATACACACTATACAAATTTTGTTGTTAGATTTCCTTTAGATTTACATTCAACTATGTAGTGCAGGGGCCTGCCTGATTGCATACAAATTGAAAGTGTTTAGATTTGACCTCATATTATATGGTTTTGGTAAATCTAAAGACAATTGTATAGTGTGTATGGCCCATTAGTGTTTGAACATGCACTACAGACAGAGATTTAGCCATTGTGATATAAAACGTCTTTATAAATAAAACCGAGTTTCATAAACAACCAAAAATATTGCTTTTTGACAAACAGAAGTGCCACTTTAAAATACAAAAAACTGTAAACTCTGTTGGCTGTAATGTCATTGCACATAATCTGAATATATTACCAGCATTAAATATTAACAAATATAAGAAAAGCCTTTATCTTATTTTTTTCTCTTTCAGCAGCTTAGTAGATGACCCTTACTTATGTCTATGCGGTGGTGCAATGCATGTTTAAACATTTATGTGCAATTATTACAGGCTCTGGATGGAATTGTGTTGCCGATTTAGAAATGGCCAGCAGAGTAGTGTTCATTTTAATGTCAATTTTCGATTTAATTTTAGTCATAGTCTTTTGACTAAAATGTCATTTTAGTTTTAGTCGTATTTTAGTCTTGTGACTAAAATGCCATTTTAGTTTTAGTCGTATTTTAGTCTTGTGACTAAAATGCCATTTTAGTTTTAGTAGTATTTTAGTCATCTGAATTGTTTTAAGTTGTAGTCGTATTTTAGTCGATCGTATTTAGTTTAATCCATCCTGCAATAGTTCTAAAAAAAAAATCTTATCAAAAAAGTTCAAACTCCCCAATGTGAATAAAAAGTGCTCCAGTAAAAAAAAAACGGAATTTTTGTAAAATCTTACCTGTAAAATTCCTTTCTCTGAGTCCTCCGACAGTCGCCGCCTCTTCATATTCGTCACATATGGGGTATTAGACTTTGCTCCGAAGGAGTAGCTAGGCAACAGAATATGTTAACATTAAAGCTTTTAACATATCCCACCCTCAAGGGGTGGTCCCCTCAGTCAATACCCTCCTACTTCCTGCAACCATATCTCAGTTTCAGTGGAATAGCAGTAGAGTATACAACCAAACCCCAAAAGAGGGGCGGGGGCGGCGACTGTCGGAGGACTCAGAGAAAGGAATTTTACAGGTAAGATTTTACAAAAATTCAGTTTTCTCTTACGTCCTCCGACAGTCGCCGCCTCTTCATATTCGTCACATATGGGGACGTCCCAAAGCAGTGCAAACATGAGGGGTGGGAAACGCATCCGCGCCGAAAGGCAACGCAGTCTCCGCATCAAAGAAAGGAACCTTACCAAAGGAAGGAAACCAGCTGGGCTACAGGAAAAACAAGTGCTCAACAGGAGCAACAACCCAGGAAAAGACAAATAACCAGGGGATAAAAAACTTATCCCAACAGCCAGAGGTCCCCAACAAGGGACCCTAGGGAATTGCCGCACTAAGAACCTTGCGGGCCAAAGGAAGCATCCGCCGATGCCTGAACATCTACTTTGTAGAATTTTGTGAAAGTATGCACGGTCGACCAGGTCGCCGCCTTACACACCTGGGCTACAGAAGCCCCATGACGACAGGCCCAAGACGTACTCAGAGATCTAGTAGAGTGCGCCTTCACAGGCACAGGGGGAACCTTCCCCCGCAAGGCATACGCCTGTTCAATGGTCTGCCTGATCCATTTGGCGATGGTAGAGGCCGACGCCGCCATACCCTTCCGAGGACCCTCTGTAAGAACAAACAAGAAGTCCGTCTGTCGAAAAGACTCAGTCGATTTAAGGTAAACCCTTATCGCCCGAACAACATCCAAAGAATGTAATCTCACCTCCTTTGGATGTTTAGGCTTCGCGCACAGCGAAGGCAAGACAATATCCTCATTAAGATGGAATTCCGAAACTCGTTTCGGAAGAAAAGAAGGATTAGGTCGCAAGACCACCTTATCCAAATGAACAACCAGATGCGGAGACTTGCAGGACAAAGCCGCCAGCTCCGACACTCTGCGAGCCGAAGTGATCGCAACCAAAAAGGCGACCTTTTTGGACAACATAGACAACGAGATCTCCCTGATCTGTTCAAAAGGAGCACGTTGTAACACAGATAGAACGAGATTCAAGTCCCAAGGGGGCAGAGGATCCCTCCTAGGAGGAACCAGATGCCGCACACCCTGAACAAAAATGCCAACCAAGGAGTTGGAAGCCACGGGACGTTGAAACAGAACGGCCAGCGCAGACACCTGACCCTTTATCGTAGCCAACGCCAAACGCTGATCGACACCCGTTTGAAGGAAGGACAGCACTCGGGAAACCAAGTACGTGCGGGGAGAAAACCCCCTGGACTCACACCAGGCAAAATAGGCCTTCCAAGCACGGTAATAAACCTTCCCCGAGGAAGACTTCCTCGCGTTGATCAAGGTATGAACGACCTCTGGGGAGAGACCCTTCTCCTTCAGGACCTCGGTCTCAACAGCCAGGCCATCAAAGCCAGCGACTGTAAAGCAGGATGGTATATCAGTCCTTGAGACAGGAGATCGTCTCGAAGAGGCAGACGCCACGGGGCGTCGACCGCCAGATTCACGAGGTCTGCGTACCAGGACCGGCGAGGCCAGTCCGGTGCCACAAGAATCACCGTGCTGCGTTCCGAGTGTAACCTGCGAAGGAACCTGGACAGCAACTGAATCGGTGGAAACGCATACATCAGCCCGTACTGATGCCACGGGGCCACTAACGCGTCCGACGCGTCTGCCCGAGGGTCGCGCGTCCTTGCCACGAACCTTCTCACCTTGTTGTTGAGACGAGACGCGAACAGGTCCACATCTGGAAGACCCCACTTCGCGCACAACATCTGGAAGACAGCCGGGTGGAGAGACCATTCCCCCTGATCCAGGGTCTGGCGACTCAGATAGTCCGCCTGCCATTTCTCCACCCCCGGAATGTGAACCGCCGTTATCGCCGGGACATGAGTCTCGGCCCAAGACAGAATGTCGGCCACTTCTCGAGCCGCTCGGGCACTCCTGGTGCCCCCTTGGTGGTTGATGTAGGCCACCGCCGTGGCATTGTCCGTCTGCACCCGAACCGGGCAGCCCTACAGCCGGTCCGTCCAGCGATGAAGACAGAGACTTATCGCACGCAATTCCAGAATGTTGATCGGAAGGGAGGACTCCCCCTCCGACCAAGTCCCCTGGGCGGACAGAATGCCCAGAACACCACCCCAGCCCGACAGGCTGGCATCCGTGGTGATTACCGTCCACGAGAGAGGACGAAACGACTTGCCCCCGGACACCATCGGGGACTGGAGCCACCACAGAAGGTCTCTTCTGGTGCGATGACTCAACGAGATTTGAAGATCCAGAGATTGAGGTCGCCCGTCCCACATGGACAGGATCTCCGCTTGGAGACCCCGCGTGTGAAACTGGGCGAAGGGAATCGCCTCAAAGGCCAAGACCATCAATCCCAGACATCTCATGCACGTCCGCAGAGACGAGTGCGGAACGTCCTTGAGGGACCTGACTTCCTCCTGAAGAGTTCTGAGTTTGTCTTCCGGCAGGAAGACCTTCGCCTGCACCGAGTCCAGAATCATTCCCAGGTAGGGAAGACGAACCGACGGACTCAGTGTCGACTTTGGAAAATTTATCGTCCAACCAAACTCCTGCAGAGTTTGCATCGTGACAGACAGGTCCTTCTCCAGACCCTGGCTGGTCGCAGACCGAACCAGAATGTCGTCCAGATACCCCAGGACAGAAATGCCCTGGGCCCTCAATAATGCCAGAACCGGTGCAAGCACCTTGGTGAAGACCCGCGGAGCCGAGGCGAGACCAAAGGGCAACGCCACGAACTGGTAGTGATCCTCCGCAATGGCAAATCGAAGGTACCTCTGGTGACCCTCGAAAATGGGGATGTGAAGATACGCATCCTTCAAATCGATGGAGGCCATGAATTCCCCCGGAACCAGGGCAGCCACCACCGACCGCAGGGATTCCATGCGGAACTTGCGAACCCGCACAGAGCAGTTCAGAGCCTTCAAGTCCAGAATTGGACGAACCTTGCCCTCCTTTCTGGGCACGGTGAACAGATTGGAATAAAACCCCCGAAATCTGTCCCGATGAGGCACCGGAACTGTCACTCCCTGAGCCCTCAGGTCCCGCACCGCCAGGTGCAGGTCCCGTAAACGCTCTGGAGACAGTTGAAGATTTGAAGGAAAAAATCTGCTCTCCGGCCGAGAGAGAAACTCGATCTTGTAACCAGATCGAACGATCTCCTGAACCCATCTGTCCCGCACGCGGGCCAACCAGGGCTGAAGAAAACCGAGCAAGCGTCCCCCCACCCCAAAACTGGGTGAGGGCGCCCCTTCAGGCCGCACTGTTATGGGCTGCGGATCCGGATTGACCGGACTTCTGTTTTCCAGACCAGGGCTTCTTCTGAGAGCCTTGACCTTTGAACGGTTTGCCCTTGTAGTGCGACCGAAAGGCACGAAAGGACCCCTGAGGGGGCCGAAAATTAGCATGCTTCTTCCCAGAAGCCCCCTTAGCCTTGGGGAAATGGGGCAAGAGAGTGCTCTTACCTCCGGTGATCCCCTTAATCAACACATCCAAGGACTCCCCAAAAAGCCGAGACCCATCATAAGGTAGATTGGCTAAGGTCTTACGTGAAGACTGGTCCACCGACCAACATATCAACCAAACCAGGCGGCGAGACAACACCGCCACGCTGTGCACACGTGCAGCCAACGGGACTAGGTCCAAGTCCGCATCACACAGATACATGACACCCTGGTGGATTTGATCCACCATATCCAGGGTCGCCGGCGAGGCCGAATCTGCCACTAGGACGCGCCTAAGCATCTGCGTCCAACTTACGACCGCCTGGGCCGCCATGAGAGAGGCAAACAGAGCCTTAAGCATAGAACCCGTAACAGAATAAGTATGACGGGCAAGAGACTCCAATCTCCTATCCGTGGCATCACGGAACACAGGGGAATCCTCTGCAGGAATCGCAGTGGATTTGTTTAAAACCGCAATTGCGTGATCCACTGGGGGTGGCACACACCACCTTTCGTCAGTGGAAGGCGAGAAAGGATAACGCAGCTTGAACCTACTTGGTACAGCAAAAGGTTTGCGCAGATTGCGCCATTGTTCCTTAACAGCGCGCTGAAAATCATCAGTGCAGGGAAAAACCTGCGGCGTCCTGCGTTTTCTCTGCGTCCCATAAGCCGCCAAGGCAGCGGGGGGACACACTTCATCCTGCAAACGCAGCGTTTGTTTTATGGAAGCAATCAATTCATCCATGATTGCAAGCTCTTCAGGCGAGCCAGGGGGAGAATTATCAACCCCTTCAACTTCAGCCTCCACCTCGGACCCCACTAGATCCAGGGAGGAGCGGGACCCCGATAAGGAGGCCCCCGCCATAACAGCCCCATCACCTTCACCCTCAGAATCAGAGGAAAGAGAAACTCTGGGTCTTTTAGTAGATTGAGCAGCCACCAGCATCTGCACCTGAGCAGCAAGGCCAGCCACAATAGTGGCTAAATCCCCCCCTGGGGGGGAAACAGCGGTCCCCTGGCTTTCCACCAAGGTGGTAGGAAATTTGCCCTCCTGAGAATCCATTGCCCCTATTACAAATGCCGGATAATAAAGGGTAACTGCCCCTTTAACAAGCGCGGCGAGCGCAGCCCACCGCACCACACACAAGCACAATGAGACCCCCACAGGGACAATAAAACTGACACAGGCAATGGATAAGAAGGATATAACCTGAGGAGACCCTCGCCGCTGCTGCTGCCTCGATCGGTGTTCCTGGAGAAGAGGAAGTGATGCTGCCAGGGCGCTCTATGAAAGCCTATGGGAGGCTACAAGAAAATGGCCGCCATGCATGTAGAACATGCGGCCGGAGCGAATGTAGGCAAAATGGCGCCGCTCCACAGTACAGTAATGCACACATGTCATCCATGTATAAAAAAACATGTCAGATCGCCGCAACGATCACTGTATAGTGCCCAAACATGCCCAAAACATGCCCCACAGCACACAGCTTCTCACACTAATAAACAGGCATTTTTTGCCTGTTTATTATGTATTCGGTCTGACCAGACTATCGAGGTTGAGCAACCCTCCCCACCCCCCCACACACACCTGTACTCAATCAGTGTCCACCATCAATTGGATATAGGAGGAGTCCCCTGTAGTGCATTTGCACATCCTTCCCAGCAAGGAGTATTATCTCCAAGGGTTAGAATGGCTGGATTCATCTCTTTTTCATGGATAGTGTAGGACCCACTGATAATGGGGTACTTTGACGCAGTAGTGGGCTTGAGCACGATATGGCCATATGGTGGGACCAAACCCCCATTTTTATTTATGGATTGTCTTCAGATTTGGTAGTTATTTCTTTTGCATTTGCGCACTATTCTTTTTTAATATACAAAGCTTCTCACACTGACAAGGCTGACACACACAGTGTCACACAGCTCCCCCCCCCCCCCTTGCAGCCCACAGCATGCAGCCGAGTGATAGGGAGACAAACAGTGTGAACAGAGGCAGGTTACACAGTCCCAGACTGACACCCCCCCAGACAGACAGGTCCCCACATAGATACACTTACCTCACAATGGCGTGGGGGACCCGCACAGGCGAACAAGCCGCTGCACATGAGGCAGGGAGAGTCGCATACAAGACGCACAGAATGGGGGTTAAGAAACCGCACAGCGTCCAGTGAGGTAGCCACCTCACCAATCATCCCTGCACCGAACAGGGATGGGTCGTTCACTGTGCCAGGAGCGTTACCTGGCTGAACGCTCGATGGCAGGCTGGGAAGCCACTGACCCACGACCTGCGACCAGGGGGATCAGCCCGAGACCCAGCCCGCATGATCCTCTTCATCCGAAGAACTAACTAACGCTGACAAAAAGAACAGCTAAGTAAAGGTAGAGAGAAAACTCAAACAAAAAATCAAAAAAGAAGAAAGAGTCTGGGGCACAAAGCCCCAGCACAGAGAGAGCCAGCCACTCCTGACAAGCTAGACATTGAAACTGAGATATGGTTGCAGGAAGTAGGAGGGTATTGACTGAGGGGACCACCCCTTGAGGGTGGGATATGTTAAAAGCTTTAATGTTAACATATTCTGTTGCCTAGCTACTCCTTCGGAGCAAAGTCTAATACCCCATATGTGACGAATATGAAGAGGCGGCGACTGTCGGAGGACGTAAGAGAAAAACAGTCCTCCAGTACTCCACCTCTCACCAGCAGACTAGGACTCACCAGACAATGCCTCTCTTTTTACAGATTGGCATACAACACTTAAACAGGTGACTTCTATCTTCTGTGACTTCCGGTTGAGAGCCAGGACCATAAGCCATATTTGATGGAAGTATGATGGATGGATGCAAAAAGATGTATGCCAGCAACAGTGTTCCTTATCCCTATCCCCGCCACACCAGTCGCAGTGTCACCACACCAGTGTAAGTCAGAAATGGTGTCTCTGTTTGTCGCCACACCAGTTCCAGTGTCACCAGACCAGACCAGTGTAAGCCAGCAACAGTGTTCCTGATAGCCACTACACAGGTCCAACTGTCACCAAATCAGTGCAGCCAGCAACATTATTCCTGATCTGACCACACCAGAAAAGTATTGCTTCTGCCTGCTGCCCACTTTTCTGCTTGCTGCCTGGACCGATCCTTTGCCTGTTTGCTGATCATGTCTCTGCCTGCTGCCTGAACTGACCTATTTGCACGTCTGACTGACTATGTTCCTGTGAGACACCAGTCCCAGCCATCTAACTGCACTCCTGGAACCACAGGGACCCTCTTCTTCAGCCTCCTATACTTCCTGACCAGTGAAAAAGTCATTCCTGGGGGCAGCCACATATTAGTAGGCTAGGCTTATAGGAACTGGGAGTGCTATAGGTGATTCTACACTAAGCTAAATTAGGGCTTGACAAATTTGCCTGAAATCTAGGAGCCAGCTAAAAAAGTTAGGAGACAGTTTTTTTTTTTTTTTAAACAACCAAGCTTTAGTTAATAAAACGGATACTAAATTTACACATAAATATGACTAGAACCCCACTCTCCTCTATAGCGCAATTGGATGGAAACAGACTGTCTCTTTCCATCCGCTGCCATCTGATCCGATCCACGGTCGGGATGGATAGAAAATAGAACAACCATCCGTCTGTTTTTGACAGACAGGATCAGATGGCGGCAGATTACTGCTCCATAGAGGAGACTGAAGGGTCCCATCAGGTCTGCCTGAAAAACTGACAGGCGGACCTGATCAGACAGCCCGTGTGAAAGGGGCCTTCGGCTGTGGCATGGCGATGAGGGAAAAAAAAAAGATTTTATATATATATATATATATATACACACATTTTTTTAAATAACAATAATTGAAAAAAAAAGAAAAATAAATTTTTTAATTTAAAAAATAAATTAATAATAATAACCACACTCCCTGTCCACTTACCTTTAAGCAAAGGTAACTAGATAGGGAGATGAAGCCTGCAAAAACTTCCCTCTCATTGTATTGAGAACAGGCAGTGGAAAGTCATTACTCCCGGCCACCACAAGAGGGCGCCAGTTCCGCATTGGAACTCTCTCTCACAGAAGAAGGCCGAAAAGCCGGGGCCTCAATTTTTGGACGGCGCGGAAGGGAAGTCCGTGCACTCGGGGAGGAGGTGGGGGCGCAAAAGGGACAGGACACCACCTGCAGGGCACCCCAGGCGCCAGGTCGCTAATTCTAGTCGCAAATGCGACCTGGCGCCCTGGGTTTGTCGAGCCCTGAGCTAAATTCCCTGACCACTCATACAGAGGTGACCATTACAATACATTGGTATTAAAAGATATATTGTCCATTACATAATCAATCCAGACAGTGGAAAAGTCTCAAATGTGGTATTGCCATACTTGCGAGGACTAGTAGAAAGTGTTTTGAGGTGAATTTGTAAGTATGCCAAAGCTGTGTGTATGAGAAAAATCTTAGAAAAAAACTTGTGTCAAAAAATGAAGTCTTTAAAAGACTCACCATGCCTCCTAAAAAATATCTTAGGGTGTTTACTCTCCAAAATATAATCATTGGGTGGTTGTTTATACTTTCCTGGTGCTCTGAGGCCTCCAAAACTGGTATAGGTAGTCAGGAGGCATAATTTAGCAAGACTGAAAGTGCTCCTTGGATTGTGGGCCACTTTATGTGGTTAGGTTACAAAAAACGCTCACATATGTGGTATCACCACACTCAGAAGGAGTAGCAGAATGTGTTATGGGGTGTAATTCTAACTATACCTGTGTGTTAGAAATTTCTTCTAGCTTTGTGTAAAAATAATAATAATAATAATTATGTGAGAGAAATAACGTGTTACAATGAGAACTTTAAAAACAAAACAAAAAAAATTTAATATCTTAATTTTTCAAAAAAATGTGACAAAAAAATTACTTAAAAAATATCACCATGCCCATCACCATACCACTAAATACCTTGAACTGTCTACTTTCCAAAAATGGGTGTACTGTTCTGGCATTTTAGAGCCTCAATAAACAGAATAGGCAGTCAATAAATCAGGATTGCTCAGTTTTCAAATACTGTATATATAACATAGTTTGTAGACTCCACAACTTTCCTATAGACTAAATAATATACATTGATTTGGAATATTTTTACCAAAGAAATGCAGCAGAATACATTTTGGCATTTATTTATGAAAAAATATTATTTGTTTGCAAAATGTTCTAACAAAAACTAATAAAACTTTTTTTCAAAATGTTTGGTCTTTTTTTGTTTATATAGCAAAAAAACAAAACATACAGTAATGGCTAAGGACCAGTAGGGGTTTACAGCCAAAAGAAAGCACTGTCTCAAACGATGAATGAGTAAGTGTCATTCAAAGTGTGACAGCACTGAAAACAGAAAAATGGCCTTGGCTGGAAGGGGGTGAAACAATCGAGTCTTGAGGTGATTAATGACTAAAATAATAAAATATGATAAAATTATGTATTGTTTGCTACCTTAAAGTGGTTGTAGACCCTTACATACACCTAGTGAAGTGACTGGCCTCAGGTTATACACAAAGATTAAACAAATCCTCCTGCTTAAGTTGTACCTGTTTATTTGCAGCCCCTCTCCTCTCAAAATCCAGAATTTACAGTTTTTTTGATCTTCGAAAGGCAGGGGGCAGGAATCTGATGTCGCGCACTGCACAAATCAGAGAGGAGAGCTGGATGTAAACTAATACCTAAGTGGAGGCAATGGACACCCCCTCCCTCTAGAAAATTTCATAGGAAAACATGCACAGATGAGGCATTACTTGGAGTCAGCCCCCTTGGAGTCAGCACAATCTGTCAGAATTGACATATGTAAATATCAGAGGAACAAGGCAGCAGACAGACATCACAGACATTGGTGCTTTGGATTAAGGCAAGTATACACTATAGAGTAGGGGTGGGCAACTGCTGCCCTCTAGCTGTTGCAAAATTACAAGTCCATCATGCCCCTGTCTCAGGCAGTAACTGTCAGTCTTCCCATCATGTTTACGCCTCTGGTAGTCATGCTTGTAATGGTCATTTTTCAATGCCTCATGGGTAATGCAGTTTCACATCAGTTGGAGGGCCACTATTGCTCACCCCTGCTATAGAGAGATATGCTTTGTTCATTTTACTTGTCAAAGGTTTACAACCATTTTAAAAGTCCCTAGACATGTTTCCTAAGTAATTTTCTAATGCTGAAAAAGACGATCATAAAAAGGTCCTGTTTTTTAAAATTACATTCTATATATTGCGGCTGTTACAGGCACTAAACCTCAGAAAGTTATTTTTTTTTTGCTTATTGCGTTGGGGTTGATCTATGTTATGCAACCAGCTGAGATAAAAATAGGCTGTAGCTGTGCTCTTTAAGTGTCCCTCCATGAGGAGGCCATCTTACATCACAAAGCGCCGGCTCCACTTTGGCGAACACACCACTCATTACCAGGCTCGCGAGTCTGGTCTCATCGAAAGGAGTCATTTTCTCAAGAGTCATCTGCTAGAATTAAATCACTCGATGTGGCCATTTCCACTCCACAGCAATAATTAGAAATAATAAGTAATTCAGTGACAAACAATATGCAAAGCAGGAGAGAGGGAGCCCTCCACCAGCGCAGTGATTACAGTACATTGCGAGTAAAAGGAGGAGAACTAGGCAGAATGGTAATTCCTCTAACCAACGTTGTCTGTGTGCTAATTGTGCTCCACTCTACATCTATTTATTTATATGCTGTATACCCGGACTGTGTAATCTGCCTCTTTACAGCTCTCATTGAAATGCATTATCACAAACATGGAAAGAGGTTCTGTGCATACCAAAAGCAACACCTGCAAGTATGAGCAGCCGGCAGTACAGAGACCAAACAAACTCCAAGCAGAATTATCAAACACATCAGAAAACAGAAACAAACACTAAAGCTGGCCATAGAATCTTCAGCAGGGGCCGGTGATAGTCGATCCATGTATGGGCAAGCTGATTTTAACCACTTGACCTCTGGAAGATTTACCCCCTTCATGACCATTCCGTTTTTTGCGATACTGCACTGCGTTATGTTAACGACAATTGCACGGCCATGCAACACTGTACCCATATAAAATTTAGGTGATTTGTTTCCCACTAATAGAGCTTTCTTTTGATGGTATTTGATCACCTCTGCAATTTTTATTTTGTGCGTTATAAACAAATAAAAAACGGAAAATTTATATCAAATACTTACCGTAATTTTCCTTTCCTGATGGACTCCATGGCAGCATACGTATCGGGTTTGGCCCCGCCTCCAAACCTACCCATAGGACCTCACTCCCATAAATCTTTGCTCCTGTTCAGCACACGTGTTCTGTAACTATCCTCCACAGAAATCCGGGAGGGAACTCCTGCTGCCATGGAGTCCATCAGGAAAGGAAAATTACGGTAAGTATTTGATATAAATTTTCCGTTTTCCTGACAGACTCCATGGCAGCATACGTATCGGGAAATAACTCGCCGTACACACAGGGTGGGCCGGTGCTGAACAGAAAAGTTTAATGCATTTTGTCAAACAGACAGGACTTGCAAACCGAAATTCACAGAAGAAAGAGCCGCTGGCTCAACACAGTAATGGGATAAGAAAGTGTTAATAGAGGACCACGACGCTGCTCTGCAAATGACTTCAGGAGCCACATGTCTGGATACTGCCCAGGAGGTAGAGATGCTCCGCGTCGAATGAGCTGTAACTACTGCTGGAGGGGTCAAGCCCTTAGCCCTATAAGCCCACTGGATGGTCTGGATGATCCAAGAGGAAATGGATCTCGTCGAGGCTCTTGAACCTTTGTTTTTTCCATAGAAGGTAACAAAGAGATGTTCTGATTTTCTGAAAGAGGAAGTGGCATCTAAATATTTCTTAATACACACTCCAACATCCAGCGGATGAACCGAAGATTCTTCCTCTTCCTGTCTAAAGGTTGGTAATACTGTTTCTATGTTTTCATGGAAGACAGAAGTCCTTTTTGGTCTCGCATCCAGCATGGGGATGAGCACCACTCTGTCAGGAAAAAAGGTTAAGAAAGGCTCTTGTGTCCCAAAGGACCCAATTTCCGACACTCTCTTTGCTGAGGTTATAGCTACTAGAAACACTGTTATCAGTGTAAGCTCTCTTATGGTCAAGGAATCAGACATGTCCTGAATCTGACACGCCAGGAAATCCAGAACTAGTGGCAGATCCCACTTGGGAAACCTGGGTTTTCTCTGAGGTCTGATTCTCACTGCCCCTTGGAAGAACTGACGAATTAGGGCATGAGTGGCCCAGGAGATCCCTGTAAAAGCGGAAATAGCCGAGACCTGGACTCTGAGCGAACTCACTGATAGAGGCAAATCCAGTCCTGATTGGAGAAAGCTCAATACATCCTGGATCTTAATTGAAGATTGAGGATCAGGCCTTGTATTCAGTTGTGCAGAAAATTTTTCCCAGATTCTCTGATACACCCTGTTCGTTGAGCTTCTTCTAGCACTAAGTAATGTCGAGATTGCCGTTTCTGGACAGCCTAAAGCCTGTAACCTCCTCCTCTCAACATCCAGACCCTGAGATGTAAACGGTCTGGGCACGGATGGAGCACAGACCCCTGGGACAACAGATCCGGTCTGAAGGGTAGCGGAATTGGGTCTTGGACACTGAGTAGCGTCAGAAGGGGAAACCATGGCCTGTTCGGCCAGAAGGGAATCACCGCCACTACCTCCACTGGCTCCGACCTGAGTCTCCGAAGGAACTGCAACACAATCGGAATTGGTGGGAAGGCGTATGCCCTGTGGAATCTCCACTGATCCGAGAGTGCATCTATCCCTGATGCTTGTGGATCTCTGAATCTTGAGTAGTACTTCGGCAGTTTGTGATTGCAGGGGGAGGCGAAGAGGTCCACCTCTGGAGAAAACCCCAATGTTAGGATCCAGTTGAACGTTTCCGTGTGAAGGGACCACTCGTTGTTGTCCAGATCCACTCTGGACAAGAAGTCTGCTTTGACATTCTGGACTCCTGGAACATAAACCGCTGAAAGATTCGAGAGATTTTTCTGTGCCCAGGACATAATCGGCTCCACTTCTCTCAATAGGGACCAGCTGCGTGTTCCCCCTTGTTTCCTGATGTATGCCACTGCTGAGGTGTTGTCCAGGCGCAGCATGACAGGTTGGTCTTTTGTCAGGTGAGCAAATGCTCGAAGAGCTTGGAATGCTGCTCGGAGTTCTAGTATGTTGGATACTATTCCTCGAGTGGAAAACTCCCACCTGCCCTGTGCCACCTCCGACAGACAGTGGGCACCCCAGCCTATGTTGCTGGCGTCCGAGGTAACCACTACCCACGGAGCCGGCTTCAGAGAGTGGCAGTTCAGCAGGTGGTCTCTGCATAACCACCAGGGGAGACTCGCTCTCATTGAAGGGGTTAAGAAGATGCGTTGATCCAGATGCCACGTATCCCATTGCTGAAGGAATCCCTTCTGAAAGGGTCTCATCCTCCACAGGGCCCACTTCACCATGGGGACTACTGCGACCATAGTCCCGATCACCTTCAGGCATTGACGTGCCTGAAGATGAGAGGATGAGAGGGCAAAGCGAATCCTGTCTCGAAGAGTCCCTATCTTTTCCTCTGGAAGAGAGATAGTCGCCTTCTCTGTGTCGAACAGAGCGCCCAAGTAGATCAGGGACTGAGTTGGAATCAGGTGACTCTTCTCCTTGTTGAGTAACCAACCAAACTTCTGGAGAGTGGACACGACCTGCTCCAGATGAACTAATAGTTGATCTCTGTCTTGGGACAACAGGAGTAGATCGTCCAAATAGTGGTGAAGACGGATACCTTTCAATCTCAGTAGGGCTACCACGGCCAATAAGATTTTTGAAAAGGTCCGTGGAGATGTTGAGAGCCCGAATGGGAGACAGATAAACTGAAGATGTAATCCTCCCACTTCGAACCGGAGAAACCTTTGAAAATCTTCGTCCACAGGGACATGAAAGTAGGCGTCTTTCAAGTCGATGGACACCATCCAATCTGCCGGCTGGACTGACTGCTGTATGGACAACAGGGTCTCCATTTTGAACCTTTCTTTTTTTATGAATTTGTTCAAGAAGGTCAAATCTATTACTGGTCTCCATGATCCGTTCTTCTTTTGGACCAGAAAGAGCGGAGAATATATTCCTTGGCCTCGCTCGGACTCTGGAACGGAGATGACAGCCCCTTGAGCAATGAGAGCTTCGACGTAAGAAAACAAAATCT
This sequence comes from Pelophylax lessonae, assembly GCF_965119305.1. Taxonomy (NCBI): domain Eukaryota; kingdom Metazoa; phylum Chordata; class Amphibia; order Anura; family Ranidae; genus Pelophylax; species Pelophylax lessonae. The sequence goes on along the minus strand of NC_138775.1, from coordinate 291,853,200 downwards.
GACGCCTTTCTTCTAGGCATGGTATGGCAGTAGGCAGGAACCTTGAGCCTGGCCTCTCCTTGAAGACCCACTTGTGGCCTGAAGACACCGTCCTGACGGCCCAGGGGTCCTGAATCGAAGCCGCCCAGACATGTCGGAAGGAGCGTAGACGCGCACCCACCCGACACGTCTGAGCGGGCCCACCTTCAAAAGGACTTAGTGGGCTCACGGTCCCCCGAGGAGACGTTCTTTGTCGTCTTCCTGGAAGACTGTCTTGATCTCCAGTTCCGGTCGAACTCCCGACCAGGTCTATAAGAACGAGCTTCCCTGGCCCGGTCAGGCACAAATTTTCTGGTAGGCTGTCCTTTCTTGACATTGAACTGGCGCCGATCCTGGGGAAGAAACCCAGACTTACCGCCTGTAGCCCGGGTTATGGCCTCGTCAAGTTTATTCCCAAAAAGGGAGGACCCCTCAAAGGGAATACGGCACCAAACTTGCTTTGATGCCGGATCCGCAACCCAAGGGCGGAGCCAAAGAGCTCTCTTAGCTGTGACCGAGGACAGCATAACTCTTGCCAATAGACGGATCAAGTCTATGGAAGCCTCCCCAAGGAACGACGCGCCCAGCCTAAGCTCCTGGATTGGAGCGCTTCTGGCCACCTCCTCCGAAACCGATCTGACCGATTCGTCTACCACATCAGCCCAAGACTCCATGGCTTTGGATAGAGCAGCCAAAGCCAGGACTGGTTTACAGGCCATACCTGCTGTAAGGTAGATTCTCTTCAAATCAGAGTCCATCCTTCGGTCCAACGGGTCTTTAAATGAGACCGTATCCTCTAATGGGAGGGTCACGTGCTTGACCAGTCTCATGACTGCTGCGTCAACTAGGGGAGGAGACTCAAGATGTTTCACGTCATCCTCTTTGAAGGGGTAAAGTTTAGCCATCTTGGATACTAAGGAATTCTTTCGTTCCACCTTTTTCCACTCCTCTAAGATGATTTCACCCAACTCTCCCAGGAAGGGAAAATTAACACGCTCCTTATTGAGCTGTTTAAAGTACTTCTTCTGCTTGGGAGGGGGAACAGCTGACTCTTCCCAATTTAAGGTCTCTCTGACCGCCTTAACCAGGGAAGGCACCAAGGAATATTCAAAACCCAAGCAGGGATCTTCATCTTCAGAGTCGCTACCCGACAAGAGCATCGACTGATGGCTTGTGTGGGTCGACTCGAAATCTTCCTGTACCTGTAGTGCTACAGGGGAAGGGCTTGGGGAAGCCGTTGCAGTGTCTTGAGAACGACTGACACCCAACTCTGCCAAAGAGTCCTTTACCACTCTCTTGACCAAAGCCTCAATGCGTTGATCAGAAGTATCCCTTTCTCCCGCAGCCTGGGAGAAACATCTGTCACAGAAAAGCTTCCTCTCCGGGACACTAGCGCCACAGCCTCTGCAACCTGCTTTGTCAGGTCTCTGTGCGTGGCTGGCTGAAGTGGACGCTTTACGATGATGTGAGCCCGAACGGGACTTTCCAGTAGAGTGCCGGTGGCGAGAGCTTGAGCGCCTTTCACTTCTTTGAGAAGAGTGCCTAGTCTCTGAACGAGGAGGGCTGTGAACAAGAGAAAAAACAGAAAAACACAGACAGGAAGCTAGGAACACTTGAGTTCCTACCCCCACCCCCTATAACCCACAACCCCACCAAGAAGCCCCAAATACCTGTTAGGGGCGGGCTGACCACCGGAGGGCAAGGTAGCTTCCATTCTGATGCTGACCTACAAGAATGAGCCGGACAGCATGTCAGAAAAACCAGCAAAGCGCGGGGGGGGGGGGTTGCTCCCAAACTGGGGCCAGTACTCACCAGGAACCAAGGATAGCAGGCAGAGCGGCAGCGCACAGCAGAATGACCACAAAAACGAACGATTTTCGTATGTGTAACACCCAATATCAGCAGTGTGTACAAACACAACACTGCTGACAGCTCTGGGGTTTAAATATGGCGCCTGGTGACGTCATCAGCGATCGCCACCGACGCCAGCTTACTGCGCATGCGCCGTGCTTACACTGCGCATGCGCGAGAACCAAGCCTCGATCCCGAGGCGCCGCACATGCGCAGTAGCGCGCACCGGAGGCCGGTCAGGAAGTGAATCGCTGACCGGCCCCGGACCACTAGCCACCAGGGAAGGCAGGAGAAAAACCAGGTAAGACATAAAGGCACAAGCAAGCAATATATAAACAAAATAGCTGCCATGGAGGACTTTGTACTCACGGACCGCAGATCACCAGGGATGGATGCACACACCGGACTTATCTCATTCTTAGGGTACCGGCCACCCGCAGCAGCTGGGCTTTTTGGCCAAGGCTGCATACATCTTCGCCCCTACTCCATACCCCGCAGCAGCTGGGGCTTATTGGAGAGCTCCATACCCGACTGGTAGAGCCATCCATCACCCGGAATCCATCTTCAGGTAGGATATCAGGTAATCCTTTGGAGGACAAAAAAAGAACACGTGTGCTGAACAGGAGCAAAGATTTATGGGAGTGAGGTCCTATGGGTAGGTTTGGAGGCGGGGCCAAACCCGATACGTATGCTGCCATGGAGTCTGTCAGGAAACAACAATTTTGTATAGAAAAAAAATATCTATATATATATATATATATATATATATATATATATATATATATATATATATATATATATATATATATATATATTTTTTTTTTTTTCCTGCTATAAAACATATCCAATAAAAAAAAAAAAATGTGAAAAATGGTCATTATGGTTTTTATATTGGATTTACTGTATATCCAAAAAGGTTTATTGATCGGTTTATGCAAATGTTATAGCGTCTACAAACTATGGGATATTTTTATGGCATTTTTATGTATTTATTTTTTTGTACTAGTAATGGTGGCGATCAGCGACTCATATCGGGACTGCGACATTGTGGCTCTTACGTACTAAGTACTTTACCTGGCACTTATGGGTAGGGGGCGTGCACGAGCCACCGGCGTCACGGCTGTGATGTGATTAGACAAAGCACAAGCCGATCAACAGGTGCTGGCCAATGGATGTCCACCTAATCAGCAAGGAGAGACATGGAACAGAGCTCTGCCTATGTAAACAATGCAGAGCGCTGTTCTGTCAGCAGGGATCTGATGTATTTTCTTTCCCTGCAAAGCACATCCCTTAGTGCCGGTTCACACTGATCCGACTTGGACCGCGACTTGTCAGCCTGACAAGTCGCGGCCCGTCGCGCTCCCATTGTTCGGTACAGGAACCGTTCTAATAGGAGTGACACAAGTCGCTCCGACTTAGAAAAAGTGTCCTGTACTACTTCGGGGCGACCTGGAGCGACTTGCATAGACATTCATTTTATGAAGTCCGTGCAAGTCGCTCCGAAGTCGCGGTGCACGCGACTTCACAGGTCGCCCCCGAAGTCGTGCCGCTGCAGTGTGAACCGGCACTTAGTAAAAACAACATACATAGTACACAAAAACACTGGTTAGGCACACATTTAACCCCTTGATCGCCTCTGATGTTTAACCCTTTCCCTGCCAGTGTCATTGGTACAGTGACAGTGCATATTTTTAGCACTGATAACTGTATTAGTGTCACTGGTTCCCACAAAGTGTCAAAAGTGTCAGATTGCCGCAATATTGCAATCCTGATATAAGTTACTGATTGCCGCCATTACTAGTTAAAATAAATAAATAAATAAATAAATAAAAATTACAATATATATCTCATAGTTTGTAGACTCTATATAATTGTGCAAACCAATCAATATACACTTATTGGGATTTTTTTTTTACAACAAATATGTAGCAGAATATATACTGACCTAAATTTTTGAAGAAATTAGATTTTTTTGTTTATAGCGTTCAAAATAAAAAATGCAGAGGCGATCAAATACCACCGAAAGAAAGCTCCATTTGTGGGGAAAAAATGACAAATTTTATTTGGGTACAGCTTTCAGGTTTTGAAAACATGCTCAAAGTCTCGCAATTTTGTGCACATTCACATAATGCTATAGTATGAATGCAGCCTAATGAGTAAAGCTAAACAAAGGGGTATATTTTTTCAGAGATATTCCTGATTTAAATGTAAATGTTTAGATTTTTGTATCACTGCATTGTGAGTGCAAGATGCCGTGGTGACGGCAATTGGACAAGGCTGGGTGTCATCCAGCACAGAAAAGAATCTGTTCTGGAAAACTGGGGCAGTGAGTGTGGTGGGGACAGCGCCAGAAAGGAGGAGAGTATTGGAGCCAAAGCATATTTTTTTTTTTCCCAAATGCTGAGCTACTATACTGAATTAAAAATAAAATACAAAACTAGAACTGAGCTGTGGGCCTATTCATACCATTGAAGTATGTTACATGTGTTATGCCATGTGGTAACGTGTATTGTGTTAATGGATTGTAAAGGCAGAAGGTGCATTCTATGCATCAGGATAAAAAGCCTTCCGTGTGCAGCAGCCCCCCTCATACTTACCTGAGCCCCATCTCTATCCAGCGATGTTGCAGGAGTGTCTCAGCTGTCCAGGTCTCTCCCACCTCCTTGGCTAAGACAGCGATTGTCTCCTGCTGCTGTCAATCAAAGCCAGTCAGCCAATAAGGAGAGAAAGATGGTGGGGCCGGGCTGCGGCTTCGCGTCAGAATGAACACAGGGAGTGGTGACTTGGCTCAGGTACCCCATAGCAAGCTGCTTGCTGTGGGGGCACTCAAAAGGAGGGAGGGGCCAGGAGCACCGAAGAGGGACCGGAGAAGAGGAAGATCTGGGCTGCTCTGTGCAAAACCAACTTCGCAGAGGAGGTAAGTATAACATGTTTGTTATTTAATTGAAAAAAAACAAACAAGACTTTACAATCATTTTAAGGCAGTCCATGTATAAGCCCCGGTTCACACTTATGCGATGCGGGAAGGCTGCGAATTCGCAGCCTGTTCCCGCATCGCAAACGCACCCCTGGCAGTTCACACTGCCATATGCGATACGCTGGGGGTGTCAATGTAATCTTAACGACACCCCCAGTTTGATCGCATATCGCAGTGCGATCTTGCAGTTCGCACAGGATCGGATCGCACAAGTGTGAACCGCTGTGCGATCCGATCCTGATGCGGCTGCAAAAAAGGGTCCTGTGCGTCTTTGCTGCGGGTGCGGTGCGAATTTAGCCATACAAAGTGTATGGCTAAACTCGCACCGCACAGCCGATCACATGTAATGAAGGAGCAGTGCGCTCCGACATTACATGCGATCGCCGCAGCCGCATCAGTGTGAAGTGGCACTAAGAGCCGGTTCACACTGGGGCGACTTGTCAGGCGACTTGGTCGCCTGACAAGTCGCCGTGGGTCGCCTGCCATAGATTAGCACAGGACCCGTTCTAATAGGAGCGACACAAGTCGCTCCGACTTAGAAAAAGGGTCCTGTACTACTTTGGGGCGACCTGGAGCGACCTGCATTGACTTCAATGATATGAAGTCCGTGCATGTCGCTCCGAGGTTGCGGTGCGCGCTGTGCACCGCGACTTCACAGGTCCCCGGCAAGTCGGATCGCCTCAGTGTGAACCAGCTCTTATAGGCTGCCTAATGCACCACAAAACCCCAAAAGATGCATGTACCTTTTTTTCGGACATGCTACACTGCAACGCACGTCCCTCAGCAAGGAGTGCTGGGGCATCATGCAGAACAGATGGCACAACAATGCATTGTAACCTGCGTTACCGTACATTACGATATTGTGCATGTTACTGCAGTGCAATGGTGTGAATGCACACTACAGGCCCAACACCTTCAATTCCCAGCCGTTGTCCTTGAATCTGGTGTGTCTGTTTTTGATTCTGATCCTAGTTTTCGAAAGCTAGTGTGGCCCTGAGGCTAGATTCACACTGAAGGCGGGTTTGAAATCGTGCTGAACTCGCACAATTTCAAACTGGCATTTCAGTGCGAGTTTGGGGGGCAATTTGAGAGACATCTCTAAGATGTCTATTGAAATCGTCCCCGAAGTCGCCAAAAGTAGTGCAGGAACTACTTCTGGCAAAGTCGGCATCGCACTGATTCAGATGGTGACGTTGCCAGCAATAGGCAGCGATTTGGCATGTCAAATCGCCCCGATATGAATGGGGGCTGAATCTCCACAGGATCCTGTGTGCTACAAACAAATCTTTAAGAACACAGGAAGACAAAATATGACAAGGATCTAGATTTTGTTCCAAAGCAAGCCAGGCAATCTCCTTTTAAAAAGGCAGCTGCTCCTTCCTCTAGCTGCGAATAAATGTAATTTTTCTCATAATCTTTTTTTCCTCAGTTTGGATGTCATTTCACATTAAGCTGGAAGGACAAATTGATATATAATATCATGATGACAATTTCACAAGTCATCCTTTTAAATGTTAACTAGGCAGGTAAAACCTGGCAGAGACTTTGATATCTGACAATAAAATTAAAAATATATAACCCTGGCATGATACAAAAAAAGGCTGAAGGAAAAAAAAGACTCTAATTTCAGATGTCAGCCTAAGGCAAAATACATAAATGATTAACACGACAGTGTTTATGATAATTATATTGAAGAATCGGAACCAGGCTGTCAGGCCTTTGCAGGGAGATTAGGTAACCTCAGCTTGACACTTGCTCCGCTACAGTTTCTTCTATAGATATATCTTTTTTTTTTACAAACAAGGTTGCTCTTTATTGAAAAAATTCAGAATTAAACAACAGTATACAACACACGTGTAGCCAGTGGCCAACATCAGAAACCAATGGGAAAAAAAGAACGCTAATAGCGCACAAGTAAGCGTGGTGGAAAAAATATTGCAACCTACAGTACAGAAAATGCAAAAAATAAGTATCAAGTATAGAATCGGCAGATCATGGAACAAAAGTGCAGCAAGGGGAAGGGAAGCTAAATCGCATCATTAACCCAAGGCTGCCAAATTTTTTCGTATTTGTGGGGACAATTTCTATTAATATAAGTAAGTTTATACATGGGGAGAGCCCCATTCACAAGGGCCACCCACGCAGACAGCGTGGGGGGGGAGGGGGAACCCCAGCAAAGAATGATCTCCTTCCTAGCATAATACAGCAACAAGGAATGCATCAACCGTGAGTACTTAGAGCGTCTAACCTTATCAGGAATGCCCAGGAGTGCCAGTTCCCGGGTATGGGTGACAGTGAGGTGGAGACGGTTGTTCAGAAGGTCAAACACAGCACCCCAAAACTCCTCCACCCATGGGCAGGTCCAAAACATATGCAGATAAGATCCCTCAACTACCAGACATTTAAGGCAGGCAGCCGATCGCGCAGGATACATTCTGTGCAGTCTCAGTGGAGTGAAATAGACCCTGTGCAGAAATTTAGTATGAATAAGTTTGTCTCTAGATGCTATAACCGAACCCGAACCATGACACAGGCAGTCCTCCCACTCCTCCTTATCTAGGGCAGGCAAGTCCGAAGACCAGCGCTGCCACAGACGCTCCAGGGCAGGAGAGTCCGTAACCAACAGGGTAGCGTAAAGGGCAGAAAGAGGCTTGGGGAGCTCAGCTTGCGCGAGGACATCCTCCAGACGATCAGTCTGCAGGACCAGGGTGGTCGGGAACTGGGCATGAACCGCATGGCGCAGTTGGAGGTAGCAGAAACCTATTCAGCGGGGTAGAGCAACGGAGCCGCGCAAGTCCGGGAGTGTGCGAAGTGTGCCAATTGGCATTATGTCCTTCAGCCTCTGGACTCCGCAGTGGGCCCACACCTGCGGCTCAGGAAGCATCCGCAGATGAGGGAGCGACGGATTGCCCCACAGGGGCTGATAAGGGGACCAAGTGTTGGGCTGGAGAAACCGCGCTCTAGCCACCTTCCAAACCATAGATATATCTCTAAAGTTCTCAAATACATTTGAGAAGTGAACTATCTGCATCGCCACAAGCAGCAAATCAGACAGCTCTTTCACAGGCAGAAAAATAATCATCCGTCCACCCCATACTGATATTTTAGTTAAAAAAGCAACCAATACCTCCATGTCAAACCACAGCATTCAATGTTTAACCACTTTAGCCCCGGAGGATTTGGATGCTCAATGACCAGGCCCTATTCGGCACTGCGTGACCTTAATGGACAATTCTGCGGTCGTGCGACGCTGTTCCCAAACGAAATTGATGTCCTTTTTTTCCCACAAATAGAACTTTATTTTGGTGGTATTTGATCACCTGTGCGATTTTTATTTTTTGCGCTATAAACAAAAAAGGAGCGACAATTTTGAAAAAATAATATTTTTCACATTTTTGTTATCTGAAATTCTCAAAAAAATGTAAAAATCAAAATTTTTTAACATTTTAGGCCAATTTGTTTTCTGCTACATATTTTTGGTAAAAAAACAATCGTAATAAGGTTTGGTTTGCGCAAAAGTTATTGCGTTTTACTAACTACAGGAAAGATATATGTCATTTTTATTGTTTTTTTTTTTTTTTTTTTTACTAGTAATAGCGGCGATCTGTGATTTTTTTTGCGGGACTGCGACATTGTGGCGGACAGATCTGACCCCTAACTGACATTTTTTACACTTTTGGGGGTACCATTGACATTACTAAAGTAATCAGAGCTAAAAATATGCACTGTTACTGTAAAAATTACACTGGCAGGGAAGGGGTTAACTGTACTGGAGATCAAGGGGTTAAATGTGTCCCTAGGGTCATGATTCTAACAGTCAGGGGGCGTCGCTTGTGAAGTAATCACAGAGACATGCGATCCTATATAGCAGGATCACATAGCCTCTGTGATCACTTCAGGGAGAATGACAGATGACTATGTTTACATCAGCCGTCTGTCTTTCTCTCTCAGCTGCAGGAGATTGCGAGTGCCCGGCGCACGCACTGGCTCCCCGGCGCACTCGCCCCCTAGAGTCTCCTGAGCAAGCGACTTGCCCAGGAGCAGCTGCCTGCCGCAGTAAAACTGTGGTGGGCGGAGCTCAAGTGGTTAATCACCTGCTGACCACTCACAGTAAATATACTGTGAGCAGGCGGCAGGTGAAGGCACAATTGAGTACCTGTACGTCCAGGGCCGTGAATAAATTTTTGTTCTGGGGGGGGTTCAGCAGCAGGTACTCTGTAAAAGTCTTTTTTTAAAAAAAAACAAATAGCGCCAAATAAAAAAAAAGCTGGAAAAGGAAACAACTATGTGTTGCTCATAGTAAGCAATCACATTCTTAATTCTATTTTCTCAGATCTTCTTAAAAATTAAGCCTGATTTCAGGTTTGCCTTCTTCCAGTTCTTATGAATGTTGCCCAGTTTGCTTGGCTATTGTCCAGCCTAAAGCTGGGTACTGACTGAAGGAAAAAAACTGACAGATCACTGTACTAAAACTTGCTGCGTTAGTACAGCAATCTCCCCAGCTGTGCTATTGTGTTCCCCCCCTCACCAGAACACAGTGTACAGTGCCCTCAGCCATTGGACTGCCCAAGGTGCAAAGGGCACCATCTTATGGAAGGAAGCACTCACTGATTTGTTTTTGTTAACCTGGCATACCAGATAAGAGAAGCGGCATTGTCCATTGTTCATACATACAGAACATACCTCACAACTTCCGAGCTTCCGAGAATGAAAAAAAGTGGGTGTGTCAAAACATTACAGTGGGAGGGTCTAAGAGACATGGTTAAACAAAACCCGGGCTTCCTTGTACCTACAAAATACACTGAGGCTGGTGCCTCTATAATTGCTGTTGTGTTAGCCTGTTAGGCCATGACTTTTCACATGTAGCAATTTGAGATCTTTACTGGGCAGATGCAAAGGGCACCATCTTGTGGAAGGAAGCAGCAAATACAGGACAAGAGAAGTGGTACTTTGCAGACACCACAGAGTCCATATATACAGAAAAAAAGAAGATACTTAGAATGCGGTGCACCCGGGAAACACAACAGTATCACAACAGCAATGGAAGACTCAGCTCAGCCTTAGTCAATGTCATTAAGGCCCTGTTCACATGTAGTGATTTGGGATCACGGGCTGGCAGTATCCTCGTGATTCTGCCTCCATTTCCAAATCACACTGCAATGCTGGAAATACACAGCACATGTGGTTGTGTTCCATTCATTTTTAGTGGCACCAAAACATGATGTGGTTTTGGATCCTTGTGTGATAAATCGCTCAACAATCACAGCAAAACCACACCACATTTTGGTGTCACTAAAAATGAATAGAACACAAACACACGTGCTGCGTTTTGCCAGCATTGCCGTGCAATTTGGATTGGAATCTGGGTGTGGCGGCGGGCGGAATCACAGGGATATTCTGCCCACAATCCCAAATTGCTACATGTGAACAGTCAGGGCCTTACAGGCTAACACAACAACAATTATAGAAGACCCAGTACCTCAATCAACAAACTTTGCCAGCACTTCCCACAATGACTCAATGACAGAATTAATGTATGAATCAATGACAGGAAGAAATTCTGCACTGCAATTTTAGCCTGAGGAGCACACAAGGGAAAGAGACACACACACACACACACACATATATATATATATATATATATATATATATATATATAATCCAAAATTTGAAACTGCCCTTGGAAAACATCATTATTAAAACCAAAACTAATTGGTGATATAAGCAGCGACTCTGCTGTGAGATAATTAACACAGAATACATTCAAATATGTAACAAAACAGCCACGCAAAAATAAAGTGATAATAAAAATAATGTGATAATAATAATAATGTATGTGATGCATACTAGCACATTATGCCATTTACATTCAGGGAGAAGATTTATTTTTGGTTTACTACCACTTTAAGCTAAGACCAGTAGGCCTAGCATCGCATGGAAAGGGTCAACAACTTCCTCAGCAGAACTACAATGTAGCAGGCTAGCAGCATACATTTAAATAGGGATTAATAACCTTCAGGGCAGCAATCAAATATAGTAGCACAGCACTCCATACAGCTAAAGGTAGATCTAAGAATGTTACCACTGTTATGTGAATGTGCAGATAGCACACACATGGGGAGAGAGAGCCTGTTCATTTGTAGGTCTCCTTCCTTTGTCATAAAATAGATAACACAAGAGCAAAAAAAAAAAAGAAATCCATCCTGCCCACTGTGCTTATATTCAGAATGGCAGGATTGGCTTTTGTAAGAGATCATCAACCTTACACCTATTTTACACTGTAATGTTGAGACTGAGTTATGCATTGCAAGCATGAAATAAGAGGAGGATAAGAAGAGATATTATGAAAGAGTTTATAAAAGAACAGAAGAAAAAACTGAACTCCAACTGTTCTAGCAACACTGATCTATAACACAGCACACAGAGAGAGAGACACACCTGGTGGTTGTTGGTGACCTGTCCTCCTGGAAATAAGGTTAAGATCCAGACTCTAGCACAGCACAGCAGCACTTCAGAGAAAATTGAGATGATCCTTCCACATGGTACTGGCAAACAGGCAGGCAGGCTCAGCTGAGCTAACAGCACTCAGACTCAGGCAGCTCCTTCCCAAAGCCACAGCCAAAGGCAGGAAATGGCAGCTCAAAGAGAGGAGGAGCCAATCATGTGTCAGTGGGCGGGATAGGTGCTGCTCGCTCCCTCCCAATCTGCTCTCAGTGCTGCTGTCCTCCTGGAAGCTTCTGTAACTGGCTGGACAAGCCAAGACATGTCTCTGGAGTCTCAGTCTGGACTACAGAGGAGGTGTGGAGGCAGAGCAGACAGACCAGAGCACTGTCAGTAAGAGCCTCCCTCATCCCAAGCCAAGCCTACAGCCTGGGCGGCACTCCAGGTGGTCAGGTGGAGTAACAGCAGGCATCAGCATTAAAATAGCAATGCACTAGTGCCTAGTGCGGTGCAAAAAAAATGTAAATGTATATTGTACACTGATGCTCTGGGGGGAGTTTCAACCCCCCTAATCCCCACCCTTATCTACGTCCCTGTGTACGTCGGCTGATTCTTCCACATGCATGTGCCCCTGCCGACTCGTGCGGTGATTGGATGCAGCACAAGTTTTGCAGCTTATTTCAGCCAATGATTTTGAAGTTTGGATTTCTAAATTTAGCTGACCAGCTGTGTCCAATCATACACAGAGTTCAGTGTTTACAAAAACACAAAATTCTGTGTACAGGGAACAGTGGATCTGGCTGTTTTTCACCCTGCAAAGCAAGGAGAAAAAATATAGCCAGATAGTAGAGTAAATCAGCACATATTACACCTTATTATACACACAGTTAACCCCTTGATTTCCCCTAGATAACCCCTTCCTAGCCAACGTCATTAGTACAGTGTCAGTGTACAGTATTATCACTGATCACTGTATTAGTGTCACTAGCGATATCAGTGTCAGTTAGTGACCCTCCCAGATAGTATCTGTTAGCGCCAGATTGCCCACAACCCTATCATAGGCCCACTCCAAGTCGCTGATCACCGGCATTACAGAATAGCTGCCTAAATTCCAGTATATTTACACCATAATTTGTAGACACTATACTTTTTGAAGAAAATGTGCCACAATAGGAAGTGGCTTCCTAAGCTGGCACACCGAGATGATGAGGAGCCAGGAGTGCCAACGGGGTACCCCAGAAGAAGGAGGATCTGGGCCTCTCTGTGCAAAACCATTGCACAGAGCAGGTAAGTATAACATGTTTGTTATTTTTAAAATTTTAGGTTTACAATCACTTTAGGTCAGTTATTGAATTTACAAGACATGTATTTTTTTTATTTAAAATCCATAAAGTTTTTATCCTATACATCTTAAAACCACATCTCAAAAAGAATTGCAAGTCACATCTTTTTTCATTACCAATCAATATATTTCCATACGACCTCTACCTATACTATATTACCAAAAGTATTGCCTTTACACGTACATTAACTTTAATGGCATCCCAGTCTTAGTCTGTAGGGTTCAATATTGTGTTGGCCCACCATTTGCAGCTATAACAGCTTCAACTCTTCTGGGAAGGCTGTCCACAAGGTTTAGGAGTGTGTCTATGGGAATGTTTGACCTTTCTTCCAGAAGTACATTTGTAAAGTCAGGCACTGATGTTGGACGAGAAGGCCTGGCTCGGAGTCACCGCTCTAATTCATCCCAAAGGTGTTCTATCGAGCTGAGGTCAGGACTCTGTGCAGGCCAGTCAAGTTCCTCCACCCCCATACTTGCTCATCCATGTCTTTATGGACCTTGCTTTGTACACTGGTGCGCAGTCATGTTGGAACAGGAAGGGGCCATCCCCAAACTGTTCCCACAATGTTGGGAGCATGAAATTGGCCAAAATGTCTTGGTATGCTGATGCCTTAAGAGTTCCCTTCACTGGAACAAAGACATGGATGAGTAAGTTTGGGGTAGAGGAACTGGCCTGCACAGAGTCCTGACCTCAACCCAATATATGGAGAGGGGGGTTTGGGACTTTAAATGAGGTTACAACGGATCATTGTACCTCCATCCCTATATTCGAGAACCTCAACCCAATAGAACACCTTTGGGATGAATAAGAGCGAAGACTGCAAGCCAGGCCTTCTCTCCAACATCAGTGCCTGACCTGACAAATGCTCTTCTGGAAGAATGGTCAATCATTCCCATAAACACCCTCCTAAACCTTGTGGACAGCCTTCCCAGAAGAATTGAAGCTGTTATAGCTGCAAAGGGTGGGCCAACTCAATATTAGTCTCTACGCACTAGGATGCCGTTAAAGTTAATGTGGGTGTAAAGGCAGGCGTCCCAATATTTTTGGTAATATAGTGTACATTGCATATTACTTGCTATATTCATACATATCGCCTCTTCACGGACTGTCAAATTCGCCCTGCACAGCGATCTACACCAGATCAGTTTTCAGAGGAGCAGCTATGCTAGCGTGTGAATGAGCTCAAAAAGAAACACTGAGGATTGTGGGTACTCAAGAACCTGCATGGCCCTAAGAACATAGTTAAAGTGATTGTAAAGTCTTGTCTTTTTTTTTTTTAAATAACAAATATATTATACTTACCTCCTCTGTGCAACTGGTTTTGCACAGAGCAGCCTGGATCCTCCTCTTCTCGGGTCCCTCTTTGCTGCTCCTGGCCCCTCCCTTCCAACAGGTGCCCCCAAAGCAGGCAGCTTGCTATGGGGGCACCTGAGCTGATCTGCAGCTCCGTGTGTCCATTCAGAAATGGAGCTGCCATTCGGCCCTGCCCACTCTCTAAGGAGAGAGAGTCCCAGACGGTCGAGGGACTGGTGGACATTGCTGGATAGAGATGAGATGCTCAGACAAGCTTAAGGGGGGCTACTACACACAGAAGGCTTTTTATCTTAATGCATAAAAAGCATTAAGATAAAGAAACCTTCTGCCTTTACAACTTTTTTAAGCTTATTGGCCCTCAACAGCTACAACTTGTCAAAACGAGACTGGCTTCAAACTTACAAACAAGTTTTGTAATTGCAACATTTTGCAACTTTAACTTTGAATCCCCTCAGGCAACAAATATCATTAATTTCTAGCTCAAAAAGTCAGTTAAACAACAGAGCGGTACATCTTGTAATATTGAACAAGGGGTCAGTGGATTTGCATACATTGCAGCTGCAATATTCCACAGTAGGCTAAACCCCTGATACATCCCAAAGCAAAAACACGTTCATCTGCTTAATACATCAACATAGAAACATATCAAGCAGAACTTTTTTATAGTATCGATTTCGATTAAAAGAAGTAGGCATAGATATCTCCAGAGAATTTCCTGTACTCCTTTGTAAGGTAAAGCTTCATAATTGCAAATAAACATTGGTACAAGAGGAGTTTTGGGATGTACGTGCAGAAAAAAAATCGTTTTCGGAAGTACAAGTAATAGAGCACAATCCAGCAAGACAAAGGTTTGGCCAAAACGCAATCACAAGGAGCAACAACTGTACAAAGAAATGATCACAACTAGGCAACTGAAATGAAGTTTCAATTTGTGAACTAGATTTCACTTGGGAAGACCAGAGTCTCAGCATTTACAGAGGATAGAAAAAACAAAAATAACAAAAGCAACAACAAAAGTTGAATTTTGACTTGATTTATTTAGCAATAAACTAACAACCAGATTCAGTTTCCTACCCCCTCTATTGTGCTTATATGTACTTTTAAATTATATGTAATATTCTCTTTATATCATAGCCTCCGTTCACATTAGGTCTCTCCGACTTAGGGGGCGACCTGTGAAGTCGCGTGCAGCGCGACTTCAGCGCGACTTGCACGGACTTCATAACATGAATCTCTATTCAAGTCACCTCCAGGTCGCCCCAAAGTAGTACAGGACCCTTTTTCAAAGTCGGAGCGACTTGTGTCGCTCCTATTAGAACGGCTCCTGTACTACACAGTGGAAGCGTGAGGACCGCGACTTGTCAGGCTGACAAGTCGCCTGACAAGTCGGATCAATGTGAATGGACACTTAGGCTGTTTAAAAAAAAAAAAAGAATACTTTATATAAAGTATAAAATAAATGAAAACAGATTGAAAACATTAACTTATAAATGCATAAATTTAAAAAACTGGCCACAAACAGTTAAGGCCCGTACACACGATAAGAAAATCTGAAGGGAAATTTCGTCCGACGACCGACCTTCCGATTTTCGGATTGTTAGTATGGTGCTTTCGACAGCCGATTACGGATTTTCGGACGACAAAAACTGGAATTGCAGGCTATAGAATTTTTTTCGTACATCAACACAACGTCCGATTTTCGTTTAATTAGTACAGTTTTTGACGGAAAAAAATCTTGAGAGCAAGACTAGGCATGCTCAGAGACGAAAAAACACATACAAAGCAATCCAACACATGACATCACTTCTGAAGTTGAATTCTGTCGCACGGGAAAATTCGTATGAAAGTAACCTTTTCACTTTCGACATCAGACTAGCATGCCACAAAAAACGGAAGACAGATCGTTCGATAATCTGATCATGTGTACGGGGCTTTAGGCTCCATTCACACCTGAGCATATCGTTTTCAGGCTTTTTTTTTGGGCTTTTTTCAGGCGTTTTTTCTGGCTTTTTTTCAGGCATTTTTTGCAGGTGGAGGCAGGCATTGACATCTAACAAAAACGCTTGTAATCTGCCAAAAAAGAAGCTCATGTACTTTCTTGAGCTTCAGGCGTTTTGCTTCAGGAGACAAAACGCTCAGATGTGAACAGGGGCCATTGAAATCAATGGGATTTTGCTTGTTGGGCGTTTTGAGACTTTAGAGATGAGCGTTTTACGAGCTGAAATACGCTCAGGTGTGAACAGGGTGTTAGGGTCCTTTCACATGGCCTTTCCGATCAGGTCCGCCTGTCAGTTTTTCAAACGGACCTGATCAGATGCTCCATGCATCCCTATGGAACAGCGGATGTCAGCGGTGATATGTGCACTGACACCCGCTGCTATCCGATCCAATCCTGTCCATGAAATTCAGATGGATGGAAACCCTATTTTCCAGGCAGTCCGTTTTCACCTGATCTCCCATAGAGGAGAGCGGGGCTCTGACAGGTCTGTATCAGCAGTGAGTGGAGACAGACCTGTCATCTGCCTTCTCAGCTGGGATCAGCGAAATGGAGTCGGCCGGGCGGAAAGCCCGCATGACAGGACCCTTATAGTTTCCATTTAACCTCCTACCAGTGTAATGCAGATATGTGTCAAGTGGGCCTTAATGCCAGCTGTATGCATATATGCATCAGTTGGCACCACTGTTCTGTGCTGACAGTGCTCTCGATCACTATATACCAGTGATGGCAAACCTTGGCACCCCAGATGTTTTGGAACTACATTTCCCATGATGCTCATGCACTCTGCAGTATAGTTGAGCATCATGGGAAATGTAGTTCCAAAACATCTGGGGTGCCAAGGTTCTCCATCACTGCTATATACAATAAGGAGCCAGTGGGGGAGGCTCCTGAACATGTGACTGCTGTGAAAACCAAGTCCTGTAATCCTGTGAATGGGAATCATGCATCCACATCCCGTGTTTTAGAACCTCTTAGGGCCCTTTTCCAGCATTTTCCCCTTGCAAAAAAAAAAAAAATGCAAGACAAATGTTTCCCTTTATAGGACTCCTATGTGACTCTTCACACCACTGTGTTATGGGTGCGGTGCGTTTTGAAATGTCTTGCATGCTGCATGTTTGGTACGAATTTGAAAATCCCACCATTAACGCAACTCCCCATTGAAATGAATGGAAAACACATCAAAATCGTGGTAAAAATGCACCGCGTTTTGCATTTTTTGAGTCACATGTCCATTTTTCACAAGTTCAGGCAACCGAAAATTGCACCAGAAACGCACCTGAAACACAACAAAATATGCATTTTTATCTTGATTTTGCTACAGAGCAGTGTGAAATGGCCAGTGGGACCAGACACCAAGGGTCCAAATGCTTCCCTGAATCTGTGATTACGTGCCTGTCTTTTTGACTGCAGAGAGGGAGGTTCCTTTTTCAGGTGCTATGGACCATTGGTGGAACCAGAAATCTCCAGTGCCATTATGATGAGGTCCTAAGGAGCAACAACAAGACCAACTATGGTGAATACAAAGATGCAGTCTGGCAGCTAGTTGGTCCAGAAACTGAGAAAAATGGCCCAAATGCTCAACCGAATCTGTGATCACATGAACTGCAAGGTCTTCAGTTTTTCCTCTTCTGAACCGCAGAGTAGGAGGGTCTTTCTTTAGGTGCCATAGGCCATCCGTGGAACCTGAAGTCTCCAATGTCATCATGATAAAGTTCCCAGGGGGCAACAAGACTGGTCATGGTGAGTTTAAAGCTGCAGACTGGCAGCTAGCGGGTCCAGAACTTGAGAGAAATAACAAAACTACTGGATGGATGACCTACTTTCCTCGTCTGAATCGTTTTGGCAGTCTGTCTGAAGAGCAGGCTGGCACAAATCTGCAATGAGGGTCCCTGAAACCTTTTTCTTACGTGTGGAAATTTTACTTTAAAGTATTGATAAAATATGTAAGTTGCCACCGCTGACCTCTCCTTCTAAAAATGACTGGCTTTCATGGTGATCCAATGGCTTCAATAATTTTTTAGTCATTACCAGGAAAAAGGAGGTCAGCAACAGAAGCTGTCACACATCTCTCGGGACGAACATCTGCAGTGTTCTAGCTGTGAGTTAGAAGATATCTCCTCCCACTTTACCACCTTTATTATATACACATTAAACTGGAGTATGTGTGCAGGTTAATGGAAAAGCAATGCAGTTAAATTATCTTATTTCTGTAGAAGGTTTGTGGTAGATGTAATATGTATTGATAGAGGTTGTGTGATATATGAATTATTCCCTCTGTGGAGGTTTTTTTTAAGATATGTATTTTAATCTTATAAATATTTAATTAAAATATTATTTTACCTACATATTTTATAAAGTGGGTATCTTAAAGTGGCTGTAAACCCACTTTAATTACTTTTACCTATAGGTAAGCCTATCTTAAGGCTTACCTATAGGTGCTGTAAAAATCTCCTAAACTTGCACCGTTTAGGAGATATTTGCAGTGCATGTAGCCGATGATGTCATCGGCGCATGCGCTCTGAAGAAACGGCCGCCCATGCCGTTTCTTCAGAGCCCAGTCCCGCGACTGGCGGCTCCCGCGCGCATGCGCAGGAGTGACGCCACGCGGCTTCGGCCAGTAATACTGCCGGAGACAGCAGACCCGGAAGAAGACGATTGAACATGGATACAGTCAGCATCATGGACATCGTGGGTTTCGTTGGAGGCAAGTGTCACATAATGTGCTAGTATGCAATGCATACTAGCACATTATGCATTTACTTTGCAGGGAAGAAAGAAAGATAAACAATTTTTAAGGAGTTTACTTCCTCTTTAACCACTTGCCGAATGCCTAATGTACATTTACACTGGGGCAACGTGGCTCTATTCCCGCAAAATCACATACCTGTACGTCATTTTGTGCAATACCACTAGGTGGTGCAGTCGCGCTGCCGGAGGTGCGATTGTGCGCTGATTGGACAGAGGGGAAGCAAATCAGGGTGTCCGGTGGACCCGATGTTCACCGGCCACCTGTGATTGTTCCCGAGAGAGGCAGAACAGTGGTCTGCCTATGTAAACAAGGCAGATCACCGTTCTGACAGGGGAGAAGACAGAGATCTTGTGTTCCTGCTAAGCAGGATACAGAAATCTCTGTCTTCCCCCAGTTAGAGGACCTCCCCCACACAGTTAGAAAGCACCCCCTAGGGACACACATAACACTTTGATTGCCCCTGATGTTAACTCCTTCCCCGCCAGTGTCATTAGTACAGTATTTTTAGTACTAATCACTGTAATAATGTCGCTGAGCCCCAAAAAAGTGTCAAAAGTGTCAGATGTCCAATTTGTCTGCTGAAATGTCACAGTCCCACTAAAAATTGCTGATCGCCGCCATTACTAGTAAAATAAATAAATAAATAAAAATGCCTTAAAAAGATCCCATAGTTTGTAGACGCGATAACTTTTGCGCAAACCAATCAATGTACACTTATTGGGATTTTGTTTTACCAAAAATATGTAGCAGAATTTATTTCGGCCTAAATTGAGGAAGAAATTAGATTTTTTACATTATTTTATTAGTTGTGTTTCAGAAAGTAAAAAAAAATGTTTTTTTGTTTCTTTCAAAGTTTTCGCTCTTTTTTTGTTTATAGCGCAAAAAATAAAAAATCGCACATGTGATCAAATACCACTAAAAGAAAGCTCAATTTGTGGGAAAAAAAGGACATCAATTTTATTTGACCTTTACCATTTAATCCCTTGAAATCAAATAGATCACTCACTTTGGGTCCTATTGAGTCCCTGTTTTGCAGGATTGGCTGCCGGTGGGCTTCCCTATGACGTCTTACCCTATGGTGGGTGATCCTTGTGGGATGTCTTCTGGGGGGGCTTGATATACCACAAAAACCCCCCTTTCCTGGTACTACATCAAAATATCATGTATTGAGGACCACTTTCCTCTTTTCTTGTTACATGATATCTCTTTTACACACCGGGCCCCAAAAGAAAATAATTTTTATTTTGGTACAGCGTCGTATAACAGCACAATTATTAGTTAAAAATAACAGAGTCGTATTGCAAAAAATGGCCTGGTCAGGAAGGGGGGTAAATCTTCTGGAGGTTAAGTGGTTAGACAAATATTCCCAATGGAGGATTTCCTTTCACCTTCTCTTCCATTGGCCACTTACAGCTTTTATTTTATCTTACATACATTCATTACTGGTAACAATAGTCCCAGGACAAACAACAACAGTATATCTCCCCAGCAGTGACACAGACAACATACAAACAACCTGATAAGGTTACATTTTTTTATATTTCTTTTTGGTTTTAGGTTTTTGTTACCTACACTGTATTCAAGCCTTTGCTACAATAGATGCATTGTTATACAAAGCTCTTGAAGAACACAGCGACCTTTTGGAGTACAGAGTGCACCCCTGCCGGAATATTGGTTAACTTCTATAAAGATGCATAACTGGATGTTCTTTAGGAGGTATGTTTTTATACTTTTCTTGTTCTGTTTTTTTTTTTTTAGTTTTATTTTTTTCTGCAAAATCTGCTTCAAAGACAGAGTTAGGTCTCATGCACACTGGATGTTATAAAAATACCAGTAGCATTAGCTGTAGAATGCTGATGTAAAAACGTGAGTTTTTTTTATCCTTTTTGCATTAGCGTTTTTAAAGCGGACTTCCACCCAAAAGTGGAACTTCCAGTTTAAGTGCTCCTGACCCCCTGACATGCCACATTTGGCATAGCATTTTTGGGGGGGGTGGGGAGGAGCGGGTACCTGGATTTGACAGATACCCGCTCTCACTTCCGCTCAGGCCACCTAGGCGGCTCGAGCGGAAGTCCTCCCCACCCCCTCCCTCCCTGCAATCTTCTGTGACACAACACAGGTCCCAGAAGATTGCCCGTCCACTCAGGACGTGCAGTGCGCACCCGTCTGTGAAGTGGCGAGCTGTCACTGCCGGGTGCCCACACTAGAGATGCCGGCGCCGTGGGGAGAAGAGGGAGAGACCCGAGGCTCCCACCAGCCGCATCGCTGGACCATGGGACAAGTGAGTGTGTGTTTATTAAAAGTCAGCGGATACACTTTTTGTAGCTGCTAATTTTTAATAAACACCAAAACGGGTGGAACTCCGCTTTAAGCGTTTTAGCAAAACTATACTCCCACAAAAGCTTATGGGTCAAAAACGCTCATAAACACCAAATAGCAAAGTTTTTCAGCGGTAGAGCATTTTTACAGCTCCTCTTCATACCCACTAGTTCTTGTTTTTGTTTTCCAGCCAGAAAACATCCCAGCCAAAAACTGGTGATAACAGCCTATATTGTCCATGGACACATAGGATATCATGCTGAGGAGCTTACTGGCTGCAGAAAAAATGCCTGATGCCAAAAACAGCAGCTGTAAAAACGTCCAGTGTGCATGGGGCCTTATAGAGACTTCACATTTCTTGTTTTTGTTCATTTTATTTCTGCAAAATCTGTTTAAAATACAGAGATATAAAATCGTGATTTGTCTGGTAAATCTGCAGGTGAGAACAGAGCTCTCTGCAAGTTTCATGAAATTAAATAAATATCTATTTCAGCAGAAGATGCTGTAAGTGTTCTTCAGAACAGCAGAGGTCCTGAGAATTCTCCTCAATGTCCCTCAAACGTCTACTAGAAAAGGAGCAGTCAACTGGAGCAGATTTTGTGAATTTATATTGGTTAATATCATTACCCCCTCCTCTCTACCTGAGCAGCTGCTCACAGGAGAAAACAATTTGCATAATGTAGCCGACAGCCCAAAACACTTCACCCTAAACTATACAAGGAAGCCATAAAAATGCACAGCTTCAAAAATATTCTTGGCTTGAAGGGGTAACAATTGTCTTTTTAAAAATATATTTTTGTTTTAGGTATGAATGTGAATGTGGCAGATTTAAAGTTAATGGTTTTATATCCTATAAATGTAAGATAATGCAAAAAATTTAGCTGTAGGCTCAGTTAGCAATCATATACAGGAGAGCAGCCATTGCTTGATCATTGTATTACATCTTCGCCTGGCTAAGAAACACTTCACAGTAGGTTAAGAAGTACATCTAAACCTGTCGCTACTCTGAAAAGCGATCCACGTTCGGCAATGAGGAGGTGACGTGAAGTCTCATCGCCGATTGTTTGAAATCCATCTTTGCCCAACAAATGCATGCAGCGCACATGGTTGCGGGTTGTTTGCTGGCCTTCCCCCTTTCGCTTACTGCAACATGTTGGATAGTTTTAGCTGCAAGCGTAAAGCAAAGTATTGTGACAATGCTCTGAACATAGACTGAGCTTGGAATGCCACTCAAAGCCAGGGATTTTATTCCCAAAATCCACAGGTAAAGGGGTGCAGGCTGTCAATATACCCAGCCAGAGGGATGTGTGCAGTAAATGAGGAAAATGGCGCCCTCCCAACCAGCCACCAGAACATGTGAGCAAGGATTGGCTTCAGCCTACATGTCTTCGCCAAGAAACTACAGCCTAACTCGCTTCGCCATTCCCATCAGGAGCTTAGTCATGAACCCTTTGACTAAACCCCGGCGGGCAGGGCGAAATGTGTGGTGTTAAAGGCTGAAGCCGATCCTTACTCACATGTCATGGTGGCTGGTCAGAAGATCATTCACTATCTTTGCAGCCTGGAGGGGTTAGGAGGCGCTCCAAACATGGCTCCGAACCACAAAATTATATATACTTAGCCTTATGGTGCTTTATTGCTTCTAAGTCTGTTCTAACTGATTTAGATAAAGAATTACCTGAGCCCAGAAATTAACAAATAGCCTGATTTTTTTGAAGAGACACTTTGGAGCCTAGCAAAGTAATGATTGGGGTGTAGATGCTACCAAATTGACAGTACCTTCATCTCAGCTTGATTAATATATAACCCAGGGCTTGCTATAAAGGGACTTTAATGTAATCCCAAATGTACTGTTAAAAACTGCAATATTTGTAATACAACCTTAACTTTGTCCGACCAGCAGAGGCTGACCCAGTGCGAGCATACATTATTTGGGAGAACCACATAAGCACCCCATATTTGCCTACATTTGATCAATGATCAAAATGTGTAAAGTTGTAAGACAATATAAATATACATAGATGCTTGCGGGCAGGATCAGGAGGCAACCAGTTATTTGTATATCAATATTGATGTAATACTACTCAGCCCACGTTCACATAGGGGCGATCCGACTTCGGGTGGCGACCTCCGAGATCGCGGTGCGAGCAGCGCGCCGCGACCTCGGAGCGGCCGCCTCGGACTTCATAACATTAAAGTCTATGGCGGTCGCCTCCTGGTCGCCCCAAAGAAGCTCCGGACCCTTTTTCTAAGTCGGAGCAACTTGTGTCGCTCCTATTAGAACGGGTCCGCAGCTTCCCTATGGAAGGCGACCTGCGGCGACCTGTGAGGCGACCAGGTCGCCTCACAGGTCGCCTCTATGTGAACGGGGGCTAAATCATTCATATTTTTAATTGTACATTTTTTACCAAAATGGATAAAAAAAAAATTTTTTTTTTTTTTTCAGTACACTTGAATTTACACCACTGTTGTACCATAAAGTCTCTTTTTAGCAAGTGTTGGGTTTTATATCGAAAAATACATTTTGCCCATTCAAGGCAAAGTGACAGTTTCTCTTGTAAGAAGGACCCCAAACCACTGATAATTACCGGTTAAAGGGTACTATGTGCAAAACCTAAAATTACATAGATGTCGGAAAAACAAAAACTGTTGAGTAAGGCTCCGTTCACATGTCAGCGTTTGGATCGCGGGCAGAACCGCCGCGGTTCCACCCGCGATCTGGAGATTTATTGCAAATCGCGGGACGCAATACGCTCCAAAGAAGCTCTTGTACTTCTTTGGAGCGTATTGCGTCCCGCGATTTTGTTTGCGCGATGTTGCCGCGATTCGGCAGGCGGAAATCACGGCAACATCGCTCGGCGTTTGGGGGGCTATTGCAAATCAACGGGCAACGCTAGGCGTCCCGCGATTTGCAATAATCTCCGGATCGCGGGCGGAACCGCGGCGGTTCTGCCCGCGATCCAAACGCTGACATGTGAATGCAGCCTTAATGCTACTGATAGACTGAGTCTTCCCCAGACCATCATTTTATTACCCGTTGATCCTGTTATTTTTCCATTTCTTGTAACAAGGCGACAACATTGTTTTTTTCTGCAGTGAAATCACACAGCAGTGTTGCAACCCTTTAGATGGGATAGTTTTAGAGCCGGTTCACATAGGGGCGACCCGACTTGCCGGGGCGACCTGTGAAGTCGCGGTGCAACGCTTTGCACCGCGACCTCGGAGTGACATGCACGGACTTCATATGATTGAAGTCAATGCAGGTCACTCCAGGTCGCCCCAAAGTAGTACAGGACCCTTTTTCTAAGTCGGAGCGACTTGTGTCGCTCCTATTAGAACGGGTCCTGTGCTAATCTATGGCAGGCCCGTACACACGATACGAAAATCAGAAGGAAGATTTAGTCCGAAGAACAATCTGTAGATTTTCGGATTGTTAGTATGGTGCTTTCGACAGCCGATAACGTATTTTCGGATGACAAAAACTGGATGTGCAGGCTATAAAATTTTTATCGTACGTCAACACAATGTCCGATTTTCGTTTAATCAGTACAGTTTTCGTCCGAAAAAAGAGCAAGACTAGGCATGCGCAGAAACAAAAGAACACATACAAAACAATTCAACACATAACATCATTTCTGAAGTTGAACTCTGTCGTACGGGAATTTTCGTATGAAAGTAACCTCTTCACTTTCGACATGAGGCTAGCATGTAACAAAAAACGAACGACAGATCGTTCGATAATCTGATCGTGTGTACGAGGCCTTAGAGACAAACAAAAATCATTGCATACCTCACCAAATACTTTTAAAAGCATTTACAGTTTTTTTTTTTGGAAAAGTGGATTACACTATATGAATAAAAGCTGATGATTCTAAACACCCCCTCTGCCCAAATAAAAGTAGATATAGTATGTATTCATTCAAGCGGAGTTACAGAGAGGTGAGCTCAGCAATAGTGATTCTTCACTTTTCAATGTCTAAATACAAGTTAAAGGTAGAATGGTGGCCTGTAATTGAAAAGTTAATCTGCAGCAGAGATAGATTAGATCCCATTCCTGCCAGGGAGGATGTAAATCTAAAACTATTATAACAAACACTTTTGACAGGTAAAACAGCTCTCATATACAGTGCCTTGAAAAAGTATTCATACCCCTTGACATTTTCCACATTTTGTCATGTTACAAATGTAAATGTATTTTATTGGGATTTTATGTGATGGACGAACACAAAGGGGCAGATAATTGTGAAGTGGAAGGAAAATGATTAATAGTTTTCAAAATCTTTTACAAATGAATATGTGAAAAGTGTGGTGTGTATTTGTATTCAGGCCCCCTTTACTCTGATACCCCTAACTAGAATCTAGTGGAACCTATATTGCCTTCAGGAGTCCACCTCTGAGTAATTTCAACTCAGTATAAATGCAGCTGTTATGTGAAGTTCTCAGAGGTTTGTTTGAGAACCTTAGGTCCGTCGATCCCCGCTGAGCAGGCGGGGGACAGCTCAGTCTCCGCTCTGTGTGCGGAGAAGGAGCTGTCAGATCCCCGCTGTCCTCTTATGGGGGAATCGGATGAGAACTGACCATCTGTCCGTTCTCATCCGATCCGATCCACCAGACGGATAGAAAATAGGTTGCCATCCATCCGCTGACATCCGCCGATCCATAGGGACGCATGGAGCATCCGATCCGGTCCGCCTGAAAAACTGACAGGCCGATCGGATCGGATCACCTGTGTGAAACGGGCTTATAGCTGGATACACACTATACAACATTTGTTGATAAATTTATTTAGATTTACCTTTAACTATGTAGTGCAAGGGCCTGACTGATTGCATACAAATGGAAAGTGTTTAGATTTGACCTCATATTATATGGTTTTGGTAAATCTAAAGGAAACAATCTAAAGACAATTGTATAGTGTGTATGGCCCATTAGTGAATAAACAGCATCATGAAGGCCAAGGAACACACGAGACAGGTTAGGCATAATGTTGTGGAGATTTTATTTTTTTAATTCTTTATTTAAAGGTATGCAAAATATAAAGACACAATAATAATACATGGCATCATAGTCCAGGTTTCTATTAAATGTGGTATACAATAGGGAGTAAACAACTGTAGGTTAATAGTTATTAACCACAACATGTATCAACTGACTGTTCACGAACAAAATATATTTGACCATTCAGATTACTATATAATTGTAATACAAGACAATGCCATATGATAGACAATGGTAGAAGGAACAAACAACTTATGAACCCAATGGCAGGGTCACCACCTCCACCGGAATCTATCTCCTGGCCGGTATTAGGAGGTAATGAATCCCCATTCATATGAGTAGTGGTGGCTACATCCATGATATTCCTACCAGCTGATGAGCACATACTTAAAGGCTAAGGCAGAAAAGAGGACACTATCAGTGT
The DNA here is from genome assembly GCF_965119305.1 of Pelophylax lessonae. Taxonomy (NCBI): domain Eukaryota; kingdom Metazoa; phylum Chordata; class Amphibia; order Anura; family Ranidae; genus Pelophylax; species Pelophylax lessonae. Next base: position 291,826,767 of record NC_138775.1, on the reverse strand, counting down.
CATAGAAAAGAAGAGAAAGGAAGGAAGAGATGAGACAGATAGGAAGGAAGGAGGGGAGGGGGAAGGTGGAGGAGAGGAAAAATAAAGGGGGGGGGGGTAAGCTGACACAATATCACGAGAGGGGAGGGTTATTCCGTCCGGCCTCCGTTAAATAAAGCGACCCCGGGTCCATTCCCAGAGTTCTCCTGTAAGGGGGACATTATGTCACAATCTTTTTGTATTCCTCAGAGTAAAGTTGTGGAGAAGTTTAGAGCAGGGTTAGGTTATAAAAAAAATATCCCAAGCTTTTAACATCTCACAGAGCACTGTTCAATCATCACCTGAAAATGGAAAGAGTATGGCACAACTTCAAACCTACCTAGAAATGGCCGTCCACCTAAACTGACAGGCCAGGCAAGGAGAGCATTCATCAGAGAAGCAGCCAAGAGGCCAATGGTAACTCTGGAGGAGCTGCTGAGATCCACAGCTCAGATGGGAGAATCTGTCCACAGGACAACTATTAGATAATAGGACAAAGCTATGTGTAGGGAAAAAATAACACTACACATCACCCCGAACACACCATCCCCACCGTGAAACATGAAAATGGCAGAATCATGTTGTGGCGATGCTTTTCTTAAGAAGGGACAGGGAAGCTGGTCAGAGTTGATGGGAAGATGGAAATAGCCAAATACAGGGCAATCTTAGAAGACAACCGGTTAAGAGTCTGGAAAAAGGCTTGAGACTGGGGCGGAGGTTCACTTTCCAGCAGGACAACAACCCTAAACATAAAGCCAGAGCTACAATGGAATGGTTTAGATCCAAACATATTCATATTTTAGAATGGCCCAGTCAAAATCCAGACCTAAATCCAATTGAGAATCTGTGGCAAGACTTTGCTGTTCACAGACGCTCTCCATCCAATCTGACAGAGCTTGAGTTATTTTGCAAAGAAGAATGAGCAAAAATGTCCCCCTCTAGATGTGCAAAGCTGGTAGAGACATCCCCAAAAAGACTTGCAGCTGTAATTGCAAGGAAAGGCGGTTCTACAAAGTATTGACTCCGGGGGGTGAATACAAATGCACGTCACACTTTTCACACATTTATTTGTAAAAAATGTTGAAAACCATTTATCATTTTCCTTCCACTTCCCAATGATGTGCCACTGTAAATTTTATGTAAATATTTTGTGATGATCCTTCCCGCCACTGACACCCGTGTTTAGGTTTGCCACCTCATCCCTTTAATCCAGGACACATATTAATTACACAGGTTCTGGGGCTAATATAATGCACATAAGGCACCGAGTGAGTTAAATTACCACCTTAATCAGCCACAGAACCTGTGAAATTATTATGTGTCCTGGTTTAAAGGGATGGGGTGGCAACCCTACCCGTGTTGTACGCTGCTCCTGATGACGTCACTCTGACGAAACGCGTCAAGAGCGTAACCACGTCACTTCCGCTTGTTGGTTTGGAACGCACATCTGGCGGTTGGAACGCACGACGTTCCGGAAATACACCGATATACAAGGAAGTTGCGGCTCCTATTGCATACATGCTCGTTGATCTCCTTATGTAATGTGAGTACCTGTTTTTTAAACGTAATATGTTTTTTAAACTTAATAAAAGGAATCTTTAATTATAATACTTCACTATATGAAGCATTTATCCTTTATACATGACCTGGGATTACCTTTTATTACCCTTGGGATACTGATGTCCATTGATGTTTATGAGCCTAAACTGTACCCTTGAGAGATGATCTGTGAGAAGGACCACAGCTAAGGTTATCAGGGTCCAGGACTCCTGCCATACGGGAGTGAACCCCAATATTAACTACAAGCTAGCCACCCCTGTAGGGGTACTTAGCTCTGGTAAGTAAGGGTTGCCACCTCATCCCTTTAAACCAGGACACATAATAATTACACAGGTTCTGTGGCTGATTAAGGTGGTAATTTAACTCACTCTGTGCCTTATGTGCATTATATTAGCCCCAGAACCTGTGTAATTAATATGTGTCCTGGATTAAAGGGATGAGGTGGCAAACCTACTGGTAAGTGCGGGCTGTATTGACAGGGGAGCACAAGATTCCTCACCCGCACACACACTCCGGATCACCTCAAGAAAGCACCCTATAATATATATATATTTTTGGACTTTGCACATATCAACTACTTATGGACTTTTTTAAATATTAATTTAATCACTAATTGATTTATCATCAATTTTCACAGACCAATTTTTTACCTTGGTATTTTCTTGGCTGAACCACAAGTTTGTGGATTCAGTGAACCTTCACACCTGTCACTTTAATATTTTGTTCTTTTACTCTGTTGCACAACATGTTTGTGGATTCTGCCATTTTTCACACTTGTCACCTTAACACCAGAACTTTGTAGTATATGCACTTTATTTGTCTATATTTATTTTATACATTTTTTATTTTCTAAATACCCACCTATATTACAATCAGAATATGTATTTAATCTTATTTAGCAAATTTTGCACCATCACCCAACACTTTATTTATTTGAGCCACTTTGATATATCTATTACCAGTATCTACCTGTTCAAAATAATCACTTGCCACTTTACTGCACCATTTGCACGTTATATATATGCCTTTTGTATATACGATTCATGTGATATCACTTATTCAATGTTATTTGTGATTAATATGTGGTAGCAGGATTTGGATGATATTTTATTTACATATTACACCTTCATTGATATAATATAGGCAGCGCCAATCACTTCACCCCCCCCCCCCCAACTCACAGGGTACTCACTCTTCCTTCTCCTTTCGTGCAGTTAAATGAACACATCCATGTGCCACCACGATGAGTGCTCCCCCCCTTATAGTTGGGTTCTCACCTCAAATGATGTGACCTCGCACCTAAGTTCGGTCTAATAACACCTTTTTGCCTCTCCCCGGCTTGGGGATGAGCATCCAGTTAACCCCAATATGAACTGCCTGTCTTCTCACTCCACCCCTCCACAGCACTGTTGCAATGCCACATACGAAGAAAGATTTCAATAGTGGTTATACCCTTAAAAGCATATCTTTATTAAAAACAATAGTATGGGTACTCACATTTTGCCGGAGCTTCCAGCGCACCAGTCTAAACATACAAAATATCCTCCAACAGCAGTTTCATTCGTGACTGCAAGCCATCAGTCCACACTCCTAGGAGCTGGTTCTGCCTAGCAGCCGGGTGCCGTCACTGTCCTTGCCCCTCCCCTACGCGAATCGACACAGGGTCACGGGTCTTCATCAGGGAGATATTCTATAATAGAAGTATATAAAAAGTTGTTATAGCGCAAAAAATAAAGCTCTATTTGTGGAAAAAAAGGCAAACATTTTATTTAGGCAGTGTCCCACGACCGCACAATTGTCAGTTAAAGTAACACAGAGCCCTATCACAAAAAAATGGCCTGGTTATGAAGGGGGGTAAATCTTCCAGAGGTCAAGTGGTTATAGTCTTCCATGCATTATGGTAGAGTGAATCTACATATTCCCGTGTCAGCAGTTTCTGTAGAAACATGAGGTATTCGGCATGGCAATGCACAGGTTAATGCATGACCTCGGTCCATAGTTTGAGAACTGATACGTCCAATGAAAAAAATTGATACATTTCACAATCCTTGGGTCCATCACTCTAGTGTTGGTGCAGGTGATAGCTACACAGTAAATTAATCTGGCACAGACACAAACAGGCAGAGCATTCACAGACACACAGAGAGCTCACTTTGCTCAGTTTGTATTGTGATAAAGAGCATATGGCAAGGCATGCATTGAACCCTGTGTGACCCAGAACACAAAGTTGTCTTGTCATTTGGTGCATAGGGACAAGTTAGGTGAAACAATACAAGAACATAGAGGAATCAAACAGCCATTACACTACAAACTGCAGCCACAATATAGAAGGCAAACAATTAACACACAAAATAAACTACACAAACCTCCGTTTACACCGGTGCGACTTGACAGGTCCAAATTGCATAGCACGTTGCACCCTATTATTGGCAATGGAACTGTTTAAATTGCTGACTTTGCTGTGCCGCACTGATTTGAAATAAAATTTTAAGTGAAGTTGCACAATTTCAAAGCCGCATTCAGTATGAACGAGGGCTAAAACCTAGTTAAAACATCGAAAACATCTGAAAGTGTAGAAAAGCCTTTAACCCCTTACGGACCGCCCGCCGCAGTTTTACGTCGGTACTTTGATGTTAAATACCAGGGTTATGGCAGGAGATAGCTGCCATAACCCCTTTTTTTTTTTTTGTTTTAAATGGCGGGCGGTCCGCTTTAACATAAGGGTGGTCCCAGCTGCGGATTCACCGCTGGATCACCTTTATGGGCGGCGGGAGAGGTGCCCCCCTTTCCGCCAATTCCCAGTCATTTTCCCCGCTTACCGGATATCCGGTCCGCTGTCCCCTCAGGCAGGAAGTTGAGTGAGGGCAAGATGGCCCTCACTCGACTCTATGACCTTGGAGGACCAGAGCGACGTCATATGTCACTTTCTAGGAACGGATTTAAAGAGCCCATTTTTTTCATCATGAAAAGTTACTTTTTTTTTTAGTGTAGATGTGAGATGTGAGGTCTTTTTGACCCCAGATCTCACATTAAAGAGGACCTGTCCTGCTTATTTCTATTGCAAGTAATGTTTACATAAAAGTGATAAAAAAAACTTTTAAAAAAAAAAACTGCGTAAAAATAAAAGATTATGTTTGTCGCCATTCCAAGAGCGTGCGCAATTTTGAAGCATGACATGTTGGGTGTCTATTTACTCAGCATAACATTATATTTTTGACATTATAGAAAAAAATTGGGCTAACTTTATTGTTTTCTTATTTTTTAATTCAAAAAAGTGTATTTTTTTTCCCCAAAAAATTGTGTTTGTTAAATCGCTTTGCAAAAAGGGTGTGATAAAAAATATTGCAATGATCTCCGTTTTATTCTCTAGGGTCTCTGTCTCTGCTAAAAAAAATATATATATATATATATATATATATATAATGTTTGGGGGTTCTAAATAACAGATATTACAGATATAACAGATAACAAAAAAAAAACTGATTTTAACTTGTAAATAACAAGAGTCAGAAAAAGGCCCGGTCCAGAAGTGGTTAAGACAAAAGATGGATGCATGGATGGAGCTGGACATAAAGCAATCATGCATATTTTACTGCTTTTCATGCAAATGAGGCATATTGTTGTTTTTCAGGTGCGGCATTTCCTCTAACCTTATCTCCTGCCACTCGGCTGTTAAGCAAGTAATAAAACTTAAATAAAAATTTGCCAAACTGCGCTCGTTTCCGAACTCATTAGGCTGGGAAATCGCTCTTAAACCTTAATGAAAACTCCAAGCTCTGAAGGAGATATTAGCAGTCAGAAATATGCAAATGAGAGACGCCGTAAATGAAAGGTAACAAATAACAGCCGGCGAGTTTAGGAAGAAGAGGGATGACGCAAGAGGCCTACTTTTCATCGTAGTTAAAAAGGGAAAAAAAAAAAAAAGAATGACTTAAATTAATTACGAACACAAAAACCCTCACGGTTACTTACCCTATATTCTACTTTCAAAGGACAGCTCTACTACTGCTATACTTAATAATGCTCTTCAGTTCACTTCAATGTATTCTGTGACCAGTCACATCGCATTTTTTTTCAATATAACCACCTAAAATATTTCCGAATTTCTACGCACATTCTAAAAGGTGAAATCAAGCTTGCAGAGGAAGCATTTATTCTGTAAGCAGATAGGCAGGAGACAGAGGCGCTTAAAGTGGTTGTAAACCCCTAAATAAACCCAGTGAAGAGACTGGCCCCAGGTGATACACAGAGATGAAACAAATCCTCCTACATACGTTTATCTATTTATTTTCAGACTTCTCTCAGCCTTCTAGGCAGGGGGTGGGGATCTGATGTCACACACTGCACAGCACACACAGCAAGGAGGTGAGTGTAATCTGAGGCCTGAGTGGGGCCACAGGCCACTACTCTCTACACAGTCTCATAGAGAAACATGCACAGCTGAGGCTGTCAATCAACTGCTGTGTGCTGGAGAGGGGGCAGTCTCCCAGTATTGTTTGGTGTTCCACCAGAAGTGTCTCATGCAGATATCACAGGAATGAGAGTGCAGACAGAAATCATACTCAGTGCTTTAGATAGTGGCAAGTAAACACAATAGAAGGATATGCTTAATTTTTTATTTCAGAAGTTTGCAACCACTTTAACCACTTCCCGACCGCCCGCCGCAGTTATACTCCGTAAGGACGGCCCTCCTGCGCGAACTGACGTAGGTATACGTCAGTCGCGTGCCTGCAGCTAGGGGGTGAGCGCACGCCTTCGTCGCCTCCCGCCCCCACTCGGCAGTTCCGATTGCCGCCTGATACCCGCGATCGCTCCCCGCTGAGAGAGAAGAACGGTCAGCTGTTGTAAACACAGCTGACCGTTCTTAAGGTGAGAGAGAGTGGATGAGAGAGGAGGGGTTGAGAGAGAGGGGGTGAGAGAGAAAGAGAGAGGGGGTGAGAGAGAGAGAGGTGAGAGAGGCGGCTCTAGCAACCAGTGGCCAAAAGACTCTCAGGTGGAGGGGGGAGGCTTTTTTGCTGCCCCCCTGCAAAATGCCACCCTAGGCCTGGGCCTTGTCAGCCTAGGCCAAAATACAGCACTGGCTATGGGGGCACCCGATCTGAGCCACAGCTCCCGGTGTCCATTCAGACATGAATCTGCAGCCCAGCTCTGCCCCCTTTCTTTTCTCATTGGCTGGCTGACTTTAATTGACAGCACCGGGAACCAATGGCGCCGAACTGCGGTCTCAGCACTGAGGAGGGGAGTCCCAGGCAGCCGAGACATTTCTGCAACATTGCTGGATCTAGATGGACCTCAGGTAAGTAACAGGGGGGGGGGCTGCTGCACACAGAAGGCTTTTTATCTAAATGCATAGAATGCATTAAGATAAAAAAAACCTTCTGCCTTTGGATGACAAGAAGGAAAGAGTTTACTGTGGGTGTCACCACTGTGGTAATGTTTACTAGCAGGCGAAAGAGAGAAAGCACGAGGCAGTGCAGTCGCACATTGAAACATGTTGTCACTTTCCTTATGAGATGTAGACATTTAGCACAATGGGGTGAGGGGATCACCAGGTTATGAATAAAATTTCTGTTCCTGTACAAGCACAGAATTTTCATATTTGTAATATACTTTTCTGTTTAGCAAATTCTTGCTTCTTTTGGAGTCCCTAATGCAATATATTTGCTCTGCACAGAGGAATGTCAAACTGGGTATACAAGGGACAGTTTCTGTCATTCAACCAGCAGGTGGAACCAAAAAAAAAAAAACTGACTACCCCACATCCACACACTAAAGGAAAATATTTTTTTTTTAGTTTTGGAGTGGAGAGGGAAAAGAATACTTGTTAGTTTTTATTTCTGCGTTGTGCCCCAGTTAAAGAGAGTCACCCTCTCTATTTGTCCTGTTTACGGTTATCATTAAAAGTGAAATTCAAAGAAAATCCCCAATTTAGAGTTGTCCCCTGAAAAGTAATAGAAGGGGAATCTTCCAATGGGGACACTGGTCCTGTGGGTCTCCAAGAAATTTTCTGAATTTGCAGTGATTTTCTTCCACTTCCTGTTTGGCTATGGGACAGGAAGTGAAGGGAAAACTCTGCAAAGGGACACAGATGGCTACAAAAAAATGTACCCTCCCCTGCTCTTTCCAAAACGAATAACAAAAAGTTTTGCCTATAGTTCTTTAATTACCCCCCCCCCCCCAAAAAAAAACAACAAAACAATAAAGGAGTGGTAGAAGGGGAAAGGGGAGGAGGGAGAGAGGAGGGGAGGAGGAGAGGAAGGAAGGAAGGGAGGAAGGGAAGGAAGGAAGGAAGGGAAGTAAGGGAAGGAAGGAAGGAAGGGAAGGAAGGGAAGGAAGGAAGGAAGGAAGGAAGGGAAGGAAGGAAGGAAGGGAAGGAAGGAAGGAAGGAAGGAAGGAAGGAAGGAAGGAAGGAAGGAAGGAAGGAAGGAAGGAAGGAAGGAAGGAAGGAAGGAAGGAAGGAAGGGAGGGAAGGAAGGAAGGGAAGGAAGGAAGGAAAGGGAAGAAAGGAAGGAAGGAAGGAAGGGAAGAAAGGAAGGAAGGAAGGAAGGGAAGAAAGGAAGGAAAGAAGGAAGGAAGGAAGGAAGGAAGGAAGGAAGGAAGGAAGGGAGGGAAGGGAGGGAGGGAAGGAAGGAAGGAAGGAAGGAAGGAAGGAAGGAAGGAAGGAAGGAAGGAAGGAAGGAAGGAAGGAAGGAAGGGAGGGAGGAAGGAAGGGAGGGAGGGAGGGAGGGAGGGGGCGGAGAAGGAATATAGAAGGATCACGAGGAGGAGCTGGTGGAGGAGGGAGGTCAGTAGGAGATGGCACTGGAAAGGATGAGGGCTAATACAAGCTAATCTAAGGGTAAGATTCCTAGCGTCCACCCAAGCTGACCAGACCTTATCACATTTTTTTGGGACAATTACGACCCATATACGTGAGCCGATAAAGGGGAAGGTCAGCATTACCATAGATGCCCAGGCTGACATAGTTGAGGGATCCGCCATTTTCCACTTAGAATTGTTTTTCTGGCATAAAATGCAGTATAAATATAAACAGATTCTGGTGAGTGGAAGCATGGCGATTATCAGTTATACCAAGCAGGAAAACTAAGGGATCTAAAGTAATATTGACAGCACTAACTGCATTTATGTCTGAAACCACTAGCTTTAAGAACATTTTAGAGAGTAGATTGGTCGGGGGAGAGATGGAAGAAGAGAGGGGGCTAGGGGGAGCTAGAAAAAAAAAAAAAGAGAGAAAGAGAGAGAGGGAACTGAAGAATAAGGCAGAGAAGTGGGTCAAAGACAACACTAGTAGCTGCCTCTGTCATTATCCAGTAGACTCCCATTCGAATGTATTAAAACAAACAAAAGCATATAGCAACAACCATATATCTCCCAATCAATGCAGAGTACAAGGACGCACATTCCTGCAATGACTAGATCAATATGTCAATGCCTGTGCTTCTTACAGCCCCATCTCAACCAAGACCAATTTTCTCCATATATAACCTGGTCAATAAGTCTTCAATGCTGCATTCACTAGGAGCCATTGTTTTCTTAGGAGCAGCAGTAAATTTGTTCATCGTATTAATCTGGCCACAGTGCCGCTTCTACACATCTTTGTATATTACTTCCAGGCTCTGCTTTTCCAGGTACTGCCAGCACAATATCTGCAGTCTGTAATTCAATCTTTCCCAGTTTTTAAATCCTGTAGGTAGCCAGGTTAAAAAGTCCCTCTCCATGAAGGGCAAAGCACTGAACCCCAATATAATTATGTAATACACTGTGGCTACCAAGTCATTAAGCTGGCTATACATTATACAATCTTCCTTTAGATTTACCAAAACCATATAATATGAGGTCAAACTTAAACACTTTCAATTTGTATGCAATCAGTCAGGCTCTTGCACTGCACAGTTGAAGGTAAATCTAAAGAAAATTGAATAAGAACATTGTATAATGTATGGCTAGTTTAAAGAGTAACTCCAATTTTTTTGAGAACATTTTCTTACCCTCTGGGTGATATACATTGCAGGGATTTCAACACTTTTAACAGCATTTTAACTTTGTTGCAGATTCTTACCTTTTGTTATCCTGGAGAAATAGCTGTTTGTTTGTCTGTATCCATGTGACAGTCTGTATGGGAGTGGTTTTGCAATTATTAATCAGCCGCTGCACCTGCAGGGCTCTAATGAGGAAAATTGCAGGATCTGCATCCCTTTAGGCTCGGTTCACACTAGTGCGGGCCACGGGTTCCTGTTGCGAGTGCAGGAATCGCATAGGTGTGAGAACGTCAGAAGCAATGGACCATGTGAATGGACCTTAGCTCTATGACTTATTTGTCAGTCTGACATCAGGTCTGAGAACTAAGTATGAACAAATTTGCACATTCATAGTTTTCTGCTGAAAGGTTATAGGATGCAGCCAAAGCTTGTTTGGCTGCACTTCTCCTGTGGATCACAGCAGTGCAGTCCATTCTGCACTCCTGTGACCCGTTTTCAGCAGAAGCCCGCAGTCAACTGACGTCACAGAGTCGGTCCAGGCTGGGGAAAGTTCGTGACAATTTGGTTAGGATCCTCGCATAACCCTGGACTGGCACCTGGCTCAGCCTCTCAGTGAGCCTTTGAGAGCCTGAACCAGCCGCTCCCAACCAGCTCTCTGGTCATGGAGCTCAGCAATGTTCAATTGCTGGGTTCTCAGCTCTCTGGTCATGGAGCTCAGCAATGTTCAATCGCTGGGTTCTCAGCTCTCCGGTCATGGAGCTCAGCAATGTTCAATCGCTGGGTTCTCAGCTCTCTGGTCATGGAGCTAAACAGTGTTCAATCGCTGGGTTCTCAGCTCTCTGGTCATGGAGCTCAACAGTGTTCAATCGCTGGGTTCTCAGCTCTCTGGTCATGGAGCTCAACAGTGTTCAATCGCTGGGTTCTCAGCTCTCTGGTCATGGAGCTCAACAGTGTTCAATCGCTGGGTTCTCAGCTCTCTGGTCATGGAGCTCAACAGTGTTCAATCGCTGGGTTCTCAGCTCTCTGGTCATGGAGCTCAGCAATGTTCAATCGCTGGGTTCTCAGCTCTCCGGTCATGGAGCTCAGCAATGTTCAATCGCTGGGTTCTCAGCTCTCTGGTCATGGAGCTAAACAGTGTTTAATCGCTGGGTTCTCAGCTCTCTGGTCATGGAGCTCAACAGTGTTCAATCGCTGGGTTCTCAGCTCTCTGGTCATGGAGCTCAACAGTGTTCAATCGCTGGGTTCTCAGCTCTCTGGTCATGGAGCTCAACAGTGTTCAATCGCTGGGTTCTCAGCTCTCTGGTCATGGAGCTCAACAGTGTTCAATCGCTGGGTTCTCAGCTCTCTGGTCATGGAGCTCAACAGTGTTCAATCGCTGGGTTCTCAGCTCTCTGGTCATGGAGCTCAACAATGTTCAATCACTGGGTTCTCAGCTCTCTGGTCATGGAGCTCAACAGTGTTCAATCACTGGGTTCTCAGCTCTCTGGTCATGGAGCTCAACAGTGTTCAATCGCTGGGTTCTCAGCTCTCTGGTCATGGAGCTCAGCAATGTTCAATCGCTGGGTTCTCAGGCTGGATACACACTATACAACTTTTGTTGTTAGATCTCCTTTAGATTTACATTCAACTATGTAGTGCAGGGGCCGGCCTGATTGCATACAAATTGAAAGGGTTTAGGTTTGACCTCATATTATATGGTTTTGGTAAATCTAAAGGAAAAAAATCTATAGACAATTATAAAGTGTGTATCCAGCTTAAGTGCCGGTTCACATTTCTGCGATGCGGGAATGCTGCGAATATACAGCGTGTTCCCACATCGCATCCGCACCCATGGCAGTTCACACTGCCATATGCGATACGCTGTGGGTGTCAATTAAAAGTTGACACCCCCAGATCAGATCGCATATCGCAGTGCGATCTGCAAGTTCCCACAGAATCGGATTGCACTAGTGTGAACCACCATGCGATCCGATTCTGCTGCGGACCAAAAAAAAATGTCCTGTGCGAGTTAGGTGCGATTTTGCACCGCACAGAGATCGCATGTAATTTTAGGAGCAGTGCGATCTGAATTACATGCGATCTCTGTGATCACACAAATGTGAACCGGCACTTAGAGCCGATGGGGGATGCTGCATCCAACCAGGTGAGTATGATTTTGAAAAAAAAACATCTCTTTCCAGTCTCACAACAAGGGACATTATTTATATGGTCTTAAAAGACGTATTGTGGTCACAAACGGGTTAATGACATTTAATAAAGCTTTTCTTGCGTGAAACCTTTTTTCTTCCCTTTTATTACCTTTGAACCCTTTCAAGATCTATCACAACGCATTGCCAAATTTATACATCATATTCAAGTGATTCATCCAAAGGTATAAATACTACATTTGCATCATATATTTTTATCTACTGTAATAAACAGTGCTTTTAAACAAAATTTAAGTACTCACTCCCTATAGATAGAGCTTCTTTTTTTTTATGTGAAATTCTAAAATAAATTTTGCATCTGTTACTATCGTATCCGCGAGGTGCTTTAAATTCCACTGAGAAACCAGCTCAATGTAAGTGCACATATAATTATGTAAATGGCAGCTGCAGTCATGAGAGTATTATTGATTGAAGAAGAGCCCACCTGTCTCCCACATCCGAAATGAGACATACAAAGAATCGACTGCGCAGAAACCCGCAGCTTTGTAAGGAAATGCCCTCATTATGAAATATGTGCATACATGCATCATCTGGCTGATCCAACACACGGTCAGCTTGTATCAATCACCGGGTCCTCACAGAGACCATCAGATAATCCGAGACATGGAACAATAATAACCGCATTTCTAACAAATGTTCAAATTCAGCATCTATTTAACAACAGCTCTGCCTTACTGAAAGGGAGAACAGTATTATAAAACAAAGAACTAATAAAATCATTGTACACAGCCAAGTAAAATTTTTTTTTTTTTAAGTATAAGATTTAATTATCATCAAGAAATAAAAAAGATAACAGCCGAAATAGACAAGAAAAAAAGCTTACAAGGTTTGTGAATGGAAACAAGGAAATTGTGATTAGCTGCGCTAACCTATAAAAGTGCATTACATACATACTTCCTTAAGCACTTAAGCCCCGGAAGATTTTACCCCCTTCCTGACCAGGGGGTTTCTTGCGATTTTTTACTGCGTGACTTTAACGGACAATTGCGCGGTCGTGCAACACTGTACCTAAAGGAATTTGATGTCCTTTTTTTTCCCACAAACAGAGCTTTCTTTTGGTGGTATTTGATCACCTGTGCGATTTTTTGATCATGCGCTATAAACAAAAAAAGAGCGTCAATTTTGCAAAAATAACAATATTTTTCACTTTTTTTATATGAAATCCCCCCCCCCCCCCCCCAAAAAATGTAAAAATCTAAATTTTTTAACATTTTCGGCCAATTTGTTTTATGCTACATATGTTTGGTAAAAAAAAATTGCAAAGATCGTATTTTGATTGGTTTACGCAAAAGTTATTGCGTTTACTAACAAAGGGAAAGATTTTTGTCATTTTTTTTTTAACATGTAATGGCGGCGATCTGCGATTTTTTTTTGCGGTACTGAGACATTGCGGCGGACAGATCGGACCCTTGACTGACATTTTTGACACTTTTGGGGTTACCAGTGACATTACTACAGTAATCAGTGCTATAAATATGCACTGTTACTGTAAAATTACACTGGCAGTGAAGCGGTTAACTTTTTTTGAGAGGGAGGGGTTATGTGTGTCCCTAGGGGCGTGATTCTAACTGTGATTGGCTGTGGCTTGAGGTGTAGGAACAGTGATCAACGGTCCTACATAGTAGAACCATATGATCACTATTCCTATACAGGGGAGAATGACAGGCGGCTTGTTTACATCAGCAGCCTGCCTTTCTCCCTCTCCACCGACGATCGCGAGTGACCGGCGGACGATCGGCGAGGGGGGGTCTGTGACCGTGTGGAGCGCGCCTCCGGCGGAGCGCGCTCGCTCCTGGGACCCTCACAGGCTAGCGACGTAGTACTACATCGCTTTGCCTGTGAGGGGCTGACCGCCGCAGTAAATAGTTGGCGGCGGTCGGCAAGCGGTTAATACAGTTAAACAATATAACCCCAATATTAACTCAAATCATACACATATGTGAACAGATAACCAAAAAACAGCAATTGTTTCAAATATCCAAGTGTCCATTGATTCCAACTCGTGCCAAAATGATATATTTTTATCATTCAGTGCTTCACCCAATGTTGTGCATGTCCACCGCCAGCCAAACTGCACACTCACCAGTGTTAAAATAAGTTAAAGCCCTTATTGAAAAGGCCTCTGTGGATCTGTATTGTCTCTCCTATGGCTTCGATGTCTGTAACAGTCCCTCTCATGCATTGATAGAATAAGGAATAGCCATAATTGCGAAACTCCCTTGATTCAGTTCATTGTTGTGATTTTAAAATTAAAAAAATACACTCACATGGGTTGGTGCCTGTGGACCGGCACTGAGTCTCACCAGCGGTCTCTTTACCGCAACCAGAACAGAAATACGTCACCCACGCTCACTAGCCTCAACGCGTTTCACCATCATACATGCGTCATCAGGATGTGTTTTGATGGGATAGGTGGTTTGTGGTCATCACCTGAGGAAGGAGCATGCATGTTCCGAACGCGAGCACCCCCCTGCCACTATTGGATGTAAGCCTGGATACTGAACGCTGCCAGAAACACAGGAAGTGTCGGACTCCACCGGCACAGCCAGGACCAGGGCCGCCACAGTGTACTTCCCTAACATCCCTACAATGTTGCAGATGAACCATCACCATTTGCTGATCAACTATTTCCTCTGTGTGAGTTACTACATTGTTTTTATGTAACAAATAACCTTTTAATCTACACTGAAAAAGACTACCTACAGCCAAAGTTGAAACTTTTTTCATAAGATCGAATGTACTTAACTCTTCCACTGGTGCAGGTCGAAAGTTGTGTATATGTACCTGGTTTGTGGTCCTAGATGCTGCTCACCAGCAACTGTGGGTTTTTGCTGGTCCCCAGAGGGGTTTGTTGACGTTTTGAAAGGATGGGAGTGCCGCATCAGCTTGTACAAACTTTTAAAACATTTTTATTTTGGAACAGCCAACATGTTTCTGGGGCTCAGCACTCTCCCTTCATCAGGGAAAAGTGCCAATCCAAGTGCCTGCATCATCTTGTTTTTAGCCCTGATGAAGGGGGGAGTGCTAAGCCCCTGAAATGCATCAGCTGTTCTAAAATAAAAAAACTTTTAAAAGTTTGTACAAGTTGGTGTAGCACTCTCATCCTTTCAAAACTTCTTAATTGTTAAAGGGTCATTATAGGTCAGCAGGTGGCCTGGTTCTATTATGAAGTATAGCACAGGAAGAAAGTCTGAAAAAACTAACAAAGTAGAAGAAAAAAGAAAGCGGGGTGGAATTAAAAGGAAGGAGCGGCTCAAGAGTCCAGCCCACCCATAGGCCCCTTGTACATATTCATTATCAGAATATTTTGAACCGCTATCAGGCAGTAGTCACTGCCTGTAAGAGTTCATTGGGGTCTTAGACCCATTCTGCTCATGGTAAAGTAAGGCCTCATTCCCGCGGGCAATTTGGGCCAGTCTGTGAATTCCAACTGCAAGAATCAGGGAATACCTACCGCCAGAATCACCAGTGTTTGCGTTTAACTGTGGCCAGTCTGCCCATGTGCATGATGACAATCTGATAGCAGCCAGATATGTCTGCAGGTAAACACACATGGAGTGGTTAGGGATAGATGGTCACCATTGCACCCAAACGCGATGTCCAGGGGCAATCCTCCATCCCTGACCACAGGTAATTTTTGCATGTATGTGGTCACTGTCAGCAGCATGTTATTCATTCACACAGGCAGAAGGCCACAGCTAAGCGTAAGGAACGGTGATTCCGGCTACAAGAATGAGCTGATTCTTGCTGCAAACCAGCCCCAATCACTCATGTAAATGAGGCCTAGGGATCTTATATGTGGGCATTTCCAAAATAAATAACCCAAAGGCTCCATATTGCATTATATTGATCCTGAATGACATATAAATAGGGTGTCAAGTTTTACATTCTCATTAATAAACATCATTTGTTAATGGGGAATGTAATCAATTGGACATTGGCAGAGTTGTTCTTACAAGTATATGGAATGATCTGCCTGAGGGCTACAAGTATCCTGCCCTCTAGAGCCAATAGAATTACATAAAGCAAACTATGGGAAGATCCTACTGAATCATGAAAGTGGGGGCTTTTTTCAGGCTTAGACCCGCTCACCTTAAATCTTATGTGGACAATGCCATGGCAAGCAAATAAAATAAATAAAATCCTGAGGGAACAGAGGAGGAACAGCTAGTCAACGCTTCCATTACTGGTGGAAGGAATTCGATCTAGCATCCCTTGTTTCTTGGTAATCCCTGAAAGTGATTGGATGCAATAAACATATGGAAGGATGCCGAGGGTGGGGTTTGTTATCATTTCTTTCCTGTGCAGTCATCCCCTAAGAATTTTGAATTGCCAGAACGCTGGAGAGCCCGTTAGTGCTAGAGGTAGACAACAGGAACAAGAAAAAAGGGTGAAACCGGTATTTGTAAACTTGTTTGACTAGCCTGGATACAGTGGTGGCTGGTGCTCAAAACATTTTTTTTTGGGGGGGCGCAAACAGAAAAATGTAATAGGCATTGCTTTGCGGCAAAAAACGCTGTCAAAAATTGCGTGACTTTGAGGTCACAAAAGTGTGAAAGGGGCCTTCAGTAATCAAGGTATAGTGTGCCCCCTTCAATTCAGAGTGACCATCGTGCCCCCTTTCAATGCAGAGTGACCAGCGTGCCCCCTTTCAATGCAGAGAGACCAGCGTGCCCCTTTCAATGCAGAGTGGCCAGCGTGCCCCTTTCAATGCAGTGTGGCCAGCGTGCCCTCTTTCAATGCAGAGTGACCAGCGTGCCCCCTTTCAATGCAGAGAGACCAGCATGCCCCTTTCAATGCAGAGTGGCCAGCGTGCCCCCTTTCAATGCAGATTGACCAGTGTGTCCCCTTTCAATGCAGAGTGACCAGCGTGCCCCCTTTCAATGCAGAGAGACCAGCGTGCCCCCTTTCAATGCAGAGTGTGAAACTGGTATTTGTAAACTTGTTTGACTAGCCTGGATACAGTGGTGGCTGGTGCTCAAAATTGTTTGGGGGGGGGGGGCGCAAACAGAAAAATGTAATAGGCATTGCTTTGCGGCAAAAAACGCTGTAAAAAATTGCGTGACTTTGAGGTCACAAAAGTGTGAAAGGGGCCTTCAGTAATCAAGGTATAGTGTGCCCCCTTCAATTCAGAGTGACCTTCGTGCCCCCTTTCAATGCAGAGTGACCAGCGTGCCCCCTTTCAATGCAGAGTGACCAGCGTGCCCCCTTTCAATGCAGAGAGACCAGCGTGCCCCTTTCAATGCAGAGTGGCCAGCGTGCCCCTTTCAATGCAGTGTGGCCAGCGTGCCCCCTTTCAATGCAGAGTGACCAGCGTGCCCCCTTTCAATGCAGATTGACCAGTGTGCCCCCTTTCAATGCAGAGTGACCAGCGTGCCCCCTTTCAATGCAGAGAGACCAGCGTGCCCCCTTTCAATGCAGAGTGACCAGTGTGCCCCCTTTCAATGCAGAGTGACCGCAGCGTGCCCCCATCAATGCAGAGTGACCAGTGCACTTACTTGCAGCGGCGGCTTCTCCTCAGTCCCCCGCGTCTCCTCGAGTCCTCCCGCCTCCTCCTCGGCCAATGGCATGGGTTCGCCTTTCGGCCAATCAGGAAGCGGGTCTTTGGTTTACAGAATAACATACATAAAGGAAGAGAAGACTTACATCCAGAATGTAATCTCACCCTCTAAAGCAGAGGCTCATTAGACTGTGTTTGCTGAGAACACGCTTGTAACATGGATGACACCATCAGCATGCCATTACCAGTTCAGAAAAGCAATAAATTTGGGATTACGATATACTAGCAAATAACATACAGCTATTCTCCCAAGGTAACAATACGTATGGCAGTCATTGTGAGTCATCACATAGGATAGAGTACCAACACAAGTTATATCATGTTACAAGCGTGGCTATATTCTGCTGGTCAGGCTTTTCCCACATATAACAATATCAACTTCAATATTGCCTCTAACATTAAGATACCCAAGAGGTCCAATAAAAAAAAGAAAAAAACACTCTTTATTAAAGAACCCAAAGTATTAAAGTAGATGTAAACCCAGAATGCTGCACTGTTTATCATAACCCGTTGCCTTTTTCTTTTAAACATTGTTTTACCTTTTTTAAATCCTTTGTTACATCTTAGTGCTGTTGACCCCCTTGCACTCTGATTGCAGCCATTTCCTGCCTGAGCAAGCACCTTCATGGCAGGATCACTGGGTATTATAATATTGAAAGCTACAAATTAAAAATAAATATGGAAAAATGGCATTTAAAATTAAATTAGCATGCTAAATCTCATTTGAAATTTTGGATGTGTGTTGACATTTAAAACTAAGTGAAGATTCTGGTTTCTGATTTGACAGGATGATGAAAGCTGGCTTTACCTAAAGAGATCAAGTTGAGTTTTAAACATGTATATTGAAAAGTAATAATAAAATAATTGGCGCAAAAGTCACATATTTAAAATCAAATAGATGTTTTCACTTATAAAATCTGCTCAATAATTATTATTTAAAAGTGAAAATGTCTATGTCATTTCAATTCTTCATTTGTTAAAAAAAAAATAAAAAATTTGGGCCAAAAGTCAGACTTAGGAGGAGGGGCCAGGTATCAATGCACCTGCATTAGCGAGAGAATGGAACCCTGGATTATGAGTAACATGGAAAGGTGAATGGCAGGGTGGCCTGGTGTATAACAGAAAATCCTGTCTGAAAAGCCTATCCTTTTACTAAAGCATAATTTTGAGTTACAGTATAAAGGCACTTACACTGATAGTTGTCATTCTGAAACAATATCAGTAAACTCACGGTGGAAGGGTCAAAACATTATTGCATAATGTAGACGGTACTTCACATCACCACTTTACCATTCAATAAAATATGGTTTCCAGTATATCCCTTAGACATAAAATGACAAATGATATCTCAGACTCCTTGAAAAGGAAAACAAAGCAGCATTTTAAAAGAATAATTCCCCACATTGTTTTAGTTTTCTGTCCCCCAGGGGACAAAGTACATGTAGTACGTGTTCCCGTGTTCCTACATGCCCTGTAAACCTAGGAATGTGGACAGGGCACCCGCTCCTTCCTGGCCATCTGACGACGTAACAAGCAAAGAGGTGGCTGCTTGTCTTGGATTCAAGCTCTTGACAGAGACATGCAGTGGCAAGAAGAATGCAGAGGGAGGGCGTGTCAGCCTTCCATCCCTCTGCATTCCTCTTGCTGCCTGGTTGTCTCAGGTAAGTTCCTGAAGCTGAGACAATTAAAAGTTATGAAGAGGCTGTCCACTACTAGCTACATTTTCAGACAGCTGAAGGGGGACCAGGGTGGGTGTGGGTGGGGGGGGGGGGAGCTGTTGGACCTTATAGCTAGGCTTTCAAAGCACATAGAAACATGAGACAAAGATGTTGGGGGGGGCAACCTGTTGGACCCTATAGCTAGGCTTTCAAAGCACATAGAAACATGAGACAAAGATGTTAAGGGGGAGGGGGGGGGGCAACCTGTTGGACCCTATAGCTTGGCTTTCAAAGCACATAGAAACATGAGACAAAGATGTTGATTTACTAAAGGCAAATAGACAAATAAACTGTGCACTTTGCAAGTGTAGACGCTCTAGAGCACAGATGTCAAGCACAGGGCCAGAAGGCCAAATCCGTCCCTCCAGACCATCTCACGTGGCCCTTGCTCCTCTCCTGCAGCTGTAGGAAAGCTCCAGCCTTCCTTTGGTCCTCCTACAGACCCTGCACTTTCTGCTTTCCAGCAATGCCCCCAGCTTTTCTCAGCAGCAGCACAAGGTAAAGGGATCACTGTGATGTAAGGAAGGGTAGAGGGCTCTTGGCTGCTGATGGTGGGGGTGCTCTTGACATCTGATGTAAGGAGGGGATGAGTACTCTGGAAATTTAGTCTTCCAGATACAACCGGTTCATTGAGGGCAATCATAATGGTGATGTGGCCCATTATTGAGTTTGACACCCCTGTTCTAGAGTATAGGGAATGAGCAGAATATCTTCCATCATCCAATCATGTGGAAGCAAAACTGCTGGGTTTTTTTTTTTCTCTTGCATGTGTGACAGGAAGTCAGCTAAATCTGGGAATGTAGTCACAGGAAGGAGATACATTTCCACCTGATTGAGAAGTCCATTAATTAATTTAGGGTGTTGGCTACAGAGCTAGCCAGCAGGAAGTTGAAAGGCCTTCACCTGTTCAGAATGAGGGAGTTAAGGCTCTATAATTTGTTCAGAGAAAGTCCTATTGTTTGCTGCCTCCAGAAGCTGTGTCCTGAAGCCATGTGGGCTGGGAGCAGGAGGACAGTCAGCGTGTGCCTCCCGACAGGATGTGTGGGCCTGGGAGAAGACCCCCCGGAGTGATGTGTGCCCGGGACGGTAACCAAGGGTGAATACGTCTCAAAGGTGAGAAGACGAACTGTTGATGTGAAAGAAACAAAAGGACTGTGTTGCCCTGTGAAGCTATTATAAAAGGACTATTGAGTGTCCGCTGTAGGACAAGGAAGTCTGCCCAACGGTAGGTTGGAGACAGACACTTAGGCAGGTTCCAGTTGTGAGAAGGTAGCCGCCCACAGAGGCAAGGATTTATTTTTCTGTTTTATTTTATTTTGGATGTTTTGCTGCATACAGCCTGGTGAAGAAAACACCATTTAATAAACCACACTGTTTGTTTGCAAGCACTTGTCGGCTACCTCTCTGGGAAAACGCACCCCCCAAGGGGTCATCCACACCCGCCACCGAGCTAATCCCTTACATATGGTGGAGGTATGCAGTGGGCATAAGCAGAGATCCCTGCAATGGAGTGCATATGTTTGATGAACTTTGTCTGGTGCATGAGATTGCACAATCTATGTGTGCAGGAGAGAAGATCCTGACAGAAAAAAAAAAAAAAAAGTGTTTTAAAGAGACAGCGGTCTCAAAATTATTTGATGAACTTTGTTGTGTCTGGTGCAAGTGACTGCACAAACTGTGTGTGCAGGAAAAGAGATCCTGCAAGAGAGAGAAAAACTACATGTGTTGAAGAGACAGTGGTCTGAAAATTGTTTGCTGGACTGTGAAAAATTTGTTTGTGGAGTTATTGAAGATGGGGCGGTCCAAACGCCTGAAAAATGCAAAGATAGATGAAATGAGAGACCGGATTCTATGGATGGAGGGGATGTTGCCGTCTGAACCAGCCCCATCCATGCCTAAAGAGAGTCTACTAAAGAGGAAGGTTGTTGTCCCTAGCAACACTGATGAAGCTGCTATGGAGACGCAGTGTGCTCAGATGAAAAGTAAGCTCAAAATGGAGGAGATGTTGAAACATCTGATTATATCAAATGCAGCTCAACAGCAGGCAAATGCGGATTTTCAGCAGAGCTTTGCAGCTCAACAAAAGGCTCATCAAGAGAGCATGGCAGGCTGGAAACAGAGACGCCAGCAGCCAATGGAGGCCATCGGTTTGGAAGAAACCGAGTATGTGTGCAGGGCTGAGTTGGATGCCTTGCAACGGAAAATGGAAGAAAAGGAACAAGCCTTGGAATTGCTTAAAATGGAGCATAGAAACTTGCAGGAAACAAATGAACTACTCAAGTCTCATGTGTCACAGTGGGAAGAATCCACTGCTCTTCTTTTGGTCGAGTTGCAAAAACGCAGAGAGACTATAAAGGAGAAAGATACCATCCTCATGGAAAAGGAAATTGAAATTCAGACTTTGCAGAAGCAAAGTATGGCTGATATGTTGGAGTTGCGTAATCAGCTGGAAAAAAGTCTTCAGTCTTTGGGAGCTACAAAAATAGACCTGCAGGAGTCGCAGGAACAGAATGTTGCTCTGGAAGCGACATTGTCTCTCAGCGACAAAGAGAAAAGTGAAAGAGAGGCTAAATTACTGAGTACTGTGTATGAGCTCACTACTTTAAGCAATGTGGTAGATGAATGGCGTGCGGACTGTGAAAGTTGGAAAGGGGAAGCCCAACGTGTCCAGCAGCAGTTAAAGGAGAAAGAAGCCTGTGTGGCAGAATTACATTCTTATTCCCAGATGCTAGCCAATGAGGTGAAGGCTCTTATGCAGGGAAAAGAAGATTGTGAACATAAGAGGGAAAAAGTAGAGGCACAGCTTCTGGAATCGCAAGTCAAGGTGTCAGAAGGTGACCGATTGTGTGCTAAGCTGTCAGAGAAGGCAAACCGACTGCAGGTTGAGTTGGACAATGTTACAAATCAGCTTTCTCAAGCAGACAGCAAATCTAGAGAAATTGCGGAAGATTTTTCTATCTTGGAATCGCAGCTGCAAGACACGCAGGAACTCTTACAGGAAGAGAGGTGTCAAAGGCTGAGTTTTAGCACAAAGCTCAAACAAATGGAAGATGAGAAAAATGGCTTCCTGGAACAATTAAAAGAGGAGGCGGAAGCAAAGAAAAACCTATCAGAGCAAGTCGCAACATTGCAAGCTCAGATAGCGGATATGAAAAAACGCATGGAAGAAAGCGTTGGTTCATTACAGTGTGTTGAAGATGTGAAAAAGAAGTTTGTTCAGATGCTTGGTGAAAAGAAGACTGTGTCTGCAAAATATGCAGAAGAACGCGCACGTGCAGAAACGGAGGTGCGTGATAACGAGAGCAAAGCCCTGTTCTTGGCTCGCTCTTTGGAGGAAGCTCTAGAGTGTAAGGCTGAACTAGAAAGTGTTAAACAGCTGCGTACAGAAATGGAAGAATTGGTCAGCTCCAAGGATGATGTTGTGAAAAGCGTTCAGGAGCTAGAAAAGTCTAAGCGAGCCTTAGAACAGCAACTAGAAGAGATGAAGATTCCGTTGCAGGAACTGGAAGAGGAATTCCAGGCAACAGAGGATCTGTCCCAAAGAGGGGATAGTGTGCCTGATGCAGTTTTTAAAAGGATCAGTGTTTTGGGGTCTGTCCTGAGTGAGCCTCAGAAATGTGATGACACGTGGCTTGAATCACCCCTTTGGAATAAACCGTTCCTTCAAAAACTTCAAGCATTGGAAAATGTATCATTAGAACTTCAGCAAATAAAGGAGTTGTGTAAGAAATGTGATGATTTCTCAGTTCAGGCTGAAAACCTAGTGGAGAAATCTAAAGCGGAGAAAACTAAAGCAAGTGATATAAATCTGGGAGGAAAAAGCAAACGCCACCTAGTGGAGAAAACTAAGGCTGTTGGTGAAAACGTGAAGCAAATGAATAAGTGCCTTTCAGGGAGTGTTTCCAAAATGGAACTGGTGAAAGACGGGTGGCAGAAGTTTGATCGTGATCTTGAGATGCATTCCATGTGGAATTCAGATAGAGAAAAAGAACTAGGTGACCTTGAGCGGTCAAATAGTTCAGCAGAAAGTGCATTGAAGAAACCTGTAAAAGAATGTGTTGCAGTTCCATGCTTCTTCACTGATGCAGAGAGGAGGTCTATAATGGATACCACCCAGATCGCTGGGTTCAACTGTGTTGTTGCCTTTGACCCCTATGTTGGTGGAAGGAAAGTTGATGATGTTCTGGTTGGCTTCTTCTGTGAAGAGTTTGGCAAGAAATATAAACTGAATATCAAATCAAATAGTAGGCCTTTACTGCGACTCGCTCAGGAGGGCGAAAAGTTTAAGAAGTTGATGAGTGCAAATGCTTCAGATCTGCCTATGAATATGAAATGTTTGGTGAATGATATTGATATCTCTGGGAAAAGGAACAGGGGTCACTTTGAAGAAATGTGTGACAGCCTGTTGTCTCAATTGGAAAATCCTCTGCACAGCATCTTAGAGCAAGCAAAGCTCAAGAAGGAAGATCATTCCCTTTTACAACAAAAAGTCAATGATTGTGTACAGATGTATGGAGAGGCAACTCAAGTCACAGAGGGATGTCAAGAGTCCCTACTTGGAACAAAGCTTAGTGAAGCAAAGGTTCTCAAAGTTTTGTGGAAAACATTTATGGATTGCAGAGAGAGGCGTCTTAAGAATGTTGAAGACATTAAGACTAGCCCAATTGAGTTGCCTATGGATCACGGTCCTCCATGGTGGATTGGACAGACGGTTATGAGGGACAAGCTGTCTGACATTTATGAGAAAGCTGTCAATGAAGATGACAGAAACGAGAAGGAGCAAAATGATGCCAAAAATGCAGTTGAAGAATGTGTATATGAGATGAGAGACAAACTGTGTGGCATTTATGAGAAATCCGTCAATGAAGATGACAAAACAGTTTCATCCGGAAGCTTGAGGATAATAGGAGGCTTATCAGTGAGTCAGCAGTGCTTGACACATGCGTGCCTGGAAATCTGTGTCCCAACCCTAGGGTTGAAACAAGAGGGGGGGGTATGTGACAGGAAGTCAGCTAAATCTGGGAATGTAGTCACAGGAAGGAGATACATTTCCACCTGATTGAGAAGTCCATTAATTAATTTAGGGTGTTGGCTACAGAGCTAGCCAGCAGGAAGTTGAAAGGCCTTCACCTGTTCAGAATGAGGGAGTTAAGGCTCTATAATTTGTTCAGAGAAAGTCCTATTGTTTGCTGCCTCCAGAAGCTGTGTCCTGAAGCCATGTGGGCTGGGAGCAGGAGGACAGTCAGCGTGTGCCTCCCGACAGGATGTGTGGGCCTGGGAGAAGACCCCCCGGAGTGATGTGTGCCCGGGACGGTAACCAAGGGTGAATACGTCTCAAAGGTGAGAAGACGAACTGTTGATGTGAAAGAAACAAAAGGACTGTGTTGCCCTGTGAAGCTATTATAAAAGGACTATTGAGTGTCCGCTGTAGGACAAGGAAGTCTGCCCAACGGTAGGTTGGAGACAGACACTTAGGCAGGTTCCAGTTGTGAGAAGGTAGCCGCCCACAGAGGCAAGGATTTATTTTTCTGTTTTATTTTATTTTGGATGTTTTGCTGCATACAGCCTGGTGAAGAAAACACCATTTAATAAACCACACTGTTTGTTTGCAAGCACTTGTCGGCTACCTCTCTGGGAAAACGCACCCCCCAAGGGGTCATCCACACCCGCCACCGAGCTAATCCCTTACACATGTAATGTGGTATTCTTTTCAATGTGAAGCTTTACCTCATTTACCAAGCTCTGTAGCAACTTTGCAAAGTGCACACTCTTTTTGCTTTTAGTAAATCAACCCCATAGTACCACATGTAATTTGTCCCCTAGGACAGAGGTCTTCAAACTTTCTGAAAAACGGCCAATTTGGGGGGGGGGGGGTTTGAAAACGCACTGGTGTCACTGAGAGTAAACAGTGCCCCATCATTGCTTTTAGTGGAGAGAATAGTGCCCTCTTTTGGTATCAGTGAGAGGAATAGTGCCCCGTTGTTGGTATTCAAGGTAGAAATTAATCCCCATCGTTGGTGTCTGTGGAAGAAATGCTGTCCCATCATTGGTGTCTGTGGGAGGAATGCTGCCCCATCATTGGTATCAGTGCGATGAATAGTGCCCCATCATTGGTATCAGTGCGATGAATAGTGCCCTATCATTGGTGTCTGCGGGAAGAATAGTGCCCCATTGTTGGCGTCTGTGGGAGGATGGTGCCCCATCGTTTGTGTCTGTGGGAGGATGGTGCCCCATCGTTTTTGTCTGTGGGAGGATGGTGCCCCATCATTGGTGTCAGTGGAAGGAATAGTGCCCCATCATTGGTGTCTGTGGGAGGAATAGTGCCCCATCATTGGTATCAGTGGGAGGAATAGTGCCCCATTATTGGTGTCTGTGGGAGGAATAGTGCTCCATCGTTGGTGTCTGTGGGAGAATGGTGCCCCATCGTTGGTGTCTGTGGGAGGAATAGTGCCCCATCGTCAGTGTCTGTGGGAGGAATAGTGCCCCATCATCAGTGTCTGTGGGAGGAATAGTGCCCCATCGTCAGTGTCTGTGGGAGGATGGTGCCCCATTGCTGGTGTCTGTGGGAGGATGGTGCCCCATCGTTGGGGTCTGTGGGAGGAATAGTGCCCCATTGTCAGTGTCTGTGGGAGGAAAAGTGTCCCATCGTTGGTTTCTGTGGGAGGAATAGTGCCCCATCGTTGGTGTCTGTGGGAAGATGGTGCCCCATCGTTGGTGTCTGTGGGAAGAATGGTGCCCCATCGTTGGTGTCTGTGGGACGATGGTGCCCCATCGTTGGTGTCTGTGGGTAGAATAGTGCCCCATCGTTGGTGTCTGTGGGAAGATTGGTGCTCAAAGGGTCGGATAAAGGCAAGCAAAAGGACACAAGCAGCTCACGGGCTGCAGTTTGGAGACCACTGCCATAGGGCACACAACACTGAAAAAAAATTTAAATGAGAGTTCTTCAAAGGGGAACCAAAAATATGCAATAAAACACTAGTGTGTTGGTTACAACAATCTGAAATCCAAAAACCTGTCTTTTCAATTAACTTATCTATCTTGTATTGGCATCTTTATGTCTGAAAATAAGACACTTGCCCTTTAAAGTTTGTGATAAGCTTTCGGTAAATCACTGCACAAGGTGGCAGTATTTTTTCATAAGAAAAGAAAAAAAAGACAAAAAGAGAAAAAAAAGAAACAAAATTCCCAGATCTTAGAAAAGCATAAAAAGTTAATGTGATATTTTATCTTCGGCGCTCCTTCATCTGCATTCACATATTTCCATTCAGTGCTTGCATTTTTCAATCTCCTGTCAAAATTGAACTGCTGTCTGAATAAGAGTGAATTTGCGGGCGTTAATGCGCTGCTATGTAACCCAGCGTGATAACACAAAAAGCCTCTGACAAGCCAACAGTGAATGTTCATTTAGTTCTGGATAATCCAAGTGCAATACCACGTGATTAGCACAAAAGCAGCTTTTCCTAAACCAACCTTGCTAACTTCTTCTGGCTCGGATAAGTGAGTTTACTTAGCTGCTCTTAAGCGGAAAAGAACCATTTTCCCTTAATTTTTGTGTTTTAATATCTGATTAAATAAAAAAAATAAAAAAAACAATTCTGCCTGTAATGTTTGCATTGAAAAGCAAAAGAAAAGCAGTTTAGACTTTTGTAGCCTGAAACATCAAGGCGTCATTTGAACACCATGACACACACCACAGGGGAGTGACGAACACATGGCACATTATTACATGTACTTCAATGTGACACGCCAACCCCTTGGTACACATGCTTAATGCATTGCTATCTCGGAGTGGCGGCAATGGCTCAGGGGAAGACATGTAAAAGGCCTCTATGTAGTGGGAAGGCGTGTTTGTTTTTGACAGTTATCATTCAGAAGTGGCTATTATTCATTCCCGTAATTACAAGGAGGAGGAGGGGGGGTAAAGCATCGGGTCTGACTAGTATGCAATGTGCACACAACTATTCAACGTAATAATCTACTGCTTTGTCCAAAAAATATATAAGATGCACCCATGGCTCAAACAAGCTCAGTCACTTATATTAAATCACTTTGGGGGAAGAGAGGTGGTTTATAGATTTCAGACACAAGATAAAAAAAGGACTCGGTGCTACCCTAAATTGTCAGGATGCAAATGTCCAAAAAGAATGTTCATGGAAAAGGTTCTCAGTACCAATTAATAGTAGGGCATCAAACTTGAATAAAGTCAACAATGATGTATAAAAGAAATGTATAAAAAGTAGAGACTGACCGATTATCGGCAAGGCCGATGTGCACTTTCCCCGAAATATCAGAATCGGCCCCCTGAGGTTACCGATATTGCCGATATTTCTGGAAAGTGCCGGATGATGGCTGCTGCTAGAGGCATCACCCTGGTACCGGCGTCCATAGCCGATGGTCGGCTGTCTTGTAATGACAACCGATGAGGCTGAGAAGCAGCTCAGCTGTCATTACAAGGAGCGGGAGGGGACGTCCCCCTCCTCCCCTCTCCCGCTGCCTTCCGCGGCTCGCCCGGGTCTCCCGTCCCACTGGGAGACCCGGGCAACCAGCCTGCACGGTCGCCGAACAGAAGACCCTATCAAAGCCCTATTCGGCTCTGATCGGGTCTCTGTGTAAAAACTCGGAAGTGATGTCATGGCATCACTTCCGAGTACTCTGCACTAAATTCAAAAAAAATTACAGCATTCAAAACAGCCAAACCTGGCCTTTTAAATGCTTTTAAGTGAAGAGGAGGGGTTTGGGGTCTTTTGGAACCACAGCTCCCTCCATAAGAGTACCTGTAAAAAAAAAAATATATATTTTTTTTAATGTACGAAAATATCAGCCAATATCGGCTGATACCAATATGCGATGACCAAAATATCGGTATCGGCAATAAAAAAAACTATATTGGACGATTACTAATAAAAAGTAAAGCTGACTGTGGTCTCCAGTAGGGCTGAACGATAGTCGATGTGATATTGATTATCTTTCTGCGGGCGATATTCATATCGCCGAAGACACAATATTGTGCAGGCAGCCAACACAAACGAGTTTCCCCTTGCTTTCGGCTGTGATCGGAACTCCGCCCCTCCAGCCCGATGCAATCCAGCCCTCCCAGCTCTGCCTCTAGTCTCCAGCCGACCATTACTCCGCCCTGCTCTGCCCATTGTCTCTCCTGGCTGCATCGGGGGCGCGTACGGGGCGGGATCAGGCTGTAATGTGTTGTAAATAGAGTCAATGGAGAGACAATGGGCGGAGTAATGGTCGGCTGGAGACTAGAGGCAGAGCTGGGATCACAGCCGAAAGCAAGGGGAAACTCGTCTCCGGTAAGGGAGGGGGAGCGCTGTGTCAGGTGTAGTACCGGTGATGAGAGGACGGTGACGGGGATCCTCCGGTGTCCGCTATGGAGTTCGCAGAGCTGATCAAAACCCCCCGGGTGGACAAGGTGGTCCTGTACCGACCCTTCCAACCGCCAGTGGGCGGGACCCTGTGCCTGACGGGTCACCATCTGATCCTGAGCTCCAGACAGGACAACAGTGAGGAGCTGTGGCTGCTCCACTCATGTCGGGCTGTGTTCTAACTTCTTCTACCTCCTATCACCACTGTGAGTCCCGACTCTGCCTAATGCACACTGTCAGTGTCTTCTGCATTCCACCCAGAGAAATATGGCGATATATATCGTTGAAAACCAAATATCGCAATGTACTTTTTTCCCCAATATCGTGCAGCCCTAGTCTCCAGTGTGGACAAGGCTGCCTGTTCCAGGGTCTGGGAGCCCATGCTACAACAGAAGAGGTAAGGGAGAGAAAGGCGCCAGGCGACCACTAGTGTAGCAGTTTATTAACCACTTTAGCCCCAGAAGGTTTACCCCCCTTCATGACCAGGCAATTTTTTGCGATACAGCACTGTGTTACTTTAACTGACAATTGCGCGGTCGTGTGTCACTTTACCCAAACAAAATTGATGTCCTTTTTTCCCACAAATACAGTTTTTATTTGGTGGTATTTGATCACTTCTGCAGTTTATATTTTTTGCGCTATAAACAAAAAAAAAAAACTATTTTGAAAAAAAAAAAAAACAATATTTTTTACTTTCTGCTATAAAACATTCCCAATAAAAAAATGTAAAAAAAAAATCTAGTTTAGACTTTTGTAGCCTGAAACATCAAGGCGTCATTTGAACACCATGACACACACCTCCACAGGGGAGAGACGAACACATGGCACATTATTACATGTACTTCAATGTGACATGCCAACCCCTTGGTACACATGCTTAATGCATTGCTATCTCGGAGTGGCGGCAATGGCTCAGGGGAAGACATGTAAAAGGCCTCTATGTAGTGGGAAGGCGTGTTTGTTTTTGACAGTTATCATTCAGAAGTGGCTATTATTCATTCCCGTAATTACAAGGGGGAGGAGGGGGTAAAGCATCGGGTCTGATTAATATGCAATGCGCATACAACTATTCAACGTAATAATCTGCTGCTTTGTCCAAAAAAAAAAATAAGATGCACCCATGGCTCAAACAAGCTCAGTCACTTATATGAAATCACTTTGGGGGAAGAGAGGTGGTTGATAGATTTCAGACACAAGAGAAACAAAGTACTCAGCGCTACCCTAAATTGTCAGGATGCAAATGTCCGAAAAGAATGTTCATGGAAAAGGTTCTCAGTCCAGATTCATAGAAGGGCATCAAACTTCAATAAAGTCAACAATAATGTCTAAAAGAAATGTATAAAAAGTAAATTAATCAATAAATCCTTCGAGCAACCAATTGGCGATATAATTGCTGCAAACAATCCACTATCTCACACAGTGTAATTAATATTAATAAAAATAAAATTGCGGCGCAAAAATATCATATACCCATAATGTGATCAATATCCAATGGGTCTATACATAGACTAAATAAAGAATAATAAACAATAAAAAATAGTGATAAAAGGTGTCAATAAAAATATATATATAAATGTGCCCAATGTGTATAAATCACATATACATAAATGAAATATTATCAAAATGGTGCCAAAATAAAACTGAACAAGTGCCAATATATAGTAACCTCTTATTAAGTGCCAATAGTGCTGGATGAAACCACTTCTAATAAATAAATGCGACGTTTATAATGTGCAAAAAACAGTCCTTGTTGGATCACTGCAAATAAATGGATTTGAATTCTCCAAAAAAGTGCCAATAGTGCAAAACAGTGCAGATGACAAGGTCACATAAAGTGGCCTGTGCTTCCACGTTTTGCTGTGACACTTCATTACCTCGGCACTTTGGAAGCACAGGCCACTTCACCCATGTGAAGAAGGCCAGAAGCCAATAGTGATTATATGGAATGACAGTAATAAAAAAAACGATTTCAACTGGCTTTTCTACACAGCAATATACAGGTTTTTGCCGAAAAGCTAAAGAGAATATCTCAGAATGAACAGGCCACAGCTCTTTGTCACTCTCTGTGGCTTAATTCTTTCCAGAGACAGCCCTGACTTATGACCCGTACACACGTTCAGATAATAGGACGACTTATCGTTCGCATTTTGTTGCATGATACTAACATCGAACTCAACAATGCGTACAAACCGTATGATTTTTGTCGTACGATTCAGGAAAAGCTTCCTGGTTGCTTAGCTACGTATCAGATGGTGCAAAACAAAAACAATGGCAGCCAGGCTTTTTCCGTGCTATTTAGTGTTTCTGAGCATGCGTGGTCTTTGTCGATCGATTTTTAGCGGACGCATAGTGTACTGATGAAACTATTGTCGTTCGCGAGGCTGTCGTACGACAGTTTTCCTGTTTGTCCCTTCGGATTTTGTTTGTCCTGTATCAGCAGGGAGCATCGATAGTTTCAAAAAACTATTAGATGGGCACCTTAAAGACCACAACATACAGGGGGTATACAATGTACAACATACAGGGGTATACAATGTAAACATACAGGGGTATACAGTGTACAACATACAGGGGTATACAATGTACAACATACAGGGGTATACAATGTACAACATACAGGGGTATACAATGTAAAACATACAGGGGTATACAATGTACAACATACAGGGGTATACAATGTACAACATACAGGGGTATACAATGTAAAACATACAGGGGTATACAATGTACAACATACAGGGGTATACAATGTACAACATACAGGGGTATACATGTACAACATACAGGGGGTATACAATGTACAACATACAGGGGTATACAATGTACGGTTAACAGCAAACACACACACACATCATAGGTTGAACTGGATGGACTGATGTCTTTTTTCAACCTCACTAACTATGTAACTATGTTGGATGAACTGTTGTGATTGGCTGTCGAAAACTGTGTACTAACGATCAGATTATCGTGCGATCAGGTCGAAAGCGAGTTTTGTCGTACGATTATTGGAACGTTTGTACAGGGAATAAGGCCCCTTTCACACATGCTGTCCGTTCATCCGTCTTTCATCCGTTCGTTGATGGATGAAAAACGGACATCAATGCATCTCTATGCAAAAACGGATGACAACGGATGATCATCCGTCAACATCCGTTTTCATCGGCTTCCGTCAATGTCTGTTTTTTTTTAAGAACGGATGAATGCCCTATTTTTCATCCGTCAAAAAAACGGATCGGACGAAAAACGGATGTAAACGGACAAACGGTCCGTTTTTCATCTGTTATTGCATTGGTGGTGGATGTAAAAAAAAAACGTATGAAAAATGAATGAAAAACGGATGAAAAACAGATGAAAAAGGACAAAAAAATTGATGAAAAGGGACGAAAAACGGATGAAAAATGGATGAAAAATGGATGAAAAACTGATACATTTTGATGTGACTGAACTGATGAACTGAATGGACTGTATAGCCCTGTACACACGCACAGATTGTTGGCCGTAAATTGTTGGCCAACGTCCGATCTGCCGATTGTAGGCTTGTTAGTATGATGCTTCCGACAACCAACTGCGAATTTTCGGCCGAAAAAAATCTGGTGTGCAGGCTATAAAATTTTTGTTGGCCAACAAAGAACGGCCGAGTGTTCCTCAGTCAGTACAGATTTCGGCAGACAAAAATCAGATGAGCAAGACTGGGCATGCTCAGAGAAGAAAAAACACAGGGAAAGTCAACCATCACATGACATCACTTCTGAAGTTGGTTTTTGTTGGCCAACAAAAGTCCAGTGCAAGTCTAGAGCACATTTCAACCAACAAACAACACTGGACAAAAGACGGCCGATCGGTTGGCCAACAATCTGTGCGTGTGTACGGGGCTTAAGTGTGAAAGGGGCCTAAAAGTGGATAGGAAAAGCACATCTATATAAATGCTGGCTATAAATACTGTAATTAACCACCTTAGCTCTCATACTTGTATGTCCCTTATGGACCAGAGCAATGTGTACATTTTCCACTATGGGCCTATTTATTCAAAAATAACTTTGTAATTACTTAACATCACAAAGAAAGATCTCTTTCACACAAGCTGTCCGAACAGGTCCACCTGTCATTTTTTCAGGCAGGCCAGATCGAAAGATCCATGTAAGTTTTTCGGCATGTGGATGTAAACAGACATGCATTTGTTTACATCCTTCTATCTTGGAGTCTGTTCAGGTCCGGTGTAGCGTGAGAATTACCTACCCCGTGAGAATTACCTACCCCTCGTCACTTCCGGCCAGGAACAGCTGAGCAGCGCAGCAGTGCGCATGCTCACAGGGCCGGATACCTAAAGGGACGACAGAGGAGCAGACTAGTGCGCATGCGCACTAGTATGGAAATAGCACGGTGTACCGTTGAAAAAACCTACCCACGCGGCGGTTAAATAAAACAGCGGGGTTGCAATACGAATCATCTCCGCTCCTGTGGCTGTCACTTCCCTGCTCTCGGCAAGTAAATATAAAAGCGGCTGGCGTCTCCGTGATTTATGTTTACATACACCCGCCGCCGCTTTTATATTTACTTGCCGAGAGCAGGGAAGTGACAGGCACAGGAGCGGAGATGATTCGTATTGCAGCCCCGCTGTTTTAATGTAACGGCTGCATTCCATACAGTGCCGTGAACCGGAAGTGACGAGGGGTAGGTTTTTCTCACGGGTAGGTAATTCTCACGGAACACCGGGATAAAATTTGGTAATGGTCTGTATCCTTTTCCATTTTTCCATCCTTTTCCATTTTTTCCTGATATAAATGTGACGGATTAGAGGTAGTCTGATGCAAAAAGATGCAAGTCTGTCTTCATCCAACGGCAAATAGATCTAAAATGGGTCAGGAAAGCCCTGGTTTTTAAATGGAGCTTAAAACTGAAGACACGAATGTCACAAAAGTGACATCCATCCCATTCTGCTCTGAATCGGCAGGGGATCAGTTCAAGGATCTCCTGCTAAATTGGCCAGATGGCGCCCTTGAAAAAGGGGCCTAATAAATACCTTGGCAATATTTTCTTGCAAAAACATTTAATGTGATAAGGAATCTATAGACTTTTTTTCAATTTTTATCCGGGTTAGTGAAAGTTTTTTTTACTGTAAACGAAAAGTATGCATTCTATTCTAGAATTTATCCCATTTGAAGTGTCATTTAAATAATATTTCTGGAGCAAAGCGTTAAAAAAAAAAAAAAAAAATTGCAAATTAAAAAAGTGACAAAGTAAATAAAAAGGAAAAAAATATGAATAAAAAAAAAAAAAAACAGCAGAAAAATTATGGGGTTATGAGGAGAAGAGGAGGAAGGAGTAAATTAGGTTTGCATTGTGTTGACCACTTAAGCCCCGGAAGATTTTACCCCCTTCCTGACCAGGGCCTATTTTGCGATTCGGCACTGCGTGAATTTAACGGACAATTGCGCGGTCGTGCAACTCTGTACCTAAACAAATTTGGCGTCCTTTTTTTCCCACAAACAGAGCTTTCTTTTGGTGGTATTTGATCACCTGTGCGATTTTTTGATCATGCGCTATAAACAAAAAAAGAGCGTCAATTTTGCAAAAATAACAATATTTTTCACATTTTTTTATATGAAATTCCCCCAAAAAAATGTAAAAATCCAAATTTTTTAACATTTTCGGCCAATTTGTTTTATGCTACATATGTTTGGAAAAAAAAAAAAATCACAAAAAGTGTATTTTGATTGGTTTACGCAAAAGTTATCGCGTTTACTAACAAAGGGAAAGATTTGTCATTTTTGTTGTTTTTTTTTTAACGAGTAATGGCGGCGATCTGCAATTTATTTTTGCGGTACTGCGACATTGGGGCGGACAGATCGGACCCTTGACTGACATTTTTGACACTTTTTGGGTTACCAGTGACATTTCTACAGTAATCAGTGCTATACATATGCGCTGTTACTGTAAAATTACACTGGCAGTGAAGGGGTTAACTTTTTTGAGAGGGAGGGGCTATGTGTGTCCCTAGGGGAGTGATTCTAACTGTGATTGGCTGTGGCTTGAGGTGTAGGAACAGTGATCAACGGTTCTACATAGTAGAACCGTATGATCACCATTCCTACACGGGGGAGAATGACAGGCAGCTTGTTTACATTAGCCGCCCGCCTTTCTCCTTCTGCACCGACGATCGCGAGTGACCGCGGGGGGTCCGTGACCGCGCGGGAGCGCGCCTCCGGTGGCGCGCGCTCGCTCCTGAGACCCTCACAGGCTAGCGACGTAGACCTACGTCGCTCTGCCTGTGAGGGGCTGACTGCCGCAGTAAATATACTGTGAGCAGTCAGGGGTTATATAGGAATATTATTTAGATTTTTTTTTTTTTTTTGTTAATTTCTTGAACCTGTATCATGTGCAGACATTCTAACAATACATTGTTACATTGTATTTATTCAATGACACTTGTAGACCATCTGCATTTTGACAGCCACTCCTGCTATATAATACAAAGCAATTCCTGGCTGTCATTTTGACAGCTGGTGGTTACTGTCAAGGGAGCAGTAGCAGGGAGAGAGGCTCTGAATGTAAGGCCCCTTTCACACGAGTTGCTTTTATATTTAATTTACATACACTTTTATAAATTTCTAGTATTTATCGCTTATATTCCATTAATCCTTTTTAAATATATAATAGTTCCGTCGACACTTATACATCGTATCCTATTTTACCATTGTTAGACACTTCAATTCCACTTAGTAACAGATGATGCTTTATTTATGATTTTTTAACCAATAGAATTTATGTCTGTTTTAATCCTTTCTCTCTAAATGTTCAAACATGTCCTTGCCCGGCAACTCATGACGCGCCGAAGAGGTTTTTTCCTATTGGCGGTCATGTATTTGCAATTAACGTTGCCTGGCAACTAGGAAGTATAACACTAGGCGGACCTGACGTGACCATACGCTGCTCCTGATGACGTCATTGATGACGAAACGCGTAGAGCGTGGTTACGTCAGTTCCGCTTCCTGTTGACTGAGACGCACATCCGGCCGGTGGAACGCACCGCGTCCCGGAACTACCGCCACACGAGGGTGTTGCGGTCCCTAGGACATACATGCACTGTTTTTTCTATTTAATGTGAGTATTGTTATTTTATATTAATAAAGCACCAATTTTTTACAATACTTCACTATTGGAGCCCTTCTTTCTTTCCTCATCCGGATCTCTCAAACTTTTTTGGAGTACTCTAAGAGGAGGGATTTTTCATCAAATTTCCCTGGAGTAGGATACGAAGT
Source organism: Pelophylax lessonae (assembly GCF_965119305.1). Classification (NCBI taxonomy): domain Eukaryota; kingdom Metazoa; phylum Chordata; class Amphibia; order Anura; family Ranidae; genus Pelophylax; species Pelophylax lessonae. Next base: position 291,791,089 of record NC_138775.1, on the reverse strand, counting down.
CGGGTTTAAGTGGATTACTAGCCAACCTTCGGAGGGACCTCCAAGAGTCACCCCAAACGCTGATTACCCCTGTGGGGGTACCACCATCTGGTGAGTGCGGGAATAATAGGAGGGGAGCACTGATTCCTGTATTGAGCACCCCCATCAGTCTGGAAGTCCTGTAATCCATTTTATCCTGTCAAATCCCTACTTCATCACCCTTTTGGGACTCAATTATATTTGTAGCATCATTTAATATTTGGCTATTTATATGGACAATTTTCCTATATATTCGTTTTATATTTATTTATTTATTTATGCTATCTAATTTGTTGGACACTATTTATGATTTTTATGTGCACAGATTTATACAAAGTTATTTACCGTTTGGCCCATTAGCACAATATATATCCGATTGATTAATTAGCACTTTAAGTATATATGGAAGATATTTATAACATCACTTTAAATCCTTTATATAGTTATATATATTTTTAAGATTACACATTGATTTTGTATCACCTATATCTTAAAAAAAAAATTTTTCTATCTATTTATCATTATATAGATATACATTTTTTACCAATTTATTCAAACTTATTTACACTTTTTAAGGATTCACCATATGAAGTTTTATATATTCTGGTTCTTATTCACCTATCACCAGTGCACTTTAAGACATATTTATTTATTTTTTCCTATTTATTAGCCTGACAGCGCCATATTACCTCCCCTTTCCTCACATTTACCAAATATAGTTATCTATATTTTTGAGGTAGGCTGCAGTCATTTATTTACTTAATTTTCTCCAATAGCGCGGAAACTTTCCCCCTATATACCCTTTCACACGAGTGTTTTTTAGGTGGACCCGATCAGACCACCAATTGTTCTCTATTAGGCGGCGGATGTCGGCAGACATTTGTCCGATAAAATCTGCTAAAAATAGAAATATGGCGATACGTTCGCCATCTGTACAGTGGATTGGATCGGATGACAATTGGATGGAAACAGACATGCAGTCGGCTTCAATCCGACGGCCCCATAGAGGAGAGCAGGATGTGTCTGTGTCTGCTCTGCATAGTGGAGCCGACACGGACCTGTCATCTGCCTGTTCAGCGGGGATCAGTGGGGATCCCTCGCTGAGCAGGCGGATTACGTTTGGATGGATTTGCTGTATCTGAAAGGAGCCTAAGAGATGAGTCCTAAAAACTTTATTGAAGTTTTTTTTTTTTTAGGATGTATTTAATGTACTAATAATCCTCACGTTGTTAACAGTTAAATACAAATGCAAAAATATTTTGGCTAGTTTGATAGTGAATGCAGAACACATTCAGTGCTGAGTCACATAACCAATGCAGTTGATTTTAAACGGATGAATGCTAAGGTACCCAAAAAGCACTTTATTACATCTGCATTGCGTGGAAAATCATTGGTGTGATTGTAGCTTAAAGCTGGATACACACTATACAACTTTTGTGGTTAGATTTTCTTTAGATTTACCTTTATATACTATGTAGTACAAGGGCCTGTCTGATTGCATGCAAATTAAAAGTGTTTAGATTTGACCTCATATTATATGGTTTTGGTAAATCTAAAGGTAAAAATCTAAAGACAATTGTATAGTGTGTATGGCCCTTTAGACACACCTCCTGCAATATATATAAAGAAAGCAGTCTGGTGCTGAAAGAAGATGAACCACTTTAAAATATCAATCAAAAATGTGCCCATATGAGAAAGTTAAAAAAAAACAAAAAAAAACTTTTATTAACTTTGCTGTCTGCACCTTCAAGCTAAAGGAACAAAAGCCATCAATTATTTTAGTCTACCTAAAGGTAGTTGCAGAGAGCTCACAACAACTTGACAAATGGACCAATTAGAGGCACCAAAACTAAAGTTAACCCATCTCAGCTCAAATACTTAGTGTAGAGACTGTTGGCATGGTACTTTAAAGAGGTTGTAAACCCTCTCTTATAACTTGTACTTATAGGCAGTGCTGTATCTTGGCCTAGGCCAACAAGGCCCAGGCCTAGGGCGGTACTTTGCAGGGGGGGGGGGGCAGCAAAAAGCTGCACTCTGCACGAAAAAAAAAACAGCCTCCTCCCGGCACGAAAAGGGTCCCCGCCGGCATGCGCTACACTTTTTGTATAGTGCCAGTCTTATGTGGTGAATTGGGCCAGAGGGCAGGGTCCAGGAGGCAAATCAGTCTGGTATCCCTATAAAGCGGTCACACTGCTACCTACCAGTATGATAATACCGGCCGGTCAGGACATTTGGACAGACCACAGGCCGCCGACCACAATTAATATAACTGGCCCGACGGCCGCCAATGCTAATAAGTGTGGCAGTGCAGCCAAATGCAACGCTTACTCTCCTCTGCCCCCAGGCACTGATGGGCACTCATATGCTGCACTGATGGGCGCTAATAGGCTGTACTGATGGGCACTTATATACTGCTCTGATGGCCACTGATGAGGCGGCAATGGTGGGTACTGATGAGGCTGAACTTATGGGAAATGATGAGGTTGCACTGATAGACTGTGGTTGTGGTCTGTGGTTTACAGATGACAGGGTGGGTCATAAACAGGAAGGGGTGTGGCCTTTACAGGAAGGGGTGGGTCATATTTAAATTAGGGTGCACAAGTTTAGTTAGGCCTAGGACAGCACAAAACCTAATACGCCACTGCTTATAGGTAAGCCTTTAATAAGGCTTACCTATATGTACTGTAAATATCTCCTAAACTTGCACCGTTAGGGAGATATTTACAGTGCATGCAGCCAATGAGGTCATCGGTGCATGCGCTCTGAAGGAACGGCCGCTGGTGCCGTTCCTTCAGAGCCCTGTGCCGTGAACGGCGGCTCCCCTTGCGCATGCGCGGGAGTGATGCCGGAGGACGCGAACCAGGAAGTAGGGCGGCCGAACATGTTGGCTGTGTCACCGGTGAACAGACAGCACTGCGGGGGGCTTCGTTCTAAGGTAAGTATTTCATAATGAGCTAGTATGCGATGCATACTAGCTCATTATGCCTTTTTTTTTTTGTCATTTTTTTGGGGGGTTTACAACCTTTTTAAGGTCCAAAAAATATACATACACCGCTCAGGCCAAAATGGGAAAGTACAACATATCTGTTGCAGGTGCTCACCTCGGCTCACCACTGTAGATTATAAAGATACCAGAAAAAGATACTGCCGCACTCCATAGCTGAGATAAGTTCCTTTATTCATCAGTCCAGACAGACAGGGGACAGGTAGACAGGTTAACATTGAACACAACACACCGTGCTTGTTCACAACCATGTGAATCTTTCTCTGATATCTTTATGGTTCTTTAAGGGAAACTTTAATGGTTTTAGGTCTATTTTTTTATTAAAAAAAAAAAAAAATGTTTACTTTTTAAATCAACTAAATGCATTTTATGTGCATCAAAAAAAAAAAAAAAAAGCTGTGTGAAGTCTTTAGTTTTTTTTTTTTTAGGTCCATGTACACGGGACGCTGGAAATGGTCGTTTAGGAGCAGTTGGGCGTTTTTTTCAGAAGCCCCTGAACCCACCTACATTTTATCTTATCTGTCCATGTACACAGGGTCGTTTACAGTCATTTGCAGGCAGTTGCGTTCAGGGACTTTTTTTTAGAACGCAATTATTTGCGTTCGAACGTGTGTTTCGCGGCGTTTCAAACGCACAAAAGGGGAATCATTTTTTTTACCTCTAGGAACGCTTCTAAACGCAAACGCCGCTAAACGCGGGTACAAACGCGACCTAACGGACGTTTCAAACGTCCTAAAAATTCCAGCCTTCAAAGGGACTTTTAACAACGTCCCGTGTACATGGAGCCTTAGAAAGCAGCCACAGCTTGATGAGTTTTGGGTGGATTAACTTGACTGGCCTGCAACCTCAACCCGATAAAACACTTTTGGGATGAACTACAACGGAGACTGCAAGCCAGGCCTTCACGTCCACATCAGTGCCTGACCTCACAAATGCACTCCTGGAAGAATGGTCAAACATTCCCATAGACACACTCCCAAACCTTGTGGACAGCCTTCCCAGAAGAGTTGCAGCTGTTATAGCTGCAAAGGGTGGGCCAACTTAGACTATTGAACCCTACGGATGCCATTAAATTTCATGTGCGTGTAAAGGCAGGCATCCTAATACTTTGGACAATATACTGTGTGCATATATCTATATATCTATATATATGTGTAGCACCCTACAGGTAGGTGCTAGGTAAATGTATAGTGGGCCTTGTCTGCCTAACAGCAGGGCTGTGATTTATTTAGTCAGGGTGTCATGGTTTCCAGGTGTGCCTGCTGAAGGGAGAGTCTCCCCACTGGCTCCTGTAAGAGAGTTCTCATAGGGCGGTGGAGAAAACCCAATCAGGGGATACATCCAGGCTTGTAACTACCCCAGAAGGCAGATTGTGCTGCAAAGAATTCTGGGAGTGGGTATAAGTTTGGGGGTGGCACATGACACAATGTCTTTGGCAGGAGCAGAGTCCCAGGATGGAGAGTGCGGCTGTCTCTCCTCCTGTCTGAGGAAGGCGGATGTCTCGAGGTGTCGCCTGAGAATCCAGAGAGTGCCAAATTGAGCTGAGGGGATCCAGGGTGCCGAGAACCTGTGGAGAGAGAAAGGGTATCAGTCCCAGGAAAGCCTACACAGGTCGTGAGTACTGAGGATTGCCCCTGGGGGTCTGCCAGAGTTGAAGGGGACCGGAAGAGGTTCTGGGATCCAGTGCCAGCGGAAAGGGGGTACCTAGGTTGAGGACTCTGAAGTTACAGAGGGGGGTACATAGACAGTGAACCCCAAAGGATTCAAGGTTCAAGGTAAAAGGGGGCACCTACTATTGGGCCCTGAATTGTACAGAGAGTGTGCCAGTTGGGATTTACAGTTCTACAACATACTACCTCAAGCCAGAGCAAGGCGGAAGGGAAGTATTCAGTGACTTGTTGCAGTTTAACGGAGTCGGTGGTACTACAATTTCACATAGGAAAAGGAATTGGCAGCACTCCAGGTAATTTGGTAATGATTAAGCACACAGTCAGTGTGTGAAACGCGTCTACCTTGTCACGATTGTCATATTTGGATGTCCAGTCAATAAATTTGGATTTTGACTCAACCTGGAGTGCTGCCAATTCATTTTCCTTTATCAAGTTTTCACGGAGGCGAGCCGGGGAATAGCCGAGCATGTACGAAGCATCAGAAAAGGAAAAACCCCCCACCATGTTACCCAACATTTTAAAAAACATCACAACAAAGACCCTAGCAGTTTGAAATTTTGGGGAATTGAAAAGGTCAATAAGCATTGGAGGGGGGGAAATTTTATCAGGAAACTCAGTCAACGCGAATCGTTCTGGATATATTAAACCAAAGTGGGGGTTCCCCGCGGGTTAAACGTTGAGTTTGATCTCAATTGTTTTATTTCAGATCGATAATATTGTTTTAACCGTCTTTTAGAAATTATATTACTTTTTAGTAATTTAGGTTTTTAGTGTTTTATAATGTTTTAGGAATAATTTTACATTGTATTTAGCCAATTTTATATTGTATTCAGCCTAATTATGTGATCCAGATAGTAGCGGGACGTCGATAGCTCCATATATATATTTATTTATTTATTTTAGTTTGTCTATATAGGGGTTCCTGTATAGTGCCTGATGGTATGTTGTGTAGCTAAAGGGTTATAAGCCTAATAGGGAGATTACCTTCCCTGCAGTCACAACAATAACGCACCTACAGTGTCCTTAGGGTTAACCATAGAATTCATATAGACCATACTATTGTTTTCCCTCTGCTAATCTGTTTCCGCTAGCCAGTGGAGAGGATAAGCATTGGTAGTGAATCATTTTGAGATTTACATACTATGTAATCTTAGTGCTAGCTCGGTCAATCAGCGAGCGGCATAGCATACAGCATAGGCTATCTCTCCGGCACCAGATGTCTCAACTTCCGCTGTGTAGTGAGAAGCGGCATCTGTGTTGCCATGACGAGGGAGAATAGCCAATCAGCAGACCGGGACCGCCCATCCAATGAGCGGTAAGCCCGTTTTACATAAGGGGTGACGTCCCTCGGCCGCCTTCATACCGCTGAAGAAGTCTCCACCCCTTGGAGGACGACACGCGTTCGGGGGGAAGGCGGAGCCGTTGACGTCACCTGCTACTATCTGGAAGTCTGGCGCGGTTGTCTGTATGACCCGCCAGCACCGCTGTGATCATTATTGCCCTTTTTACACAACTACAAAGTAAGAGGCTGTCTTTGTGTGCACCTAGCAAATAAAGTATATGTCAGTATTGCACTATGGGCATGTCTGCTTTTATGTTCCCCATTACATGGTCCTGAGTGGAGCAGCAGTCCAGAGCCTTATCCAGGGACATATATTGCTTAAGGTGCGGTGGAGTAGAGCTGTCTTCCCTTACATTTGTGGATGATCGTCCAGTGATTGCCCGTTTGATATATGCTTACAATCAGTGCTCTGGAGGTGACAGGCCATTTCGTATGGTGGTGGTCGGTAGTGCACAAGCGCACCTGTCTGTCCTTCATGAGAGAGTGCATGACACTTGTTCTTTCCACGGGCTTTGCATGGACATTTTTCTCTAACATCAAATATTTAATTTATTTTGTCTCATTCTTGTGTTTAGTTTATGTCTGCTAGCGCTGCTCTATTTTATGTTATAGAATTTACACGGGTGTTGTTTGTTGACCTGAGAGTGCAGCTGCTTTATGTGAATTTTAAATATCTTTTTGCGCTGATATTATCCCTGTTACTGTATCATTGTGTATCTCAATTTACATATATCTGGCTGCAATTAATATGGATATCTTCAACTATCTAGAAAAAAGGGAGGTAAATCTGGGGGATATATTCTCTAGTAGTCAAGTGTCCAATATAGAAGGAGATGTTTCTTCTGCTTTCAAAAAATTAGGATACGCACTAGAGAAAAAAATCAAAATATGGTGGGATATTACCACTTTTGAATACTACTTGCGTGAGAAACTCATCCCCAGGCGCCTGAGGTGGGATCTGCCACCCAATGATGGACTCCTGGACAATGAGTCTATGGAGGAATGGAAGGGATTTTTTAATAAAAAAGGTCTTGAACTTATTGATTTCCTCCTTATCAGGAAAAAACGCAAATTGAAAATTATTGAGTCCCAGATTAAAGATCTACAAACATCCCTAGAGCCGCATAAGGATACCGAGGAGTTCACCAGACTCTCAGGGATCCTCAAAAATAGGATGGTCAAATGGGATATAGAAACCCAAAATAAGAAAAAGAAAAAATTCATCAGAGATTTTGGGGATTTCCAGGTAGATAGTATCTATAAGTGGCAAAAAAGTACCAATAATGCTGATGATGGTGGAGAAGGTCCTCAAAACCCCCCCACCACTCCTGCTCCTATTATTGGGGATATTCCTAATGATGTCTGGAGAGCCTCACCTGCCCCCTATTATAATAATGAACCCCAACAAGGACACTCTAATCGGGGAAGGAAAAGGGGGGGTAGCGGTGGAAGAGGGAAAAATAACACCCCCGGAAGAGGGAATTACCATTTCCCGCCTAATAATCACCAAAATGGTTATTACACATACCCCCAAGGTGAACGACCACAGACCCCGAGACATAACCCACAAGGGTATAATCGGGGGAGAGGGGGTACAAACCTCCCCCAAAGAGGTGGTCAGCCTATAAGAGGGCATGGTAATAGAGGGCATGGAAACAGAAGGAATGATTACACCTATGCGCAAGTTGCTACCCAGAATAGGTTTGATCCACTTAGGAATAACCAATATGAGAACTCTTTTTTAGGGAACACGGGGGGACAAGAGAGGGCCCCCCCCCTCCCCTGCCAGAACCAGTTAGACAACTGGTGGAGGGGCCCGTTAGAGGGCACCCCAGGAGCCAAAGGAGGGAAAAGAAGCAGAGAGGAAACAGAGGAGGCAGGAGAGTCCAGAGGAAAAAAATCCCGTTAGGAGCCGGCATTTTTAATTTGAGTGGGGTCCAATTAGCAGACGATGAATTGAGAACTTTGGACAAAGGCCTAAAATTTGCTCCGGCACGAAACTTAAACAAGTTTCAGACCTATGTTGGCATCCAAAAATTTGTCCGTTCTCTAAATGTAAAAAAGTACTGCATGTCCAACCCCATCATTAAGAATTCCTCTGCCCCCGCCGCTAGTTCCTCTGCTTCTATTAGTTCCTCCAGTAATCCTATACTACACACTAACCTAAGGAACAAGTCTATTTTTAATCCCCAAAATAGGGATAATAAATATATGGACGTGTTTAAGAACATGGTATTCAAGGATTTGGAGGAGTTAAAAGTAAGAAAAGTGAATGACCCCCAAACTATTAGAGCGGGAATAAAATCATTAGAAGAGAACAAAGAGTTAGTCATCAGACCCGCCGATAAAGGGGGAGGATTGGTCGTCCTCAGTAAAGAATACTATAAAAAGGAGATGACACGCCTCCTCTCTGATCGGGAAACATACTGCATATTGCGGGGTGACCCTCTGTCAGAATACAAAGGTGAACTCAACGTTCTAGTAGAATCAGGCAAAAAGAAAGGAGTCCTTAATAAAAAGGAGTCCCTTTACTTGGATCCCTTATTTTGCCGTACCCCAGTCATCTATTTTTTACCTAAGATGCATAAGAACAAAGAACAGCCACCGGGTAGGCCAATTGTAAATGGAATTGAGTCGGTGACGTCCAGACTAGGCCAGTTTATAGATGTACACCTACAACCATTGGTCATCAACACCAAGGCCTACTTAAAGGACACCAAGCACATAATACAGATTGTGGAAAACTTACCGTGCTCAAGCTCTGCGATATTGGTTACAGCGGACGTTGGATCCCTGTATACCATCATCGGACATAATGCTGCTGAAGCAGCAGTCAAATGGGCTTTTTCCAACTCCCACCTTCCAAGAAAACTAAGGAGTTTCCTTCTCAGTAGTTTGTGGTTTTGTCTGACCAGAAATTATTTCTGGTACGACAGATCATATTACTTACAAACTAGAGGAGTGGCGATGGGAGCACGTTTTGCTCCCAGTGTGGCCAACTTGTTTATGGCCCACTGGGAGGAAGAGGTAGTGTTTGGCGATCGCCCTCCAGAGTTGTTATGTTATCGAAGGTATATCGATGACCTGTTCCTAATCTGGGATGGGGATCAAGATAGCCTGGTCATGTTTATGGATAAGTTAAACCTAAACAATAAGAACATTGTTCTAACATGGACAACTAGTCAAGAAAAGGTTGTTTTCTTGGACCTAGTCATTTCAAAAACCGATAACAAATTCATCACTTCCAATTACTCAAAACCAACAGACCGTAATGCATACATCCCGCTGGACAGTTGCCACCATCACACATGGCTTTGTAACATCCCTAAAGGACAATATATGCGCCTAAGGCGAAATTGTGCATCAGATACGGATTTTGAGTCCCAGTCAAAATTGTATACAGAGAGGTTCATTCAAAAAGGGTACTGTAAAGAAAAATTGGAGAGGGATAGATTAACGGTACAGAGTGTCGCAAGAGATTCCCTCCTGTCCAATATCCCTAAGGTGGCCAATCCTAAAACTGATGAAATCAGTATTATATTGGACTACAATATCCAATATAAAAAAATCGAAAAAATAATAAAGAAGCATTGGCCGATCTTACAACAGGACAAGGTACTTGGGGCTAAATTACCACCTAAACCTTCTTTTGTATACAAAAAGGCTCCAACTTTGAGGAACATCTTGGCTCCAGGGGTAATAGACCCGCCCACACAAACCAAAAGTAAATTATTTACATTTTTGTCAGGATTCTATGCCTGCGGCAAATGTGTAGTATGCCGCACCGCAAAAAAGAATCTTAAACGCAGGAAAGATTTCATGGCTAATGCCACAAATAAAAAATACGAGATTAAAGACCTCATTACATGCTCCACTACAGGAGTGGTGTACATGCTCGAGTGTGACTGCGGTCTGCAGTATGTCGGCAGGACATCCAGGGCCCTACAGACTAGAATAGCCGAGCATGTACGAAGCATCAGAAAAGGAAAAACCCCCCACCATGTTACCCAACATTTTAAAAAACATCACAACAAAGACCCTAGCAGTTTGAAATTTTGGGGAATTGAAAAGGTCAATAAGCATTGGAGGGGGGGAAATTTTATCAGGAAACTCAGTCAACGCGAATCGTTCTGGATATATGAAACCAAAGTGGGGGTTCCCCGCGGGTTAAACGTTGAGTTTGATCTCAATTGTTTTATTTCAGATCGATAATATTGTTTTAACCGTCTTTTAGAAATTATATTACTTTTTAGTAATTTAGGTTTTTAGTGTTTTATAATGTTTTAGGAATAATTTTACATTGTATTTAGCCAATTTTATATTGTATTCAGCCTAATTATGTGATCCAGATAGTAGCGGGACGTCGATAGCTCCATATATATATTTATTTATTTATTTTAGTTTGTCTATATAGGGGTTCCTGTATAGTGCCTGATGGTATGTTGTGTAGCTAAAGGGTTATAAGCCTAATAGGGAGATTACCTTCCCTGCAGTCACAACAATAACGCACCTACAGTGTCCTTAGGGTTAACCATAGAATTCATATAGACCATACTATTGTTTTCCCTCTGCTAATCTGTTTCCGCTAGCCAGTGGAGAGGATAAGCATTGGTAGTGAATCATTTTGAGATTTACATACTATGTAATCTTAGTGCTAGCTCGGTCAATCAGCGAGCGGCATAGCATACAGCATAGGCTATCTCTCCGGCACCAGATGTCTCAACTTCCGCTGTGTAGTGAGAAGCGGCATCTGTGTTGCCATGACGAGGGAGAATAGCCAATCAGCAGACCGGGACCGCCCATCCAATGAGCGGTAAGCCCGTTTTACATAAGGGGTGACGTCCCTCGGCCGCCTTCATACCGCTGAAGAAGTCTCCACCCCTTGGAGGACGACACGCGTTCGGGGGGAAGGCGGAGCCGTTGACGTCACCTGCTACTATCTGGAAGTCTGGCGCGGTTGTCTGTATGACCCGCCAGCACCGCTGTGATCATTATTGCCGTTTTTACACAACTACAAAGTAAGAGGCTGTCTTTGTGTGCACCTAGCAAATAAAGTATATGTCAGTATTGCACTATGGGCTTGTCTGCTTTTATGTTCCCCATTACATGGTCCTGAGTGGAGCAGCAGTCCAGAGCCTTATCCAGGGACATATATTGCTTAAGGTGCGGTGGAGTAGAGCTGTCTTCCCTTACATTTGTGGATGATCGTCCAGTGATTGCCCGTTTGATATATGCTTACAATCAGTGCTCTGGAGGTGACAGGCCATTTCGTATGGTGGTGGTCGGTAGTGCACAAGCGCACCTGTCTGTCCTTCATGAGAGAGTGCATGACACTTGTTCTTTCCACGGGCTTTGCATGGACATTTTTCTCTAACATCAAATATTTAATTTATTTTGTCTCATTCTTGTGTTTAGTTTATGTCTGCTAGCGCTGCTCTATTTTATGTTATAGAATCACACCACCTTGAGCAGTGAGTTCTTGTCTTTTCAACTTTAATTTCACAGTCCTGGATATTTTGGACTTTAAGTCAAGGATTCAGAACTTCTATTTAGCTGCAGAGTATTCTCAGAGTTAGTAAACGTTGGCTGGCGCCGGCTGGCATCAAGGAAGCGACAACGGGCATTTTTCAGGAGCCAAGTCCCAAGTGTAAATAGTTGAAGCCTAAAGGAGTATCCCACTCATTCCCTTCTCCCATCCCCTTTTATCTACAATAAAACAGCAAAACCAAGATGCCGGAGTAGTCCATGTCTCAGTCTTCACACCCAGGGCCGAAGCTCACATAGGCTGGAGAGGTAACCGGTAACAATGGCAGACCCACATCAGGCCACAGGCCTGGAAAACCTGCTACAAATATATTAATATATATACACACATACACACACACACATCTTTTGCCTTTCATTTCTATTTTATTTTGAATGGGTTGCTTTTATAAAGGTAAGGGTTCACATATACTGTAATGTCACTTTAATTGGTATTTTTTCCATCAACCTTTAATTATTTTCTTTATAGCCTTTAATTTTACATATTAAAAACAAAATGTTGGAAGTGCTGGGGGTCTCTTTTAACCACATAAAGTACTTAGGACACTGCTGGACACTAGAATTGACAGCACCCTTTGTATCCAAGCAAGCTTGCCAAAAGAAGCAGCTGGACACGCAGACGTAAGGAGCACAATGAATGACTTGCGTTCGGGAGATTGATCTGATCAGATTATACTTTGATTATACAGGTATTTTTGTCCAGGAAAAGACAGCACATCAAAGTCTTTTATAAAAGCGAGAGGAGGTTTAAACATTGGTTTAAACCGAGCTAAGGTCATTTTCAAGTGGCACATTGCCCAGGAAGCTTTGGAGCGAAGCCCAAGAATTACTGAGTATATGTACTGGGCAACTTCAGAAAGATGAACAGAATTGCTTATCCTAAAATCGCAGCCGAACCCTAGGACAAAGTATGGCGTTAGTCTGCTTAGGTGCACAAAGTATAACAACTGCATTCACTACATCACATAACACATTTAACTTATATACATAAGGACAAAACAGGTATGAAATTTAATTTTTTTTCACAAGATATAGTTATCCTTTGCAAGCCTTTATTTGTTGTGAAGCATTATTTTATTAACCAGTTCTGGTCCGGGAGGATTTGCCCCCTTAATGACCAGGCCCTATTTTGCGATTCGGCACTGCGTTATTTTAACAGACAATTACTCCGTCATGCGACGCTGTACCCAAACTAAATTTACAGCCTTTTTTTCCCCACAAATAGAGTTTTCTTTTGGTGGTATTTGATCACCTGTGCAATTTTTATTTTTTGCGTTATAAACAAAAAAATAGCGACAATTTTGAAAAAAAAAAAACAATATTTTTCACTTTCTGCTATATAACATTCCCCAAAAAAACATTTAAAAATCAAAATGTTTTAACATTTTAGGCCAATTTGTTTTCTGCTACATATTTTTGGTAAAAAAAAATTGTAATAAGCATAATTTGTTTGGTTTGCGCAAACGTTATCGTGTCTACTAACTACGGGCAAGATTTATGTAATTTTTATTGTTTTTTTACTAGTAATGGCGGCGATCTGCGATTTTTTGCGGGACTTCAACATTGCGGCGGACAGATCGGATCCCTGACTGACATTTTTGACACTTTTGGGGGTACCAGTGACATTACTACAGTAATCAGTGCTATAAATATGCACTGTTACTGTAATAATGACACTGGCAGGGAAGGGGTTAACACTATAGGTGATGAAGGGGTTAAATGTGACCCTAGGGGAGTGATTCTAACTGTGGGGGGGGCGTGGCTTCTGAGATGACCACAGAGACATGTGATCCTATATAGCAGGATCACTTAAGCTCTGCGATCATCCCAGGGAGAAGGATGGTCGGCTGTGTTTACAGGTTTCAGTCTATCCCTGAATTAATACACCAATAAAAGTCGCCACATGATATAAGAAATATTTAGTGCTTACATTCAACACAGCAAAAAAAAAAAAAAAATGAGGCTCACTTAACCACTTGCCGACCGCCGCATGTAGATATACTGCGGCGGTCAGCCCCTCACAGGCAAAGTGACGTATATAAACGTCACTAGTCTGTGAGGCTCTGGGGAGCGAGCGCGTGCCGCCGGAGGCCACTCCCGCTCCCGCGCGGTCACGGACCCCCCCGCGTGTGACTGGCGGACATCAAGTCACTCTGCGATCGTCGGTGGAGAGGGAGAAAGTCATGCGGCTAGTGTATACAAGTCGCCTGTCATTCTCCCCTGTGTAGAAACACTGATCATACGGTTCTACTATGTAGGACCGTTGATCATTGTTCCTACAGCTCAAGCCACAGCCAATCAAAGTTAGAATCACGCCCCTAGGGACACACACAGCCCCTCCCTCTCAAATAAAGTTAACCCCTTCACTACCAGTGTATTTTTACAGTAACAGTGCATATGTATAGCACTGATTACTGCAGTAATGTCACTTGTAACCCAAAAAGATTTTACCCCCTTCCTGACCAGGGCCTATTTTGCGATTCGGCACTGTGTGAATTTAACGGACAATTGCGCGGTCGTTCGTCGCTGTATCTAAATTAATTTGACGTCCTTTTTTTCCCAAAAACAGAGCTTTCTTTTGGTGGTATTTGATCACCTGTGCGATTTTTTGATCATGCGCTATATACTAAAAAATAGCGACAATTTTGCAAAAATAATATTTTTCACATTTTTTTATATGAAATTCTCCCCAAAAAATGTAAAAATCAAAATTTTTTAACATTTTAGGCCAATTTGTTTTCCGCTATATATGTTTGGTAAAAAAAAAAAAAATCGCAAAAAGTGTATTTTGATTGGTTTGCGCAAAAGTTATTGCGTTTACTAAGGGAAAGATTTTTGTCATTTTTATTGTTTTTTTTAACGGGTAATGGCAGCGATCTGCGATTTTCTTGTGGTACTGCGACATTGCGGCGGACAGATCGGACCGTTGACTGACATTTTGACACTTTTGGGGGTACCGGTGTCATTACTACACTAATTCAGTGCTATTACATATGCACTGTTACTGTAAAAATGACACTGGCAGGGAAGGGGTTAATTTTATTGGAGAGGAAGGGGTTAAGTGTGTCCCTAGGGGCGTGATTCTAACTGTAATTGGATGGGGAGAATGACAGGCGGCTGTGTTTACATTAGCCGCTCTTTTTTTGTTTATAGCGCAAAAAATAAAAATCGCACAGGTGATCGAAAGCTCTATTTGTGGGCAAAAAAGGACGTACATTTTATTTTGGTACAGTGTCAACGACCACGCAATTGTCTGTTAAAATAACGCAGTGGGAAATGGGCAAAATAGGGCCTGGTCAGGAAGGGGACAAATTCTTCCGGTCCTAAAGTGGTTAAACTGAAATATCCCTTCACACTCTCTGCAGAGTCCAAAAGATTTATTTATTTTTTTACACAAATATAATAATTGCTGACGTAGAAAAGCTTGCACTCATTCACTTGCACTCATTCCCCTACTGTGGATTATAATTAGTTGACGTAATTGTCTGTGTTGATAACAGAGCTCTTTGATAGGCTGTCCTCCTCCATAACCGCAGAAGAGATTACCAACGCGTTCAAGAGTGAAAGACGCAAGGCAAGGCCCATTCTTAGGAGAATGATGAAGTATAATGCCAATTTCCTGACAAAGCAACTAGTAGCATGCAGAACTGTCAGCTTCTCCCATGCCTAAAGTGCATCTGTCACTTTGCCCTGGTCCCTGGATAGCCTTTCTCCTCCTTCAGATTATGTTTCTTCACTGCAGTCCCCCAAAGCTTCACTCGTCTGTCGGCCTTGGAAATTCACAGAATTTTCATTTATGGGGGGGAGTATTTAAAATAGATGCAGTATTAAATCAATGGCAATACAAAAAGATATAGACAAGCAGGTCTGTCCAGAATGCCCTCCAAAGCTTCTCTGCTGTACACACAGTACGTGCTGATACATATAATAGATGTGATCACTGACTAAAGCTCTTAGAGTATTAAATAGACTGAAGATGCAGTCAGTTGACATCCAGTACAAAATAAACAGTACAATAAAGCAAATAGATATCAAACGCAAGTAGAGGAAACCCATTGGAGGTGAAAGCGATAATGTTCAACCCCACCTCATGCATGTGATCTTCTCCCTTTCCTCCCACAATTCAACACCTGAATACCCAATCACCAAGCCCAAGCACTGTCACATGGGTCAGGGAAGGCTGCTAGTCCACTGTAAGCACCAACACCAAGGCCATCATGGAGCTCACACTGGGTTTTTAGCTCAGGAATCTGGTGTAAACCATTAAAATGAGGGAATATGGGCAGAGTAAGTATTAAATAAGTCCCTCTGAAGACATACCATTTGACGAAACTCGTAGGGGTGGAGCCTGTAGCGCTTATGCCTCTGCACTGCACTCAGCTGCCTTAATGTGAGTGGAACAATTTGCTTACCTGTATTGCTGTGTTATGAAGATTTAACAAAAAAAGAACTGCACTATGGTTTTATCCTACTCACTTGTGGGGTGAGTTTCTTCTATCCCAATGTGGTTTTGTGGCTTTCTGCTTTCTCATACCTGGAGCTCATCTTCTATTCTGGGTCTGTGCTGACAGAGGGGTTACAAGCAGGCTGTTTATATTGATTCACACTGGTTTGAGCTGTGTAGCACTGCTTTAAGTGTATTCCCCTGGGTTACCCATAGCAACAGTCTGTAAAATATTCCTCCCTTTACACTTGGCTCAGTCAACGAACAGTCCAGGGGATTTAGTTTTTTTGTGTTTTTATTTTATAGTGGGATGGGAGAAGGGATGAGTGGGATACTCCTAGTAAATATGCACAACTTGAGTACAAACTATCTGCAGAGGATGCGGCAAGGCCGCTGCTTCACTTTGCCACTGAGGTGAAGATTTAACTGGTGAACTGTACTTTAGCTTCTCTTCAGGGTCTAATTTGGCACCCCCTTTCTGACCCACTGTGTGTGCTGATTCCTGTCCACTGAATTTCCCTGGAGTGGTCCCCTTCCTGGGCAGACCCTTGGCAAGCTCCCTGGTACTCACGGACACTGTTTTTCACAGGGATCTCTGCCACTGCTCCACCGTCAGTTTCTCCTGGACCTCACAGCTCAGCTCCACACTCTGGTCTACTAGGCCGACTGCCTGTGACCACTTTCCAACCTGACAGGAGGAGAGACAGCCGTCACCTTCCACCTGGGACCTGGCTTCCCGCCCAAAGAAGCCCTGTCACATGTGTCCCTGGCTTTTATGGTCAATCCCAGGATGCACCAATGTTGTGCCCTCCCACTGGGACTGCCACAAAAGCCTGTGTGTCACTCGCTGGGTTTCCTCCACTGTACAACAGGCTCCCCTATATGATACAATGGGGACACTTCCTCAGACCAAGTGAATCACACCTGGACACATGTAACAGGCCTAACTAGAAATCCTGTTCCCTGATAAGCAGGAAAGCAATCTGATGCTTTTACCTAGCACCTGACTAAGAGGGTGCTACAGCTGTATGTCCTACAGCTAGACTTTCTGGTGAGTTTGCCTTTCACTTGAGGGTGGATTGTAGCACATTCAAAACAAACTGCTTCATCATTCAGATCACAGATTATACTATGGAATTTATGTATTCATGGTGTATGGTTTATGGAAATTTTCTACACATTTTAATCACTATATTTATTCTCTTGATATTTTGGTAATTTTTAAAATGTATTTTTGGTTCTGCCCAATAAGTATTAGATAAAGGGAAGAGGTTAGGGCTATCAGGAGAGCAATTTACTTTGCTCTTAAAGGGAAAAGTGACCGGTTCACTTTAACCACTTAAGCCCCGGAGGATTTGGCTGCTAAACGACCAGGGGGTATTTTGCGATTCGGCACTGTGTGACTTTAACGGACAATTGCGCGGTCGTGCGACACTGTACCTAAACGAATTTGGTGTCCTTTTTTTCCCACAAACAGAGCTTTCTTTTGGCGGTATTTGATCACCTGTGCGATTTTTTGATCACGCGCTATAAACAAAAAAAAGAGTGTCAATTTTGCAAAAATAGCAATATTTTTCCCTTTTTTTTATATGAAATTCCCCCCCAAAAAATTTTTTCGGCCAATTTGTTTTATGCTACCTATGTTTGGTAAAAAAAAATCGCAAAAAGCGTATTTTGATTGGTTTGCGCAAAAGTTATTGCGTTTACTAACTAAGGGAAAGTTTTTTGTCATTTTTGTTGTTTTTTTTTTTTAACGCGTAATGGCGGCGATCTGCGATTTTTTTTGCGGTACTGCGACATTGCGGCGGACAGATCGGACCCTTGACTGACATTTTTGACACTTTTGGGGTTACCAGTGACATTTCTACAGTAATCAGTGCTATATATATGCACTGTTACTGTAAAAATACACTGGTAGTGAAGGGGTTAACTTTATTTGAGAGGGAGGGGCTGTGTGTTTCCCTAGGGGCGTGATTCTAACTGTGATTGGCTGTGGCTTCAGCTGTATGCAGAGTGATCAACGGATCTACATAGTAGATCCATATGATCAGCTCTCATACAGAGGGGAGAATGACAGGCAGCTTGTTTACACAAGCTGCCTGACTTTCTCCCTCTCCCCCGCCGATCGCAGAGTGGCCGGCGGACATCGGGTCCGCCGGTCACACGCGC
This sequence comes from Pelophylax lessonae, assembly GCF_965119305.1. Lineage (NCBI taxonomy): Eukaryota > Metazoa > Chordata > Amphibia > Anura > Ranidae > Pelophylax > Pelophylax lessonae. Next base: position 291,772,898 of record NC_138775.1, on the reverse strand, counting down.
GGGGGGGTCCGTGACCACGCGGGAGCGGGAGCGCGCCTCCGGCGGCGCGCGCTCGCTCCCTAGACCCTCACAAGCTAGTGACGTAGCCCTACGTCACTTTTCCTGTGAGGGGCTGACCACCGACGTAGATAGTCGTGCGGCGGTCGGCAAGTGGTTAATAGCAGCTCTACACAATGAGAAAAGTCTGTGGACAGCTAATGCTAACCCGAAACCAATGTAAATGTGCTAAAGTCAATGCTGTAGGTTCGGCCACTTCTGCTGAAGTTGAATGCGTTCGCACAGTACTTCTGCAGTGTCACGAAGGTATCACTAAGCCTATTGATTCAGCCTGGCACAAAGCAGAGGACTGCCTGGTGTACCATAAGAGGTGGCAGCAGAAGGGAGACAGGCATGTTGTAGGTACTCCAGGGAGCCATGGGCTTGGGCAATGCAGATGATGGGAAAGGGACTGCAGCAATAAGGGTGGCCACAAAAGAGTGTAGGAGAGGTGGGATGACAGTGGAAGGTTTGTCCACTTTCCTGTTGCAGCAGTTGTGCTGGGAGTCTGAATATGACTGTGCAGTGAAATGGCATCCAGTGTGCTCAGCAACATACCTGGCCTGAACATGCCCCTTCTCTTCTTTTGCACTACAACTTTATGTGAATACAATTGTGGTGATGGATGTGACTGCATCTCTCCCAGCATTGAGCACTGAATGGGGAGGATAGAAAGCAGCATTTTTTACTACGAAAAAAAATGGATTTTTGTAAAATCTTACCGTAAAATCCTTTTCTCTTAGCTCATCGACAGACGTAGTCCTCGGTGATACACCACCTTCGGGTTATGTTACCTCCGCAGGAGCAGGACTAGACAGGAAATTAAAAAGCTCTGGCCACACCCTAGGGGCAGTCCCAGAGGGTATATCCTCTCTCTCTCTGCCTCAGCAAATCAGTTATGTGAAAAAGCAGTGCTTAGAGAATTTAACCCAACCCAACTCCAAAACAGAGGGGCGGGGACTACGTCTGTCGATGAGCTAAGAGAAAAGGATTTTACGGTAAGATTTTACAAAAATCCATTTTTCTCTAGCGCTCATCGACAGACGTAGTCCTCGGTGATACACCACCTTCGGGACGTCCCAGAGCAGTATCACAACTGAGGGGTGGGAAAATGAAAACAAATCCCAATCTAGAAGGCCCAACCGGTGCCAACTAGAAGTTTACAATGCTCATCCTTAATGATGAGACTCAACAAAAGAGAGAAAAAAATTTTTCTTTTTTTTTTTTTTTTTCCAAACAGAAAAAACCCTCGAGGTAGACCACCGGTCTCCTCAAATTGCGGCCTGCAAAACCTTGCGGCCAAATGAGGCATCCGCCGATGCCGTCACATCAAATTTATAGAATTTTGTAAAGGTATGTACCGACGACCAGGTGGCCGCCTTACATACCTGGACCACTGACGCCTGATGGCGAAAGGCCCAGGAAGTACTGAGCGCTCGAGTGGAGTGCGCCCTAACAGGGAACGGAGGACTCTGACCCTTAATAGAATAAGCCTGTACCACCGTTTGTCTAATCCATTTGGCAATGGTTGCGGCAGATGCAGGCAAACCCTTTCTGGGGCCATCCGTGATCACAAAAAGTGAATCCGTCTTACGGAATGATTCCGTAGCTTTCAGGTATACCCTGATTGCCCGAACCACATCTAAGGAATGCAACGCATGTTCCCGATGATGATTGGGCTGAGGACACAAGGAAGGTAGTACAATATCTTCATTCAGATGAAAATCTGAAACCACCTTGGGAAGAAAAGATGGCTTAGGATGAAGTACTACCTTATCCCTATGAATCACTAGGTATGGGGACTGGCATGATAATGCAGCCAGTTCTGACACCCTGCGAGCAGAAGTAATAGCCACCAAGAAGGCCACCTTCTGGGATAAAGTAAGCAAGGGAATCTCCCTGATGTTTTCAAAAGGAGGTTTCTGTAGAACCGACAAAACCAAATTAAGATCCCAGGGCGGTAAGGGCGCGCGGACTGGAGGAGCCAGGTGCCGCACCCCCTGGATGAAATTCCGCACCAAGGATTTGGTAGCTAACGGCTTCTGAAAGAAGATTGCTAATGCTGAAACTTGACCCTTGATGGTGCTCAAGGCTAGCTTCTGCTCAACCCCTTGTTGCAAAAAGGCCAATATTCGAGACACCGAATAGGTACGTGGAGGAAATCCTAAAGATTCGCACCACGCAATATAAGTCTTCCATGTGTGATAATAGACTTTGCTGGAAGTCGCTTTCCTTGCTTTAATAAGGGTAGAAATGACTGAAGTAGACAAACCTCTGTCCTTCAGTACTTGGGTCTCAATGGCCAGGCCATTAAAACCAGCGACTGTAAAGCACGAAGGTAACTTGGTCCTTGAGACCACAGACACTCCCTGAGACGAAGTTCCCACGGAACGTCTGCGACTAGCATGTCCAAGTCGGCCAGGCCGGCTTGGGGAGGCCAGCCTAGAATTTCTAGGACCACTGGCGCTGATTGGATCTGAACCAGGCGTCCCTAGAGCTATCTGGCCCCGACCATCCGAGGAAGTCTGGTCGTTTTCTGTTTCCACACATTTATCAGATACCTGATAGTTATCAGGAAGGGTGATCTTTTCTGGTTGAACCTCAGGGACCGAAGTCACCCGACTAGAGGCTACTTGGCCTATCTGGTCAACCAGATCCGATTCCTGTGTGGTATCGGGACTAATCTTAGGAAAGGGTAAAGGAAAAGATCTATTCAGGGAACGGTAACTACCGCTTCCTGTGGTACTTAAATGTTGGAAGGGAAGAATCGCACCGGTAGTAGTGGTTGATGCTCGATCTGATGTCCTGAATACCGGTGAAAACGTCCCCCCACCCTCAAACCAGGTGGGGGCGCACCTTCAGGCTGTGTACTCCTTTGCTTCGGGTTTGGCTGGGTTGGTCCTCTGCTTGTCCGACCAGCCCTTCTTGAATCCTCCTGGAGGAGTCTTGCCTTTCCCGCTAGTACCAGCCGGGCGCCCTTTATGGGCGGTAAAGAAAGGTCCTCGCTTGTTGCGAGGTCCCTTAGCTTTTGCAGCCTGTGGCAAGAAAGTGCTCTTGCCCCCAGTGGCATCCTTAATGATTTCATCTAGGTTGGCCCCAAATAGACGATTCCCCTGAAATGGGAGATTGGTCAAGGTCTTTTTGGAACCTAGGTCAGCTGACCAGCATTTTAACCACAGCACACGTCTGAGGATCACTGCTAACTTAGATGCATGCCCTAATAAGGGAGTTGTGTCCAAGGCTGCGTCACAGATAAACCGTAGCCCTTGTATGATCTGTTCCATCAAATCAGATGTCTCCTGGGGAATATCTTTTCCCCTAAGATCTTGGCGTACCATTTTCGCCCATTCCGTAAGTGTCTGGGAAACTAGACCAATAACAATTACTGGTCTAAATGCTGACCCTATCAGAGAGAAGATGGTGCGGGACTCTGCTTCCATCTTTCGATCCACCGGATCCTTAAAGGACGAAGTGTCCTCCACTGGAATAACCGTGGCTTTATTCAGCCTGGAAATAGGCGGATCCACGACTGGTGGTACCGTCCATTTCTTAATGATGGATTCCTCAAACGGATAGCGTCTAGCAATACGCTTGGAAATAGTAAAGGTACGTTTAGAATGCTCCCATTCTCCTTTAATCTGATTACCAAAACATTTAGGTACCGGAAAAGCCTTCGCCATCTTGATGGGCTTATTAGTACCGAAAGGCCTCTCTGTTTCAGTTGCCTCTGCCGGTAAAGCCTCAAGTTTTAAGGTTTCTTGCACTGCCACAACTAGTGCGTCCACCAATGCTTCTTCCTGAATTATAGCAGGAGAAGAAGCGTCCTCCTCACTGTCTGAGGGGGCTTTACCTGGGATAACAGCCCTTGCAGAGGAACCTGCAACTGCCGTGACCATCTCTGAATCTGAGTCAGAGGTGTCAGATAGTATAGGGGTAGGCGGGGGTCGCTTCCTTGACCCCCGTCCCTGACAGGCCGCCTCCACCCGAGCCACCATAGACTCCAAAATTGCTGTAAATGACTCTATACTCTGTGCACCGGCGGGTCCCGAGGCCCCCTCGAGGGAAACAGGTGGGGGAATATGTGTGGCAGGGTCCATGATAACTCCAGTTACTTCCTGGATAATATAATTCAAAAAGAAAAAAAAACTTTTTTTTTTTTTTTTTTTTTTTCTGACCCCCAGCGCCACAAAAGCCCCTTAGTGTTACCTGCTAGGGATCCCTATCGATCGAGAGAGAGAGAGATAGACCCCCAGGCTCACCACTTGATGCTCAGAGTTAAACTGCAACAGCTTACAGCGCTGTCTTGACAAACAGGAAGTCTTTTGGCTGGCTGCCCAGGAAGAAGGGAGGCGGCTCCGCCCCTCTGCACGCCTTCCGGCGCCTCCCCCAAGCTCCACGAGGTGTAGGATCACCTCAAACATGGCCGCCCCCATGCTGGAGACACGAGGCTACGCCAAAATGGCGGCTCGTGCGATCCAGCAAAAAAAATGGCGGCGGCCTGTGCTGACTAGCGGTGTGCTGCAGGCACACAACACTCTCTCTGCATGGGGATATGGCGTGGTTGGTGGTACCGGCCCTGGCGGACCGCATGGCCGTTCGGGAGGCCTGCTAATAGCTGGAGATCTGATTTGGAAGGCAGTCTACATGTCCGTGGCTTCTGACTGGTAGGTAGCTTATACTTAACCCATAAGATTCCCAGAATGCCACAGATTACATCTTTAAAACATGTATACAATAGATTGTTAGCTCCCAAACCAAGCCTCCTGGCTTTTTGCACACATAAAATCACACTCAAAGTAGGAGGATTTGTGACATGTTATAGGATAGAAAGAACTCTTTCTTACCATACAGAGAGGGGCCCGCGTTCACCACAAAACCCGTCAGGGAAAAAGGGGGAACATACTACTCACCATACCGGAACCAGGCGGGCACCAACTCCTGACAGTACCCCTCTCCACCGGGGCGGGAGGGCTGTCGACCGATACGGACGCCGTGACTCATGGTCTTTGGCGTTTCAGCGAGACGTTTAACTCGCGGGTTCAGTCCTTTTAATGGGACTTTGTCGCGGCCGACCCAGCGCGGAGCTATGGCCTGCACGCGCTCGTAGGCTGAACTGGGGTGACCACCGGATCTCAACATCCAGCCCGTCGCCCAGTTCAGCTTTCTTGCTTGAAGATCTCACAGGAACACTGGAGAAAAAAAGCTGTCTAAAAATCCTTTTAGAAAAAAATTCTTGCCAGGACCTAAGATCCCAGCAAGGTATCTAGGTCCTTACTCCTAACTAGACAGAAAATAACTGATTTGCTGAGGCAGAGAGAGAGAGGATATACCCTCTGGGACTGCCCCTAGGGTGTGGCCAGAGCTTTTTAATTTCCTGTCTAGTCCTGCTCCTGCGGAGGTAACATAACCCGAAGGTGGTGTATCACCGAGGACTACGTCTGTCGATGAGCGCTAGAGAAAGTAGATTTTTAGGGCATTTCCAAGAAAAAACATCAGTCACAAATCATACCATGAGGGGGTTCAGGATTATAATCCTGCTAAAGGAGTGAGATAAAACGGTGTGAAACTTCAATTGGGCTTTCAAGTATAGGGCCCAGTGGATACTTCAATTCCCCTATACGGACAATAGGGAACCAGATAAGACTTCAGCTTTTAACTATTATATGGAACTGGAGTTTTAACATAGAGTTCACTGAGGGGATTCAAAGCAAAAGTTTGCTTTTGAAGCTTTTTTTTTCTAAATATTGCAATAAATAAAAAAATAAAAAAAACGATCTATCTATATACACACTTCATATATATATACATACAGTATCTCACATAAGGGAGTACACCCCTCCACTGGCTTCCGCTCACCCATCAAATTAAATTCAAAATACTTACAACATCCTACAAAGCAATCCATAGCTTAGCCCCCAGCTACATCACCAGCCTCGTCTCAAAATACCAACCTAATCGCTCTCTTCGTTCCTCTCAAAACCTCCTGCTCTCTAGCTCCCTCGTCACCTCCTCCCATGCTCGCCTCCAGGACTTTTCCAGAGCCTCTCCAATCCTATGGAACTCATTACCCTTATCTGTCCGATTATCTCCTACTCTATTAGCTTTTAGGCGATCTCTGAAAACTCTCCTTTTCAGAGAAGCCTATCCTACCAACCCCTAACAAATGTACCTCCATTTTCTCCATCAACCCATCCCCCACGGGTATTGCCTTTTGTTTCACTTGACCCTCCCTTCTAGATTGTAAGCTCCAACGAGCAGGGCCCTCTAGTTCCTCCTGTTTTGAACTGTATTGTAACTGTATTGTCTTCCCTCACATTGTAAAGCGCTGCGCAAACTGTTGGCGCTATATAAATCCTGTATAATAATAATAATAATAAATATATCTTTTTATGTGACAACACTGAAGAAATGACACGTTGCTACAATGTAAATTTCCCATTCCACCACATCCCAAAGGTGCTCGATTGGATCTGGTGACTGTTGGAGTACAGTGACCCCATTGTCATGCTTAAGAAACCAGTGGATTTGAGCTTTGTGACATGGTGCATTATCCTGCTGGAAGGAGCAATCAGAAGATCCAAGAAGTCATAAAGGGATGGACATGGTCAGCAACAATACTCAGGTAGGCTGTGGCGTTTAAACAATGCTCAATTGGAACTAAGGGGCCCAAAGTAAGCCAAAAAATATCCCCCACACCATTAATGGATGTGCAGACGACAAATCTGCAGCAGCTGCGTGATGCTATCATGTCACTATGGAGCAAAATCTCTGAGGAACGTTTCCAACACCTTGTTGAATCTTTGCCACAAAGAATGAAGGCAGCTCTGAAGGCAAAAAGGGGTCCAAGCCGGTACGATTAAGGTGTGCCTAATAAAGTGGCCGGTGAGTATTTTATTTATTTTTGTTAATGCAAGTTTTTTCTACCCTATTCATATCACAAGGGTCACTAAAAAAGGGTGCAAACTCTACTGGGCAGAACCAGTGGAAAAAATATGGAACAATTTCAATGCAGACAGACAGACAACCCAGTTCTATTAAAGTAAAGCAGAAATCCATCCTCTGCAAAACTAATTTTGTAGACTTGCAAACAACATCAAAAGGCTTACAGTAATAAAAAATTGAAAAAAAAATTTAAAAAACGGGAGAAGGGAGAAGACCATCAAGATAGAAGTTCAAAAGACCAGCAAATGAGAGGAGTTACTTTGTTCAATGAATGAATCACACAGCCACTACACCATGCAGAATTTATTCCAGAATTATCTACATTTTTTTAAGCCTGGTTGCCAGCGATAATGGGCCGGCTCCTAATTAAAGAGAAATGGCCTCTAAAACAGTTTTGGCGATAATTGTGCAATGGTTACCAGCTTTCAGGGTATGCACATGCTGGTATCAATTTCCTATCCATTTATCTTCTGCCTGAATGCACCTGTCCCATTTAATAACGATTTCAGTTGCCTATATAAATGTCCTTTTACCTCCAGCGGGTGGAGGTCTGACAAAGGAGCTGAGCTCCAAGACATGTAACCGCCCACCAACCGCTCTATTGGACACCAGCTGCTGCGTCCACACCCTGCCTTCAGGAAATCTCATGCCGACCAGGCTGAGACACAGACGAAAGGACGCATCTACAGGAAGCGGATCACCAGATGTCCTCATTTCAACCACTCAGCACAGCGGATAGGAAGACTCCAGACAGATCTTTGCTATGCCCATGTCATATTTACCAAATGTGAGTGCTTTTATACTTTTAACCTAATAAATACTCAGAGCCTACTGCACTTAGAGGCACCTTGTCTTTTGATCTCTTTCTTCTACTGACAGCTGTTTACATCTCTAAGTGTGAATAAGTTATTATTAGTTTTTTGATTTGTTAAAAATACAAATAGTTATAGAACGTCACTTCCACCCACACCTGCTGTTCTGAAGATTCACAATCTGATCAGCAGGGATGCTGGTTTATCACAGGGCAGGTTCAAAACAGTGGATTGAGTCCCACTACACCCGTAGTGCGATACTTAGAATGATAAGTGGGTGTAGGGTACCGCATAGTCCTGAAGAGAACCTCTGCAAAAAGGGTGCAAGTTTAGATGCAGCAGGATGAGAATACTGTCATTAAGGTATGGACAGCGGCATCAGTTTTCTTCTTCTTGGAGAATACTGTATAGGCAGTGGTGGTCAACTGGAGAATTATAGGGGGCCTCAAGTGCAGCCCCCCCCCCCACACTTCCAGAGGGCCACACATTAACAGTGAATTTTTGTACATCAACAAAATGTTTGTCCTGCTGCATTTCTTGCAACGTATTGCAATGCACACTGAAGAATTTGGAGTAAGATAAGCCCCAGCATTAGTGTCAGTGGACACAATATTAACCCCCAACATTAGTGTCAGTGGACACAATATTAACCCCCAACATTAGTGTCAGTGGACACAATATTAACCCCCAACATTAGTGTCAGTGGACACAATATTAACCCCCAACATTAGTGTCAGTGGACACAATAATAACTCCCAAACTGGTGTCAGTGGACACAATAATAACTCCCAAACTGGTGTCAGTGGACACAATAGTAACCCCCAACACTGGTGTCAGTGGACACAATAGTAACCCCCAACACTGGTGTCAGTGGACTCAATAATAACCCTCAACATTGGAGTCAGTGGACACAATATTAACTCCCAAAACTGGTGTCAGTGGACACAATAATAATCCCTAACACTGGTGTCAGTAGACGCAATAATAACCCCCAACACTGGTGTCAGTGGACGCAATAATAACCCAACACTGGTGTCAGTGGACGCAATATTAACCCAACAATGGTGTCAGTGGATGCAATAATAACCCAACACTGGTGTCAGAGGATGCAATATTAACCCAACACTGGATTCAGTGGACGCAATAATAACCCAACACTGGTGTCAGTGGACGCAATATTAACCCAACAATGGTGTCAGTGGATGCAATAATAACCCAACACTGGTGTCAGTGGATGCAATATTAACCCAACACTGGTGTCAGTGGATGCAATAATAACCCCCAACATTGACATCAGTGAAAGCAATAATAATCCCTAACATTAGTTATGGGTATGACTCACGATGGGCAGAAAGGCTAATACTGCTGGTTTTGATATGCTCAAGAGGAAATGTGGCAAGATTAATACAAAACTGAATAATTTGGAGGGACCCTGATATAAGTTGCAGTGTCCTTAATGGAATTTAGTGTGTTTGCAGCTAGGCTGTAACCAGTCTGAAGTGTTGAAGATGGTTGCAGAGGAGCTGGATTGAAGCTGCTGCTGGACATTGCAGGAAGGATTCATTGCTCACAGATCAATGTATCTTTGACTAATATCACAGGGACAAGGGCCAGATTCATTAGCAGGACTTATTACACTTCTCTCGCAGAGTCACAGGACTGTTAGGAGAACCAAAAAGCTGGTTTTAAAGGGCCCTATTTTTGTACTCTTTTTGGATATCATGTAACCCCTAAACCCTCTCTTCTAGCACTTGAGTTTAGTGTTGAACTTATTTTTCTTCCCATCACACACCAAGAACCAGACCCTGAGATGGAAACGATGGCGTGCCACACTACTTAGGGAGTGCTAAAAACAAAAAGTGATGTTGTTATGTGACTATTATTTTCGCCTTTACAGTTAGGCCCAGTACAAGTCAATCTTTTACGAGGAATGATGTTTGGAAAGGACCGTGTACACTTCAGCACCCAGGGTTTTAAAAATAAGCCAAATACACACGAACACAATTGCTCCAAGAAGTATTGATTTTATGGGGTTAATTTACTAAAACCAATGAGTGAAAAATCTGGTGCTGCTGTGCATGGTAGTCAGTCAGCTTCTAACTTCAGCTCGTTCAATTAAGCTTTGATCGGTATGCCATCACATGATCACAATATCAATAAAGCTGTTATGAATGAATTCATTCATAATAGCTGTGTTTCCAATGCTGTGATTGGCCCACAGCTATCACATGGTACATGGGCCAATCACAGCACCCTGTTCCATGTGATTAGCTGTAGCCAATCACAGATTACTAGAAATCACAGCTGTTATGAATGTAATCCATTCATGACAGTACAAAATATTGCTTTTACAAAAAAAAAAAAATTGTAAAAAAAGAAAAAAAACATACTGACTCCAGTCAGTGTACATAATCACCACCACGCCAGTCATATGATGACGCTGTCTGGTGACAGAATGTAAAATAAAAATGTGAAAAAAAAAAAGATTACATTTCCTTATTTTCAGAAAAAAAAACAAAATGTGATAAAAAATTACAACTTTAAAAAACTTTCCATACCTCTTACTAAATGCTACTTTCCAAAAAGGGGTAATTTGGGGGGGGGGGGGTATTTGTACTGTCCTGGCATTTTAAGAGGCTCAAGAAATGAGAGACCATTCAGGAGTCTCCAACCTTTCTAAAACCCGGTTGCCAGGCACAAGCACTAAGCGATCCTCAGCAGAGAGGAAGAGAACCCCACCATACTCACCACCCAGCAAGCAGAAACAAGCACCTGCAGGCACCAGGATAATTTGAACTCCACGTGCGGCGATCAGGAAGTGAAAAGATCCATAAGTCAGCACCAGGGGATGAGGAGGGGTTCCCACCACCGAAATTGCCGCCCACAGGGCTCCACTGTCATGGCCGCCGCTATTTTCAATGGCAAACCATCGCAAAATGGCCGCTGGACTACACAAACATGGTCGCCTTGAAAAGAAACACACAGGCTACAGCAACATGGTGGCATCAGGAGGCTCCCAGGGACCCAGGAGGGATCCCTAGGCCTCAAGGACAGACCCAGGCAGGACAGGGGGCCCTGGCTGGAGACCACCCAAGATACAAACCTCCCCCCGCACAGCCGATCGTTCGGTCGCTGGCGGCGCACCCCCCCTGGCCCCATCCCTAGCACAGCGGCCTGCCCCCACCCCACGAGGTGGACCAGACCACCCACACAGCCCCAGCATAAGTGGAAGGGGGTATGATGGGGGACAGATGAAAAGGGGGGTACCAGATGAGAAAGGGAACACGGCAGTCTGACCATCCCCAAAACCCTTCAGGGGGAGAGGGGGGGAACAGCTATTCACCATATCAGGAACCAGGCGGGCACCGCTCCAGACAGAACCCCTCGCCATCTAAATGGGTGGCTGTCGGCCAGAAGGAACACTGCAACTCAGGCCGAGACCAGGCTGTATACAACCTCAGGAGACATTTAACTCGCAGGCCAGCCTCCATCTAGTGGGGCTATGTCGCGGCCGACCTAGCGCGGAGCTGAGGTTTGCGTGCGCTGGCCAGACTGGGGTGACCACTGGATCTAGATTATCCAGCCCATCCCCCAGTCCAACAGTTGATTGTAGATCTCACAGGAAAAAACAAGGAGAAAAAATTTGCCAGGACCAGAGATCCCAGCAAGGAAATAACGGAATTTTTGTAAAATCTTACCTGTAAAATTCCTTTCTCTGAGTCCTCCGACAGTCGCCGCCCTCTTCATATTCGTCACAATGGGGTATTAGACTTTGCTCCAAAGGAGTAGCTAGGCAACAGAATATGTTAATATAAAAGTTTTAACACATCCCACCCCCAGGGGGTGGTCCCCTCAGTCAATACCCTCCTACTTCCTGTATCCATACTCCAGTTTTAGTGGAATAGCAGTAGAGAGTACATTCAACCCCAAAAGAGGGGCGGGGGCGGCGACTGTCGGAGGACTCAGAGAAAGGAATTTTACAGGTAAGATTTTACAAAAATTCAGTTTTCTCTTACGTCCTCCGACAGTCGCCGCCCTCTTCATATTCGTCACAATGGGGACGTCCCAAAGCAGTGCAAACATGAGGGGTGGGAAACGCAGCCGCGCCCAAGGCAACGCCGTCTCCACAGCAGAGAAAGGAACCTTACCAAAGGAAGGAAACCCTCTGGGCAACAGAAGAAGAAAAAAAAAAAAACTTGCTCAACAGAAGCAAAATAATCCCAGTAGAACAAATAACCCAGGGATAACAACATGTATCCCAACAGCCAAGAAGCCCATACAAGAGGCTCTAGGGAACTGCCGCACTAAGAACCTTGCGGCCAAAGGAAGCATCTGCCGATGCCTGAACATCCACTCTGTAGAATTTAGTGAAGGTGTGAACGGACGACCAAGTCGCCGCCTTACACACCTGGGCCACAGAAGCCCCATGACGACAGGCCCAAGACGTACTCAGAGATCTTGTAGAGTGCGCCTTTACAGACACAGGGGGAACCTTCCCCTTTAAAGCATAGGCCTGTTCTACAGTCTGTCTGATCCATTTGGCAATGGTAGAGGCCGATGCAGCCAAGCCCTTCCGAGGTCCCTCAGGAAGGACAAACAAAGAATCCGACTTGCGGAAAGATTCAGTCGATTTCAGGTAAACCCTAATCGCCCGAACAACATCCAAGGAATGCAGCTCCACCTCCTTTGGATGTTTGGGCTTCGCGCAGAGCGAAGGCAGGACAATATCCTCATTGATGTGAAAATCCGAAACCCTCTTCGGAAGAAAAGAAGGGTTAGGTCGTAAGACCACCATATCCAGATGAAGGACCAGATACGGAGACTTGCAGGACAAAGCCGCCAGCTCCGAAACCCTGCGAGCCGAAGTGATCGCCACCAAAAAAGCGACTTTCTTGGACAACATGGACAATGAGATCTTCCTGATCTGTTCAAAAGGAGCATGTTGTAGCACGGACAGAACAAGATTCAAGTCCCAAGGAGGCAAAGGTTCCCTCCCCTATTGTTATGAAATGCTTTGAGAAACTGGTCCTGGATCACCTTACTGCGGGCCTACCACCTACACTGGACCCACACCAGTATGCCTATCGCCCGAATAGGTCAACTGAGGATGCAGTTTCCACAGCTCTTCATTCTGCTCTCACCCACCTGGATAAGAGCAATACATACATTAGAATGCTGTTCATTGATTTTAGCTCTGCTTTCAATACAGTCCTCCCCACTGTACTGATCACTAAGCTCAGGGAACTGGGTATCTGCACCTCCATTTGCAGATGGATTCTGGACTTTCTCACCAACAGACCCCAATCTGTCAGGTTGGGAAACCAGGTATCCTCAACCCTCATTCTGAACACTGGCATACCGCAGGGCTGTGTTCTGAGCCCACTGCTCTACTCCCTGTTCACCCACGATTGTGCTCCTCTGTATAAATCCAACATCTTTATCAAGTATGCGGATGACACCACCGTGGTCGGCCAGATTGAAAACAATGAGGAATCGGCCTACAGGGAAGAGATCTGTAATCTGGCAGTATGGTGTGCCACCAATAATCTGACTCTCAATGCCACAAAGACCAAAGAGCTCATTGTGGACTTCCGGAAATCCAACAGCAGGAGACATCTACCAGTCAACATCAATGGAACCGAGGTAGAGCGAGTCTCCAGCTTTAAGTTCCTGGGAGTTCACATCTCTGAGGATCTGTCCTGGCAGTTGAACACGTCAGCTCTGGTAAAAAAAGCACAACAACGTCTGTATTTCTTGAGAAGTCTCAAGAAATCTCATTTGTCCCCGGGGATTTTAACGAGCTTCTACCGCTGCATCATTGAGAGCATCCTGACCAACTCCATCACTGTATGGTACGGAGGCTCCACTGTGAGTGAACGTAAAGCACTGCAAAGGGTGGTCAAAACTGCTCAACACATCACTGGCACCCAATTACCTGCCATTGAGCACCTTCACCACAGCAGATGTTTGCGCAGAGCTCACAACATCATCAAGGATTCTTCGCATCCCAGTCATAAACTGTTTAACCTCCTTCCATCAGGAAGGAGATACAGAAACTTGCGCACTAGAACCAACAGGTTCAGGGACAGCTTTTTTCCATCCACCATCATATTACTGAACTCAACATTACACCGCTAATCATTACAAAACAAACACAAACAAAAGACTGTATATAACCTCTGTACTATACATGTACATACTACATAGTATATCTTTTCACTCCTTAGTACATCTGCACTATTTATATCTGTATGTATCTTTATCATTACAGTACATTTTGCCCAATATTTCACATTCATTTGTGTATATATATTTTTTAATTATGCTAGATGGTTATCTGCACTGTAAATATGCTAGATATTATCTGCACTTTTGCACGATTGCTACATTTTGCACTTCTGGTAGATGCCAAACTGCATCTCGTTGCTGTGTACCTGTACTATGCAATGACAATAAAGTTGTATCTATCTATCTATTTATCTCCTAGGAGGGACCAGATGTCGCACCCCTTGAACAAAGGTACTAACCAAAGAGTTAGACGCCACAGGACGTTGAAAAAGAACGGCCAGCGCAGACACCTGACCCTTGACCGTAGCCAGCGCCAAACGCTGGTCGACACCCGTCTAAAGGAAGGACAACACCCTAGACACCGAGTAAGTGCGAGGTGAAAACCCCCTGGACTCACACCAGGCAAAGTAGGCCTTCCAAGTACGGTGATAGACCTTCCCCGAGGAAGACTTCCTCGCGTTAATCAAAGTGTGAATGACCTCCGGAGAGAGACCCCGATCCTTCAGGACCTCGGTTTCAACAGCCAGGCCGTCAAAGCCAGCGACTGTAAAGCAGGATGGAATATCGGTCCTTGAGACAAGAGATCTTCTCGAAGAGGCAGACGCCAAGGAGCGTCGACCGCCAGGTTCACGAGGTCCGCGTACCAGGACCGGCGAGGCCAGTCCGGTGCCACAAGAATCACCGCGTGTGGTTCCGAGTTCAGCCTGCGAAGGAACCTGGGCAGCAACTGGATCGGCGGGAACGCATACAGCAGCCGATACTTGCGCCACGGGGCCACCAACGCGTCGGACGCGTCCGCCCGAGGATCGCGCGTCCTTGCCACGAACCTTTTCACCTTGTAGTTGAGGCGAGACGCGAACAGGTCCACATCTGGAAGACCCCACTTCGCGCACAACATCTGGAAGACAGCCGGGTGGAGAGACCATTCCCCCTGATCCAGGGTCTGGCGACTCAGATAGTCCGCCTGCCAGTTCTCCACCCCTGGAATGTGAACCGCCGTTATCGCCGGGACATGAGTCTCGGCCCAAGACAGAATGTTGGCCACTTCTCGAGCCGCTCGGGCACTCCTGGTGCCCCCTTGGTGGTTGATGTAGGCCACCGCCGTGGCATTGTCCGTCTGCACCCGAACCGGGCAGCCCTGCAGCCGGTCCGTCCAGCGATGAAGACAGAGATTTATCGCACGCAATTCCAGAATGTTGATCGGAAGGGAGGACTCCCCCTCCGACCAAGTCCCCTGGGCGGACAGAACGCCCAGAACACCACCCCAGCCCGACAGGCTGGCATCCGTAGTGATTACCGTCCACGAGATAGGACGAAACGACTTGCCCCCGGACACCATCGGTGACTGGAGCCACCACAGAAGGTCTCTTCTGGTGCGATGACTCAACGAGATTTGAAGATCCAGAGATTGAGGTCGCCCGTCCCACATGGACAGGATCTCCGCTTGGAGACCCCGCGTGTGAAACTGAGCGAAGGGAATCGCCTCGAAGGCCGAGACCATCAATCCCAGACATCTCATGCACGTCCGCAGAGACGAGTGCGGAACGTCCCTGAGGGACCTGACTTCCTCCTGAAGAGTTCTGAGTTTGTCTTCCGGCAGGAAGACCTTCGCCTGCACCGAGTCCAGGATCATTCCCAGATAGGGAAGACGAACCGACGGACTCAGTGTCGACTTTGGAAAATTTATCGTCCAACCAAACTCCTGCAGAGTTTGCATCGTGACAGACAGGTCCTTCTCCAGACCCTGGCTGGTCGCAGACCGAACCAGAATGTCGTCCAGATACCCCAGGACAGAAATGCCCTGGGCTCTCAATAATGCCAGAACCGGTGCAAGCACCTTGGTGAAAACCCGCGGAGCCGAGGCGAGACCAAAGGGCAACGCCACGAACTGGTAGTGATCCTCCGCGATGGCGAATCGAAGGTACCTCTGGTGACCCTCGAAAATGGGGATGTGAAGATACGCATCCTTCAAATCGATGGAGGCCATGAATTCCCCCGGAACCAGGGCAGCCACCACCGACCGCAGGGATTCCATGCGGAACTTGCGAACCCCCACAGAGCGGTTCAGAGCCTTCAAGTCCAGAATTGGACGAACCTTGCCCTCCTTCCTGGGCACGGTGAACAGATTGGAATAAAACCCCCGAAATCTGTCCCGATGAGGCACCGGGACCACCACTCCCTGAGCTCTCAGGTCCCGCACCGCCAGGTGCAGATCCCGCAAACGCTCCGGAGACAGTTGAAGATTTGAGGGAAAAAATCTGCCCTCCGGCCGAAAGAGAAACTCAATCTTGTAACCCGATCGAACGATTTCCTGAACCCACCTGTCCCGAACACGGGCCAACCAAGGTTGTAGAAAACCGAGCAAGCGTCCCCCCACCCCAGAACCGGGTGAGGGCGCCCCTTCAGGCCGCACTGTTGTGGGCAGCGGATCCGGATTGGCCGGACTTCTGCTTACCTGTCCACGGCTTCTTTTGAGAGCCCTGACCCTTGAACGGTTTTCCCTTAAAGTGCGGCCGAAAGGCACGAAAGGACCCCTGAGAGGGCCGAAAGGAAGCATGCTTCTTACCAGCAGTCGACTTAGCCTTCTGGGATTGGGGCAAGAGCGTGCTCCTACCACCCGTGATCCCCTTTATCAATGTATCTAAGGATTCACCAAAAAGGCGAGAACCGTCATAAGGAAGATTGGCTAAAGTCTTGCGAGAAGATTGGTCCACCGACCAACACTTCAACCAAACCAAGCGGCGAGACAACACCGCCACACGTGTACACGTGCGGCCAACGGGACCATATCCAAGTCCGCATCGCACAAATACATGACACCCTGATGGATTTGATCCACCACGTCCAATGTCGCCTGCGGGGCTGAGTCAGCCACCAAAACGCGTCTAAGCACCTGCGTCCAACTCGCGACCGCCTGGGCCGCCATAAGGGAAGCAAACAGAGCTTTCAACATAGAACCCATAATAGAATAGGTATGACGGGCAAGAGACTCCAGCCTCTTGTCCGTGGCATCCCGGAACACCGGGGTATCCTCAGCAGGAATCGCAGTGGATTTGTTCAAAACCGCGATCGCGTGATCCACCGGAGGTGGTACACACCAACGCTCGTCAGTATCGGGCGTGAAAGGATAACGCAATTTGAACCTACTGGGGACAGCAAAAGGCTTGCGGATATTACGCCATTGCTCTTTAACAGCGTTTTGAAAATCATCTGTGCAGGGAAAAACCTGCGATGTTTTGCGCCGTCTCTTTGTCCCATAAGCTGCCAAAGCAGCAGGTGGACACGGTTCATCCTGCAAGCGCAGCGTATGTTTAATAGAAGCAACCATTTCATCCATGAGTGCAAGCTCTTCAGACGAGCCAGGGGGAGAATCATCCACCCCTTCAACCTCAGCCTCCACCTCGGACCCCACAAGATCCAGGGAGGAACGGGACCCTGATGAGGAGACCCCGGCCACACCAGCCCCTGCACCATCACCCTCAGAACCAGAGGAAACTGAATCCCTGGACCTTTTTGTGGATTGAGCAGCCACCAGCATTTGCACCTGTGCTGCCAGATTAGCCACAATCGCAGCCAAATCCCCCCCTGGGGGGGAAACAGCAGTCCCCTGACTACCCATCAACGTGGTAGGAAATTTGCCCTCCTGAGAATCCATTGCCCAAAAAAATATTGCTGGCCAAGAAGGGGTTAACTGCCCCTTTAACGAGCGCAGCGAGCGCAGCCCACCGCACACACACACAGCACAATTGGGACCCCCACAGGGAAGACACAGAACCCAGGCAATGGACAAAGGAAGATTAGAAGGTAAAAACCTGAAGGAGACCTCGCTGTAGCTGCCGCCGCGATCGTGCACACCAGGAAAGAGGAAGTGATGCAATCAGGGCGCTCTGTGAAAGCCTATGGAAGGCTACAAGAAAATGGCCGCCCGCAGTTAAAACATGCGGCTGGGCGAGTGCAGGCAAAATGGCGCTGTTTGGCGCTGAAACCGCCGCTCCCCCACTACAGTGATGCACCAACACCACCCATGCCAAAAAAACATGGCGGATCGCCGTAACGATCGCTGTAAAGTGCCCCAACATGTCCAAAATCATGTCCCACAGCACACAGCCTTCACACATACACAGGCCGACACAGACAGTGCAGCCCAGCCCCCCCCCCCCCTCCTCAAGCCCACAGCATGCAGCCAGAGGGACAGGGACAAATAAATCCACAGTGTGAACACAGGCAGGGTAACACAGTCCCAGACTGACAGCCCCCCCAAAACAGACAGGTCCCCACATAGATACACTTACCTCCACGGATGGCGTGGGGGACCCGCACAGGCGAACAAACCGCTGCACACAAGGCATGGAGAGTCGCATCCAGGACGCAGCATAACGGTGGGTTAAGAAACCGCACAGCGTCCAGTGAGGTAGCCACCTCACCAAGCATCCCTGCACCGAACAGGGATGGGTCGTTCACTGCGCCAGGAGCGATACCTGACTGAACGCTCGATGGCAGGCTGGGAAGCCACTGACCCACAACCTGCGACCAGGGGGATCAGCCAGAGACCCAGCCCGCACGAATCCTCTTCATCAGAAGAACTAACTAACGCTGAAAAAAATAACAGCTAAGTAAAGCAAGAGAGAAAACTCAAACAAAAATCAAAAAAAGAAGAAAGAGTCTGGGGCACAAAGCTCCAGCACAGAGAGAGCCAGCCACTCCTGACAAGCTAGACATTAAAACTGGAGTATGGATACAGGAAGTAGGAGGGTATTGACTGAGGGGACCACCCCCTGGGGGTGGGATGTGTTAAAACTTTTATATTAACATATTCTGTTGCCTAGCTACTCCTTCGGAGCAAAGTCTAATACCCCATTGTGACGAATATGAAGAGGGCGGCGACTGTCGGAGGACGTAAGAGAAAGGTCATTACTCCTGACTAGACAGAAAAAAACTGAGTACCTATAGCAGATAGAGAGGAAGCATACCCCCTGGGACTGGTGTAGCCAGATTCATTTTCTGCCTAGTGTCCTACTCCTGAAGGGGCAGTATAACCCAATGGTTATGAAGATCAGGAGCTGTGTCCGTCAATGAATGAAAAGATACATTTTTTTTTTCTGCCATCAGTAGGAGGAACAGTGCCCCATCTTTGGTATTAGGGGAGAAATAGTGCCCCAGTGTTGGTATCAGTAGCAATAATTCTGCCCCATTTTTGGTGTCAGAGGGCAGAATAGTGTCTCATACCAGTGGGATGAATATTTCCCCTCAAGGGCCTGGATAAGTCACAACAATCTCGGGTTCTAAATTTCAGGAATCTGTCATGTTCATTTATTTGAACAAGAAGGTTAAATTTGCAAAAGGAATCACAGTTTGCAATTTTAGCTAATTAAATGTCTATTTAACAAATAACCACTTTTCAAAATGGGAAAATGCTGATGCAGCAAAGGGAGGTGCAAGAAAAACATTATATTGCACAAAAAATTTTAGTATACTTATAATCTTTTACTTATATTAACACATGCTATACTTTTTGTTTCTTTTTAACTTTATTGAGTTACATAGTTACAAACATAGTTACATAGTAGGTGAGGTTGAATAAAGACAACAGTCCATGCAGTTCAACCCATGTGGGTGTGTGTGGCTGTAATCATCTCACATAGCCCTTAATGTCCTGATCCTTGAGATGTAAGTCTAAGAGTCTTTTCAAAGCCACCATACTTCCCGCAGAAACCACCTCTTGTGGTAGACAATTCCACAATCTTGTAGCCCTAACAGTAAAGAACCCCCCTCGTTGCGTGAGGTTAAAACGCTTCTCCTCTAATCGCATTGTATGCCCCCGAGTCCTCATGCAATACCTTCGAATGAACAGCTTTTTTTCTAAGCTGAGATCCCCATTAAGATATTTATAAATTGCTATCATGTCCCCCCTCAGGCGTCTCTTATTCCAGGGAGAATAAATCGAGCGATTGCAGCCGCTCTTCATAGTTAAGGTCCTCCAATCCCCTAATCAGTTTAGTTGCCCTTCTCTGGACTCTCTCCAGTTCCAATACATCCCTCTTGAGGGCTGGCGACCAGAAATGGACAGAATACTCCAGATGCGGTCGGACCAGAGTTTTATAAAGTGGAAGGATTATAGTCTTATCTCTGGAATACATCCCTTTCTTTATGCATGCTAATATTCTGCTTGCTTTGGCAGCTGCCGCTTGACATTGCATGCTGTTGCCTAATCTATCATCAACCAAGACTCCCAGATCCTTCTCCATTTTTGATTCCCCCAAGGGTTCCCCTCCTAACGTGTATTGTGCTTTTATGTTTCTAGTCCCCAAGTGCAAAACCTTACACTTCTCCACATTAAACCTCATTTGCCATGTCGTTGCCCACTCCGTTATTTTGTCCAGGTCATTCTGTAGGATATCTGCTTCATGCTGTGCAGTTATTGCCCTGGCCAATTTTGTGTCATCCGCAAAAACTGATATCGAACTACTGATCCCGTCCTCAATGCTGTTTATGAATAAATTGAACAAGGTTGGTCCCAGGACTGAGCCCTGGGGCACCCCGCATACTACCTCAGAGACTACCTCACCTTGAGGTGATTGTGTTTGTGATAGTAGATTTGTTTTTGCTCATTCCTAAAAATGCTTTTGCCAGGATGTCAAGTACCTGCCTACTAATTTTATTTTTCTTAAAAACAAACTTCACAGCTTGCAACAGATGTTTAGCAAGTCAGTGAAAGTGAAGCAATTCACAACTACCGCTCACGTGCCACATTTCCTGATCTGACATGTTGCTTTTTAGAAAACTATAGCACAGTTCTACATGTCATTTGCATGTTTAATTATATGTACCCACGTTGGATGAAAAAATATGCAGTTAGGAGAGAGGGAGAAGGAGGGCAGGAATGAAATTAAATGTAGAAAGTAGAAAAGTTTTATAAAAAAAGGAAAAGCAAGAAAGAAAGAAAAGAAGTAGGAAAGAAAGTAAGGAAGGGAGAAAGAATGTAAGGAAGGAAGGAAGTAAAGTGGGAACAACAAACTGAAACTTCTCCCAGAATCTTAAAGAAGAATTCTACATCACCATCCCACCTCGCCACTTTGTCCAATCATAGAACGCTTTCCGTTAATTCCGAAAATACAAAGCATTCTCTAAATGGCAAATGAGCTGAGCGGCCAATCTTCTATGTTTATAATGCAGCATTAGCAGCCAATCAGCACAGGACCTGGAAGCAAGTGGAGATCACTGGAGTAGTGGTGATCACTTCAGTGATTTCCAGCTTCCAGGGAGATAAGCCAGGTATAGTATATACATAGTTATATTAGTCCAGGCTGGACCAATGTAACTATGTATAAAATATCCATACCTGGAATTCATTTCTTAAAAAAATAACATATTGGAAGATGCATTTAAATATTCTATAAGGGGTTGTAAGAACAGAAGTTTGTTTATCTTAACGCATTCTTCCATTGTCAACTACTGCCCAGCACCCACTAAATACTTATGAGGCTACACGGAGGATCATAAGTATTTAGGATGCTACACTGATGGGCACTGATGTGGCTACACTGTAGAGCGCTGATGAGGTTGCACTGAAGGATACTGATTAATGATCGACCGATATCGTTTTTCGTTGCCGATACCGATATTTTGGTCAATGCATATCGGTATCGGCCGATATTGGCTGATATTTTTGTACATTTTTTTTTTGACAGATACTTTTTTGGAGGGATCTGGGGGTCTAAAAGACCCCAAACCCCTCCTCTGCACTTAAAACATTCAAAACGCCAAGTTTGGCTGTTTTGAATGCTCATTTTTTTTAATCTGGCGCCAGACAGCACCCAGAAGTGATGTTACTCATGACATCACTTCCGGGTTTTTGCATGGAGACCCAATCAGAGCCAAATGCAGCTTTGATCGGGTTTTCGGCGGCCGTGCAGGCTGGTTGCCTGGATCTCCCGGTGGGATGGGAGACCCGGGCGAGCCGCGGAAGGCAGCGGGAGGGGGGAGACGTCCCCTCCCGCTCCTTGTAATGACAGCCAAGCGGCTTCTCAGCTGCATCAGTTGTCATTACAAGACATCCGACCGTCGGCTATGGACGCCGCTACTGGGGTGATGCCTCTAGCTGCAGGCATCACTCTGGTACAATCACTTTCCCGAAATATCGGCAATATCAGTCACCTTGGTGGCCGATTCAGATATATCGGGGAAAGTGCATATCGGCCCTCGATATATAGGCTTTGCCGATAATCAGTCGATTCCTAGTACTGATAGGTGGCACTGATAAGCTGCACTCCTGGCCACTGATGGGGCTGCACTGATAATTAGGACATGGATGATCAGTGCCCTGATTATCAGTGTAAACGATGTATTTACTGTGTCCTGTCAGACTTGCCGGTTATCGGCTCTCTTTTCTCACACACAGACAGCATGTAGGGAAAGAAAGGCTGATAACCGGCAAGTCTGTTTACCAGCTCTGATTGGGGACAGCTAATCACATAGTAAAGGTTCGCTGTGATAGGCCCTTTATCACGATCTATGATTGGTTGTGTCCAAAGGACACAGCTGTCACAGAGTGTGCTTGATAATTACGCCACAGGGCGCACAGGAGGCACGCACGTGGGTGGGCGTTCATGGACGTCCTCCCAGAACTGGAAAGCTGTGCTGTATCCGTCTTTGAGCTATAGCATGGGCAAGAACAGGTTAAAGTCTGTTTATAAACCTGTTGGTAGATATCATTATAATTCTTTCCTTCTCTGTTTGATGTCTACCATTTTGCCAATGTATCAAACATAGAAGCACAAAATTAGCATTAAGGTGCCTAAAGGCATTTACAATGTCACTGCCGGATTGTGCAGATTCCAGTGGTCTGCGTCAAAACAAGCTGCAGTTATGATGGAATCATCTTCTACTAAGTTGTTGTTGGATTTGCTGCATAGAGAGAGGAGGAGGGAAGGTCAGACTTCATGATTAGACTTAGTAAGCACCTAGTTATAAAGTCCAAATGTACTTTATTCTATGGGGGCCTAAACTATGCATAAAAAATTGTAACGATAATTCTTCTTTAAAAGGGTTGTAAAGGGAAAAGGTTTTTTTATCCTAATGCATTCTGTGCATTAGAATAAAAAGCCTTCTGTGTGCAGCAGCCGCCCCAACACCCCCTAATGCTTACCAGAGCCCCATCTCTATCCAGCGATGTCCACGAGTGCCTCGGCCGTCCGGGACTCTCCCTCCTGATTGACTGAGACACAGCAGTGGCGCCATTGGCTCCCGCTGCTGTCAATCAAAATCAGTTAGCCAATCAGGAGAGAGAGAAGGCAGGGCCGAACAGGGCTCTGAGTCTGAATGGACACAGGGAGCTGTGGCTCGGCTCGGGTGTCCCTATAGCAAGCTGCTTGCTGTGGGGGCACTCGGCAGGAAGGAGGGGCAAGGAGAGCTGAAGAGGGACCCGAAAAGAGGAGGATCCAGGCTGCCCTGTGCAAAACCACTGCAGAGGGCAGGTGAGTATAACAAATAAATCCAAAAAACAGTGCAGCAACAGAAATGCTTTACACGAATAATGATGAACAGAACCAAAAGTGAATAAAAGTGACATAAGAATAAAACGTCCAAAAATCAAAAATTTGTTGAGAAAAAATGAATCACAATAATAATCCACCATCCGTGCAAACAAGCGATCAAAGTGCTCAGTGCTTCTCCACCTATGTGATCAAGCCCTTCACCTTACATTCTGACCACCGTTTCACCAGTGGGTTCGAATTAGCAATTCCCCTCTGGGGATAATTATGGTCTGGTGATGACTGAGGCTTTGCTTCCTATAGCCAACTTCTATAAACTCTGTCCCGATCAGCAATATATCAAAGGATATAAATAAAAACAACATCTAGTGCTCTCCGTTTACACTGAATGTGTCAGGGCACAAACACCAGATGAAGGGCTCTAGGACCCATCAGCGCTATCAGCAACTTGGCAGGAGGAGGACTTTAGGACCCAGCAGCACTACCAGCAATATAAGGAAGCCTGACAGTTATTTTAGTTGCTGGTTGATCTTCGGCTCCTCCAGTGTGTTATCCTTGTGATTTTCCAGTTCCTGTCTCCTGTTACCAACCCGGCTTGTCCTTCACCTGTTTCCTGATTGCTTCCTGTGTTTGACCTCGGCTATCCACCTGACCACGCTTGCTTTGATATCCACCTGGCTCCTGATCTTGGCTATCCACCTGACCACGCTTGCTCTGATATCCACCTGACCACGCTTGCTCTGATATCCACCTGGCTCCTGATCTTGGCTATCCATCTGACCACGTTCCAGTCTCAGCATTATCCAAGTCCTGCAAACACCTCACGGGCGCCACCTGTCTGCTGATTCCACTCCAGCACTCCAGCTGTACACTGGATCCTTCTGCACACACTCCAGCAGGCGACCCGTGCTACTTTGGGCCGGACCTCTCCCGTTCTCATCCTCAGGGGGGTCTGGAACTTAGCCGCAAGGGAAGCCCTATCTCTCCATTGACCTCCAGCACCAGGTACGTGATAGAATGTTTAATAAAAATACATAAAACAACTCACAAGTCAGGCACTAAATCAGTGCAGGCTGTTCCGGCATTAAACATGTCATTTGCAATGGCCATGATATGACGTCAACACGCAGGCTCTGCCACCTATACGCGTTACGTCAGGCGTTAACTTCCTCGGTAG
Source organism: Pelophylax lessonae (assembly GCF_965119305.1). Classification (NCBI taxonomy): domain Eukaryota; kingdom Metazoa; phylum Chordata; class Amphibia; order Anura; family Ranidae; genus Pelophylax; species Pelophylax lessonae. The sequence goes on along the minus strand of NC_138775.1, from coordinate 291,748,152 downwards.
GGAAAGTCAACGCCTGACGTAATGCATATAGGGGGCGGAGCCTGCGTGTTGGAGTCACATTTTTAAAAACAATTTAATAATATATTTTTAATAAACATTCAGTGTAAACGGAGAGCACTAAATGTTTTTTTTTTTTATATCCTTTGATATATTGCCGATCAGGACCGAGTTTATAGAAGTTGGCAATAGGAAGCACAGCCTCAAATCATCACCAGACCATAATTATCCCCAGAGGAGGACTGCTAATTCTGACCCACTGGTGAAATGGGGGTCAGAATGTAAGGTGAAGGGCTTGATCACATAGGTGGAGAAGCACTGAGCACTTTGATTGCTTGTTTGCACGGATGGTGGATTAATATTGTGATTCACTTTATCTCAACAAGTTTATGATTTTTGGACGCTTTATTCTTATGTCACTTTTGGATCTGTTAATCATAATTCATGTAGAGTATTTGTAGTGCAGCACTGTTTTTTGGATTTATATGTACAATATGTATGTGTAGTGAAAACACGGTAGTAGTAACAGCAGCTAGTCCTTTAGCAATTTTTGCACATCTTTTTACGCATTCTTTCACAAATTGATTAGCGCTTAATTATTTTTGGTTATTTATAGGTGAGTATAACATGTTTATTATTTACAATCACTTTAACGCTCATAGTCTGGGCACGCACAAGCAGACTTTAGGAACAAGATTTTCATTTATGTGTTAATCTTTGTGCTACTTTTCTGACTTTTTTTGAAATTCTGCCAAATAACGATGCAGATTTAGGAAAATGGTCCTTCCCCTGTTGTTTGCACTCCTTGTGCACAATTATCATTGTTAATATTCCAATAAAGCATCTTACAACTCCGGAATTGTGGTGGATGTGAATTTCCCGCAGATCCAAACACAGGCAATGTGTCAGTGTGTGCAGGATAGCGGGTCATTTCATCTCTAAGTGCAGATAAAAAGTCATATTTCTACCACAATCCATCATGCAGATGAGGAAATTGCTTTCTATGCTACCCATTGAGCTAGCAGCGTGGATTGTGAGGGTATGGGGAAGAAGAGGCGAGAGGACTGCTGCGCTATTCGGATGCGCCGAGAAAGATGGAATGTTTGTTATCAACCAGTGTGGGGTTTCACCACCTCTTTCCATCTTCTAACAACTAATACACAGTAATCTAATCTGCATGTGTGGATCTGTTCCTACCACCCGGTAAGGCAATAATATGGACCCAAAAACCAAACAGGTAATTTGTATTATGTGTTTCAGGTTCTTTGTAGCCCAAACTACAAAGCACACATGTACTTCACTTATTTTACAACATTTTTTTATCCTTTTTTGCTCCTTGCCTAAAGCAGGTCTGTAAAAGAGAGATATACGGAAGCTGCCTTAGTTCTAAAGGTGCAAGATCCAGGGCTGGTATCCATGCTTTATGGCTTAGTGAGTCAATGCCCCATGTCAAGTTTACAGCCAGAAAAGTGTAATCTTTAGACCCGCTTGTTTTTAGTCAGTAAATCAAAGGATAAAGCTGACAGTCCACACACTTTCTCCTTTAAAGATAAGGTGACTGTAGCACCTCAAAAATTTCTCCAACCAACAGGTTCAAGTATATACAGCACACACACACTCACCGGTCACTTTATTAGGTACACCTGTTCTATTGCTTGGTAACACAAATTGATAATCAGCCAATCACATGGCAGCAACTCAATTCATTTAGGCATCTAGACGTGGTGAAGATGACTTCCTGAAATTCAAACCGAGCATCAGAATATGGGAAAAAAAGAGGATTTAAGTGACTTTGAACGTGGCATGGTTGTTGGTGCCAGACGGGCTGGTCTGAGTATTTCAAAAACTGCTGATCTGCTGGGATTTTCAGTCACAACCATCTCTCGCGTTTACAGAAAATGGTGGGAAAAGAGAAAATATCCAGTAAGCGACGGTTGTGTGAAAAAAAATGCCTTGTTGATGTCAGAGGTCAGAGGAGAATGGGGCAACTGGTTTGAGATGTTAGAATGGCAACAGCAACTCAAATAAGGAAACAGGATACTAAAGCTACAATTCGCACAGGCTCACCAAAATTTGACCTTAGAAGACTGGAAAAAGTCTGGGCTGAGGAGTCTCGATTTCAGATGCAACATTCAGATGGTAGGGTCAGAATTTGGCATAAACAACATGACAGCATGGATCCATCCTGCCTTGTATCAACAGGTCAGGCTGGTGGCGTAATGGTGTAGGGCCAACCTTGGCACCCCAGATGTTTTGGAACTATGTTTCCCATGATGCTCGACTACACTACAGAGTGCATGAGCATCATGGGAAATGTAGTTCCAAAACATCTGGGGTGCCAAAGATCGCCATCACTGGTGTAGGGGATATTTTCTTGGCACACTTTGGGTCCCTTAGTTCCAATTGAGCATTGTTTAAACGCCACGGCCTACCTGAGTATTGCTGCTTACCATGTCTATCCCTTTATGACTTCAGCATACCCATCTTCTGATGGCTCCTTCCAGCAGGATATTGCACCATGTCAAAAAGCTCAAATCATCTCACCACTGGTTTCTTGAACAGAACAATGAGCTCACTGTACTCCAATGGCTTCTACAGTCACCAGATCTCAATCCAATAGAGCACCATTGGGATGTGGTAGAATGGAAGATGCGCATCATGTATGTGCAGCCGACAAATCTGCAACTGTGTGATGCTTTCATGTTAATATAGACCAAAATCCGAGGATGGTTTCCAACATCTTGTTGAATCTATGCTAGTTGCGAAGAATTAAGGCTGTTCTGTAGGCAAAAGGGGACCCAGTACTAGCAAAGTGTACCTAATAAAGTGGCCAGTGAGTGTGTGTGTGTATATATATATATATATATATATATATATATTTTTTTTTTTTTTTCAAATACTGCAGTGACCAGTACTGCTAGGAGACAGATTTCATATATATATATATATATATATATATATATATATATATATATATATATATATATATATATATATATATTCTTTTCAAATACTGCTAGGGGACAGATTCAAGCAAAAATATCAAATATACAACCCAAATTGGGACACTGTGTAAAATGTACATAAAAAACAGAATCCAATGATTTACAAATCTCATAATCACTTATTTTATTCACAATAAAAAAGGTATCAAATGTTTAAACTGAGAAAATGGACCATTTTAAGAAAAAAATAAGGTGGTTTTGAAATTGATGGCAGCAACACATCTCAAAAAAGTTGGGACAGGGCAACAAAAAGCTGGCAAAGCAAGTGTCACTAACAAGGAAGAGCTAGAATATCATTTTGCTAATAATAAGGTTCATTGACAACAGGTCAGTAACATGATTGGGTACAAAGGATCATCTTAGAGGGTTAAATTATCTCAAAGGTAAAGATGGGCAGAGGTTAACTGATCTGTGAAAAGCTGCTTCTAAAAATTGTTGAATAATTTCAGAATAATGTTCTTCAATATAAAATTGCAAATAGCTTTAATATTTTGTTATCTACAGTAGATAATATCATTGAAACATTCCAAGAATCCAGAGGAATCTCTGTGCACAAGGGACAAGGCTGAAACACAATACTCGATGCCCATAATTTTTGGGCCCACAGACGGCACTGGATTAAAAACAGACATGATTCTGTGATGGACAGCACTGCATGGGGTCAGGAATATTTCCAGAAATCACTGACTGTGAACAAAGTTCCCTGTGCCATCCAAACATGCAAGGTAAAGCAAAGAGGAAGCTATATCTGAACATGATTCAGAAACACTGCCGTCTTCTCTGGCCCAAAGCTTGTTTCAAATGGTCTGTTGCAAAGTGGAAAACTGTTCTCTGGTCAGACAAATCAAAATTTGACATTCTTTTTGGCAACCATGAGAACTGCATCCTCCGAAATTAAGAGGAGAGGGACCTTCCAGCTGGTAATCAGTGTTCAGCTCAAAAGTCGGCGTCTCTGGTACATGGGTGAAGTAGTGTGTATGGAATGAGAAGCCTAATATGAAAGATAAGAGGGGGAGGGGTCCCTGGAAGAAGCTGCGTGAGGACGCAGCGTAATGCGTAGGATCAAGCACCGGAAGTGACGTAGTGGCATTAGGACCCGCATTTGGTATATGCTTTTAATCAAGAAAGTTTCATGTAAGTGTTACTCTATTATCTTAATAAAAAACCTGACGGTACTTCACTATTTGAGCCCGTTCTATTTTTTGGAGATTAAGAGGTCCTGACAGAGACCTAGCTACATCGATCCTATGTATAAGGAGACATCTAACTGATCTTAATTACCTTGGAGGCGTAGAGGAGCAAGAAACACACATCTGAGATATAAGGCCTAAAATTAAAGAGATGGAGGTGAGCGCATAGGACACCTAGTGGTCACAGCACTGAAGAGCACCTGCATGCATATTTAGAAGAAAGTTGTTTTTGAGCACTATCGACACCGATTTGGGACACTTGAGCACTTTTATATTTATAAATTGGATTGAATCATGTTGGGACTTATATAAAGACTTAAAGGAACAGTTGGAATATTATTAGCATAAAAACATCTATTCTATGAATTTTTGTATGAATTTTAGAAGATGTGGTTTTATTGATTATATATGTTTATGATTTTACACAATATTACAAGGAAGGTATTATACACATGAATTATTTATAAATAAGCACATATTTATTTATATATTAATGAGACACTTTCTATATATATCAGCATAATATTTCTAGGTTTTTTATATATTTATTTACAAGAGCACAGATGCACCTTTAAGCCCCCGTTCACACTGGGGCGACCTGTGAGGCGACCGCCTCCCATAGGGAAGCTGCCGACCCGTTCTGATAGGAGCGACACAAGTCGCTCCGACTCAGAAAAAGGGTCCGGAGCTTCTTTGGGGCGACCGCCATAGACTTCAATGTTATGAAGTCCATGGCGGCCGCTCCGAGGTAGCGGCGCGCTGCTCGCACCGCGACCTCGGAGGTTGCGGTGTGAAGTAGCGTCGCCCCAGTGTGAACGGGGGCTCAAGCGCGGTACTCCTCCCCCTCTTATTTATTAGAATTGTGTGGTTCACAATAATAGTACCTGCAGCATTAGAGGTCTTCAGATACCTATACCTGACAGCGCGAGAATTACACACATTTATACTAATATGAAAGATATATCCAGATTTTAGAGCAGCATATGGTCCCATCCAAACAACGTCTTTTTTTACGGAAGACCCTGCATATTTCAGCAGGACAATGCTAAACCACACAATGCCCCAAGACTGTTGAGCAGTTAGAATCCTATATCAGGCAAGAATGGGACAACAATCCTCTCCCAAAACTCCAGCAACTGATCTCCTCAGTTCCCAGATGTTTAAAGAATGTTCATAAGAGAAGAGGGGAGACTATACCGTGATATACATTTTATTTATTTCAGGTACTTATATAGCGCTGTCAATTTACGCAGCGCTTTACATATACATTGCACATTCACATCAGTCCCTGCCCTCAAGGAGCTTACAATATAAGGTCCATGGCCCCACCCAACTTTATTGAGACAATCAGTTTTACAATTACCTTTTTTTCTTAACCACTTCAGAAGGTTTTACCCACTTAATGACCAGACCATTTTTTTGCGATTCGGCACTGCGTTATTTTAGCGATAAACTGCGCGGTTTTTTTCCCACAAATGGAGCTTTCTTTTGGTGGTTTTTGATCACCTCTGCGGCTTTTAGATTTTGCGCTATAAACAAAAAAATTGAGTCAATTTAAAAAAAAAAAAAAAACACAATATTTTTTACTTTCTGCTATAAAACATTCCCAACAAAATTTTTTTTAAAAATTTAATTTTTTTGATCAGTTTAGGCCAATTTGTATTCTGCTACATATTTTTGGTAAAAAAATAAAGCATTTTTTAATTGGTTTGCGCAAAAGTTATAGCGTTTACAAACTACGGGATAGATTTCTGGACTTTTTTTAATAATAATGGCGGCGATCAGCGATTTTTAGCCGGACTGTGACATTTTGGCGGACAGATCGGACCCCTAACTGACATTTTTTTACATTCTTTGGGGACCAGAGACCTTAATACAGTAATCAGTGCTAAATAATATGCACTGTTACTGTATAAATGGCACTGGCAGGGAAGGGGTTAACACTGGGGCTGATCAAATGGGTTAATGTATGCCTAAATATGCTTACTGACTGTGGGGGGGTTCTGTGACAAGCACAGAGAGATCGGGGTTTCAGCTTGGCTGAAACGCCTGATCTCTCTCTGCCTGTGTGACAGAAGACTCGTCTGCTTTGTTTACATAAGCAGGTGGGTCTTCTGTCAGTTTCTCTGACGATTGTGGTGACAATCGCCGGCGCTCCTCCCACGGCCCACCTCCGCGGTTCCGGCGGCGTGTGCCGCTTGTACAAAATCATGTAGATCTACGTGACTTTGCGCAGCCGAGCCGCCCTGCTGCAGTAAATCTGTGGTGGGCGGTCGGCAACTGGTTAAAATGGTACCTTTTCTCAGTTTAAACATTTGAGTTGTTTTCTATTGTAAATAAAAGGATATATGTGTTGCCCCATCATCTAGTACCTAAGTGTCAGTGGCCATCATCCCAGTAAGTAGGAAAAAGAAAGAACCCCCAATGGGTGGGACTATGAATGCGACTGAACACTTAAATATGTAAAAAATATCAAAACTTTATTTTGTACATACATAAAAAAGAGAAAATTTGAAAATTTGAATAAAGGAGACAAAAACTGTCATTGCATGCAATTTTAGCATATTATATTGTCATGTTTTTGTCTTCTTTATTCAAATTTTCTCTTTTTTATGTATGTACAAAATAAAGTTTTGATATTTTTTACATATTTAAGTGTTCAGTCGCATTCATAGTCCCACCCATTGGGGGTTCTTTCTTTTTCCTATTGTAAATAAAATGTGTTCATGAGATTTGCAAATCGTTGTGTTTTTATGTAGATTTTACACAGCAGACCAATTTTTTTAGTAATTGGGGTTGTAGTAGGATAGTTATAAAATCACATAACGAAATCCTTAAGGCTGCATTCACATGTCAGCGTATGGATCGCGGGCAGAATCGCTGCGATTCCGCCCGCGATCCGGAGATTATTGCAAATCGCGGGACGCCTGTGCGTTGCCCGTGATTTGCAATAGCACCCCAAAACGCTGAGCGATGTTGCTGCAATTTCCGCCTGCCGAATCGCGGTAACATCGCGCAAAAAAAATCGCGGGACTCAATACGCTCCAAAGAAGCTTTTGTACTTTTTTGGGCGTAATGCGTCCCGCGATTTTTTTTCGTGATGTTACCGCGATTCAGCAGGCGGAAATCGCGGCAACATCGCTCAGCGTTTGGGGTGCTATTGCAAATCACGGGCAACGCACAGGCGTCCCGCGATTTGCAATAATCTCCGGATCGCGGGCGGAATCGCGCCGCGATCCATACGCGGACATGTGAATGCAGCCTAAATAATATGAATTGGCTAGACCCTAAAACACAATAGTGTTATTTAAAAATAAATAAATACATAAAAAGGCTATATTGTCTTGTACAAAACATAACTGAGGAACTGCATCCACCAATGGTTATGAGTTGTTTTCAAAATTTTAAGTGAAGGGAAAAAAAGAAGTAAAGGTGGGGTAGCAAGGGATATAAAAAAAAGGGGAGGCACTAAAAAACAGAGGGGGAAAGAAAAGAACGAGGGTAACTTTCTTCCATCCAATGGCTCCTCCTTCCTAGACCATGATTACTCTCTAAAGCTCATCAATTCTTTCATTGCAGAGAGTTCGTACACATAAAGTCTTCATATTCCGAGATAAAAGAGAACTTGTTCCAAAAAAACCACGTCTGCCAATTGAGTACCTCTACTGGAAGCAAAAAGTTCTTCCATTTACTTGATAAATCTTTCAGAGGAGTGGGTATGGCGCTGCATATAGTGTGTATCTTTTTAAGTGTACCTGCAATTGGTGAATTAAGTAAAGTGATTAAATGTGCAAATTGGCAATTATAGTAAAAAAAAAAAACTCCTTAAATGATTGCAGAACCTGATTGGTTAACAAATTCATGAATGACTAAAATTACCAAACTATGCATAACACAATGTACAATAAAGTGACTGTACAGTGCCGGAAATATTCCTTAGCGTCTGTGAAAAGTGACTATGATACAATATAAAGAAAGTCTATAAAGTGACATGTGCTACGATACAATATAAAGAAATAGAATATCATTTGAGTTAGAAACATTACGCTTTGGGGGTGTTTTTCTGCTATGGGGACAGGACAACTTCACATCAGAGGGATGATGGACGGGCGTGTGGTTGTTTTTCAAGGGTTGGGCTTTGGCCCTTAGTTTCAGTGAAGGGAACTCCTAAGGCGTCAGCATACCAAGACATTTTGGACAATTTCATTCTCCCAACTTTGTGGGAACAGTTTATGGTTGGCCCTTCCTGTTCCAAAATGACTGTGCACCCCTGCAGTGGGACTATGCCTGCACTGCAAGGGTTAATTGGTCGTTTTGGTAATGGGGGAACAAAAAGAGGTTTACTTACTTGATCCTCAGCTCCTCCCTGCAGCTTGACTGGCCCTGGCTTCTTCTCCCCCGCACTCCAGTGGTCTAGGGTCCTGATGTCACCAGCCCTGCATTGGATGTAATGAGGCTAAAAGTTCATTCTCTCCTATCAGCCAGAGTTTCAGGTTTTTTGCAGAGGTGGGTATGGAGTACCGATTTTTACTGGTACCCATCCCCACTTCCACAATCTTCACCTAGATGAAAATGACACCCCTTGCCCTGCCCCCTACCCCCCCCCCCCCCTTGACATGTCCCAGAAGGCTGCAGGACCATTCAAAAAGCACAGTGAAGTGGCTTTGGTCCCTCAGGAAGCTACGGCCAGCTCCAAGATGGTGGTGTTGGGGACTCGCAGCACTAAGAAGACCCGGCTTCTGCGGGACCCTAATCACTGGTAAATACCTAATTTATAAAAGTCAGCAACCACAGTATTTGTAGCTGCTATCTTTTTAACCACTTTACCACCGGAGGATTTTGCTGTCTTACGTCCAGGCCACTTTTTGCGATTCGGCACTGTGCGACTTTAACTGACAATTGCGCGGTCGTGCGACTCCGTACCCAAACAAAATTTACATCCTTTTTTTCCCACTAACAGAGCTTTCTTTTGGTGGTATTTGATCACCTGTGCGATTTTTACTTTTTGTGCTATAAACAAAAAAAGAGCGTAAATTTTGAAAAAATAAAAATATTTTTCACATTTTTGTATATGAAATTCCCCCCCCCCCCCAAAAAAAAATGTAAAAATCTAATTTTTTTTAAATTTTTGGCCAATTTGTTTTCTGCTACCTATGTTTGGTAAAATAAATCACAATAAGCGTATTTTGATTGGTTTGCGCAAAAGTTATTGCGTTTACTAACTAAAGGAAAGATTTTTGTCATTCTTGTTGTTTTTTTTTTTTAACGAGTAATGGCGGCGATCCACGATTTTTTTTGCGGGACTGCGACATTGCGGCGGACAGATCGGACCCTTGACTGACATTTTTGACACTTTTGGGGGTACCAGTGACATTACTGCAGTAATCAGTGCTATATATATGCACTGCTACTGTAAAAATGACACTGGCAGGGAAGGTGTTAATTTTATTGGAGAGGGAGGGGTTAATGTATGCCTGGTGCTTACTAACGTGTGTGGGGGGAGGTGACTGAGTGACACAGGGACAGATCGCATGTTCAGCTATGCTGAACCCTGCAATCTGTCACTGTTTGTCACTGAGGAGATCCACCCGCTCTGTTTACACAAGCGGGCGGATCTCCAAACTCGATTCCCCGACGATCGGGGAAGAGCAGCGGCCCTGGCCCAACTCCCGCTGTGAATGATTACAGCGGGAGCGAGGCTCTGGCGGCGCGCGAGCACCGCCCACAAGGGTAGGAGTCCAGCGACGTAGTACTACGTCGCTGGACGATAACGAACCACTGTGCCGCAGTAGAGGCACAGTGAGCAGTCGTCAAGTGGTTAAAAAAAAAAATGAAGTTCCTCTTTAACTTCCTTCTAATCACTGATGAATGTGTGAACTGACCCTGTATCCCAGGGTTGGGGAAAAAAAATAACACTTAGATAAAGGAATGTGGGATTTCACAGGAAAGAACAAACCCTGTAAAAATTTGGACTGAACAATAATTTTCTAGATATACTGGCTGCTGGTGATTAGTCCAGTTCCGGATTGAGGCCAATTTTTAGCAGCACTAACATTGAAACACTTTTCATAAATCTTGCCCAAGATTTGGAAATGAGCATTGAGCAGCGTCCCGGAAATATCCAGGCTTGCTCTTGATTAACAGCTCTCAGCTAGTGTATTCCTGTTTGTTTGGCTCATGCGAGATGCAATGCCCAAGGCTACAGCACTCTCTCTCCAGACAGGCTCCAACTATGAAATACAGTGGACTGTGCTTGCAGTTTATATCCACTGGGGTGATTAATAACACAAGATATCAGCAGAAGAGAGGGCACCATGCACATTCAGCATTTCCCAGTGCTGTCATGCCATCTTCCGACTGGTCCTTTATTTCTTAGGAAAAATAATGTTAACATTTAAAGCTGAACTCCAGGCACAAAAACTTATAGTATTTATCGGCGTTTAACATGCACTTTTTCCTCCTAAAAATGGAGTTCAAAATAGCAGTGCGTGTTATATGCCGATATAGTAAAAAAAAGGCCAGGCAGCGATGAGACGCAAAGGGGGGCGGGCCTGGGCCGAGCAGAAGGTAGGACGAGCGGTCACTGTCATAGGAAGTCCCGCCTCCTATGATAGACAGCACAGTGGTACCAATGCCGGGCGTGTCACATCTATCATAGGCGCCAGAACTTCAGAGGACAGTGGCTGCTTGTCCTCCCTTCTCCACAGCCCGGCCTGCCCTCGCTCTGTGCAATGTCTCTGGCGAGGCAGAAATACTGGACAAGGCACTGGCGAGGCAGAAATACAGGACAATGCACTGGCAAGGCTGCATTGCTGGACACTGCGCTGCAGAGGCTGCATTTATGGACACTGCGCTGATGAGGCTCCATTCATGGGCACTGGTGAGGCTGCATTTGATTTTTTTTAAAAAGTTTTGAGTTCAAAGCTGTTTATTTCAAATTTAAGCTTTTTTCCTGAAATTGTCCTCCTAAAATTGAGGTGCGTGTTATATGTCGATAAATACGGTATATATTCCTCAAAAGCCACACGGTTATAAACCCATTAAGTGTGCTTCAAATGTCTTTTCGAACTCAGATATTACCTTGTAAAATTTGCAATGACATCATCACTGTGCTGTACGTAGCTTGTTCAGAGAGCAGTGCTAGGGGGGGTGTCAAGCAGCTCCATCCATTACAGGCAGACAACTAGAGGAGGGGGTGGAGACAAGACCAGTCATCTCGCACACAGAGAGAGAGAGAGCAGCAGTGACCAGTTTTTCTACAGGAAGCTCCTGTAGGCAAACTTGATTACAGAAAAGATCTGGGAAAAATTCACAAAGCACACCAAGATTCAGGAAGAATACACATGACAACTGTTGTTAGACAATATTAGCTTATCCTGAAGTTCGAATCAACATTTTTTACGTTTTGAAAAGAGAAGGGAAATGGCTAAACCCATGCCAGGAGGAAGTTCAAGCGTTTGTTACCCTAAAAAAAAAAAAAAAAAAAAAAAAAAAAGATCCTGTTCCCTTAAAGCATGTTACACAGCACAGTGCTTGTGTTGGGAAATTTGCCCCCCCCCCCCTGTAACACCTGAAATATCTGGCTGATCCTGCCAGTTTCTACCCTCACCTCTGTAAACTGACCACAGTATATCATGGCTGCTGAGCCCTGCCACCGTGGTCAGTTTACATGCCTCCGTCATCCGCTGCTCTCTGTCCTCCTCTTTGCTACTCTCCCTCTTCCGTCCCTGCATGTCTGCTCTTGTATCAGTGCCCGCCCCCTCCCCTCCTGCTGCTATTAAAACTTTTTTTTTTCCCCTATAATCCTCTCTGTATCCTGATTACAAGTGCTCCTGTCTCTGTGTTTTATAAAAAAACAATGCCACCCTTACTGTATTTCAGAGCGTTTCCTGGCGATCAGGTGACCGGCCGGCTCTCTCTCTCTCCTCTCCTTCTATTGCCCCGCCTGACATCAGCAAAGGAATCTCGGCCTTGCTCCCTGCATCTGTCAGACGGGGAGAGGAGAGAGCCAGACGGTCACTTTATCGCTGGGAATCGCTCTGAAATACCGTAAGGGCGGCATTTTTTTTTAAAAAACACAGAGACAGGAGCACTTGTCATCAGGCTACACAGTGGATTATATAATGTAGTTAAAGTGGGTTAACGACCACTTTCACTGTTTATATTTACCTGGTGACTGGTGTTACTAGGACAGAAAGTGACAAGAAACCCCAACTTCTATGACTGCCCACGGAACAGAAGGGGAAGAAAAATCCTCGAATGGGACAGGGCAAAATTACCCCAACACACTTTCCAACTACTCTGCACAATTACAAACAAAGGTGTTTGTTGCATACGTTTGCAAATATATACAAGGTTGTACTGCTGAATCAGGGCACCAGTGCAACGTGTGGTCCCGAACTATATGAGAACTGTGCTCCCAAACTGTGATATATAGTGACAGCAGACAAACCTATAAGAGAGCAAACAAGCCTGGCAAGTAGCCCTATTCTCCTTAAAGGTACAGCAATGCATTATAAGTCCAAACTCTCTGTAGGTGGCCGAAGACCCTCATTGTGTGCCTGTACCAAATCTAACAAATCAACAGGGCAGAAAGATGGTGGCAGTTGAGGGGTGTTTCGGTCCTTCATGGTGGGTCAGGCTCTACTTTACCTGGGTTATTCTTTCCTAATGTGGGGCATAGGTCTTCTACACTGATGTGTCCTCCCCTCAGAAATGAAAGTATTACTGAAGGTAATTTTTTTTTTAAATTAAAATAATAAATGTTGTATTCACTTGCTCTGTGCGATGGTTTTGCACAGAGTGGCCCCAAAACTCTTCTTCTGCTGGCAATCTTGGCTCCTCCTCTTGCTATGGGGGCACACAGTGGGTGCTTGCTCCCGAGCTGTGTGTGTCTATGGAGCCGCACTCTATAGATATGCACACAGCCGGGCTTAGCCCTGCCCCGCTTTCTCACTGCATTTGATTGACAGCAGCAGGAGCCAATGGCTGCTGCCTGGGTCCCTTGGGGAAGCAGAAGTCATGGGAGAAGAGATGCAGCTGTGAACAGCACTAGATAACTTTTACCCTCTCTTCCCCTCCACACAGGGAAGGGGGAGGACAGAAAAGTATAAAATGTTTTTTACCTTAATGCAGGGATTGCATCTCCAATATTTGAACTACGCATCCTTAAAAAAGTGGACTTTGTTCCAAGAAACATGTTGAATGAAAGCTAGCATATGGGAAATATTCCTTCTAAAATGCCATTTAATGTGAAATGAAATCCGTTTACCACAGAAAAGGAAGTGATAAAATATAAAGTAGGTGCGCAGTCATGTTGGAACAGGAAGGGGCCATCCCCAAACTGTTCCCACAAAGTTGGAAGCATGAAACTGTCCAAAATATTTTGGTACGCTGACACCTTAAGAGTTCCTCCACTGGAACTAAGGGGCCAAGCCCAGCCCCTGAAAAACAACCACACACCATATTCTCCCCCTCCACCAAATGATTTGGAAAAGTGCACAAAGCAAGGTCCATAAAGACATGGATGAGCGAGTTTGGGGTGGAGGAACTTCCCAGAAGAGTTGAAGCTGTTATAGCTGCAAAGGGTGGGCCAACTCAATATTGAACCCTACGGACGCTGGCCATACACTATACGAAAAATTGTTCAAACTCATTTTCAAAAAACGAACACTGGGCTGTGAGAGCAAACGATTGTTCCATCATGTAATGACTGATAAATCGCTCAATGGACATAAATTAATCCATTTTTTGTTTGTTTATTCACATATACCTAGTGCAAACAGTTTGGACGAGAAACACATTAACCTATCATTTTATCGTTCCTTTGGCAAAAAATTTCCAATCTTGTCTTTCGTTTTTTCGTCTCAAAAACATCACAACCGATTACCCATTTGTGCCCATTAACTGGCCGAAAAATGAAAGAACTGTCCAAATGATCGAATTTTGGACGATTTTTCATATAGTGTATGGCCAGCATTAGACTGGCATGAAATGTGCATGTAAAGGCATGTGTCCCAAATACTTTTGGCAATATAGTGTGAACATCTTCAATTAAAATCAATGTTTTTTCACATGTCATGCAAATCGGATGCAGTTCAAAACGCATCCAATTCGCATATAAGTGAACCGAGCCTAAGAGGCGACTGATTTTTGAAATTTGCACTGTGAGATGACGCAGTAAAGCAGAACTGCTGTAAAACAATGCAAAGAAGGAAGCAAAGAATGTATGTATAACTATCAAATAGGGTTGCACCCAAGTACATATAAAATTGCACCCATGTATAACTACTATACACAGAAAAAAGTATTTTGAAAAACACTGACATGCATTCATAACGCTTTTTACATATAAATTTTACATGTTTAGCAAAAAAAGAAAACTAAAAAAAAACCTTTACATTTCCTTCACCCCAAGTCTCCCAAATATATTCATGGCGGAGTGGGAGGATAAATTGGTCTTTAACACCAGCAGGCCCGCATTGAAATATTATCGCAGGTTCATTGACGATGTTATCTTCATTTGGGAGGGCCCAGAATCCTCTTTGAAGGATTTTCTGAGCCACCTCAATAACAACCAGAATAACATCCAGTTGGACTTCCAATGGAGCCAGGAGGAAATACACTTTCTGGATGTGATCATTCGGAGACAAGATACCAAGTTCACTAACCCAACTAAGCCAACAGATAGAAACAGTTATCTATGCATTCAGAGTGGCCATCGCCCTACCTGGCTCAAAAATATATCCCCTGATCAGTTTATGAGGGTCAGGCGTAATTGTACGTCTGACGCTGACTATTTGAACAATCGGGTATTCTGAAGGATAGGTTTCTAACTAAAGGCTACAGAGAAGATATCTTGGATGTTGAAATTATGAAGATTTTGGAAGTCCCAAGAAGTTCTTGTTTGGAGAATAAGAAGATCAGTGCTCAAAATTTGTCTGGCAATAAGGAGTGGAGTTTTTTTATCAGATTACTCTGAGGACTACAGAAGAGTTGAGGCCATTTTTAAAAAGCATTGGCCCATATTATGTATGGACAAAACACTGGGACCTGTTCTACCTGAGGTTCCCTCATTTATCTATAGGAGGGCACCTAATTTTGGTGACAGGATTGTCAAAAAAAATACTTGACCCGCCCAATACCTCTTTCTTCCTAGGGAGGAAGGGTTTTTATACATGCGGGAGGTGTAGGTCTTGTTTTTTCACTAGATCGAACCTGAGAAAACGTGAAGAGTTCAGGGTTCCAGCTTTAAATAAATCATTTAAGATCAAGCACCTCATGACATGCGACACTACTGTTGTTTACGCACACATGTGTCCTTGCAATTTGCTGTATATTGGGCGTACAAAGTGAACTATACAGCAGAGGGTGGGTGAACACATCAGCAATATTCTAAAATGGAAGAGAGAACATAGTGTATCCGCACACTTCAGAAGGTTCCATTAACGGGACCCTAGGGGTCTGCATTTTTGGGGAGTGGAGCGGGTGTCCCCATCGTGGAGAGGTGCAAACTGGGTCAGAAAATTGTCCAAGTGCGAGACAAAATGGATCTTTCTGACCCAGTCGCTTGATCCAGTAGGCCTTAACATTGAGTTAGATTTGAACTGCTTCATTAGTGATGCATAGTATTGTAGATGAGCCCCTGAGGATCTCCAGTGGGGTCTTGAAAATAATAATCTTTAATCATTCTTTTGATATATTTTTTGTTTTTTTGAGATCTCTGTCTGGGGAGTATTCCTAAGGGTACGCAATTTAATTTTAAATTTTAATTTTTATGTAATGTATATGATATATGCATATATTTTACGAATTTTATATTTCATGAGATATAGCTTTTATCATGATTTATGTATGTATTTTCCTTGGATTTATACAGGCTTTCCCATATACATGTGAGTTTATTGTTATTTCTTATATGGTATGGTAGTGTATGCGATAAAGCACACTTTGCTCCGGTCTTAAAGAGGAAGTAAACCCTCCTCAGGAAGTTGTACCTATAGGTAAGCCTATATTAAGGCTTACCTATAGGTACTGTAAATATCTCCTAAACATGCACCGTTTAGGAGATATTTACCTTTAATGCAGCCAGTGACGTCACTGGCGCATGCGCTCTGAAGGAACGGCAGATCGTGCCGTTCCTTCAGAGCCCTGTGCCGTGACCGTCCGCTCCCGCGCGCGTGCGCGGGAGTGACGTCACCGCGGCTCCGGCCAATCAGATGGCCGGATGCCGCGATCCCGGAAGACGGGCGACTATACATGTCGCCCGTCATACAGGTAAGCGGACGGCACGGCGGGGGCTCGTTCTAAGGTAAGTATTTCATAATGAGCTAGTATGCGATGCATACTAGCTCATTATGGGTTTCTCTTTCAGGATGTAAAGAAGAGAAAAAAAAATTCTCGGTGTACAACCTCTTTAAGGCTTGTATGAGTGGCCAAATTTATATACACATGAAGCCTTAATGGTTTTGAATATTGTTTTTACATCCACTGGCCCTTTTTAATTTTAGGAGTGGATGGGATCTGTTTATATATGTATGCATTTATATGTGTATGCATCTTGAATAGGATTGCTGCGCCATTAACTGGTGTATCCTGTCTTATTGACAGTTGTTAATGGCTCTCCATATTTTATAGGCATTTCATTGTGCAGCACATAGTAACCTGTGTGAGTCATTTAGGCTGGGGTATTGGTAATCCTGGGTGACTCCAGTCACACTAACTTCCCAGTGTGTTGCGGTGGAATTGTCGTTTATCAGCAAAGAAGGGGTTAAATGTACATGTGGATGCTGGGCTATCACTCCTATTATCTATGCCTGTTAGACCGGATGGTGTGTTTCGCAGCGTGTGCCCAGCCCTTTCTGCTTTGCATAGGGCAGGGTACGCCACTATAAAACAGTACGACGTGCCGTCTGGTCACGCCCCCAGTTGAAGTCGGATATGACGAAACACGTAGGGGCGCGACCAAATGGCGTGCTTAGTTACCGACATGGCGGAGGAACTGGAGTGTCTGGAGGAACTCTCTACTTGGCGTGGAGCAAGTGTAAGTGTCTGAAGGATGTCCACAGCTCCGGTGTGATGTTGGAATATGGTTTTTATGTGATAATCTTCCTATGAACAAGTGAGTGCATTGTGTGGGATTGTTTTAATAAAGTGTGTGAAACAAACGTTATCAGACTAGTGGAGCATTTATTTTTTTCCATACACGGGAGTTACACTACCCGAAGGGCTGTCTGTGGCGGTCCGGTGGAGTTAAGCTTCCTGGTATCCATGTGTTGTGTGCCTGATCCACGAGAGTGGGGGGGCATGATCATTTGGTGAGTGTTCCATCCAGCTATTATCCCGGCACTGTGGTGGTGGAGAGTGGGGTGTCCCCCCTAATATCACGGATTATTTCTGCTCTTTGAAGATTATTTGCATCTATTTAGAGTTCATGGACTTTATGGACTATTTTTTGTGCTGAGAACTTAACCATAAGGTCACTTTATATGATTTTATTGTGTATATAGGTCTTAGCCTTTGTACCAGGTTTGTGAACAACTGTGTGGTGGTAAGGGGTTCCCACCATCCTTGCGCTACTGTTATTTGAGACATATATGTTTTTTACTATATATATCACGTTTCATTTATTTATTTCCTTTAATGTAATTCTCATGTTTTCAGAATTATCCGTTACTTATGAATTACCGCCTCACCTCAGTTTAATAAACACCTAAATATGTAATTTTATGCACTCGGTAATGTACTGCCACCACTATATATTATCCATACAGGCTTTATTTTGTCCACCATGTTTATTTAGCAAGGTTTACCGATGCACACATGTATTAAGCACAGAAAGCATAATTTTCTCTGTTTCCAGGTACTTTTCTCAAATTACTGTAAGGCACCAGAAAGCGCAGTCCCCATAGACAAAGGCAGAAAGACGAGAGAGCTCTGAGATGCTATGTAAATGAATTAAGCTAGCAATTACAATGTAATTTCCTCCTGCAAAGTGACACTTAGGGGTATATCCATCAAACCACGATATTATCTAACACGAGTTGAAGGGAATGTATCATTTAGAAAGAGAAAAGTATAGCTTGTTTATTTAGACTTCCTAAGTACATGTTGGCGAGGCAGTTAGCTTAATTTTCGTTGGAAACTGTTCAAAATACACATTTAGAAAAAAAAAAAAAAAAATGAAAACACGGTCATCGCCCATTTTCTCCATGCTACTTCCAACACTTAATGTGGCATTCCAACCAACCCTTCAAAACACGAGATGTTGCCGTGTTTACTGACTTTAGGAGACGGACAATTCATATTTTATTTTCAGCAGTTTGGCTTCTTAGGTATTAGGACAGGTTTGCTGTAAAAATCAGTTGGGTTATCCTACAGAACTATATATCAACCAATATCCCTATATATATATATAGAAGTTCTTTCACACCACCTGTGCTTTTTCATTAGTCTCCTTGGAGATCTATGAAGAATATCAACCTTTGTATAAATGCAGAATCATTTAACAAAGCATTTCAAATTTGTCTAGTGTTACAGTGTAACTAAAGGAAAAACATGTTAGCTTTCAATAGCATTAGGAAAGTACACTATATTACCAAAAGTATTGGAACGCCTGCCTTTACACCCACATGAACTTTAATGGCATCTTTCGCAAGGCACTGTATATATATATATATATATATATATATATATATATAGCTGTATATTTCTTGCTACTACCATAACCTTACACCAAAGAATAACCAAAATTAAATTATCCTGCCCCTGACGATCGCTGTATGACTATATTACCAAAAGTATTGGGACACCTGCCTTTACACGCACATGAACTTTAATGGCATCCCGGTCTTAATCCGTAGGATTCAATATTGAGTTTGCCCACCCTTTGCTATAACAGCTTTAACTCTTCTGGGATGGCTGTCCACAAGGTTTAGGAGTGTGTCTATGGCTTGCAGTCTCCGCTCTAATTCATCCCAAAG
The DNA here is from genome assembly GCF_965119305.1 of Pelophylax lessonae. Taxonomy (NCBI): domain Eukaryota; kingdom Metazoa; phylum Chordata; class Amphibia; order Anura; family Ranidae; genus Pelophylax; species Pelophylax lessonae. The sequence continues at coordinate 291,728,979 of NC_138775.1, read as the reverse complement.
GTGTTCTATCGGGTTGAGTTCAGGACTCTGTGCAGGCCAGTCAAGTTCCTCAACCCCAAACTCTCTCATCCATGTCTTTATGGACCTTGCTTTGTGCACTGGTCCAAATCATTTGGTGGAGGGGGGATTATGGTGTGGGGTTGTTTTTCAGGGGTTGGGCTTGGCAACTTCATTCCAGTGAAGGGAACTCTTAAGGCGTTAGCATACCAAGACATTTTGGACAATTTCATGCTCTCAACTTTGTGGGAAAAGTTTGGGGTTGGCCCCTTCCTGTTCCAACATGACTGCGCACCACTGCACAAAGCAAGGTACATAAAGACATGGATGAGAGAGTTTGGGGTGGAGGAACATGACTAGTCTGCTTAGAGTTCTGACCTCAATCTGACAGAACACCTTTGGGATGAATTAGAGCGGAGACTGCAAGCCAAGCCTTCTTGTCAACATCAGTACCTGACCTCACAAATGCGCTTCTGGAAGAATGGTCAAACATTCCCATAGACACTCCTAAACCTTGTGGAAAGCCTTCCCAGAAGAGTTGAAGCTGTTATAGCTATAAAGGGTGGGCCAACTCAATATTGAACCCTACAGACTAAGACTGGGATGCCATTAAAGTGCATGTGCGTGTAAAGGCAGGCAGATTTATTCATTATGACCGCTCAATTGTCATTCAAAGTGTGCAAGCGCTAAAAGCTGAAAATTGACCTGGGCAGGAAGGGGGTAAAAGTGCCCAGTATTGAAGTGGTTAAAAATTAAGGGATCAGAAGTAAAGCAGCATTCAGAGGTCAATGGTATGTATCGCATACTGGAGGGGGAAATGATGAGAGCTGGGGAGGAGCCTAGGAATTCCCTCGGTTCTAAAATGCCTATTGACGCTCTTATATGAGGTCTGGGAGGTGGCGGGAAGGGTTCAGGAGCTAGAGGCTGATACAGTGGAGTTGTAATTCACCTGTCATAAGGCTGCAACCAACAGATAGATTGCAATTGAATTTTTGCCAACCCCATGATTAGAACCTCAGTCAGATTTTTATTGCTGTCCTTGCCCCGGCTGGGTAAACTCATGCTTTCTGTTTGTTCAGTTGACCATTGTCACTGGTACTAAAAGGGCGGGGGAGAACCCAAAAGGTAATTTGAATTAATGTAATCTATGGACAATTATTTTATTCATATGAGTATGGCCAAAAAAAAAGGAAAAAAACTAAATTTTGAGTTGTCACCAGAACAAGAAGGGGCTTTCCCTCACTTTGGAGAGGTTTTGAGGTTGACTTACTAAAGGCAAATAGACTGTGCACTTTGCAAAGTGCAATTGAACTCTGAAAATGCAGCTGTTCCAGAGCTTAGTAAATGAGCAGAAGCTCCTCTGACTTCCATCATCCAATCACGTGCAAGAAAAAATGCTGTTTTTTTTTTCCCCTTGCATGTGATTGGATACTCTTTGCAAAGTGAAGCCGTACCTCATTTCCTAAGCTCTGGAGCAGCTGCACTTTGCAAAGTCTCATTTTCTGTTTTGAGTAAGGGACAGGAATTCAATAGAAATCTATTTAAGGACCCTTTCACACGGCCGTACCGCCCGACGGAGTCCATTCTGCTCAGCGGGGTATCGATCCACCAAACCCTGCTGAGCAGGCGGATTGACAGCTCCATCTCCACTCTGTGTGCAGAGACAGAGCTGTCAGATCCCCGCTGTCCTCTATGGGGAGATCGGGTGAGAACGGACCACCTGTCCGTTCTCATCCGATCCGATCCTCCAGACGGATAGAAAATAGGGTTTCCATCCGCCCAGATTTCATAGACAGGATCAGATCGGATAGCAGCAGGTGTCAGCGGAGATGTCTCTGCTGACACCCGCTGTCCCATAGGGATGCATGGAGCATCCGATCAGGTCCACCTGAAAATCTGACAGGCGGATCAGATCGCCCATGTGAAAGGGGCCTAATAAGACACAGATAAAAAAAAAAAACTGACAGGGGATTTAATCCTTCTCTTTTCTATCCAAAATGGAAAAAAAAGGTTTTAGCTTGCAGTACTTTCATAATTTTTGATGAAATCTCAAATGTAATTGTAAAACCCTTTATTTTGAGGCTATATACTGAAAGAACTGGATGAGCCCCCCATAGTGGTGAGCTAGAGTTGACAAGCCTGGAGCGGTGATGCTTTTTTGGTAAGTGCCGGTTCACACTAATACGACTTGTCAGGCGACTTGGTCAGCCTGGCAAGTCATGCACCGTCATGGTCATTGAGTGGTACAGGAACGGTTCTAATAGGAGCGACACAAGTCGCTCCGACTTAGAAAAAGGGTCCTGTACTACTTCGGGGCAACCTGGAGGCGACTTGCATTGACATTCATTTTATGAAGTCCGTGCAAGTCGCGCCTAAGTCGCGCTGCACGCGACTTCACAGGTCGCCCCCTAAGTCGGAGCGACCTAGTGTGAACTGGCACTAATACTTTTTTCATGGACTGAGACATTAGCTCAGAAATGACACAATCATGCAAATCTGGGTGCCTGTGCAGGAGACTGCACATAAAACTGAATTTTTGTAAAATCTTATCTGTAAAATTCCTTTCTCTGAGTCCTCCGACAGTCGCTGCCTCCTCTAAGTCATCACTTTTGGGGATGGGAAGTCAATACCCAACAGTGATGACTTAGAGGAGGCGGCGACTGTCGGAGGACGTAAGAGAAAACGGAATTTTTGTAAAATCTTACCTGTAAAATTCCTTTCTCTGAGTCCTCCGACAGTCGCTGCCTCCTCTAAGTCATCACTGTTGGGTATTGACTTCCCATCCGCAACAGTGATGACTTAGAGGAGGCGGCGACTGTCGGAGGACGTAAGAGAAACTAATGTTTTTGCCACTAAATACCAATCATACGTGTAATGACAAGATAGTTTGCTATATAAAATAACATTTCGATAAAAAAAATGTCTTTCAGAAATCAAGTGTACTAAAAAAATGTTGAAATCAATAAAAAAAAAAAAAAAAAAAACACTCTGCCGTAGAAGAAACCCTTATCAAATTGATCTTTTCTTTGTTGGTTTGAACAACTGTTTTTTTTTTTTTTTTTTCAAAATGATCTAATCCATTGTTGATTGTTTTATCTGTATTGTATATGGCCAGAAATTGACTGTGCAAATTCCGTCCCACCAAGAGAAAGTAACCAGCCGGCACGTCTGCTGGCTGGCTGGAGTCCCGAACAAAGCCAGATTTGTTGTTTTTTTTTTGTGGAAAATTCTTTTTATTGCAGTTTTCAGAACAGTACAAACACAGACAACACTTATACATTTAAGAACAGCCTGACCATCAGGCAACACTTAAACAGACAAAACTTCAGCACAAAGGCACACAACATAGCTCGAAGGCGAATATATTTTTTGTAATAATCGTAAGACCATTACATCTTGTTTCAAGTTTATCAGGTCATAAAATTACTTTATTTTCCGGACTCCCAGATTTAGTAACAGTCTACCAGGCCACAGTGCTAAACAACCGACCCTGGAGCTGATACACGTTCAACTCCCCAAGGGACACATCTTACATGAAGCCCAAAGTATCAGCGTCAAACCACATCAACTGCCAGGAGCCATTAAAATACACTGAATCTAGTCTGAATCTGGCTCTTTGTCCAGCCACCCCACACTTTCTCAAATTTATTGTGTATTCCCCTACTGGCATACGTGGCTTTATAGAAGGGGAGTGCTTAATTTACAAGTGCCTTCCATGGCTAGGTGGCGGGAGGTGTAGGCTTCTTACAAGAGAGAACTATCATCTTTCTAGCATAATGGAATAGCAAAGTCAAAAGGGTACGTATTACTCTTTTTGGAGCCAGGGCATCAACTAGTCCTAGGAGACACACTTAAATAGTGGGTCTAACACAGAGTAGTAACTTCCTATATACATTCAGTAACTTCTAACCAGAACCTAACCAGAACCAGAACACCGTCCCAAAATATATGTATAAAATCTGCTCCGGGTGAGGTGCACCACCAACAGCAGGACAACTGGGAAGGAATGATTCTAGCTAACCTGACCGAGGTAAGGTATATGTGATGCAGGAATTTGTATTGGATGAGATGATCTCTAGTTGAAACCAATCTGGAAAAATTGTAATATCCCAAAGATCATCCCAGTCATCTTTGTCTAACAGAGGGAACACCCTTTCCCACTCTGTTCTGCAAAGTGCAAGGACCCTGTTGGTATCCACAAACAATTGCTTGTAGATATTGGACAAGGCTTTGTCTAAAGAATCAATGTCTAATGAAATCAAAATCAGGTGCACTAAATTGGCAGCAATGAGACAACCCCCAAAACAGGAATGGTTTTACAGGTGGGGGCCACTGAAACTTTTTCTGACTGTTTTTCACTAGTTTTGCATTTGGCTATGGTCAGTGTCACTGATGATAGCATGAGGCAATACCTGGACCCTATAGAGGTTGCACAGGCAGTCCAACTCCTCCAGAATGGCACATCAATACGTACCATTGCAAGAAGGTTTACTGTGTCTCCCAGCACAGTCTCAAGGGCATGGAGGAGATTCCGGGAGACAGGCAGTTACTCTAAGAAAGCTGGACAGGGCAGTAGAAGTTCCTTAACTCATCAGCAGGACCGGTATCTGCTCCTTTGTAAAAGGAGGAACAGGATGAGCACTGCCAGAGCCCTACAAAATGACCTCCAGCAGGCCACTGGTGTGAATGTCTCTGATCAAACAATCAGAAACAGACTTCATGAGGGTGGCCTGAGGGCCCGACGTCCTCTAGTGGGCCCTGTGCTCACTGCCCGGCACCATGGAGCTCGACTGGCATTTGCCATTAAACACCAGAATTGGCAGGTCCACCACTGGCACCCTGTGCTTTTCACAGATGAGAGCAGGTTCCCCCTGAGCACATGTGAGAGACAAGAACAGGTCTGGTGAAGCTGTGGAGAATGTTACACTGCCTGTAACATCGTTCAGGACAACCAGTTTGGTGGTGGATCAGTGATGGTCTGTGGAGGCATATCCATGGAGGGACGCACAGACCTCTACAGTCTAGACAATGATACTTGACTGCCATTAGTAATCAGGATGAAATCCTTGGACCCATTGTCAGACCTTACGCTAGTGCAGTGGATCCTGGGTTCCTCCTGGTGCATGACAATGCTCGGCCTTATGTGGCGAGAGTATGCAGCCAGTTCCTGGAGAATGAAGAAATTTATACCACTGAATGGTCCCCACACTTGCCTGACCTAAATCCAAAAGAACACCTCTGGGACACTTTGTTTTGGTCCATCCGATGCCACCAGATTGCCCCTCAGTCTGTTTAGGAGCTTAGGGATGCCCTGGTCCAGATCTGAGGGGAAATACACCAGGACACCATCCGTCGTCTCATTAGGAGCATGACCCGACATTGTCAGTCTTGCAAACAAGCATGTGGGTGTAATGTTCCGGTACCTATGGTACCCTTGTTCCTATATTTCTCCTCTCTTTGCGTCCCATCTTGTATAACAAAGGACGCATACACCTTTAAGACCGGATGACATCACTGCCGAGCGCCGCTATGAGCGGCTATTTCAATCGCCGGTTTGCTCTCACTCATCGCTCATTCAAACCCACATGTTCATCGCACCTACGCCTGAGAAGTCGGAGCTGCTGACATACCTTCCTTGCTGAACTAAAGCCGGAAACCTCGCTGGTGATCCGTATCTCGCTACGGGATCACCCCTCTCCAATGGACACTGTTATTCCTAACCTAAGTGATAAGTACCCCGCAGGGGATTCTTACTAACCAATCTCCTACTGTCATCTACTGCAATTACCAAGACTATCTGTATCTATCTATTCACTATCATCTGCATAAGACGGTTAGTTCTTGGGACTACCTTGAACTATCCTTGCACTAGGTTACTCTGTCTAAAGTATACTCCATCTGTGTCCTCTTACCATCTGCACTATACTTGACATCAGAACCTATCTGCTTACCATCACCTGCAACTCTCCTATACTACTTCTAGTGCTCACCATACAATAGCCTGTCTCTCATCTATATATCCTCATATACTCTATCCCTCCATTAAACATCTATTAATATATATATATATAGTATATAACAGGCTGTACACGGTGATGAAGTCCTGAGAGTTGGATATGTTGTTCAACAGATTCTCTACAAGGCTACTGAGTGTAATAATTCTGCAGCTGTAAATCCATCCACAAACAAAAACGCATGAACGTTACAGTGGGGGCCAAACTACTGAGGACCATTTTAAGTTGCTGCAATGAAATTTCAGCAAAATGGACTCGCCTGCTGCATCATTTTTTTACTTTAATTTTGGCATCCTTTAGTTCCTAACACATTACCCAGTCCATACCAGTATAGATCCTAACACATTACCCAGTCCATACCAGTATAGATCCTAACACATTGCCCAGTCCATATCAATGTAGATATCCAGCATGATATTTTTTCCCATTAAGATCTTATGTGTTTTCAAAGTGTTCCTTTAATTTTTTTGAGCAGTGTATAACTCTCTGTGTCTCGTTATGCTAGGTTCTCCTGTATTTGTGATTTATGAAAAAAATGCAGTTTATTTGACATGTCATTTTTTTTTTTTGGGGGGGGGTGGCAACCTAGCTTTGACAGGTACCTGCTCCCACTTCCGCTTGGGCCGCCTAGGTGGCTCGAGCGGAAGTTCTCCTCTCCCCCTCCCATCAATCTTCTGGGACACGTCACAGGTCTCAGAAGTTTGCCAAGCTATTAAGGATGCGCAGTGCGCACCCGGCTGTGAAGCCGCAAGCTGTCACAGCCGGATGCCCACACTAGTGATGCCGGCGCTTGGGAGAGGAGAAGGAGAGAACTGAGGCTTCAGGCGGCCGCATCGCTGGATCCTGGGACAGGTGAATGTGTGTTTATTAAAAGTCAGCAGCAACATTTTTTGTAGCTGCTGACTTTTAATAAACAAAGAAACGGCTGTAAAGGTTTGCTATCTCAAATCGTAAACTAAATGAATGTACCGTATGATGCCTTTGTTAAAGCTAAACTCCAAGTAGATAAAAAATGCACAAAATAATGAAGCCCTACATTCATTATTTCAACAATAAATCATTATTATTGAACAAAAAGTGTGTCTGGACAGCCGCACTCCAATGCAAATATTTATTGAAAAGAGGATAAAATACCACAGCATACAGAGGTACAGATCAAAGACAGCTGACGCGTTTCACACTACTAACAGTGCCTAATCATAGCTATGATTAAGCACTGTTAGTAGTGTGAAATGTGTCAGCTGTCTTTGATCCGTACCTCTGTATGCTGTGGTATTTTATATTCTTTTCAATAAATATCTGCATTGGAGTGTGGCTGTCCAGACACACTTTTTGTTCTATATGGCTTGCACATTGAGCCTGCAACCCAGCACCTGTGCTGTTACTGTGAGGATTTTATAAGGCATTTCCACCTGGAGCGGTGTGTGGTTTAAATCATTATTATTGTTGCTTTAAAGGAGAAGTACTTGTGCAGACAAAAACTGCACTCCTGTGACCCATTTTCAGCCTACAGCGGGCTGAAGCCTGCGGTCGGCTGACGTCACAAAGCCAGTCCAGGCTGCAGAAAGATTGCAACAATATGGTTGGGATCCATCCAGAAGCCCTATCCGGCACCTGGCTCAGCCTCTAAGTGAGCCGCAGAGAGCCTGAACCAGAGCTGACAGTCGCTAGCTCTCTGCTCATGGAGCACTGAGAACTGATTGATGAGCGGTATTTGATTGCTCAGTTCTCAGTCTTAGAGCTGGCAGGGGACATAGGATTTCTAAAAAGAAAAACAACTAAAATTCTCTTAATTATAGGCAGTGTAAGTATCTGAACTTTACGTGGTATTTGACTTGATATGAGCCTCTTCTAGTCCTTGTACAGCAGAGCGAAGACTGGGGGAGGGAAAAGGTGCACAAGGAGCCAATTGGTAAGACTGTAATGCTCATGTGCCTACAAGGAACGTGCTGATAGGAGGAGAGAGTAGGGTGGGAGAAAGATGTATTCAATAGACTGCTGCTTCTTCTTCACTGTCCAGTCACTGGCTGAGGAAGAGACAAGACCTTTAACTTTCAGACAGAGGCAGAGCTGTGCTAATCATAGAACTGGATGACCACAAATAAAAAATAAGAAAGAGGGGAACCAAATGCGCTACCAGTGAGGTACAGAAAAGTGTGGGATCAGGCGATGGAATAGTGGTGGAACACCTGAAATCAGCAGCTGATTAAGTAGTATCACAAACTAACTTCAAGATATATAGAGAAAAGAAATCAGCGCTAAATTTCTAAAATGTTGGACCACAAATAAATGAATAAATATTGATGACTAATATGATGGCTAATAAGAATGTACAATGAAGAAGTACAATGAAGTACTGCTGGTTTTCTCCCTCCCCCCAGCCAATAAATGAGTGGGCAGGCGACAAGTATTGATTTTTGTTGGTACTGGCTCCCACTTCCGCAATCCTCGCCTAAATGTGAATGACACTGCCTCGTCCCTTCCCCTCCCACAGCCTCCTGGGACACATCACATGTTCCAGGAGGCTACAGGACCAACTACAGAGTGCTGTGTGAGCTTGCACAGTGGAGAGACGGCTGTATTTCCTCAGGAAGATACATACAAGACAGCGGTGCTGGGGACCCACCGAGGTAAGAAGAATTGACTGCAGGAAGACAGTGCTGAACTCCAGGCACTGGTAACCACCTGCCTTTTAAAAGTCAGCAGCAACAGGATTTGTCTATATAAAGGATGGTGACATATAGCAAACATACGATGAAGAATACAAGGAGAGTTATTCTAAATATTTCAGACAGGTAAACGAGGATGGAAATTGTAAATTACTGTGCAATTATTATGTATTATGTTTGTTTTGTATTTGTCTTTTATCCCACTGTAGCAGCAGAGAGTTTGTACAACTCTTCCCTGCAGGCTGCCAATTTCCTGTAGAGATAAAAAAATAATGCTTAAAATAATAAGGACCCAGCCTTCTTTCTGACATTTGTTGTTTACAAGTAAAAATCTGTATTTTTGCTAGAAATTACTTAGAACTCCCAAACATTCTGTAGCTCACTTCCTGCCAGCCTTGCTCACATTAATCCACTGACTGGCTCTGAGTGTGAGCAAGCTTGTCAGCTCCTGCGGGGGATTTCTCTCCCCTCCCTCTCATCTTCATTGTAGTGTGCGAGTGGTGGTTGCAAGTACCTAGCCGCCCGCTCTGTTCCCTCCCCTGCTTCCTTATTGGAAGGGGGAACGTGCCAATTAAGACACTGGAGCAGGAGCAGCAAAGCATCTTGGGATATGTAGTCCCCATCACAGGCAGCCCCATAGAAATCTCAGGGGGGCAAAACTACAAAGCCAACATGCCCCATACAGGGGGAGGCTGTCCGGGAGTGGAGGAACACAGCAAGAGGCAAGAGGAGAGAGAATGGACACAAAAGTTGGTGAGAGAATCCTGCCACAGTCCCAAGAGTCGGTCTGTGACAGACATCCAACCAAAGAGGGACTCAGGTGCATCTCAGTTCCTGAGGACGTGAGGCGTGCAAGGTATCCAGGCTAACAACCTGAAGAACCATCTTGCCAAGGCATCTTCCATTGGGCCTGGGTCACAGGACTGGTGAGCGGGCACTTTCCCACCTTAAAGACGCACTTGCCCACCTTAACCACTTTACCACCGGAGGATTTTGCTGTCTTACGTCTGGGCCACTTTTTGCGATTCGGCACTGTGTGAATTTAACTGACAATTGCGCGGTCGTGCGACGCCGTACCCAAACTAAATTTACATCCTTTTTTTCCCCACAAACAGAGCTTTCTTTTGGTGGTATTTGATCACCTGTGCGATTTTTACTTTTTGCGCTATAAAAAAAAAGTGCGTTTATTTTGAAAAAATAACAATATTTTTCACATTTTTTTATATGAAATTCCCCCTCAAATAAATGTAAAAATCAAATTTTTTAAAAATTTTTGGCCAATTTGTCTTCTGCTACCTATGTTTGGTAAAAAAAATAAGCGTATTTTGATTGGTTTGCGCAAAAGTTATTGCGTTTACTAAGGGAAAGATTTCTGTAATTTTTGGTGTTTTTTTTTTAACGAGTAATGGCGGCGATCTACGATTTTTTTTTTGCGGGACTGCGACATTGCGGCGGACAGATCGGACCCTTGACTGACATTTTTGACACTTTTGGGGGTACCAGTGACATTACTGCAGTAATCAGTGCTATATATATGCACTGTTACTGTAAAAATGACACTGGCAGGGAAGGGGTTAATTTTATTGGAGAGGAAGGGGTTAATGTATGCCTGGTGCTTACTGACATGTGTGGGGGGAGGTGACTGAGTGACACAAGGACAGATCGCAGGTTCAGCTATGCTGAACCCTGCCTGTCACTTAGGAGATCCATCCGCTCTGTTTACACAAGCGGGCGGATCTCCAGACTCGATTCCCCGACGATCGGGGAAGAGCAGCTCCTCCCCTGGCCCGACTCCCGCTGTATGTGGAATACAGCGGGAGCCAGGCTCCGGCGGCGCGCACGCGAGGCTCCGGCGGCGCGCACGCGCCGCTGAGAAAGGGGAGTGTCTGGTGACGTAGGTCTACGTCGCCAGACGATAACGAACCACTTTGCCGCAGTACAGCTCTAGTGAGCAGTGGCAAAGTGGTTAAAGACGCAATTACCCCACCTTAAGGACATATCTGTGCCTACACCTGTAGATACACTTATACCCTACTGAGCAGTCTTAGTATCCATCTTGTTTACCAGGATACTGCCAGCACACTGCACATCACTTTGCCTGCCAGGATACTTGTACATACACTTTGCTCACCGGATATCTCCATTGTGAGGACCTTCCCGTTTCTCCTTCAGTAGCAGTGATTTGGTGCTCCTAGTAATTTCCACCAAAGAAGAACTCTAATGTTAATCCTAAAGTTGATCATTTACATTGTGACCTATTTCATCACATGTTTATCGCCCAAAAATTTTAAAAGCTGTCCACCATCCCCCTCCACCACTTGCGTACAAAACTGACAACTGCACAACACCTATTAAGTATCGCTGCCAAAGTGAACGCCATAATTCTAGGACCACCATTCACAGTTAATGACCTGCAAAGACTTTTAAAGCCAATGGACAATTTTGGGTGCCATAGCTTTTTACTTCATAGGTGCACACACAATTTTAAGACTTGACATATTAATATAAATTTAGAAACAGTGACGCAAACCGAACATATAAAAATAATTGCAACTACCACATTTTAATCTACAGGGTCTCTTCTTTAAGAAAAAATGTAGGGCCCAATAAACTATGGACGGTGTGACATAGCGCAGATTGGAAATGTTTTTATTAGTGTAATAAATAAAAAATGATTTGCAGTGTGAATGTGACAAGTGCAGCAGAAATAAGAAAATCCACATTTGTTGTAGTTCACAGAAACATTGCAATTTGTGCGACATATATTTGAAAAGATTGCAAATATTCTGGACATATCGAAAAAGCACGCTAGTGCACCAAGAAGTAGGAGATGCAGGACTCCTTTATCAATTATGGCCACTGTGACATAATACAGAATTTGATGCATTTGCAACAATTTTGCACATAATCTCTGTGTCACAATTTCTCACTCTGTGCCACCAACAGTTTGAAAAGCCCATCATGTTTTATCATTCCATTTTATAATCCACTTGTCGACCGCCCTATAGCAGTTTTACTGCTACCGGGTGGCAGCTGTGAGCAGGATCGCGTATATATACGTGATTCTGCAATTCTGCCTACAGGGGGCACGCATGTTGGCGATGGACACACGATTGTCCACAACAATATCGCAGTCCCACTGATCGCCGCCATTACTAGTATAAAAAAACAAATTCAAAAAATATATCCCATAGTTTGTAGACGCTATAACTTTCGCGTAAACTAACCAATCATTATATGCTTTGTGGGATTATTTTTAACAAAAATATGTAGTAGAATACATATTGGCCTAAATTTATGACAAAATTTCATTCTCTCATTTTTTTTTATTGGATAGGTTTTACTGCAGAAAGTAAAAAATATAGTTTTTTTTTTTTTTTTCAAAATTGTTGGTCTTTTTTTGTTTATAGCACAAAAAAAAAACAACACAGAGGTGGTGATAAAATACCACCAAAAGAAAGCTCTATTTGTGGGAAAATTAAATTTTATTTGGGTACAGCATTTGCAATTCAGTTAAAGTAACGCAGTGCCGTATTGCAAAAAGTGGCCTGATCATGATGGGGGGTAAATCTTCCGGAGCTGAAGTGATTAAGTGTGCAGAAAAAGAAAAATGGCTTTGGCAGATGTAGAAGGTAAATATGAGATGTAGCACTCAGCATAATTAATGTTTATAAAATATGTATGTATGGATGTATGCAGGCTGCATACATCTAAAATCAGGAAATGGTAAAGTAACAAGTGGCCACTAGTCCTGCGATGCACACGAGGATGACGAGGGGCTGCCCACAAGCAAGAGCGTCAGGGAGAAAAGCAGAGTGTCCCCGATTGAGAAATAAGGGGAACATTATAATTTATTCCTCTACCCCTAGAATTACCCCCAGTTCACACTGCTGTGACTTGTCATGCAACTTGCAACACGTCGACACTTGTTGTATGACAAGTCAAAACACATTAATTTTAGGCCCTGTTCACATCTGAGCTTTTTTCAGCTCGTAAAGCACTCATCTCTAAAGTCTCAAAATGCCTAACAAGCAAAACCCCATTAATTTCAATGGCCCCTGTTCACATATGAGCGTTTTTTTTTCGCATGAAGCAAAACGCCTGAAGCTCAAAAAAGTACATGAGCTTCTTTTTTGGCAGATTACAAGCGTTTTTGTTAGATGTCAATGCCTGCCTCCAAACACCTGCAAAAAACGCCTGAAAAAAACGCCTAAAAAAACAGCCCAAAAAAAGCACCTGAAAACGATACGCTCAGGTGTGAATGAAACCTTAAGGCCCCTTTCACACTTGTGCGACTTGTCATGCGATTTTGGGACTGCAAAATCGCATGACAAGTCGTTCTCCATTATTTCCACTGAGTACCATTCATATCAGTGCGACTTGAAGTCGCACCGACTTCAAAGTAGTCCCTGCACTACTTTGGCACGATTTTGAAGCGTTTTAAGGCCAAAGACATTCAAGCCCAGTCAAAATCGCGCCAAAAGTCGCGGCAAAATCGCTTTAAAATCGCGCGGCTTTGAAGACGCACAAGTGTGAAAGGGGCCTATGGGTACTGTCTTTTTGTTTACAAATGTTTTTATTAGGAAGGTTAGAAACATGTAGAAAAAAAAAAATGTGCACAATACAATTTCTATCTATACATTCAACACGGCTAATTACTCAGAATGTTATATTAGGACTTGAACATAAAACGTGCCCATCAATAGGTGCTGTCTTAGCGCCGGTTCACACTGCGACGCTACTTCGCACCGCAACCTCCGAGGTCGCGGTGCGAGCAGCGCGCCGCGACCTCGGAGCGGCCGCCACGGACTTGATAACATTGAAGTCTATGGCGGTCGCCTCCGGGTCGCCCCAAAGAAGCTCCGGACCCTTTTTCTAGGTCGGAGCGACTTGTGTCGCTCCTATTAGAACGGGCCCGCAGCTTCCCTATGGGAGGCGACCTGCGGCGACCTGTGAGGCGACCAGGTCGCCTCACAGGTCGCCCTAGTGTGAACCGGCACTTAATCAATGCGACTCAAGCTGCAGCAACAAAAAAGGTTTCTGCACTACTTTTTTGCGACTTGAGTGCCAAGACTGGAATGTTAAATCACAAAAGTCAGAAGCAAGTCACAAGGACGGTACAAGCAAGTGCAAACTTGTGCAAACTTTGGGGTCGAAGAAGTGTGAACCGAGCCTTAAAGTGAATGTAAACCCTCACCACTCTGCTTTTAGTCTTTATTGTCTGGGTCATCTTACCGAATGGACACGCTGCCACTTGCCAAGGGGGCCCCACCTGCCCAGCGACCCACCCCAGCCCCAGCCAAGCATTAGTCCTGATACCCGTGTGCATCCTGCCACCGAACTTAGCAGGTGACAAGCGCCTGTCAGCCCCGCGCTGCTGTCAGGCCACTTGGGCCATGCAGGGGGAGCCCACAAGTGCAGGAATGCCTCTCCGCCTCCACGGGAACAGGCACACACAGGACAGTCGAGTCTGACTCGCGTCCGTGTGTGTGTGAGTGTTCACCAAACCCAGCCGCCGAACTTGGAAGCTGTCATTAGCCTGGCACTGCTGTACCAATAAATATTGCCTTATCGATAACTTGCATTTTTATTCTCGTGGGTAATTGTGTAGGCGGGGCCCCAGTGCACCTCATTGCCCGGGCGCCCTTTAATGCTCTTAAGATGGCACTAGTCTGGGTCTGTTCGGAGACAGAGTGGCAACACTCCAGGCAAAGCACACAATAAAGGAGAAATTGCATTAAATGATCGGCTATTTAACTTTGCTCTGCCCTTATTTATTTATTTACACACACTGTGCAGCAGTACAAATAATGTTTCATAGATCTGCATTTCCTTTTCATGCTAAGATTCAGTGCTGAATGCATGTGTGGCCGATCACCAGACCCAAATGTTGCTATGGTTTGGTGGGGGCCTTAAAGCGGAGCTCTGGCCCAAATTTTTTTTCGTTTTGGAAAATGGTGAATGGTTGGATCCCCTGTCAGATTCTTTTTTGCTGCCTGTTGCTGCATTTGGGAGATTTTCCCTCTACTCATGTCCCAGTGACAGCACCAAGACAGGAAATGAGGGAAAATCTCCCTAACAGAAACAAAAGCGCACAAAAACTACCCTTGTAATAGAGTAGGGGAAGAAAAGAACCTTCATTAACTTTACACCCCTTCACACCCAGGGGTAAAACAAATCTATATGCCTAAGCACAAATTTGAAACGTTGACATGTGTTAGTAAAACTGTACATATCACCACAACTACTTTGTGCATCCAGGTGGATTATACCTTTTTTTTTTTTCTGGACAAATTCGGCCTTCATTTGGTAGTAAATGGTAATGGATATCTCCTATTTTTTTTTTTTTTTTATCAAAGGAAAACTGGCCTAAAATAGTAAAAAAAAAAAAAAAAAAATTATATATATATATATATATATATATACATATATATATATATATATACACATATATACATATATATATACATATATATATATATATACATATATATATATATATATATATATATACATATATATACATACATATATATATATATATATATATATATATATATATATATATATATATATATATATATATATATATTATACATATATATATATATTATACATATATATATATATATATATATATATATATATATATATATATATACATACATATACATATACATACATATACACACACATATATATATTTATTTATATTTAGCTGTATATTTCTTGCTACTACCATAACCTTACACCAAAGAACAACCAAAATTAAATGATCCTGCCCCTGACGATCGCTGTATCATTATATTACCAAAAGTATTGGGACGCCTGCCTTTACACGCACATGAACTTTAATGGCATCCCAGTCTTAGTCCGTAGGATTCAATATTGAGTTGGCCCACCCTTTGCAGCTATAACAGCTTCAACTCTTCTGGGAAGGCTGTCCACAAGGTTTAGGAGTGTGTCTATGGGAATGTTTGACCATTTTTTAAAGAAGCGCATTTGTGAGGTCAGGCACTGATGTTGGATGAGAGAAGCAAAAAACAGTGTCCCTGGGGAATTTGAGTGGATCAGGCTGGAAGTAGTAAGTATAGTAAAGAACGAATAGAAAAAGTATGTAAAGGTTAACATTTATTAATCCATTTAAAATCACAAATCACATGTATAAAGATAAAATATTGAAGAACATGGTGATATAAACGTTCAATAGATATTACACATACTATTATTATATGTATTATCTATTGAACGTTTATATCACCATGTTCTTCAATATTTTATCTTTATACATGTGATTTTAAATGGATTAATAAATGTTAACTTTTACATACTTTTTCTATTCGTTCTTTACTATACTTACTACTTCCAGCCTGATCCACTCAAATTCCCCAGGGACACTGTTTTTTGCTTCTTCCATGAATAAGTTTGGGGAAGGGATTTCAGGCTGGTCTGGCACATCTCTGTATCAACCCTCCATTTTTGATGTTGGATGAGAAGGCCTGGTGCGCAGTCTCCACTCTAATTCATCCCAAAGGTGTTCCATTGGGTTGAGGTCAGGACTCTGTACAGGCCAGTCAAGTTCCTCAACCCCAAACTCACTCATCCTTGTGATCTTGTGATTTTTTAAAACCACTGTTTAGAATACTGATTTTTGATTGCTACAATTAGACGTTGCTTCCTTCTCTTCCCTTGTTTTTATTTATACAGAGCTGGCTATACTCTAATAAGAGCCGGTTCACACTACCCCGACCAGAAAGTCGCCCCAAGAAGGAGCGACTTTTTAGCGCAACTTTGAAGACCTTTTTTAGACATTTTTCTTGTACCCAATGCTCCTGATGAATGGACGGAGGACCAAGAAACGTGTCAAGCCTACGATTAACTCAGATGCTTTATCCTTTCTATTTTTATTTAGTAATTATGAATTGACAAACAAACAGTTTTTATATTGACATGTATTATGTTGAGAGATCCTATGTGAGATCCTACTTTTATGTATTTATGATTTCAATATAAATTGTATACTATGTATCATGTTGTTTGCTCATAAATTCTGTATAATTACATGTATTATATATATTTATTCATTATAGAATAAATTTCCCCTTTTCCTCTACTTAAATGCCTCATTTAAAGTCCCATTGCTTTCCCCCACTTTTTCTCGATATATTAGGGATGGAGGCTTTTTAAGTATGTAAATGTGGCAGACCATAATCTCCCTCTTTTTCTGTTGCGATATTGGGTGGATAACACACCCCGGTTCTCATGTTCTGCCACCCCTGTACGTTCTAATTTAGACTAATGGCCATGTTGCACCTGAACAATGCTTTCACTGTCAATTATATTATATATTTTTTAGTTTATCAATATGTACTCCCTTTATTTATCAGGAACCACCTAAATCATCGGTTGGAGGGGGGTTTTTAGTGTTGCATGGGGGGTGTCTCCTACTCCGGGGCTGCGTTGGGCGTTTGGGGCTTCCCCCCCGTCCTGCCTCTGCATTGCATCCATGCTGGGGGTGGGGTTTCCCACTGCCCATCGACGTCATGTAAGGTTGCCCGGGACGTGATGACATACCTATGTCGCACTACCGTGACAGCTTCCTCTTTTGTGTCATCCACGCCTCGGACGGTCTGACGCCACCCACTTCCGGTTCATCACCGGAAGTGGGAGGACGGAATTCCGTCTATATTTGGCGGTACACATGGCGTTGGCGCTGATCTCGCCTGTACATCGGGGCACCCCGCAAGGACCTACTCGGCTCTCCTGTTCACCATCCCACTACAAATGGGGATTACTTTCCCTGTACTTCCTTTATTCACGGTACGTTCTTTTCATATCTTTATTCACTTTACCTACTTGGTTCTAGCACTTGGTTTATTGATGCACTTGCACTACCACTTGCACACCTGGTATTTCTTTTCTATCTAATCAATTTTTCTAGTCTTTATCTCTCCATGTCTCCTTCCCTCTTCATTTCACCTATATTATCCACATGATTTTTATACACTGATGGGCACTCTTTTTGGACCATTTGATATATCCTTATTATTTCTATACAGATTCCAATTGAATCATACCCAATATCTTTATGCATTTTAGAAATTCTCTGGTCCAAGGGAGCACTCACTGCCACTACTTGGTATATCACTCAGGAGCTCCGTTTACTACCTGGACGGTGATTATCCCCCCTGTGCTTGGCATCATCGGCACCTCAGCCCCGGGGGAGACTATGCCTGCGATGTCTTCACTTTCCCCTCCCATCTGGAGGTATTTTTCGTGTCCAATTAGGTTTTTTGAGACATTTGAGGTAAAGGTTTTCGTACATATTCTCTTTGGTATTCTTTTACCCTCTTGATGTTCTGGTGCAACAATGCATAAATAAATATATTTTCCCCTTTTTTAGACATTTTTCTTGTACCCAATGCTCCTGATGAATGGACGGAGGTCCAAGAAACGCGTCGAGCCTACGATTAACTCAGATGCTTTATCCTTTCTATTTTTATTTAGTAATTATGAATTGACAAACAAACAGTTTTTATATTGACATGTATTATGTTGAGAGATCCTATGTGAGATCCTACTTTTATGTATTTATGATTTCAATATAAATTGTATACTATGTATCATGTTGTTTGCTCATAAATTCTGTATAATTACATGTATTATATATATGTATTCATTATAGAATAAATTTCCCCTTTTCCTCTACTTAAATGCCTCATTTAAAGTCCCATTGCTTTCCCCCACTTTTTCTCGATATATTAGGGATGGAGGCTTTTTAAGTATGTAAATGTGGCAGACCATAATCTCCCTCTTTTTTTGAAGAGACTTGTAAGAGACTTGTAAGAGACTTAAATGATAGGCGACTTTGTCTGTGGGGAATGCCTATCTAATCTTTTTCTTCTTCCTGGAAAGTCTGATCACAGTCGCTTGAAAATAGATAAGGATCCGACTTAGAGGCGACTCCCATTGAAGTCTATGTGCACAAGTCGGATAGAGGTCGCCTTTAAGTAGTACAGGAACCTTTTCTGAAGTCGAAGCGACTTCAGTAGTGCATATTAGGATGGCTCTCATTCATTTACATTGAATTTGTAATGACAAGAGACTTGGGGCGACTTGAGGGCACACAAATCGCGTCCCAAGTCAGAGTAGTGTGAACCGGCTCTAAGGGAAGCTGCCGCTACTTTATGTATTTAGAATCTATGGGCTATTTCATGGACTGAGACATTTATTACAGAGCTGTGTTCTCACGTGCACTTTTGTTCTTTATGGTCACATACTTCCAATGCGCCAAAAACTGTTTTATTATGCTTGGCTGAGAAAGCCCCTCCTACCAAGAAGACTCTAGGGATGTATGACATCATTTTGGCCTAGGCCAGAAACTAGGAAGCAATTAAAATGTAAAAAATAGTTTAAAACAAGTAAATACCTTATACTTTCCTATTTACTAAGGCTGGCAGCATAAGGATTAACCACTTAACGACCAGCCACGTAGACCTACGTCGGCTGACTTTAAGGGGTTATACCGGGATGATGCCTCTAGCTAGAGGCATTATCCCGGTACCGTTGTTTAGAGCCGACGGTTGGCTTTCCGTCAGTAACGACCGATGCGGCTCGGGAGCCATTTGATCGTTACCCGGGGGGCGGGAGGGGACGTTCCCCCCCCCTCCCGCCGCCTTCCGTGGCTTTGCTCGGGGCACCCGTCCCACCGGGAGCCCCCGAGCACCCAGCCGGCACGTCCGCCGGCTGGATGGAGTCCCGATGAATGCCGGAAACAGCATCGATCGGGTCTCCGATGACGTAACCCGGAGGCGGCGTCCATGACGTCACTTCCGGGTTACTGTGCTGCAAAAGGCGGCAAATTTGAAAAACGGCTGTATGCAAAAATGCAGTTTTTTCGGCGTTTTGCATACAGGGAAGTGTAGTGGAGGGGTTTGGGGTCTTTTAGACCCTCGATCCCTCCATAAAGTGTACCTGTCACTACATATTGGTGTCACAAGGGATGTTTACATTGCTTGTGACAGCAATAAAAGTGATCAGATTTTTTATTTTTTTTTAAACCTGTAATAAAGTTAAAAAAAAAAAAAAATAAATAGGAAAAAAAAAAAAGATTTAGCTGCCCCCGTCACCGTTAGCTCGCGCACAAGAAAAAACGTATACGCTAGTCGAGCCGCGAATGAAATCGCTGTTCAAACCACACATGTGAGGTATCACCGCGAGCGTGGGCAATAATGAAAAAAAAAAGAGCTATACTCTAACTCTAAACTGGTAACCGTTAAATAAATTTAAAGCATCGCAGATTGAGATCTCTATTGACCGTAGTTTGTCGCCATCCCACGGGGGGGCGCAATTTTAAACCGTAACATGTTGGGTATCTATTTACTCGGCGTGACATCATCTTTCACAATATACAAAAAAATGGGCTAACTTTACTGTTTAGTATTTTTTAAATGCAGTCAAATGTGATTTGTCAAATATTTTCCAAAAAAATGGCGTTTTAAAGACTGCTGCGCAAATACCGCGTGACAAAAAATTTTGCAATGACCGACATTTTATTCTCCAGAGTCTTTGCTAAAAAATATATATAATGTTTGGGGGTTCTAAGTAGTTTTCTAGGAAAAAATACTGATTTTAACTTGTGAAAAAAAAGTGTCTGAAATAGGGCTGGGGGTAAAGTGGTTAAACATAGTCAATGTTGATTGAGAGAGTTTAGTTCCTCTTTAATTTCGCTGGTCTATGCCAAGCTAAAAAAAAAAAAAAAAATACTGTTGCAGTTTGACTGCATTAGCACAAAGCAAAATATGTAAAACCCTCGCCTTGTCTGTATATTTATGACCTTTGAATAAAAGCCTCAATCCAGAAAAGAGACATGGCAGGAAAAAAAAAAAGACGCAATGCACCACAAAGAAAACATTTAAACGCTTAAAAAAATGATATAAACTTATCAATATACAACAAATCACAGAATGAAGGCACATAAATAAAAATAAATATGTGCACTTTTTTTTCTAAAACACATTTGAATGAATGAGCTGTTAAGTGTTGCATGCTAACTGCTCATTATTTTTTAGACTTCTTGAATTATGGGCAACAGCAGGAAGAAAGTTCCCCGTTTTGTAATTGTTGCGCTACACACCAGCGGAACAAACACGTGCGATAACATCCCTAGGCAAAGAGCGCGAACCACCATCGCTACAACGAGGCGCGGGGAGTGTGAATGAAGCAGAAGTTCATAATTGTTTGCTTCAAGGAATTTTTAAAGCACACAGAACAATTACACTGACTTTTTCCCAGGTACAGATCTACCTACACAAGCCGAAAATAGAATTTTGGATGTCAGGGAGATAAAATTACTTATATGCAAATTAGATAGCAAATTACACCAAATTACACTTGCACTGAAAAAGAAAACGAGTATATGTAAAAAAAAAACTATTTATGGGGTCCACATATCACTAACACCTGGACGAATAAACAAAGAATAAAAAAAAAATAAGATGCATTTTTCTACTCTTCCTTCAAAGCTGCCATTTATGGGGGTGGGGCAATGACACGGCATAGTTCCCAACCCCTCACTGATTTTACAGCACACTCTTCTGCGTGTAAATTAGTAGAGCTCTCAGCTTTAGACCTTAAAGTGTATTTCCATTTGGATAGCACCGAACTTTACATTTGTTACATGTTTTCATGTATTCATACAGCATCATTTAATACAGTTGTGCTCAAAAGTTGTGCATCCCCTGGCAGAAATCGTGACATTTTGGCATTATAATTACAAATATGGGAAATCATGCCAAAAAAACTCTCTTAATTAAGAATAATGATGATAAGGGCCTGATCAAACGTTTCCACCCCCAAGAATGTTTGGCCTTGGTACAGGCACACAAGGTCACACACACAGGTTACAATGGCAATCTGTGGCTTTTTAAGTTGCATTTAATGTCTTTGTTGTTTTTAGCTCTCATGTGGATGCACTGAGCAGACTAGATACTGCCATGGAGAGCAGAAAAGAACTGTCAAAAGACCTGCATAACAAGGCAACGGAACTTTATAAAGATGGAAAAGGATATAAAAAGATATCCAAAGCCTTAAATTTGCCAGTAAGTACTGTTCAATCACTTATTAGGAAGTAGAAAATTTGGGGATATTTTAAAACCAAGCCAAGGTCAGGTAGACCAAGAAAGATTGCAGCCAGAGGAATTTTTTGGGATACAAATAAAAACCCACAGGTAAACTCAAGAGAAATACAGGCTGTTCTGGAAAAAGGCAGTGTGGTTGATTTTTAGAAGCACAATACGACAATACTTGAACAAAAATAATCTGCATGGACTAGTTGCCTAAAAGAAGCCTATACTGTGCCAATGCCAAAAAAAAGCTTGGTTACAATTTGCCCGACAACACCTTGACATGCCTTACCGCCCATTTGTGTGGCATTGGTGTAGTTTGGTTTGAGTCCAGTCTCACGTAGCTGCACATACTTTCCGCCCAACATTTACCCATAGGATCAAGGAGGAAAAGATACAAAGAGAGAAAACAGGCACCTCTGAGTATAGACTGTAAGATTTAATGAGCAAGGTACATTAAAAACTTACATCAAAGTAAGTGAATGTAGGTGAATGGGTCCTCTGGCATCCATGTTCTGCATGGGGCCACCGCTGATGGTCAATAATCCTCTGTGTCCTTCCGGTTCCTGTCCCACAGGAAGTGGGTTGGTGTGTCTGAAGTCAGACTGAGGCTAGCTTGAAAAAGGAGTGCGCGCTGGTATTCCCCCGCAGTGCGCATGCTCCGAAACACGTCGTCATCACGCCGGAAGATCCATAGACGGCCAGTGCGGCTCACCCTGCGTCTCACCCTGCGGTCCTAGCCTCCATCTGACTTCAGACACACTGAGCAGAAAGCTGCTGACTAAAAGTCAGCAGCTCTCTGCTCAGGGAGCTGTGAGAACTGAGCGATTGAGGGTGCTTGATAGCTTGATTCTCAGTGCTAAAGATGTCGGGGGACAGAAGCTGCATCCACCTAGGTTAGTAATAATCTTACAAAAAAAAAAAAAAGCCATTCATCTCTTTTAATTAGTCATAAAATGTAAAAATAGTATTGAGCATGTTTTAAATTTGTGCAACCTAATAAAAAAAAATTTTAAAATAATAACGCTTCTCTCCCTGCATTTTTTTTTTCCTGCTGTCAAAACGCTCCACTATCATCGCTTTCCCATGCTGTCAGAACACTTCTCTATGTTCATTTACACATATATCAGCTGCATCTGTTGACTGCTGGAAGAGAATTCAATTTTTGTCTCTTCAGACCTCGTTATAATTACCTAAATCTGCTGGATGCACACAGGAATGGCACAGTTGCAACAGTAGCTGAAGGTTTTTATGATCTGTGCGACAATACACTTTGCTTATCGCACTATTGCAACGCTTTTTTTAGGAATGACAGATTCTTGTAAGGAATCACCACTAAAAGTAAATCAGTTGCGTTCTGCGACTGAATCCTGTGGTGTAACTGTTTACCAAACACAAAGGGTGCGATAAGATTTGGAAATGTCTGCGTTTAACCTCTTGTCACCCATGCAATGCATATGTGCAGTGACAAACAGGGCAGGCTTTAAAGTGGTTCTTAAGGCGGGACTGAGCTGTGCTTTCTGTGTACTATCGACAGCTTGCTAGGGGGGCACTCAACAGGTGGGAGGAGCACAGACCATCGGAGGGGACTCGAGAAGATGTGGATCGGGCCTGCTCTGTGGAAAACCAATACATAGAGAAGGTAACTATAACTTGTTTGTTACTTTTTTGCTTTTAATTTTGTACCTTTAGAGCCCATTCACACTGCCGCGACTTGTCAGGCGACTTGTCAGCCTGACAAGTCGCGGTCGGTCGCGGTCCATTGAGTAGTACAGGACCCATTCTAATAGGAGCGACACAAGTCGCTCCGTCTTAGAAAAAGGGTCCTGTACTACTTTGGGGCGACCTCGGAGCGACTTGCATAGACTTCCATTATGTGAAGTCCCTGCAAGTCACGCCGAAGTCGCGTTGCACGCGACTTCACAGGTCGCCCCCCGAAGTCGTGTCGCCTCAGTTTGAACCGGCTCTTACAAACACTTTAATGACAACGGAATGCAAATATGCGTCCATGGGAGGCCGACGTTTCTGTGCTGAAAGTTTGCTCACTATGTGCTCCCAGCACTGTGACCAAGCTCTCATAGACAGCTCCTGGCCTTTAACAATAATAAGGAGGCAGCGGGACCTGCTCCTGATCATGCGACTGCTGTGACAGCAAATTACAGTGGTCATGTGATTGGGTAGTCCTTCCTGTCGGGGCTAGGCAGGTTAAACATAGATCTGAGGGCGGTTCAGAAAGGGTAAGCAGAGTTCTGGTTTAAATATAATCAAACACATATGAGTTTCAGCTCAAATTTATACAGAAATACAGCAGTTAAAATACGTATTGAACACATCACCTTGACATTAAATTGTAACCACATGTCAGTAACAACCCCTGTAATCCATACATACAAAGAAACCAAAACAAACACAGTCAGAAATTAAGTTATGTGTAATAAAATGTACTGACACAGGGAAAAAGTATTTAAAACATAAAGAAAGGCAGGTGCAAAAAGGCATGGAAAGCCAAGACACCAGCTGAAATCTATCAGTAATTAGAAAGCAATCCTGCCCCTTGTCAGGGCAAATTAATATCAGCTGGTTCAGTCTCAACTGATGGCCTATAAAAAGAGGTCTCTTTACCAATGTGTCGCACAAGAAACATCCCATTATGGGTAAAAGCAAAGAGCTCCCGTAACCTTCGTAACTTTATTATTGCAAAACATACTGATGGTATTAGTTACAGAAGGATTTCTATACTTCTGAATGTTCCAGTGAGCACTGTTGGGGCCATAATCCAGAAGTGGCAAGAACATCATTTCACCATTAACAGGCCATGACCAGGTTCACCTTGCAGGATTTCTGCCAGATGAGTCAAAAAAATTATCATAAGAGCGGTCCAAGAGCAAATGACCACTTGTAGGGAGTTCCAGAAAGACTTAGAGTTAGCAGGTACAATTGTTTGAAAGAAAAAACAATGCACTCAGCCACCATTGCTTGTATGGATGCTCACCATGCAAGACGCCATTGCTGAAGAAAAAGCATGTTGAAGCTTGTTTAAAGTTTGCTGCACAACATTTAAACAAGCCTGTGAGATACTGTGAGAATATAGTCTGGTCAGATGAGACCAAAATTGAACTGTTTGGAGGCCATAATACACAACCATGTTTAGAGGTCAAATGGCACATCACCCCAAAAACACCCCCATACCAACAGTGACGTTTGGAGGTGGGAACATCATGGTGTGGGCGGGGCTGTTTTTCAGCATACAGTACTGGCAAACTTCATGTCATTGAAGGAAGGAGGAATGGAAGAATGTACTAAGACATTCTTGATAAAAATCTGCTGCCATCTACCAGGATGATGAAGATAAAACAAGGGTGGACATTTCAGCAAGACAATGATCCCAAACACAAAGCCAAGGAAACTCAACTCGTTTAGAAGAAAGAAAATAAAGCTGCTAGAACGGCCCAGTCAATCACCTCACTTGAATCCAATAGAAAAATGGAAAGAACTAAAGATCAGAGTTCATAGTAGAGGCCCATGGGATCTTCATAATTTGAAGACTGTGTGGAAGAATGGGCCAAAAGCACACCTGAGCAACGAATGCGACTAGTTTCTCCATACAGGAGGCATCTTAAACAAAGATTTTCTGGGAAGTATCAAATAAATTTCAGTTAGCATGTTCAATACTTTTTCGCTGTGTCATTCCATTTTATTACACATAACTTAATTTCTGAACTTATTTGTTTTGGTTTCTTTTAGGGATCGACCAATTATCGGCAAAGTCGATATATTGAGGGCCGATATGCACTTTTCCCGATATATCGGAATCGGCGCCGGAGGTTACCGATATTGCTGATGTTTCGGGGAAGTGCATGTACCGGAGTGATGCCTGCAGCTAGAGACATCACCCCGGTATCGGCATCCAGAGATGACGGTCGGCTGTCTTGTAATGACAACCAATGCAGCAGAGAAGCCGCTCGGCTGTCTTTACAAGGAGCGGGAGGGGACGCCCCCCCCCCCCTCCCGCCACCTTCCGCGGCTTGCCCGGGTCTCCCGTTCCACCGGGAGACCCGGGCAACCAGCCTGCATGGCCGCCGAAGACCCGATCAAACCCGCATTTGGCTCTGATCGGGTCTCCATGCAAAAACCCGGAAGTGATGTCATGAGTGACATCACTTCCGGGTACTGTCTGTCGCAAGATTAAAAAAAATGACAGCATTTAAAACAGCCAAACTTGGCGTTTTGAATGCTTTTAAGTGCAGAGGAGGGATTTGGGGTCTTTTATACCCCCAGATCCCTCCACAAAAGTACCAGTCAAAAAAATAAATAAATAAATAAATAAATAAAAATTTAAATGTACAAAAATATCGGCCAATATCGGCCGATACCAATATGCATTGGCCAAAATATTGGTATCGGTAACGAAAAACCGATGTCGGTCGATCACTAGTTTCTTTGTATGTATGAATCTCATGGGTTGTTACCGACGTGGTGAAAATTTCATGTCAATAGTGTGTTTAGAAATATATTTACCTAGAAAAATGGTGACGTGTTTAATACTTATTTTACCTGTATTTAAAAAAAGCATACTAAGTAGCGCAGTTGCCCTTCACACACTGCAAGAGTTAAAAATGTCTGCTGACTGGAAACTTGCAGTGACTTTGTCTGAGTTATAAGACATTTCTGTAGAAAATTCACAACGACAGCTACATTTAAGAACCACTACAAATAAACAATTCTACATCAATATTTCTCGGGAATTGAAAACTGCTGGGTGATTTGACAGTGGAATATGTAATTAGGATGAAAGGAAAAACTGCTCGCTATTTTCCTAGTGGTAAAATACTGTTTTTAAAGTCAAGTTAAGAGAGGAAAAAAAATTATTTAACCTGCAGAAAACTGGGGGAGCAGATTGTCACACCGGAATGACATGCGGTAATAAAACAATCCTGAACAGTTCTTAGATGGAACCAATAAAAGTCTGCGAGGTAAAAGTGGCTTCTCTACCATTATTATAAAAAATAAAAACATAAGTCTGGAAAATATTTAGTTACATGATAGAATTTGTTGAGGTATTAAAATTCTATTTTGCCTTTGTTTTCTCTTTACAGTAGAACTATGGCTTCCGATTAAAAAACAAATACGCACTGTAGCATTTAACCAGTTGCCAACCACCCGCCGCAGATTTACTGCGGCAAGGTGGCTTGGCTGGGCGAATGTATGTAACTGTACATCAGTCGCACGGGGCTAGGGGGCGCCCGCCCGCCCGCCTTCCCGGGGATGTGCTGATTCGGTTCAAAACCGATCAGTCATCAGGTTCAGGCCAATAATTTTTAGCCTGGACCTGGTAATCAGTTCTGACCAATTGCAGAACGTCCTGTGCCTGTGTAATGCAACCACAGGCACAGGAAATTATGCAATCTTCTCTCCCTAAAACCCTTTTCGGTTCCAGCATGAGAGAAAAGAGCATCAGACAGTGAGTACACAAGCACTACACTGACACCAGTACACATAGGCACACATTTAATCCCCTGATCACCCCCCAGTTAACCCTTTCACTCCCTGTCACAGTGTCACTATATACAGTATAAAGATAATTTACTGATCACTGTATTAGTGTCACTTGTGACTTCAGTTAGTGTGAGAAGCAGTTAGTGGTAGTTAGCGGCGCTGACATCCGATCCATCAAATCTGGAAACCCTATTTTCCATCCGTCCAGCGGATTGGATGAGAACGGACAGACGGTCCGTTCCCATCTGATTCCCCCATAGAGATGCATGGGGACCTGACAGCTGTGTCTCCCCACACAGAACGGAGAACAGCTGCCATCCCCCGATGAGATAAACGGAGTCCGTCCGACGGACGGACTGTGTGAAAGGGGCCTAATAAATGAAAACTATCTATGGTGTTTTCAACCAATATAGTAAAGTACTATGAAACGTGAAAGTCTTTCTGTGTATTACCCACTCAATATCAGAAAAGGTTTAAACTTCCAGTGATCCAAAACATCAAATAAAACTTCAGATAAAAAAGCCGGGATATTCCTCCAGATAACCGGATCAGAGGCTTACTAGTGGCTTTGGCTGCTCAATTAAGTGCAGCAAACAAACATATGTACGGCATTCCTGAGGCGTTGGTATCTCTACTCATCAATATTTAAAGGATTCCGGAACTCCATGTATATCCCAAGAAAGAAAACGTCTATAGTGTTATGACAAAAAACACTCACACCCAGGTGAAAACAATATCACTCGATGCAGAAAAAAATGTGTGTGCAATCCCCAATCACCAGCTTTCACCCCTATGCAGTGCGCACTCACCGCCAAGTAGGTCTTATTCAAGCAATGGAGATAACCTGGATAACAACTGCAGGCATCGGTAAACAAATTCCTCCTGAGTAGCTCTCACTTCCAAGGGTAGCGCTTCGTATGAATATCCCCAGGCACCATAGGCAATAAACAAAATACGTGCCTTATTGTGTAGTAATTTATTATAAACATGAATATAAAGTCAAATAGCATTTTGCCAAGTAAAGATAAAAACACATAAGCCGCACAACTCACATCAAACACCGCCACCCGAACCTTCGGTTTTGTATTGCATAGTTACTGGATTTGGTACTTGTTTAGAATGTACTGAAGCCTTCGTGTTTTAGAGAGAATTACAGAAAGCTAAATATGGCAGGGTTTGAGAAGGTAGGTATGATCTGTAAGTTACACCTGCCTCTATAGGAACGCTGGTAAAGATTATTGGTTCTCGTTGCTTCTGCTTCCTCTAACTTTTGGTCCTAAATCGAATGTGTAAGCTAAAATAGTCCTCTTCTCTAAAGAGTATGGAGCAAATTTTGCCAACTCAAATTAAGCAGAGTGACGTGCTGGAACACGCAGAAGCAGATAATTAGCAGAAGCGCTGATACTTTTCTGCCCTGTTTCCAGAATACCACAGTGGAAGGTATAAAGTACAAACAATGAATCTTTGATATTAGGGGGAAAAAAACGGTGCCTCATCGTTGGTGTCAGTGGGAGGAATAGTGCCTCATCGTTGGTGTCAGTGGGAGGAATAGTGCCTCATCGTTGGTGTCAGTGGGAGGAATAGTGCCTCATCGTTGGTGTCAGTGGGAGGAATAGTGCCTCATCGTTGGTGTCAGTGGGAGGAATAGTGCCCCATTGTGGGTGTCAGGGGGAGAAATAGTGCCTCATTGTGGGTGTCAGTGGGAGGAATAGTGCCTCATCGTTGGTGTCAGTGGGAGTAGTTCCCCATTGTTGGTGTCAGTGGGAGAAATAGTGCCCCATTGTGGGGGGGTCAGTGGAAGAAACAGTGCCTCATCGTTGGTGTCAGTGGGAGGAACAGTGCCCCATTGTGGGTGTAAGTGGGAGGAATAGTCTCCATTGTGGGTGTCAGTGGGAGAAAGTGCCCCATTGCTAGTGTCAGTGGGGGAAATAGTGCCCCATCATTGGTGTCAGTGGGAGGAATAGTACCCCATCATTGGTGTCAGTGGGAGAAATAGTGCCCCATTGTGGGGGGTCAGTGGAAGAAACAGTGCCTCAT
This sequence comes from Pelophylax lessonae, assembly GCF_965119305.1. Lineage (NCBI taxonomy): Eukaryota > Metazoa > Chordata > Amphibia > Anura > Ranidae > Pelophylax > Pelophylax lessonae. Next base: position 291,699,642 of record NC_138775.1, on the reverse strand, counting down.
CGTTGGTGTCAGTGGGAGGAACAATGCCCCATTGTGGGTGTCAGTGGGAGGAAAAGTGCCCCATTGCTAGTGTCAGTGGGGGAAATATTGCCCCATCATTGGTGTCAGTGGGAGGAATAGTGCCCCATCATTGGTGTCAGTGGGAGAAATAGTGCCCTATTGCTGGTGTCAGTGGGAGGAATAGTGCCCCATTGTTGGTGTTAGTGGGGGAAATAGTGCCCCATTGTTGGTGTTAGTGGGGGAAATAGTGCCCCATCATTGGTATCCGTGGGAGAAATAGTGCCCCATTGTTGGAGTCAGTGGAAAAATAGTGCCCCATCATCGGTGTCAGTGGGGGAAATAGTGCCCCATTGTCGGTGTCAGTGAGAAAAATTGCTAATGTCAGTGGGAGAAATAAAGCCCCATTATTTGTGTCAGTGGCAGGAAATATGCCCCATTGCTGGGAGTAATGTCTTGTATTAGAGAAAAGAATAGTGCCCCAAGGGCAGGATAAAGGCATGCAAAGGGCAACATCTGCCCCCCCCAGGCCGCAATTTAGAGACTGCTACTACTTACAGCGGGTCCACGAAGAACAAATATACTCACCAACCCTGACTGCTCACTGCTCTAACTCTCCACTCCTAAAAAAATATGCACTGGCGACTGTGGACTGGTGGGAGTTTTCTCCTTTCTCTAAGGCTCCAGTCACATCTCGGTGTTGCTATTTTTACAGGCGTTTTTTTTTCTGGCATTTTTGCAGCTTTTGTGCAGGTGTTTTGAGTTGACAAGTGACCAATGAAAAGCAGTAAAACGCCAGTAATCAGCCGAAAAAGAAGCTTATGTACTTTTTTGAGCGACCGGCGTTTTGCTTAGGGCGACAGAAAGCTCAGATGTGAACAGGGGCCATTGAAATGAATGGGATTTATCTTGTTGGGCATTTTTAAAGCCAAGGCTTAAAGCAGAAAATCGCCCAAAAACGCCTAGATGTGAACGGAGCCTAACTCTCCTCTCTTAAAAAAACTCTGTAATGCTTGAGGACTCTAACAGGCAAAGGAGGTTGGAGCTATAAGTTGCTGGTGTGAAACCTGCTCTGGTACGTATTTGGCAGTTGTGATGTCACTTTCCTTCTTTTCTGTAGCCATATAGCACAGACCAGACTGAATTATGTGCACCACTTTACAAATCTTGAGGCAGGTAAAACAGTGCCTTTATGGCTGTCTGATATGTTGCCAGGAGTCGTCTTTATCTACAGTGAAGAGTGAAAGAATGGCGAGGATACATAGGGGTTTATTTATTATAGCTGAAGAGTGCAAAATCAGGCTCACTTCTGTATAGAAACCAATCAGCGTCAAGGTTTTATTGACAAAGCTTAACTAAACAAGCTGAGGTTATAAGCTGATTGGTTTCTATGCAAAAGTTAGCCTGATTTTGCACTCTTAAGCTTTCGTAAATAAACCCCATTGTCTCTCTGAGCAGTTCACAAAGAAGCAGGTTCACAAAGACATGAACAGAGAGAGAGTAACACTGCCACCACTGGGCTCAAAACAGGTTTTTATTGAGAAAATTATGAAGTATGAAACTCCAAATTCAATTATCTATTCAGAAGAACTCTATAGCAGATTATTGTAACAACTGGGGTTAAAGGCAGCCATTAATAATTGAATGTTCTCAGATAAGTATGTTAACTTAGTCATCAATGTATTGTAAACAATCTTTTCAATGTGCAATAATAAATTAAACAAAAACATGTGCTGTGATTATAAAAAATAAATAAATCATAAACGGACAGACACCTTTGCCTATTATATATGGTGCTGCTTCCTGTTTAATAGTGCTGAGCAGTGATTGTGCTCCATTGTCCTATCTCACTGCAAATCTAATGGCGCTTTCGGCTCGCTTTTGCGCTTTTCCGCTGCATGGTACCGCATGGTACAGTGTTAGAACGGTTCAGTACGGTACGGCGGCGCTTTTCCACTACATGGAACCGAACGTTTTGGCTCGCTTTTGCGCTTTTCCACTGCATGGTACCGCATGGTACGGTGTTGGAACGGTTCGGTACGGTACGGCGGCGCTTTTCCACTACATGGAACCGAATCGTACGGCTCGCTTAAACAGTACCACCTCGGTTGTGGTTCCAAGAGGGCCGTACCGATACCATATCCCACAATCCTTTGCATGCAGCCTTGACTGTTTGTCACTACTAGCCACTGATTGGTCAGAGAATCGCTGTTATCCCACCCACTTACTACTTTAGTGGAAAAAGCAAACCGTACCGAACCGTTCCAACACCGTACCATGCGGTATCATGCAGTGGAAAACCAAACCGAGCAAAGCAGGGCCGAGTGGAGCCGAGCCGGTACTTGCAGTGGAAAAGTGCCATAACTCAGAGGTCCTGCAGCAGGGAAGCTAACTATACTTGTCTTACACACAGACAGTCACTAGAGAGGCACAATTGTACAATTATCAATCCCAATAAGCAAGCAAAAATTACTGGCAGATTAACCACCCCAGCTCCAGGTTTTACCCCCCTTCATGACCAAGGCATTTTTTGCTGTTTAGCATTGTGCCATTTAAACTGGTAATTGCACATTCATGCAACGCTGTATGTAAAATTAAATCTTTATAATTTTTCAAATAGTGCTTTCTTCTGGTGGTTTTTGATCACCACTGGGTTTTTATTTTTTGCAATATAAACTAAAAAAGACTGAAAATATTGAAAAAACTATTTTCTACTTTGTTATAAAACATATCCAAAAAAATCAAATTTCATCATAAATGTAGGCCAAAATGTATTCTGCTACATGTCTTTGGTAAAAAAGAAATCCGAAAAGGTATATAATAATTGGTTTGTGTTAAAGTTATAGCGTCTACAAACTATGGTATATACTGTATATGTTTGAAAATTGATCAGTTCTGATGTACTGACGGCCATCATCCTGAGGCCCAAAAAATGCCAGGACAGTACAAAAACCTCCCAATTGACCCCTATTTGGAAAGTAGACAGTCTGAGTTTAGTTGCAGAGACTTCACATAATGGAAGTTAATGCAAGTCGCCCCAAAGTAGTACAGGGCCCTTCTTCTAAGTCGGAGCGACTTGTGTCGCTCCTATTAGAACGGGTCCTGTACTATTCAATGGACCGCGACCTACCGCGACTTGTCAGGCTGACAAGTCGCGCTAGTCTGAATGGGCTCTAAGAGGCATGGCACAGTTGTAATTTTTTTGTCACAATTGTTTTGAAAATAAAGAAATTGAACAAAACATATTGTCCACATTTTTTTCTTTACATACTTTCACCAGTGCATTTCAGCATCATCATATAACTGATGTGGCAGTGATCAGGGACACTGACTGGTGACAGTATGTTAAAAGAGAAAGAAATTAAATAATTTTTTCATTCCATTTTTAAACCTTTAACATTTTTTTATTTTTTACTATTTTGTTCTGTACATAATAATAATATCAGAGTAGTTCAGTTTCACCATATTAACACCATACTTCATTAAGGGGGTAATCAAACTTTTTTTTTTTTTTTTTTACACTTTGCTGTTAGAATGAGGATCATTGTAACAGCAAAGTTTTCAACTGTCATAAATGGGTTACATTCATGACAGCTGTAATCACTAGTGATCTGCGATTGGCTACAGCTAATCACATGGTACAGAGCGCTGTGATTAGCCCTGGTACCATGTGATAACGGTGGGTTAATCACAGCATAGGAAACACAGCTGGTATGAATGAATGGCATAGCGATCACATGACCCCCCGAGTACTGGGACCTGCGATCGCCAGACAACAGACAATTACGTCCCCCCCCCCCCCCAAACCATATCTTTATTGAGCTGGCTTTGAGCACAGGACCACATTTATGGTGAAAAAGAAAAGGGCTCTCTCTAAACTGTTGTCACAAGGTTAGAAGGGCAGGATTGTCTACAATTGTCTTTGTATACTGCATATTTACAATACCCTTCATTGGAAACAAATGAAGGGGTCCACAAACTTTGGACCATATAGTGTATCTACTATCAATGACTAGGAAAGTTGTCACAGGATCATCACGATGAAAAACAGACATCTTTAATGAAGTTAGGATTACAGGCTGCTCCAATCTAACCAGATTGCCTATATTTAAAGCGGAGCTAAACCCTCCTATACTTTTCAGCCAAGGAAGCTGCCATCTTAGCCTCTGTTTGATCTTCAACTTTCATGATGTGATCAGGTATGAAACCAGTTAGTGCGTTGTTTGATAGTTTGCTAATGTGACAGTACCCCTAGCATGCCTGGAATATAACTTGAAACCATTAAATTGATGGGTACAGTTCCGCTTTAAGGGCTGGTCCACACCAGCAGCTTCATCAGAACACAGCTGCTGGTGTGCAGTAGGATGACAGCAGTGCCACGATGCGGTGGTGTAAACAGGCCAGGTAGAAGACAAAGCATCCTGCGTTGTCTTGCAGTGGAACTGCACCGGATTAGCCGCGTAACGCAGACCTACCGCGCCTGCTGTGAATCGGCCCTATGGATGATACAACAAATCAAGAGGATACTGATTTTTGTAGCATTCTAAAATATATACTGAAGATTTAGTAAGAAGGTCAATGCGTTTCGAGGATCTTTGTCACCATCTTCAGGGCTCATTAAAAAAACGTATTAACTATACAAGTTTCTGATTGCAGTTTCCCTCATTGTTCTTTGGTTCCATTCTCCGATCCTTACTGATCCTAAAAATTTTGCATCTGACCCCGTCCCCCCTTTTTTCGTTCTTGTCAAACCACTGCCAATGCAAATTCCCCCTGGTCCATTATTTAGTTCTGAGCATTCACAGAAAATTCCCACTCTTTCTAAAGAGAGGCCATCTACTTTCAACAGATGGGCGCACAGTGTGGGACACAGACATCCGACATTCCCAGAAATGCTGAATGCTAAATAGTCTGATGGAAACTGCAATATTGGAACCAAGAGATGCGGTACATGCCACTGGAAACATAAGTATGCAATCACTTTTTACAAACTAATTTAGAACCAATCTTCCACAAAGTTTGTTACTCACCTGTTGATGCTCTCCACACTGTTGCTGCTGCAAACTCTCCTTGGTCCATTATTTATTTTGTGCATGCACACAGAAAAATCAAATTCTTACTATGGAGAGGTCATCCCCCATTGGGACTGATTCAGAGAAGTAGAAACAAACTATCTGAGAACATGTGCAGTGTCGGCTGTGCAGTTCAGTGGCCTACATAGAAAATATATGAAAGGAGCCTGGACAGGTGTTTATAAGACTTAAGGGTGTGAGGAGAAGTTAAAGAATAACTACATGAAACAGCTATCCTTTAAAGTGATTGTAAAGTCTGAATTTTCCTCTTCTCGGGTCCCTCTTCGGCTCTCCTGGTCCCTCTCTCCCTTTGAGTGCCGCCACAGCAAGCAGCTTGCTATGGGGGCGCTGGAGCCGAGGCACAGCTCCCTGTGCCCATTCAAGCATGGAGCTGAAGTTTGGCCCACCCCGTCTCCCCTCATTGGCTAACTGACTTTGTTTGACACCAGCGGCAGCCAATGGCACTGCTGCAGTGTCTTAGCCAATGAGGAGGGGAGTACCGGATGGCTGAGACAGTCGTGGGCAACGCTGGATCGAGAAGGGGACTCAGGTAAGCATTAGGGTGGCTGCCATACGGGAAAGGTTTTTGATCTTAATGCATAGAATGCATTAGAATGCATTAAGATCTAAAACCTTCTGACTTTACAACCACTTTAATGTAGGACTATGGCTAATGCTATACAGGTGATTAAAACTGCTGGCTAGCAAAAGTAAGTCTCTTGCTAACAATCCTTTCATTTGAAGTACAATCATTTCAACTGAAGCATTAAATCTCTCTCTAACAAGCAGCTTTAGTCTCCTGTGTTGTTACTTCCACCTTCCAGGATATATTCAAGTGCAAACTATCTTTGACAGTTAAGAGACAAGCCGTGGTATACCAGATAAAGAAAAATGGAGGTAAGGTCACATGGATTTTACACCAGCTGGTGAACAACTTGGCGAGTGTGAATATCTATTAGAAACAAAAAAGAAAAAATAAATAAATATATACTGTATATATATATATATATATATATATATATATATATATATATATATATAAAATACATACACACACACAGTATCTCACAAAAGTGAGTACACCCCTCACATTTTTGTAAATATTTTATTTTATCTTTTCATGTGACAACACTGAAGAAATGACACTTTGCTACAATGTAAAGTAGTGAGTGTACAGCTTGTATAACAGTGTAAATTTGCTGTCCCCCCAAAATAACTCAACACACAGCCATTAATGTCTAAACCGCTGGCAACAAAAGTCAGTACACCCCTAAGTTAAAGTGTCCAAATTGGGCCCAATTAGCCCTTTTCCCTCCCCGTTGTCATGTGACTCATTAGTGTTACAAGGTCTCAGGTGTGAATGGGGAGCAGGTGTGTTAAATTTGGTGTTATCGCTCTCACTCTCTCATACTGGTCACTGGAAGTTCAACATGGCACCTCATGGCAAAGAACTCTCATAAAGATGGCCTATGCTATAAGAAGATTGCCAAGACCCTTAATCTGAGCTGCAGCACGGTGGCCAAGACCATACAGAGGTTTAAGAGAACAGGTTCCACTCAGAACAGGCCTCGCCATGGTCGACCATAGAAGTTGAGTGCACGTGCTCAGCGTAATATCCAAAGGTTGTCTTTCGGAAATAGACATATCAGTGCTGCCAGCAATGCTGCAGAGGATGAATGGGGTGGGGGGGTGGGGGGTCAGCCTGTCAGTGCTCAGACCATACATCGCACACTGCATCAAATTGGTCTGCATGGCTGTCATCCCAGAAGGAAGCCTCTTCTAAAGATGATGCACAAGAAAGCCCGCAAACAGTTTGCTGAAGACAAGCAGACTAAGGACATGGATTACTGGAACCATGTCCTGTGGTCTGAAGAGACCAGATAAACTTAAGATAAACTTGTTTGCTTTAGATGGTGTCAAACGTGTGTGGCAGCAACCAGGTGAGGAGTACAAAGACAAGTGTGTCTTGCCTACAGTCAAGCATGGTAGTGGGAGTGTCATGGTCTGGGGCTGCATGAGTGCTGCCGGCACTGGGGAGCTACAGTTCATTGAGGGAACCATGAATGCCAACATGTACTGTGACATACTGAAGCAGAGCATGATCCCCTCCCTTCGGAGACTGGGTGCAGGGCAGTATTCCAACATGATAACGACCCCTAACACACCTCCAAGATGACCACTGCCCTGCTAAAGAAGCTGAGGGTAAAGGTGATGGACTGGCCAAGCACATCTCCAGACCTAAACCCTTTTGAGCATCTGTGGGGCATCCTCAAACAGAAGTTGGAGAAGCGCAAGGTCTCTAACATCCACCAGCTCTGTGATGTCATCATGGAGGAGGGGAAGAGGACTCCAGTGGCAACCTGTGAAGCTCTGGTGAACTCCATACCCAAGAGGGTTAAGGCAGTGCTGGAAAATAATGGTGGCCACACAAAATATTGACACTTTGGGTTTAATTTGGACATTTTAACTTAGGGGTGTACTCACTTTTGTTGCCAGCGGTTTAGACATTAATGGCTGTGTGTTGAGTTATTTTGAGGGGACAGCAAATTTACACTGTTATACAAGCTGTACATTCACTACTTTACATTGTAGCAAAGTGTCATTTCTTCAGTGTTGTCACATGAAAAGATATAACATATTTACAAAAATGTGAGGGGTGTACTCACTTTTGTGAGATACTATATATAAAAAAGAAGATAAGTAAAAATAATCAAAAAGATGTATTATTTATGCTTTATTTATCACCATACACTTCATTAAAAATAGAGTTGCACTTTACTTTGTACACAAGCCCAGTACATAACATCTCCTCTCAAGTGCAATAAGCATCACTTTAAAATTGTCTACCTGTACCATAACATCATTGGTCTCCAATCACCCTCCCTTCCCCCATCGCTGAGCGTCACAGTGGTGACATTATCAGCCTGAAATAAAAGCTTCATCTGATTTCATCGGTTTTATTATCCCGTACTCGGCAGAAGAGATTTTTCACAGCGACTTTCTCTAAATGACCTGCCGTGAGAGAAATCAGGAATTGCATGAAAGGTACATGAACGGCTGAGGAGGTAGGAAAGGAAAAGGAACTTATTCTGCAACCTGACAAGCAACGGTCCCTTAACAGTTGGCTAAAGCGAGCTATAAGATAAATTGGGCATTGCTTGAGACTAAGAGAGCCACGGCAATCACAAAAGTGCGGTTAACAAAGTTACTTCCTTTCTGTTCAAGGGGATAGCCATCAATAAGCAAGAAATCTGACCTCCGGCCTTCCCTTCACTTGTGCACTGTTGTACCGGCTCCACTGCAGGACTAAAATGACTTACTCTGATTTCACTGCACACTGTGAGCTTCTCAGAATGTACATTAGAAGTGGCAGCAAGTCAGTTAGAACCCACTTCATTTCCTAGCTGGAAGACATCCTTTATTACATCCAGTACTGCCCGCTGAACGCAACAGGGAATATCATTTTTTCAACATGAGCAGATGGGCTTTCATTTTTTCATTCCCCAGTTGCCCTAGTGAATGAGGCCTAAATAAATTAGAAAATAGGTGGAAAGGGTCCAAAACTGCACTGAATTTTTTTTTTTGGTCCAGTTTACATTTAAACTTTGCTTTGGAAGGTTAATCTTCAACCACTTTAGTACTAGCCTTTATATACTCCTTCATTACCAGGCCATTTTTTTTTAATGCTGTGATAGTTTGACTGACAATTAATCAGTCATGCAAAACTGTAGACAAATGAACATTTCCCCTTTTTGTAAAGTGGACTCCCCATTATTCAGATCAATCTCATGCCCCCAGCCACAGGAACACCTCCAGTCATCTCACAATTAGCATGCAATATAAACAACCTGCCAAAAATACTGTATACTGCAAACATGGTCAAAAAGGTGTATATATATATATATATATATATATATATATACACACACAGTAGGGATCGAAAGTTCGGGCACCCCAGGTAAAAATTTGTATTAATGTAAAGAAGTCAAGGAAAGATGGAAAAATCTCCAAAAGGCATCAAATTACAGATTAGACATTCTTATATGTCAACAAAAGTTAGATTTTATTTCCATCATTGACACTTTCAAGATAACAGAAAACAAAAAAATGGCGTCTGCAAAAGTTTGGGCACCCTGCAGAGTTAATATCTTGTACTGCCCCCTTTGGAAAGTATCACAGCTTGTAAATGCTTTTTGTAGCCAGCCAAGAGTCTTTCAATTCTTGTTTGAGGTATCTTTGCCCATTCTTCCTTACAAAAGTCTTCCAGTTCTTTGAGATTTCTGGGCTGTCTGTCATGCGCTGCTCTTTTAAGGTCTATCCATAGATTTTCAATTATGTTGAGGTCAGGAGATTGTGAAGGCCATGGCAAAACCTTTCGAGGTGTGTTTAGGATCATTATCCATTTGTAGAAGCCATCCTCTCTTTAACTTCAGCTTTTTCACAGATGGCATCAAGTTACCATCCAAAATTTGCTGACATTTTATTGAATCCATTTTTCCTTCTACTCGTGAGATGTTCCCTGTGCCACTGGCTGCAATACAATCCCAAAGCATGATTGATCCACCCCCATGCTTCACAGTTGGACAGAGGTGCTTTTTATTAAATTCTGTGCCCCTTCTTCTCCAAACGTACCTTTGCTCATTCCGGCCAAAAAGTTAAATTTTAACCTCATCCGTCCACAGAACTTGTTTCCAAAATGCATCAGGCTTGTCTATATGTTCATTTGCAAAGTTCAAACGCTGATTTTTGTGGTGAGGACGTAGAAGAGGTTTTCTTCTGATGACTCTTCCATGAAGACCATATTTGTACAAGTATCTCTTTATAGTGGAATAGTGTAAATATTTTATTCTATCTTTTCATGTGACAACATTGAAGAAATGACACTTTGCTACAATGTAAAGTAGTGAGTGTACAGCTTGTATAACAGTGTAAATTTGCTGTCCCCTCAAAATAACTCAACACACAGCCATTAATGTCTAAACCGCTGGCAACAAAAGTGAGTACACCCTTAAAACGGTTGTAAACCCAAAACTGCAAAAAAAAAAAAACCTGCAAGACAAAGGCATAATGAGCTAGTATGCATCGCATACTAGCTCATTATGTATTACTTACCTTGGAACGAAGCCCCGACACGGACCCCCGGACATCGCTGCGGGCGTTGCCATGATCCCTCGCTGTCTCTTCCGGGTTCGGCGGCTCCGGCGCTGTGATTGGCCGGAGCCGCGATGACGTCACTCCCGCGCATGCGCGCGGGAATGATTTTCCGGCAAGCTCCCGGCAAGTAAAACTGAAGGTCCCCCCGGACCTTCAGAGCGCATGCGCCGCTCGCGTGAGTGGCTGCATGCACTGCAAATATCTCCTAAACCGTGCCGGTTTAGGAGATATTAATTGTACCTACAGGTAAGCCTTATTATAGGCTTACCTGTAGGTAAAAGTGTAAAAAAGCGGGATACTACCGCTTTAAGTTAAAATGTCCAAATTGGGCTCAATTAGCCATTTTCCCTCCCTGGTGTCATGTGACTCATCAGTGTTACAAGGTCTCAGGTGTGAATTGGGAGCAGGTGTGTTAAATTTGGTGTTATCGCTCTCACTCTTTCATACTGGTCACTGGAGGTTCAACATGGCACCTCAAGGCAAAGAGCTCTATGAGGATTTGAAAAAAAATTGTTGCTCTACATAAAGATGGCCTAGGCTATGAGAAGATCCAGATTTGACTGATCGGATCGGATGTCAGCGGACATGTCTCCGCTGACATCCGATGCCCCATAGAAATGCATGGGGCATCCGTTCAGATCCGCCAAAAAAACAGACAGGTGGATATGAGGATGTGTGAAAAGGGCCTAACTAAAAAGTGTTCCTTTAATTTTCTTGAGCAGTGTAGATATATATATATATATATTATATATATATAAAATTATATATATAAAATTATATATATAGATGAATGCTAATGCACTCAAAACCCCCAATCTCCATGTAACAAGATCCCCAAAAAACATTAACGTGGGACTAAACCCTCCAATCTCTTTTCAGCCAAGGGAGCTGCCATCTTAGCCAATGTTTGATATGCAACATGGTACTTGCACATGTGATCTGTTATGACACCAGCCATTTGATGGTTTGCCAGTTTGGTTGAGAGCACAAGCAAATATGACAGTTATCATTCCTGTTGTTTTTGGAAACCGTAAAAATCTATAGGTTTAGGTCTGCTTTAAGCAAATCGAGGTCCTTGTAACCATGGCAACCTGCTCATCATAAGCTCTTTTTTCTCGGTGTCGATAGGTGGGTGTTGCGTACAGTGAGGTGCTGGCATCCTTGCTTCCTGTGGCAGGGTGTCAGGTGGACTCTATCCACCGCAGAGGCAGAAGGGGAAGGCTGTATTTTCATTTGTGTTTACACTTGTGACTCGTGTGATTGGTTCACAGCAATCATAAGGCACAAAGCTACTCTGATTGACACTGTGCATTTTGCCTGTGATCTGCACTGTCTAAGTCCCCTTTCACACTTATGCGACCTAAAAGTCATGTGATTTTACTGCGATTTTTCCACAATTTTTTTGCCACAATTTGGCCACGATTTTGACTGGACTTGAAGCAATGCCTGTGTCTATGGACTTCAAAAGTCAGTAAAATTGGCCCAAAGTAGTGCAGGGACGACTTGAAGTTTCACGGATAGGAAACGGTAATTATTAGAAATCATAGAGAACAACTTGTCATGCAACTTTGCAGTCCCAAGTTGCAGGACAAGTGGCACAAGTGTGAAAGGGGCCTAAGGCTCCGTTCACACCTGGGCCATTTAAATTCCCAGCAGAATCGCAGCGATTCTGCCCGCGAATCCAAATTGTGGCAAAATCGTGGAACGTGTGCGTGATGTCATTACTTCTTAATGGCACCTCAATCGTGCCGCGATTTTGTCACGATTTTCGTGCAATAAATCACACCGCAATCTCGGCAAATCTCAACGCGCGGCGCTTGTCACTCAAAAAGGAGCAGGAACTTGTTTTGAGCTACAATATCAGGCGTTGCGATTTGCTGCGATTATGAAAAATAAAGGTGCACTGATATATATATAATGTATAGCTGCTACCAAGAAATGTAAGTGATAAATTGTGAAAAAAGGTTGGTGCGCTAAAACTGAAATGTGTCCTTAACCGCTTTACCATCGCCCACAGTAATATTACTGCGGCAGAGTGGCTCGTTATCATCTGACGACGTAGTACTACGTCGTCAGACACTCCCCCTTCTGGGCGGCGCTTGCGTGCCGCCAGAGGCTCGCTCCCGCTGTTTATATTCACAGCGGGAGTCGGGCCAGGGGAGGAGCAGCGGTGATCGCCTCTGCTCTTCCCCGATCTCCGGGGATCTAGTGTGGAGATCCGCCCGCCTGTGTAAACACAAGCGGGCGGATCTCCATAGTGACAGGGAGTGACAGATCGGAGTGTTCAGCATAGCTGGACATCCGATCTGTCCATGACTCACTCAGTCACCTCCCCCCCCTACACGTCAGTAAGCACCAGGCATACATTAACCCCTCCCTCTCCAATAAAATTAACCCCTTCACTGCCAGTGTCATTTTTACAGTAACAGTGCATATTTATAGCACTGATTACTGTAGTAATGTCACTGGTACCCCCAAAAGTGTCAAAAATGTCAGTCAAGGGTCCGATCTGTCCGCCGCAATGTCGCAGTCCCGCAAAAAAAATCGCAGATCGCCGCCGCGTTAAAAAAAAAACCCACCAAAAATGACAGAAATCTTTCCCTTTGTTAGTAAACGCAATAACTTTTGCGCAAACCAATCAAAATACGCTTATTGCGATTTTTTTTACCAAACATAGGTAGCAGAAAACAAATTGGCCAAAAATTTTTAAAAAAATTGGTTTTTACATCTTTTTTGGGGGGAATTTCATATAAAAAAAATGTTAAAAATATTGTTATTTTTTCAAAATAAACGTTCTTTTTTTGTTTATAGCGCAAAATGTAAAAATTGCACAGGTGATCAAATACCACAAAAAGAAAGCTCTGTTTGTGGGAAAAAAAGGACGTTAATTTCGTTTGGGTACGGCGTCGCACGACCGCGCAATTGTCAGTTGAAGTCGCACAGCGCCGAATCGCAAAATATGGCCTGGACGGAAGACAGCAAAATCCTCCGGTGGTAAAGTGGTTAATCAATATTATAAAAAAAACATGATATTGAAATACAATATAAACCATGAATATATCATATGTGTGAAACATGCAAAATGAAGTCCATCAAACGATAGTGATATTCCGTGAAATTTCTGTGATATATTCCGTGCAAAAACTCAGTTCAACATAAAGTGACATCCACGTGAAACGATCCCACCACCAGCAGGTTTAGCTTCTTACCAGAAATATGTGTATAGATGGCGTAACTCATCCACATAAACCAAGGTTTAGCTATTTTCCCATATACCTTCACCCAGCATGTGAGCACACTCAAAAGCCTCTTACCAGATGTAAGCTAGGTTGGGCGTTATGGTTAAACTCTCCACTTTCCCAGATGTGACTCTAGGCTGGCTATCGGTCATATGGTCCGCAGATGGGGTGGTGCTCTATCTCTTAAATTGCTCCACAGTTTGTTTATGTAAAGAAAATCAATGGAATTGACAATGGTGCATTACCCCCGATTTATTGAATAAAAATAGGCGAATGCACTTACATGTATCCAAGATGTATACTGGCATAAATTAATTGAGCCTGTGGGAACTCATGTCCGGCTGGAGCACGGAGGGATGACGCGAGTGGCAGCGCGACACGCCTCCTCTCTGACGCGAGACTTCTACCGAGATAGGAGGATTTGCTGCGATTGCAGCGCGATTTATCCCGCGACAATCACTGCGCGATTGGGGTGCAATTAGGATCTTAAATCACCCAGGTGTGAACGGAGCCTTAAGACAACCTCAACTGCAGGCATTAAAAGGGCGTATTGGCTGTGTGTGCACTTTTTTTGCAACGTCATTTATAAATAGCACACCAGAAAACTGCAACCACCAACCCAACGCATTTTCTCTTTTTACTATAGAGAGGTATTAAGGTGGTTAAAGAGTACCTGTACTTACAATAAAGCTTCTAAATTGCCATTGGGAATGTTTTTGTAACTGTTCATGTACCTGTTCAGCCCAGTTTTCCGCTAAAGTTCCTCAAGGGACCTAAAATCTCACAAATGACTTGTGCTGTTTTTTTTTTCCCCAAACAGAGGAGTTTCAGTAGAGAATGAAATAATTGATAATTCTTCTGTAAGCCTCACATCCAACGATCTATAGGTCACAGATCCAAACACACAGCTGCATTTTCAAATATGATCAATATTTCTGAATGTCTCCTGCTCAATTAAGGGCAATTGGAGACAGTTTGAAAGATGCAATTATTACCAGTGTCATGGCTTAAAGGGCCACTGGAAATGAGCTGCCAGCTGGCTTATGTAAAACAGTTTCCATTCACCCTTTGTAGATACATGTGCAAAATCACCAGAAAAGCGTATTTCTAATATAAGGCATAGCAATGACTTCCTTTCCACATATCACATACAACAGCCGCATAACTAAGATATTTATAAAAAATACCACATGCTTCATTTTTTGTGTTAACACATATTAACCACTTGACTTCCAGAAGGTTTTACCCCCTTCATGGCCAGCCAATTTCTTGCTGTTCAGCACTGCGCTACTTTAACTGGCAATGGCGCAGTCATGCAACACTGTACGCAAATTCCATTTTTATTATAGGTGCACCGAATGGAAAATGCAGGATGCACTTTGCTAAAAACCGAAAAATTAAATTTTTTAAATATAATTGTATTATATTTGACTTTTTCGTTTTCAATGGTTTTTATTGAAATTTTTACAAAATACACATAAAAAAATCAGTGCAAAATAACTGCAAGCAGTGGTACATCAGTATCAAACAACAGCCAACACGGCCCTAGGAGGCCAACACAGTAACATGGTAAATATCTATAGCCTAGGTCAGTGGTCCTCAACTCCGGTCCTCAGGGCCCACTAACAGGCCAGATTTTAAGTATTACCTTGGGGAGATGCAGACTACAGTACTGCAATCACTGAGCAGCAAATTATATCACCTGGGATGTATTTTTCAGTTATCTTGAAAATCTGGCCTGTTAGTGGGCCCTGTAGGCCAGGGTTGAGGACCACTGGCCTAGGTAACAGAGAACAGGAACCATAAGGTACCATGAGAGACCAGTACAATGGATAGATAGGTCCTGCTAGCCCAATTATTTGGCCCCTCTCAATGCAAACCCCAGGGCTAGTGGCTAAATATTGACCCTGTAGACCTCTGTCCTAGCCTAATGCCGGGAATAGAGGCAACAAAGATGCTGCGTGACGTAACCACTGAGAACCTCATGTTAGCAGTGGTATGAAGCAGTACAGAGTGAGAAATGGAGATAGAACCTAGAGAGGAAAGGAGGAAAAGAAAAGAGAAGAAGGAAGAAGTAGAATCGGACCCGACCCCGCACCCCGCCCCCAGACCCACCCGAATCCCTCAAGCTCCCCCCGTGAGGTAGTTAATCCACGATTCCCATACCTTGTCAAACCCGCGCTATATTTGACTTTTTAACTAACTGTTTAACCTATTCTGGACTGCCCCACACATATATACTGCAGGCCTCCTGCGCGAAATGACGTACCTGTACGCCGTTTCATGCACTGGGTCTAGGGTGCACACATGCCATACCAGCGACTAGCTCCCGTTGGTATTGGACACAGTGGGAGCCAATCAGCGGGTCCGGCGGACTCGATGTCGCTGGCACCCGGCGATCGTTCATGAGATAGGCAGACTGCCATTTTGTGAGAGGGTAAGATGGAGATCTTGTGTTCCTGCTAAGCAGAAACACGGATCTCTGTCTTCCCCCAGTCAAAGCACCTCCCACACAATTAGCAAGCACTCCCTGGGAACACATTTAACCCTTTGATCACCCCTGATGTTAACCCCTTCCCAGCCAGAGTTATTAGTTCAGTGACAGTGCGTTTTTTTAGCACTGGTCACTGTATTGGTGTTACTGATCCCCAAAAAAGTGTCACTTAGGTGTCAGATTTATCCGCCACAATGTTGCAATCCTGCTAAAAATCCCACTATGCGTATATTAACTGTTTAATATATACGCGCCTACAAACAATCGTATATATACTGGAATTTACTCAGCTATAGACACTATACTGTAATGGTGGTGATCAGCAACCTATAGTGTGATTTATATAGTGACACAGGCATCCTGCGATTCTCTTTGTGCGATTTGGCGGGCGACAATCACGGCAAAAATTGTGCCGTGTTTGGGGTGTCTTTGCAAATCACGAGAATCACGATTCTGCCCGCAATAAGATCCGCCAGTATGTGAACGGAGCCTTAGTCTATGGCCTCATTCACAGTGGCCGTAACAAACTTATTTACTGTATTTACCCCAGGACAGAGTGACACAAGCCTTGTAGATACTATATATATATATATATATATATATATATATATATATATATATATATATATATATATATATATATACACACACACTTTATTGTCAAAAGTATTGGGACGCCTGCCTTTACACGCACATGAACTTTAATGGTATCCCAGTCCTGATCAGTAGGATTCAATATTGAGTTGACCCACCCTTTGCAGCCATAACAGCTTCAACTCTTCTGGGAAGGCTGTCTACAAGGTTTAGGAGTGTGTCTATGGGAATGTTTGACCATTCTTCCAGAAAAGCATTTGTGAGGTCAGGCACTGATATTGGAGTGAAGGCCTGGCTCGCATTCTCCGCTCTTATTCATCCCAAAGGTGTTCTATCGGGTTGAGGTCAGGTCTCTGTGCAGGCCAGTCAAGTTCCTTCACACCAAAATCCAGCATCCATGTCTTTATGGACCCTGCTTTGTACACTGGTGCGCAGACATGTTGGAACAGGAAGGGGCCATCCCCAAACTGTTCCCACAAAGTTGGGAGCGTGAAATTGTACAAAATGTCTTGGTATGCTGACGCCTTAAGAGTTCCCTTCACTGGAACTAAGGGGCCAAGCCCAACCCCTGAAAAACAACTCCACGTCATAATTCCCCCTCTCCCAAATGATTTAGACCAGTGCACAAAGCAAGGTCCATAAAGACATGGATGAGCGAGTTTGGGGTGTAGGAACCCTACAGACTAAGACTGGGATGCCATTAAAGTTCGAGTACGTGTAAAGGCAGGTGTCCCTATACTTTTGACAATATAATATATATATATATATATATATATATATATATATATATATATATATATATATATATATATATATATATATATATATATATATATATATATATATATATATATACACACACACACACACTCACATTCATATATATGCATATACATATATACACACATACAAAACACACAGATCAGCCATAACTTTATATCCACCACTCCAATATTGTGTGGGTCCCTGTTTTGCCGCCAAAACAGAGCTGACCTGTTGAGGCATGAACTCACTAGACCTCTGAAGGTACGTAGCCCTGTAAGTTGTCCAGTGGGGCATCCATGGATTTAAGTTGTTTTTACAGCACATCCCAAAGATGGTTGATTTGATAGAGATCTGGAGAATTTGGAGGTCAAATCAACACCTAAAGCCACGTACACACGTAGCGAACGTCGGCCGAACGTTCGGCCGTCTTTTGTCCAGGGCTGTCGTGTCGGTTGAAAACTGCAAAAGACTGCACATGAATTTTGTTGGCCAACAACAGCCGACTGCAGAAGTGATGTCATGTGATGGTTAACTTTCCGTGTGTTTTTTCTTTTCTGAGCATGCCCAGTCTTGCTAATCGGCTGTTTGTCTACCGAATTCTGTACTGACTGGCGAACAATCGGCTGTTCTGGTGTTGGCATACAAAAATTTTAATGCCTGCACAACAGATTCTGTTCGGCCGAAAATGCGCTGTCAGCTGTCGGAAGCATCATACTAACAAGCCTACAATCGGCCGATCGTTCGTCGGCCGAATATTTACGGCCGACAATCGGTAGACTTGGCTTTAGACTCATTGTTGTGTTCCTTAAAGGGGTAGTATCCCCGCACAAAAAATAAACCCTGCAAGACAATGGCATAATATGCTAGTATGCATCGCATACTAGCATATTATGAAATACATACCTTAGAACGAAGCCCCCACACGGTCGCCCAGACATCGCTAAGGGAGCTGTCATGCTCCCTCTGCGTCTCTTCCGGGTTCGCGGCTCCGGCGCTGTGAGTGGCCGGAGCCGCGATGACGTCTCTCCCGTGCTCACTTTCCGGCAAAGAGCTCTGAAGGTCCGCCGGACCTTCAATGCGCATGCGCCGCTGGTGTCAGTGGTTGCATGCAGGGTGAATATCTCCTAAACCGAGTCGGTTTAGGAGATATTAATTTTACCTACAGGTAAGCCTTATTATAGGTAAAAGTTAAAAAGCGGAGTATACTATGGCTTTAAACCATTCCTTGAACCATTTTTGCAGTGTGGCAGGACATATTATCCTTAAAGTGGCCACTACTATCAAGAAATACTATTTCTATTAAGGGGTGTACTTGGCCCCAAACAATGTTAAGGTAGGTGGTATGTGTCAAGTAACATCCACATGTAGGGCAGGACCCAAGATTTCCCAGCAGAACATTGCCCAAAGCATCACACTGCCTCTGCCGGTCTGCCGGCTTGCCTTCTTCCCATACTGCATACTGGTGCTATCTATCCCCCCGATAAGTGACGCACCCGGCCATCCACATGACGTAAAAAAAAAAAACATGAACCAACAGACCAGGCCACCTTCTTTTACTGCTCCATGGTCCAGTTATTATGCTCATGCGGCCATTGTAGGAGCTTTTGTCTGTAGACACGAGTCAGCATGGGCACCCTGACCAGTCTGCGGCTACACAGCCCCCATACGCAACAAACTCTGATGCCCATTTTTTCCTGCTTTTAAAGCCTCGTACACACGCAACAAATTTCCACCGACCGGTCGTCCATCTTTTGTCCAGAGTGGTGTTTTGTTGGTTGGAATGTGTTCTAGACTGCACACAAATTTTTTTCGACCGACAGAATTCTACTTCAGAAGTGATGTCATGTGTTGGTTTGCTTTCTTTGTGATCTTTCTTCTCTGAGCATGCCCAGACTTGCTCATAAGGTTTTTCCCTGTCGAAATCTGTACTGACTGCACGAAAATCGGACGTGTTTTGACAGAGGACAAAAATTTTATAGCCTGCACACCAGAATTTTTTCGGCCGAAAAGTCGGGAGTCGGTTGTCGGAAGCATCATACTAACAAGTCGAAAATCGGCAGATCGGTCGTCGGACGAAAATTCCCGGCCGAATTTTGACTCGTGTGTACGGGGCTTTACACATATACTTCAGGGACAACATTTTTACTTGCTGCCTAATATATCCCACCGAATTTCAGATGTCATTGTAACAAGATAATCAATGTTATTCACCTACCCTGTCAGAGGTCATAAAGTTATTGCTGTGGGTATGTATTCCCATATACTGAATTCTTACTAATTTCTTCCCTGATGTCAGACAGCACCTCATAGGGTCACTATGCCTGTACTAACTTTTTTTTTTTCCTTTTCCCTGTTTCACCAATCACATTCAAACTTTCAAGACTGGTATGAATTTACTTGATGACTTTGGGAAATATCTGTGTCCTGACATTTTTATTTTTAACTAGCATTCATGTTAGAGACAAAAAGTCGCCAGCAGTCGGTCTGTTCAGGAACAGCTCTACTGCATCACAATAAATGTCCCCAGATCAAATTGCTGACACAATGGAGTGTTGAGATTGATGCAACACAGCATTGTCCTGACCTGCCTTTCTCAACCGTCATACCTCAGAGGGACCCTTGAAATATTTTTCAGGTCTCAGGGAACCCATACTAAAACTTTCATCTACAGCTCTCGGTACATTATCAAGTTCAGTAAATTATAGATGTAATAATACATAAAAGAATAAAGAGCATTATGTAACTACAGCATTTCACATTCAACGTGGACCACTTTTAACACCCCGTGCTCTATACGATTAAACAATTTTTAATCTTAGCAACAAATATGAATAAAATAATATCTAGAAAAGAAACACAGACTCCCTTACGGTGGTGGTCAGTGGAGAAATGCCTTCTTGCATTGTTGGTCAGTGAAGATTCCCCCAATATTGGTGTTCAGTAGGTGAAGGGCACCCTTACATTTATGTTTGGTGACAGGAAGAATGCCCCTTACTCTAAGTGGCACTAGGAAGAATGCTCCTTACATTCATGGTTACAAGAAGAAAATTTTGCTTACATTAGTGGTCAGTGGGAAGAATGTTCCTTACATTGGTAGTCAGAGGGAAGAATGTCCCTTACATTGGTAGTCAGTGGGAAGAATGTCCCTTACATTGGTAGTCAGTGGGAAGAATGTCCCTTACATTGGTAGTCAGTGGGAAGAATGTCCCTTACATTGGTAGTCAGTGGGAAGAATGTCCCTTACATTGGTAGTCAGTGGGAAGAATGTCCCTTACATTGGTAGTCAGTGGGAAGAATGTCCCTTACATTGGTGGTCAGTGGGAAGAATGTCCCTTACATTGGTGGTCAGTGGGTAGAATGCTGCTTACATTGGTGGTCAGTGAGAAGAATGTTCCTTACATTGGTGGTCAGTGGGAAGAATGTCCCTTACATTGGTAGTCAGTGGGAAGAATGTCCCTTACATTGGTAGTCAGTGGGAAGAATGTCCCTTACATTGGTGGTCAGTGGGAAGAATGTCCCTTACATTGGTAGTCAGTGGGAAGAATGTCCCTTACATTGGTGGTCAGTGGGAAGAATGTCCCTTACATTGGTAGTCAGTGGGAAGAATGTCCCTTACATTGGTAGTCAGTGGGAAGAATGTCCCTTACATTGGTAGTCAGTGGGAAGAATGTCCCTTACATTGGTAGTCAGTGGGAAGAATGTCCCTTACATTGGTAGTCAGTGGGAAGAATGTCCCTTACATTGGTGGTCAGTGGGTAGAATGCTGCTTACATTGGTGGTCAGTGAGAAGAATGTTCCTTACATTGGTGGTCAGTGGGAAGAATGTCCCTTACATTGGGGGTCAGTGGGAAGAATGCTCCTTACATTGGTAGTCAGTGGGAAGAATGTCCCTTATATTGGTGGTCAGTAGGAAGAATGTTCCTTATATTGGGGGTCAGTGGCAAAAATGTTCCTTACATTGCTAATCAGTGGAAACAATCCTTCTTACATTGGTGGTCAGTGAGAAGAATGTTCCTTACATTGGTAGTCAGTGGGAAGAATGTCCCTTACATTGGGGGTCAGTGGGAAGAATGCTCCTTACATTGGTAGTCAGTGGGAAGAATGTCCCTTATATTGGTGGTCAGTAGGAAGAATGTTCCTTATATTGGGGGTCAGTGGCAAAAATGTTCCTTACATTGCTAATCAGTGGAAACAATCCTTCTTACATTGGTGGTCAGTGGGAAGAATGCTCATTATATTGGTGGTCAGTGGGAAGAATGCCCCTTAGTGGTCAGTGGAAAGAAGGATCCTTAACCACTTCACCTCCGGAGGATTTTGCTGTCTTACGTCCAGGCCACTTTTTGCGATTCGGCACTGTGCGACTTTAACTGACAATTGCGCGGTCGTGCAACGCCGTACCCAAACGTAATTGACGTCCTTTTTTTCCCACAAACAGAGCTTTTTTTTGGTGGTATTTGATCACCTGTGAGATTTTCATTTTTTGCGATATTAATTAAAAAAACTTTGACAGTTAAAAAATATCCAATATATTCAATTTTTGTCATATATTTAGGCCAAAATGTATTTAGCTACATGTCTTTCACAAAAAAATTCTCAATGAACGTATTTTTAACCGCTTTATGACCGGAAGGTTTTACCCCATTCCTGACCAGGCCATATTTTGCAATTCGGCACTGCGTTACTTTAACGGACAAGTGCGCGGTCGTGCGACGCTGTACCCAAATAAAATTTATGCCCTTTTTTTCCCCACAAATAGAGCTTTCTTTTGGTGGTATTTGATCACCTATGCGATTTTTACTTTTTGCGCTATAAACAAAAAAAGAGCGACAATTTTGAAAAAAACAACAATATTTTTCACTTTTTTTATATGAAATTCCCCCCAAAAAATGTAAAAATCTAAATTTTTTAACATTTTAGGCCAATCTGTTTTCTGCTACATATTTTTGGTAAAAAAAAAATCACAATAAGCATATTTTGATTGGTTTGCGCAAAAGTTATTGCGTTTACTAAATAAGGGAAAGATTTCTGTCATTTTTGGTGTTTTTTTTTAATGAGTAATGGCGGCGATCTGCGATTTCTTTTGCGGGACTGCGACATTGCGGCGGACAGATCGGACCCTTGACTGACATTTTTGACACTTTTGGGGGTACCAGTGACATTACTACAGTAATCAGTGCTATACATATGCACTGTTACTGTAAAAATGACACTGGCAGGGAAGGGGTTCATTTTTATTGGAGAGGGAGGGGTTAATGTATGCCTGGTGCTTACTAATGTGTTTGGGGGGAGGTGACTGAGTGACACAGGGACAGATCGCAGGTTCAGCTATGCTGAACCTTGCATTCTGACCCTGCCTGTCACTTAGGAGATCCGCCCGCTTTGTTTACACAAGCGGGTGGATTTCCACACTCGATTCCCCGACGATCGGGGAAGAGCAGCGGTGATCACCGCCGCTCCTCCCCTGGCCCGACTCCCGCTGTAACCGAATACAGCGGGAGCGAGCCTCCGGCGCCGCGCGCATGCCGCCGAGAGAGGGGAATGTCTGGTGACGTAGGTCTACGTCGCCAGACGATAACGAGCCACTTTGCCGCAGTACAGTCAACGTGACTGGTCGGCAAGTGGTTAAATTGGAGGTCAAAAAAGAGAATGCTCCTTACACTGGTGGTCAGTTGGAAGAATTTCCCTTACATTGGTGACCAGTAGGAAAAATTCCCCTTACAGTGGTGGTAAATTGGGAAGAATAAAGAGAGATAAAAAGATTATTGTTCTTTCCCTATTGACTCGGTTAAGTGGCAATGGTCCTGGAATTATGTAGGCACCATAGGGTTGAAGGTCAATCTGCCACTCCTCAAGGAACCCCAAGCAAACTCTAAAGGAACCCTACCACTCCACAAAAACTTGGTTGAGATATCTGGCCTAGATGCAAAAATCTTTTGAGCAGGCTGAATATACTAGTACCAACTATGCAGCTTGAGCTTTTAACCAGTTCTGGACCAGAAGGATTTTCCCCCTTAATCACCAGGCCATTTTTTACGATTCGGCACTGCGTTATTTTAACAAACAATTGCTCGGTCGTGCGACACTGTACCAAAATAAAATTGATGTACTTATTTTTCCTACAAATAGAGCTTTCTTGAGTTGGAATTTGATCACTTATGCAATTTTTTTTTTTTTGCGCTATAAACAAAAAAAGAGCAACAATTCTGGAAAAAAAAACAATTTTCTTCACATTCTGCTATAAAACATTCCCAAAAACAAAAAAATCTAAATTTTTTAGGGCAATTTGTATTCTGCTTCATATTTTTGGTAAAAAAAAAAAAAATCGCAATAAGCGTATTTTGATTGGTTTGCGCAAAACATATCGCGTCTACAAACTATGGGAAAGATTTAGGTCATTTTTATTTATTTTTACTAGTAATGGCAGGGATCTGCAGTTTTTAGCGGGACTGCGACATTGCGGCAGACAGATCGGACCCCTAACCGACCTTTTTGACACTTTTGGGGGGACCAGTGACATTACTACAGTAATCAGGGCTAAAAATATGCACTGTTACTGTGATAATGACACTGGCAGGGAAGGGGTTAACCTAGTGGGTGATCAAAAGGTTAAATGTGAGCCTAGGGGAATGTTTACTAACTGTGGGGGGATGGGCTTGTGAAATGACCGTTGAGACCTGTGATCCTATATAGAAGGATCAAATGCGCTCTGTGATCATTTCAGAGAGAACGGTCAGCTGTGTTTACAACAGCCGACCGTTATTCTCTCTCACTGGAGAGCGATTGCGGGGGGCCAACAGCAATCGCGGCCACCGACCCAGTGCATCAGCAACCCCGCTGCCTAGTGGGAACGATAGCGCGCCTCAGGCGGAGTGCGTTCGCCCCCCCCCCCCCCCCCTAGCACCACGAGCGCGACCGCAGCCGAGCCAGCCTGCCACAGTAAAACTGCGGTGGGCGGTCAGCAAGTGGTTAACCTCCCTGGCAGTATGATTCTTTTGGATTTTAGGTGCTGAAAG
Organism: Pelophylax lessonae; assembly: GCF_965119305.1. Lineage (NCBI taxonomy): Eukaryota > Metazoa > Chordata > Amphibia > Anura > Ranidae > Pelophylax > Pelophylax lessonae. Next base: position 291,675,314 of record NC_138775.1, on the reverse strand, counting down.
CGGTACCATTATTTTGCATGTAATTCTTGTGAATGAGCAGTCTAAACCAACTGTATACATTTATTATATATATTATATATATATATATATATATGTATGTATACATATATTATGTATACATATATATATATATATATATATATATATATATATATATATATATATATATAATGTATACAGTTGGTTTGGGCTGCTCATTCACAAGAATTACGTGTATATATATATATATATCATCATATCACATTACATTGCCCCCCAGTGCCCTTTCCTGCAGTTTTACTGTACTTTTTATGTAAATATGTGTATATATATATATATATATATATATACACACATATTTACATAAAAAGTACAGTAAAACTGCAGGAAAGGGCACTGGGGGGCAATGTAATGTGATTTTATTTTATTTTGAACGGTATCAGTGTGTTTGGTGCATTTTACATTTGAATTTGCCGCCGGTTCCACCCCCCGGCGGACGTCACGTCGCCGGAGACGGAAGCCGGGGCTCGCAGACGATCGGGAGGAAGCTCCGCCGCCGCACACCACTCGCAGTCTTCACTGGATCCCGGAGAAAAGGTAAGAAAAACCTCCTCCAGCATCCAGCGATCTTCTTAGCGCTACCCCGAGTGTGACTCGGGGTTACCGCTTTTGGCACTAAAATCTTACCCCGAGTCACACTCGGGAATACCGCTAGGAAGGTTAATTGACTGGAGTGTACCTTTATAAGGTGCACCACAATCTCCCTCTTATATACAAGGCTTGTTAAAAAATTCCCACCAATGAACTTGAAGCTCACGACACTGCAGAAGTATGAGGCAGTAAATGCTTTCTACCTTAGTGGCCTCGTGTTTAAACTGTATTTTACCTGAGCCTCACAAAAGCTCTCTGCATCCTCTCAGCCTCAACAAGAGGTACATGTCACATTAAACTGCTTTAGAATGCTGTTAAACAGCAGACTGACGCTAATGAGCTAAAGGCCTCGACACTGCATAGAGGTTGACACAAAGCAGGAGGAAAAAAAAAAATGCTAAACCGAAAAGCACAATTTCAGAAAGAAGATAAAAAAAAAATATATCCAAGAGACAGAATATGGTTTTGTCACAGATGATTGTTTTGTATTTTCTGTTATCTCCCCATCATTTGCAGCAGAAGTATCATTAGATATATTTTATTAAGCATGTGCAGTAAGTAATGTGTCAGTGCAATACTTCTAGGTATTTATTAACTCTCACAGGGATCCCAGTACTCCCCCTGACAATGCCTGCATCTGATTCTCTTTCCAGGATGGCACAATCTTTGTTCAGGCAATATTCCAGGTTTCCTGGATTGAGATGTTGGCTCGAAAATGATACAATCATGTAAATCCTGGTGTCTGTGCAGTTCTTGGAGATTACAAAGGCCCAGACATCTGCCTCTAGTCTTGTGATTTGCTACAAAGTTACAATGTTGTAGTCTCATCAGTGGAGGGGGGGGGGGGGGGGAGACAAATGAAATGCTTCCTCATGCCTGCAGCAGACTGATGTCATGTCAGCCTAGGCAGTCATCGACTAGCACTCAGTGGTCTGAAAAAAAGAGCCGGTTCACACTGGGGCGACCTGTCAGGCGACCTGGTCGTCTGACAGGTCGCCGTAGGTCGCCTGCCATAGAGAAGCTATGGACCCGTTCTAATAGGAGCGACACAAGTCGCTCCGACTTAGAAAAAGGGTCCGGAGCTTCTTTGGGGCGACCCGGAGCGACCGTCATAGACTTCAATGTTATGAAGTCCATGCCGGCCGCTCCGAGGTCGCGGTGCGAGCAGCGCACCATGACTTGTGAGGTCGCCCCGGCAAGTCGGATCGCTCTAATGTGAACCGGCTCTTAGGGGCACCCCTCATGTGCCCCCAACAGAAGGATAAACTGACTATCTCTGTACCTATCTCTGTAGCCAAGGATTACGATTACATGATTACATGTTTTCAAAAAACAGATAAAGTTTTCTTTTACCCATGATTAAAAACAAAGACAAATGCCCATAAATGTAAAATGCATCAAAGAGACATTTCAAAAATCCCTAAAGGAGTTGTAAGGCTCGGTTCACACTGATGCGATGCAGGAAGGCTGCGAATTCGCAGCCTGTTCCCGCATCGCACACGCACCCCCGGCAGTTCACACTGCCATATGCGCTCCGCTGGGGGTGTCAATGTAATCTTAACGACACCCCCAGTTTGATCGCATATCGCAGTGCGATCGTGCAGTTCGCACAGGATCGGATCGCACAAGTGTGATCCGCTGTGTGATCCGATCCTGATGCGGCAGCAAAAATGCCTCCTGTGCGTGTTTGCTGCGGGTGCGATGCGAATTTAGCCATACAAACTGTATGGCTAAACTCGCACCGCACAGCTGATCGCATGTCATGTCGGAGCAGTGCGCTCCGACATGACATGCGAACCCCACACACGCAGTAGTGTGAACCGGGGCTGAAGGCAGAAGGCTATGCATCAACATAAAAAGCCTTCTGTGTGTAGTAGCCCCACTGGGTCCTGCTGCGGTCAATCAAAGTCAGTTAGCCAATCAGGAGAGAGAGGGGATGGGGCCAAACGGCAGCTCCATGTCTGAATGGACACAGGGAGCTGCAGCTCAGCTCTGGTGCCCCCAAAGCAAGCTGCTTGCTGTGGAGGCACTCGATAGGAGGGAGGAGCCAGGAGCAGCAAAGAGGGACCCGAGAAAAGGAGGATCCTGGCTGCCCTGTGCAAAACCACCTGCACAGAGGAGGTAAGTATAACATTTTTGTTTAAAAAAAAAAAAAAAAATTAGACTTTATTATCACTATAACATTCCAAGCTATTTGCTGATAAAATGTAGTTGCTCTTTAGATGTATGATGAATCCTCTACATGTTTCGTGTTTGGAACCGCTTCTTCAGGAGGAATTATACAGGCAAATAGGGGCAGCAAGGATAAGGGGTGCCCAAAGGGGGACAATGAGTAGACATACATAACCAGGTACTGAAAAAAATTATGGGTAGAAATAACTACACCCTGGGAGGAAAAAGGTGGGGGGGGGGGAGGGAGATGTTCAGCCCACCTCACTGGAAACCAACTCAGTGAATGATGATAAAAGGAGACAGCTTATTAAGGTAATGGTGCAGAAGTTAGCACTATAGGGTTGAACTATACTGTCAAGTCAGTAGCAGCTGGAAAGATTTCAATCAGATGTCCAACAGGCTGAATATACCTCAACGGGGGGGGGGGCAGTAGGGGGGGCTGCCAGATCTCACATGTTAGGATTATGGTACCCCTGCCAAACTGTGTTCATTTTGCAAGGCTATATTATATTTAGAACTCAGAGATGGCTTTTTAATGACAAAAGGTGAAGCATTTCTGAATATTTTTACGGTTGCTCTATATTGTGATATGTTAACAATATATTCAAGCATACTTGTAATGTTGCCTGAAGAGCCATTTAAACATTTCTAACACAGTAAAAAGAAAAAAATAATATTAGAACTATTCAATAAAGCTCTTAGATTGTAAGTTCTAACGAGCAGGGCCCTCTGATTCCCACTATATTAAAGTGTATTGTATTTCTACTGTCTACCTTCAAGTTGTAAAGTGCTGAGTAAACTGACGGCGCTATATAAATCCTATATCATAATAACAATAAAGCACCCCAAGAATAATAGAAAATGTATAACCTGCAATACCCTGCAACAACTAGAAATTATATTTTAATTAACTTAACCGCTTGCCGATCGCCGCACGACTATTTACGGCGGCGGTCAGCCCCTCACAGGCAAAGCGACGTAGGGCTACGTCGCTAGCCTGTGAGGGTCTAGGGAGCGAGCACGCGCCGCCGGAGGCGCGCTCCTGCTCCCGAGCGGTCACGGACCCCCCCCCCCCCCCCGCGCGCGATCGTCCAATGTAAACAAGCCGCCTGTCATTCTCCCCTGTGTATGAATAGTGATCATACGGTTCTACTATGTAGGACCGTTGATCACTGTTCCTACACCTCAAGCCACAGCCAATCACAGTTAGAATCACGCCCCTAGGGACACACATAACCCCTCCCTCTCAAAAAAAAGTTAACTCCTTCACTGCCAGTGTCATTTTACAGTAACAGTGCATATGTATAGCACTGATTACTGCAGTAATGTCACTGGTAACCCCAAAAGTGTCAAAAATGTCAGTCAAGGGTCCGATCTGTCCGCCGCAATGTCGCAGTCCCGCAAAAGAAAATCGCAGATCGCTGCCATTACGCTTTAGAAAAAAAAACAACAAAAATGGCAAAAATCTTTCCCTTTGTTAGTAAACACAATAACTTTTGCGCAAACCAATCAAAATACGCTTTTTGCGATTTTTTTTACCAAACATATGGTAAAAAAAAAAAATTGGCCTAAAATGTTAAAAAATTTTGATTTTTACACCTTTTTTGGGGGGAATTTCATATAAAAAATGTGAAAAATATTGTTATTTTTGCAAAATTGACGCTCTTTTTTTGTTTATAGCGCATGATCAAAAAAATTGCACAGGTGATCAAATACCACCAAAAGAAAGCTCTGTTTGTGGGAAAAAAAAGGACGTCAAATTAATTTGGGTACAGCGTCGTACGACCGCGCAATTGTCCGTTAAATTCACGCAGTCCCGAATCGCAAAATAGGCCCTGGTCAGGAAGGGGGTAAAATCTTCCGGGGCTTAAGTGGTTAACGGATGAAAAATAGGGCTTTCATCCATTCAAAAAAACAGATTGACAGAAGCGGGTGAAAATGGATGTAAACGGATGATCATCCATTTACATTCGTTTTTTCATAGATGTCTGTTTTTCATCCGTCAACGGATGGATGAAACACGGACAAACATTCCGCATGTGTGAAAGGGGCCTTAGGCCCCTTTCACACTTGTGCGACTTGTCATCCGATTTGGGACTGCAAAATCGCATGACAATTCGTTCTCCATTATTTCCAATGATTCCCATTCATATCTGTGTGACTTGAAGTCGCACCGACTTCAAAGTAGTCCCTGCACTACTTTGGCACTACTTTGATGCTTTTTGAGGAAAAGACAATTCAAGCCCAGTCAAATTCGCGTCAAAATCGCGGCAACAAAGTCGCGGCAAAATCACAGTAAAATCATTCGACTTTGAAGTCGCACAAGTGTGAAATATCCTCCGATTTTTCTCTCTTTTGCTCAGCGTTCATAACCGTTTTTAGTAGACAGTGTATAAATGTTCCCAAAATTTCTCGTCCGATTTTTTTTTTTTTTGGGACATTTGTTTCTAGACTTCCGGGTTGTCAGCAACTTCAGATCATGCGCGGTCTTTCGTATCTGATTTTTCACGGACGTACTGCATACACATTAAACGAAAATTGGTCGCCGGGGACGGACGATAAAAATTTTGGTGTTTGTCCCTCCGTTTTTTTTCGTTGAAAATGGCGGCATCGACTGTTGAAAGTTGTGTACACACTAGCCGAAAATTAGGGATGCACCGATCCGAATTTTTTGGACCCGATACCGATATCTGGCGTTATGAAATCGCCGATACCGGAACCGATCCGGAGCTACACACAAAGCAAGCGGCTACAGTACAGAGCAAAGCCGCTGCTTTATGTGTATGGCTCCTCCATTCACAGGCGAAGTGCATCTGATATCACTCCGCCTGTGAGCTGGAACTGTACAGGAAGTAGCGGCTCCCATCCCATACTACTACTGCACCTAGTAAGGGATGGCTGAGCCGTTACCAAGCAAAAACAGGATCCGCCAGTGGATCGGTCAATGTTACCGATCCCCCGATCCATCTAAAATGGCCATATCGGCGGCGATATCCGATCCGATTATCGGATCGCTGCATCCCTACCGAAAATCGTATGATTTTACCTCGGACGGGAATTTCCGGCAGATTTTCTACTAGTGTGTGCCCCACTTTACTCTGTTGCTTTTCCAAAGAACAAGCTCGCTTGCTGATGTAGCAGTTACAGGGAAGAGACAAACTATTTTCCACTGACAGGGGTGCTTAAAATGATCAGCTTTTATGTGTTTTTATTAAACCAAAAGATTATATACACAGTTCAGGCGCTTAAAACCAAAAAAAAACCCTGTGGAGGAATAAACCAGGTGGTCACTTTAAAAATTCCAAAACCGCTCACTGAGCCGCCAGTCCCCAGCATGGGATGTAAATGCAAAGAATTTTAGTAGGATATATGGACGGCGCACAGTGATGGTAGATATAGGAGAGAACCCATAAGCAGCAATCAAAAAGTAAAAGGAAATCAGTTTATAAACTGATTTCTTTTTACTTTTTGATTGCTGCTTATGGGTTCACTTCTATATATACCATCACTGTGCGCTGTCCATATATTTTTATAAAACCTTTAACCCAAAAGCAAAATAAAATGTTTGCTGTAAATTCTTATAAAGTTAGCTGGAGTTCAGCTTCAATTTGTTAGTGCATCTAAATCTGCTAGTACATCTACCACCCCCCCTGATTAACAATGCTGCTGTCCAAGTGTGCCCCTTGTGCACCTTAATCCAGAATGGAGGCACTCTAATAACTGGTTGCTGACCGCTGCAAGTACATATACTGCGGCGGTCAGCCCCGGCCAGGCAAAGTGACGTACCGGTACGTCACTCACCTGAGAGCCAATAGGGGGCGAGCACGCGCCGCCGGAGGCGCGCTCCCGCCCCCGCTCACTCACTCTGATCCCCGCGCGTGTGACAGGTGGACTCGATGTCCGCCGGTCACTCGCGATCGTCAGTTACAGAGGGAGAAAGGCGGGCGGCTAGTGTAAACAAAGCTGCCTGTCACTCTCCCCTGTGTAACAGCAGAGATCATGCGGTCCTGCTATGTAAGACTGTAGATCTCTGCTGTTACATGTAAAGCCACATCCCTGCACAGTAAGAAACACGCCCCTAGGGACACACTTAACCCCTCCTTCCCTGCCAGTGTCATTTTTGCATATGTATAGCACTGATTACTGTAGTAATGTCACTGGCACCCCCAAAAGTGTCAAAAATGTCAGTTAGGGGTCCGATCTGTCTGCCGCAATGTCGCAGTCCCGCAAAAAAAAAAAAAATCGCAGATCGCCGCCATTACTCGTTAAAAAAAAAAAAAAAACAACAAAAATGACATAAATCTTTCCCTTAGTGAGTAAACGCAATAACTTTTACGCAAACCAATCAAAATACGCTTTTTGCAATTTTTTTTACCAAACATATGTAGCAGAAAACAAATTGGCCTAAAATGTTAAAAAATTTAGATTTTTACTTTTTTTTTGGGGAATTCCATATAAAAAAATGTGAAAAATATTGTTATTTTTGCAAAGTTGTCGCTCTTTTTTGTTTATAGCGCATGATTAAAAAAAAAAAAAAAAAAAAAAAAAAAAAAAAAAAAAAAAAAAAAAAAAAAATCGCACAGGTGATCAAATACCACCAAAAGAAAGCTCTGTTTGTGGGGAAAAAAGTACGTCAATTTTATTTGGGTACAGCGTCGCACGACCGCGCAAATGTGCGTTAAAGTCACGCAGTGCCGAATCGCAAAATAGGCCCTGGTCAGGAAGGGGGTAAAATCTTCCAGGGCTTAAGTGGATAAAGGAGGTGTTACTGGCCAGATCACCATGTGAAATCAGAGGGAAAAAACCCTTACAATGAAAACGAATTCAGCCACCACATTTAATGATTGTTAAGCTGCAATAGATTACATTTCTGGTTTTAGGTTCATTACCGCTTTGCAGCTGAAATAAAATGAGATGATACAAAGTTCTATACTTCACCATGTTTATTGCTCTGTATATCCTTACTGTATAACACTGAACATATAAAGATGAATGCTGGCCATGCATTATACAGTTCTCTTATTCAATTTCCTTTAGAATTACCTTCAATTATGTAGTGCAAGTACCTGCCTGATTGCATACAAATTGAAAGGGGTTGATTTACTAAAGGCAAATAGACCATAATTTGCAAAATGCAGTTACTCCATAGCTTAGTAAATGAGGTAAAGCTTCACTTTGAAAAGAATACCCAATCACATGCAAGGAAAATAAAAAACTGAATTTTTGCTTGAACATGATTGGATGATGGAAGTCAGCAGAGCTTCTGTTCATTTACTGAGGTCTGGAGCAACTGCACTTTGAAAAGTGTACAGTCTATTTGCCTTTAGTAAATTAACCCCAAAGGGTTTAGGTTTGACCTAGTGGTGCACCGAAATTTCGGCAACCAAAATTTTTGGCCGAAAATGGGCCTATCCCATTTCGGCCGAAAACAGGTTATACAGTATATGCCAAAAATGAATGGGTGCTGCAGCAGCAGCTTTCTCTTTAACTTATATGGTGCGTGACCGGCCGCAGCCGACTCCCGAGACCCTCTGTTTGTACCTCTTCGCCCGCCCTGTGCTAGACTGGTTGCTAGAATCGCCAACTGCATGGATTCTAGCAACCAGTGACGTCACGGTCCCGAGAGAAAAGCGAAGCTGAGAAGAGGACCCAGCATGCACAGCAGAGGAGGATCTTCCTCGTCCTCCTTTGCGCCTATTACTGACTCTCTGGCTCCACCCACCTCCTCCCTCCATCTCAAGACTCAAGTCGCTCCGACTTAGAAAAAGGGTCCTGTACTACTTTGGGGCGACCTCGGAGCGACTTGCATAGACTTCCATTATGTGAAGTCTCTGAAAGTCGCGCCGAAGTGGCGGTGCACAGCGGTGCACACGACTTCACAGGTCGCCCCCCAAAGTCGTGTCGCACTAGTCTGAACGGGCTCTTAGTGCCGGTTCACACTGTTCCGACTTGTCAGGCGACTTGGTCGCCTGACAAGTAGCGGACCGTGCTGTGCAATTTGTACCGTTCTAATAGGAGCGACTCAAGTCGCTCCGACTTAGGGAAAAAGGTTCCTGCACTACTTCGGGGCGACATCAGAGCGACTTGCATTGACTTCCATTATGTGAAGTCGTGTCGCCCTAGTGTGAACCGACACTTATTGTAACCAGAAGAGTGTTACTAATTAAGACATTTTCTTTGTTACTTTTAATTCATTGTCAATGTTTACCATTTCTGTATTCTGCTTTTTCATTCTCAATAAAAACTTTATGGAAAAAAAAAATATATAAAGAAAGCAAACGTCAAAAAAAAAGTAAAATCCCTTTTTTTCTAAGGGCGAACTCCACCCACAATCTATCCTTCACTTTGGGTGGTCACCAGTAGATTGAATCACCTGCCAACCTCTGACAAGTCTAAGATTCAGAAAGCCTGCTCAGCTACCCCTTCCTCCCAGCAGGCTATAACAAAAGTGTGGCCTTCCTCCCAGCAGGCTATAACAAAAGTGTGGCACTCTTGCATCTGGATCCACCAATGATCTGCTCATGCCTCGTACACACGCAACGATTATTGGTCGTGAATTTTCAGCCAACATCCGATCGGCCGTTTTTCGGCTTGTTAGTATGATGCTTCCGACTTCCGACAACCAACTCCGACTCCGGGCGAAAAAAATCTGGTGTGCAGGCTATAAAATTTTTGTTGGCCATCAACACAACGGCCGATTTTCCATCAGTCAGTACAGATTTCGGCAGACAAAAATTCTGATGAGCAAGACTTGGCATGCTCAGAGAAGAAAAAACACACGGAAAGTAAACCAGCACATGACATCATTTCTGAAGTAGATTTTTGTTGGCCGAGAAAATTCGTGTGCAGTCTAGGCACATTCCAACCAACAAAACACAACTCTGGACAAAAGTCGGATGATCGGTCGGCCGATAATCGTTGCGTGTGTACGAGGCATTACTCTACAAAATGGAGAATACCCTGTGTGAGGGTGACACCCCCCTGCTCTGTAAGAAGTTGGAAATTCCAGTGGGTATATCTCAGCACAGCAATCCCATAGAGCAATAATAAGCTGATACATGATTTAACTTTTCCGCAACCTTTGGAAACTAAAGACATCCGCCTTGGGTGGAGCTGCCCTTTAAATTCTGCCTCTACAGCAGAAGAGGTTTCAGATAAAATGGTTGCATCCTTGTATCCTCTACCTCCAGCGACAAAACCAGGCTTGCAAAGAAAAGCTCTAAACTCCATAAAAGCACCATGCAATGAAGACCTCATCATTAATGAAAACACAACTGCAGCAAAGCCTCGTCTATTCGCTTCACCATCCCCGAGAAGGCAGGAATTACCCAGCTATGAATAATGTTGCAATATATTCATTCAAGTCCGTCCTTCCTAAACCGAAGGGGAGCCAACGTCTCTCCCTGCAGCCTGAGCGGAGGGGGTTAACCCCTCATGCCTAGTATAACAATGCACAAAGGGGCAAGACTGACCAATTCAGTTTAAAAAAAAAATGCACAGAGCCTAAATCCAATTTATCACGACTCTACTGGTGTCAGGCGGCTAAATAATTCATGCCATGCATGCAAAATGCGTCCAGGTGCTCCATTTCTTTCCAGATTTAAAACAGTTAAAGCAGAGATGGTGGGGGGGGGGGGGGGGGATATCTCTTCATAGGCAACTCTACTCTTCTGTAGCTTCACCACTACGGGGGATGATTCACTAGTTACCAGCTTAGCTCCTCAACAGGCAAAGCTCCAATTTTCAACTTCCACAGCTAAAGACAGATGCCGAGGCAGAGCGCCGTCCCTGCCTGCCCACCAATCGCAGGGTCTTCACATCGTGCATTAGGATCATTGCAATTAATGAGGGTGCATCGATCGGAATAATCAATTAAGTGAACTCGGAGAGAAGGTGGTGGGAGAGGGGGGGGGGGGGTCACACAGGCACAAATAATCCCGAACAAACAAAATTATACGCTGCCAGATATAATGACTACCCAGAGAATAAAGGCACTAAGGCTAATAAGGGTTACAACCTTGCTACGTGAAAAGATAACGACCCTCGTAGGGAGATTCTTTTTTTTTTTCATTTCCCCTTTTATCCTTTAAGGGGAAGCAACCCAACACAATTATGCGTTGCGACGGGTTTTATAAACAATGATGGGTTTGATGAAAGGAGGGAGGTGGAAGCGCGGCTTGACATCCGTCAGAAAGGTCCACCGCTGAGACGGGGAGAAAATGTAAAACAATTTAAGGCTGATCAGGTCTGCGATATGTATGAATCTCGCTTGCATGCGAGAGATTAACCCATGGGCTGCGGGAAAAGGAGAGCAAACTCAGAAGCAGATGAATAATAAAAGCAATACACATAATGAAACAAAGTACACAAAAAAAAAAAAGATGTTGCAAAGTAAAGGCGGCTTGGGAAAGGAGGGGGCATCATGCATATGTAGATGAGGGCATATCTGTTTACCCTTCCTACCAGTATGGTCTCGCTGGCACAGTTTTGATAGGGTAGTTAAGCTGCTATGCTGGGTTTTGTCATGCAGGGTAGAGACAGGCATTCGAAGTAACGGTAGGCGATTCCAGAGGTGATGGCATACAGTTTTGAGAGGGTACATGGGATGCTGTGCTGGGTTTGGTCATGCAGAGTAGAGACGGATGCAAGGAAACCCCAACGGTGCTGGCACCATGGGTAAAGGTGGCACTTCCTTGGTGCCATGGGGGAAGCTGGCACTTCCTTGGAGGGGGGGGGGGCAAATATGTCATATGTCAAACTAATCTGAAGGGGGGGGGGGTGGTAATATGTCTTTATTGGGTTTTGTCATGCAGGATAGAGATATACATTTTTTCATTCAATCCCATAGGTGTTAGCAACATGGGTGAGACTGGCACTTCCTTGGTACCATGGGTGAAGCTGGCACCTTTTTGGCTCTGTGGCTGAAGCCAGCACTTCCTTGGCTCCATGGATAAGGCTGACACTTTGTTGCCACTATGATTACATTTAGAACTTCCTTGGCACCATGGGAAAAGCTGGCACCTTCTTTGCTTTGTGGCTGAAGCCAGCACTTCCTTGGCTCCATGGATAAGGCTGACACTTTCTTTCCACCATGATTAAAGTTAGAACTTCCTTGGCACCATGGGTAAAGCTGGCACCTTCTTGGCTCTGTGGCTGAAGCCAGCAATTCCTTGGCTCCATGGATAAGGCTGACACTTTGTTGCCACTATGATTACATTTAGAACTTCCTTGGCACCATGGGTAAAGCTGGCACCTTCTTTGCTTTGTGGCTGAAGCCAGCACTTCCTTGGCTCCATGGATAAGGCTGACACTTTCTTTCCACCATGATTAAAGTTAGAACTTCCTTGGCACCATGGGTAAAGCTGGCACCTTCTTGGCTCTGTGGCTGAAGCCAGCAATTCCTTGGCTCCATGGATAAGGCTGACACTTTGTTGCCACTATGATTACATTTAGAACTTCCTTGGCACCATGGGTAAAGCTGGCACCTTCTTTGCTTTGTGGCTGAAGCCAGCACTTCCTTGGCTCCATGGATAAGGCTGACACTTTGTTGCCACTATGATTACATTTAGAACTTCCTTGGCACCATGGGTAAAGCTGGCACCTTCTTGGCTTTGTGGCTGAAGCCAGCAATTCCTTGGCTCCATGGATAAGGCTGACACTTTGTTGCCACTATGATTACATTTAGAACTTCCTTGGCACCATGGGTAAAGCTGGCACCTTCTTGGCTCTGTGGCTGAAGCCAGCACTTCCTTGGCTCCATGGATAAGGCTGACACTTTGTTGCCACCATGATTAAAGTTAGAACTTCCTTGGCACCATGGGTGAAGCTGGCACCTTCTTGGCTCTGTGGCTGAAGCCAGCAATTCCTTGGCTCCATGGATAAGGCTGACACTTTGTTGCCACCATGATTAAAGTTAGAACTTCCTTGGCACCATGGGTGAAGCTGGCACCTTCTTGGCTCTGTGGCTGAAGCCAGCAATTCCTTGGCTCCATGGATAAGGCTGACACTTTGTTGCCACCATGATTAAAGTTAGAACTTCCTTGGCACCATGGGTAAAGCTGGCACCTTCTTGTCTCTGTGGCTGAAGCCAGCAATTCCTTGGTTCCATGGATAAGGCTGACACTTTGTTGCCACCATGATTAAACATAGAACTTCCTTGGCACATGGGTAAAGCTGGCACCTTCTTGGCTCTGTGGCTGAAGCCAGCACTCCCTTGGCTCCATGGCATTGGTTGACACTTTGTTGCCACCATGATTAAACTTAGAACTTCCTTGGCACAATGGGCGAAGCAAGCATTTCTTTGACACCATGGGTAAAGTTGGAACTTCCTTGGCACAATGAGTGAAACTGGCACCTTAGGGGAAACTCAAACTTCATTGACACTCAAGGGAGGGGGCAAATAGGTGTTTGCTGGGTTTTGTCATGCAGCGTAGAGACAGACGTTATTTTATTGCAATCACAAAAGGGTTGGCACCATGGGTAAAGCTGGCACTTCCATTGCAGAATGGGTGAAGCTGCCACTTACTTTGTACCATGAATGAAGTACGGACCCTCTTCTCTGTGGCTGAAGCCAACACTTCCCTGGCTCCATGGATGAAGCTGACACTACATTGACACCATAGGTGAAGTTGGATCTACCTTGGAACAATGGGTGAAGCTGGCACATTCTTGGAACCATGGGTAAAGCTGGCACATCCTTGGCTTTATTGGTAAAGCTGGAACTTCCATGGTTTGATGAGTGAAGTTGGCACTTTCTTGGTTCCATGGGTGAAGCTGGAGCTTCCTTAGCACTATGGGTAAAGCTGGCACTTCCTTGACTCCATGGGTAAAGCTGGCACTTCCCTGGCTCACTTGGTAAAGCTGGTACTTCCATGGTTTATTGGTGAAATTTGCACGTCCTTTGCTCAAATGGGTGAGACTGGCACTTCCTTGGCTCTATGGGAGAAGCTGGAACGTCCATGGCTTGAAGGGAGAAGCTGGCACTTCTTTTGCTTTATGGGAGAAGCTGGCACTTCCTTGGATCTACAGATGAAGCTGGCACTTCCTTGGATCTACAGATGAAGCTGGCACTTCCTTGGCTCTTTTGTAGAAGCTGGCACTTCCTTGGCTCTTTTGTAGAAGATGGCACTTCCTTGGCTCCATGGGTGAAGCTGGAACTTCCTTGGCTCTTTAGGTGAAGCTGGAAATTCCTTGGCTCTATGGCTGAAGCCAGCACTTCCTTGGCTCTATGGGTGAAGCTGACATTTCCTTGGCTCTATGGGTGAAGCTGACATTTCCTTGGCTCTATGGCTGAAGCCAGCACTTCCTTGGCTCTATGGGTGAAGCTGACATTTCCTTGGCTCTATGGGTGAAGCTGACATTTCCTTGGCTCTATGGGTGAAGCTGACATTTCCTTGGCTCTATGGGTGAAGGTGGAACTTCCTTGGCTCTATGGGTGAATCTGGAATTTACTGGACTCTATGGGTGAAGCTGGAACTTTCATGGCACCCCAAGAGGGGGGGGGGGGGATATAAGCGTTTGCAATGAGATGAAGACCGATGAGCTGTGAGTTGATAAGGGCACTAACTGCTTAGTGGGGTACAGGAGCAGCAGCCGGGTAGGTCGGAAAAACTGTGACCAGCAGGTGTACCCAGGGCAGATTCCAATAGTCTGATCTGGATACGGCACTGAGATGTCCCCCGGGGTGCAGGCAAATGTTAATGCTGCCAGGGGAACGCACAATGAAGATGTGAGGGGCTGCAGGAGGTGGGGTGTTGCAAGGTGGGCAGGATGGGACAATGCAGGTGAGAAGGATGGGGTCCAGCAGGTGGGCAGGATGGGGCCCCGCAGGAGAGAAGGATGCGGTCCCGCAGGTGAAAAGGATGGGGTCCCGCAGGTGAAAAGGATGGGGTCCCGCAGGTGAAAAGGATGGGGTCCCGCAGGTGAGAAGGATGGGGCCCCGCAGGTGAGAAGGATGGGGCCCCGCAGGTGAGAAGGATGGGGCCCCGCAGGTGAGAAGGATGGGGCCCCGCAGGTGAGAAGGATCGGGTCCCGTAGGTGAGAAGGATCGGGTCCCGTAGGTGAGAAGGATGGGGTCCCGTAGGTGAGATGGATGGGGTCCCACAGGTGAGAAGGATGGGGTCCCGTAGGTGAGAAGGATGGGGTCCCGTAGGTGAGAAGGATGGGGTGCCGCAGGTGAGAAGGATGGGATGGGGTCCCGCAGGTGAGAAGGATGGGATGGGGTCCAGCAGGTGGGCAGGATGGGGCCCCGTAGGATGGGGCACCGCAGGTGGGCAGAATGGGACCCCGCAAGTGAGAAGAATGGGGTCCCGCAGATGAGAAGAATGGGGTCCCACAGGTGGGCAGAACGGGGCCCCGCAAGTGAGAAGGATGCGGTCCCGCAGGTGAGAAGAATGGGGTCCTGCAGGTGAGAAGGATGGGGTCCCGCAGGTGAGAAGGATGGGGCCCCACAGGTGAGAATGGGGTCCCACAGGTGAGCAGGATGGGGCCCCGCAGGTGAGCAGGATGGGGCCCCGCAGGTGAAAAGAATAGGGTCCCGTAGGTGGGCAGGAAGGGGCCCCGCAGGTGAGAAGAATGGGGTCCCGTAAGTGAGCGGGATGGGGCCCCGCAGGTGAGAAGGATGGGGCCCCGCAGGTGGGCAGGAAGGGGCCCCGCAGGTGAGAAGGATGGGGTCCCGCAGGTAAGGAGGAAGGGGCCCCGCAGGTAAGGAGGATGGGGCCCCGCAGGTAAGGAGGATGGGGCCCCGCAGGTAAGGAGGATGGGGCCCCGCAGGTAAGGAGAATGGGGCCCCGCAGGTAAGGAGGATGGGGCCCCGCAGGTAAGGAGAATGGGGCCCCGCAGGTAAGGAGGATGGGGCCCCGCAGGTAAGGAGGATGGGGCCCCGCAGGTAAGAAGGATGGGGCCCCGCAGGTAAGGAGGATGGGGCCCCGCAGGTAAGGAGGAAGGGGCCCCGCAGGTAAGGAGGAAGGGGCCCCGCAGGTAAGGAGGATGGGGCCCCGCAGGTAAGGAGAATGGGGCCCCGCAGGTAAGGAGGATGGGGCCCCGCAGGTAAGGAGGATGGGGCCCCGCAGGTAAGGAGGAAGGGGCCCCGCAGGTGAGGATGGGGCCCCGCAGGTAAGGAGGATGGGGCCCCGCAGGTAAGGAGGATGGGGCCCCGCAGGTAAGAAGGATGGGGCCCCGCAGGTAAGGAGGATGGGGCCCCGCAGGTAAGGAGGATGGGCAGCAAAATTTCCATTTAATGCAAGCAGGGATGACACGGGAGGACTCAACTCAAGGGTTGGGGGGGGGGGCATTCCTACGGGGTGAAGGTATGTCAGGGGGCAATTGTAAAGGAGGGGGGCAATTACATTTCTCTTTGTGACACCAATAAAATCACATCCAGAACTAGACACCCATTCCTGCACAGTAATGACCCCCCTCAGGGCAGAATGTGAGGGGGGGAGGGGTCCCTCCACATAATGGGGGTATATAAATCGGGGTGCACTCACCACAGGAGGACATGTCCGGGGCTCAGCTCCTCTCCCTCTTTTTTTTTTCTTTTTTATTTTTTTATCTCTTCCCAGCTCCTCTCCTCTCCGGCTGCAGCTTCTCTCTCTCTACTCCTGGGCTGCCCGCCGTGCCCGCGCCGCGCGCTCCCTTCAAGCTTTGCCTGTGCCGCTCCGCAGCGCGTCCTCCTCCTCCTCCTCACTTCACCTCAGGGAGGGAGGCGCGGGCACGCGCGGAGCAGAGCAGAAGCTGATGGAAGGGGAGCGCGCGCCTCATCCGCTTCAGCAGATTGTGTGTGAGAGAGAGAGGCGGGAAAGGCTCTGGGCGCGCGCCGCCACTCGTCGTGAGGGGGACCACGGGGGCGCGCTCACCTGTAGCTGAGGGAAACATTTTTTAGGATGCACATTTTTGTGAGGGGAGGAAAATAAAAAAACATCCTAGACCTAGAACCCCCCTCAGATGGCTATATTACCCCCTTCCTGACCGCTTGTTATTTATACCATCAGTAGTGATCGACTGATATTGTTCTTTTATTGCCGATACCGATATTTTGGGCCAATGCATATCGGTATTGGCCGATATTTTCGTACATTAAAATTTTTTATTTTTTTTTTGTTTGACAGGTACTCTTATGGAGGGATCTGGGGGTCTAAAAGACCCCAAACCCCTCCTCTGCACTTAAAAGCATTCAAAACGCCAAGTTTGGGTGTTTTAAATGCTGTCATTTTTTTGAATTTGGCGCAGAGTACCCGAAAGTGAGGTCATGACATCACTTCCGGGTTTTTTACATGGAGACCTGATCAGAGTCGAATGCAGCTTTGATCTGGTCTTCGGCGGCCGTGCAGGTGGGACGGGAGACCCGGGCGAGCCGCGTAAGGGGGGGGGGATGTCCCCTCCCGCTTCTTGTAATGACAGCCGAGTGGCTTTTCAGCCCCATCGGTTGTCATTACAAGACAGCCGACCGTCGTCTATGGACGCCGGTACCGGGGTGATTCCTCTAGCTGCAGGCATCACTCCGGTACAGCACTTTCCCGATATATCGGCAATATCGGTCCGATATATCGGGAAAAGTGCATATCGGCCCCCGATATATCCGCTTTGCCGATAATCGGCCGATCCCTACACGGAAGTTTGTATTTCACCTAAATTGCTTCTAAAAATGTGGAGATTTCGGTGAAATGTTGCCGTTTCAGCAAAACAAAATGTGTTTTTTGGCAGTTTTTTTAGATTACTTCACCACTTATCTACCGGCAATCCCACCTCTTTCCTGCCCAGGCCAATTTTCTGCTTTCAGCGCTGTCGCTGTTGCGCAATCATGCAACACTAGCTGTGGTGCGACGAAACGCGTCAGCCACGCCTCCAGCCGCGGCCAATATGAATACATGCTTTGTATCATGCCACATCATGTGAGTTATCTACTTTGTTTTTTATTCTAATAAACGTACATACTTCACTATTGAGTCCCATTTGTCTTTGGAGGGGCACCTTTACCAATCGTGAGAAGGAGTTTATGAAGTATGAATGTATGATGATCTATCATCAATGATGAAGTTATCGTGACGGACCTGGTGCCAGATACTTGTGGGGATACCGCTCTACTCGTGATTTCTGCGGTCCATGCCTGTTTGACCTTCCTTAACGGGGGGTCTAATGTTCCGGTAAGGGAATTACTTTATATGAGCATGTGGTTCTTCCAGGATTGGGGATTTCAACTCTATGGTGTTGGAACTTTTCTTCATTCATCTCTGACCCTTAGCAACCGGCCCCACGGACTTTATATGGACTTTGTTTAGTCTTTTTACTTCTGTTGCACTTATTTGTTTATGAAGTGTTTGGCGCTGTACACCTTTTTTCAACACTAGCCAAATTACATTGTTATCATTTTTTTCACACAAATATAATTTTCTTTTGGTGGTGCCACTGAGGTTTTTTATTTTTTGCTTAACAAATAAAAAAAGACCAAAAATTTTTAAAAAATTTTTTAGTTTCTGTTATAAAATTTTGTAAATAAGTAATTTTTCTCCTTCACTGATGTGCGCTGATGAGGCGGCACTGATAGGCGGCACTGGTGGACACTGATAGACGGCACTGATGAGCACTGATAGATGGCACTGATGAGCACTGATAAGGCGCTTTTCCACTGCATAGAACCGAACGGTTCGGTTCGCTTTTGCGCTTTTCCACTGCACACGGTACAGTACAGCGGCGCTTTTCCACTACATGGAACCGAACGGTACGGCTCGCTTTTGCGCTTTTCCACTGCATGGTACTGCAGGGTACGGTGTTGGAAGGGTTCAGTACGGTACGGCGGCGCTTTTCCACTGCATGGAACCGAACGGTTCAGCTCGCTTTTGCGCTTTTCCACTGCATGGTACGGTGTTGGAACGGTTCAGTACGGTACGGTACGGCGGGGCTTTTCCACTGCATGGAACCGAACGGTTTTGCTCGCTTTTGCGCTTTTCCACTGCATGGTATCGCATGGTACGGTTCGGTCCGGTACAGCGGCGCTTTTCCACTACATGGAACCGAACCGTACGGCTCGCTTTTGCGCTTTTCCACTGCATGGTACCGCATAATACGGTGTTGGAACGGTTCAGTACGGTACGGTACGGTATGCCGGCGCTTTTCCACTACATGGCACCGAACGGTACGGCTCTCTTTTGCGCTTTTCCACTGCATAGTACCGCATGGTACGGTGTTGGAACGGTTCAGTACGGTACGGTACGGCGGCGCTTTTCCACTGCATGGAACCGAACAGTTTGGCTCGCTT
Source organism: Pelophylax lessonae (assembly GCF_965119305.1). Taxonomy (NCBI): domain Eukaryota; kingdom Metazoa; phylum Chordata; class Amphibia; order Anura; family Ranidae; genus Pelophylax; species Pelophylax lessonae. Next base: position 291,656,257 of record NC_138775.1, on the reverse strand, counting down.
TTGCGCTTTTCCACTGCATGGTACCGCATGGTACGGTTCGGTCCGGTACAGCGGCGCTTTTCCACTACATGGAACCGAACCGTACGGCTCGCTTTTGCGCTTTTCCACTGCATGGTACCGCATAATACGGTGTTGGAACGGTTCAGTACGGTACGGTACGCCGGTGCTTTTCCACTACATGGAACCGAACGGTACGGCTCTTTTAAACAGTACCACCTCGGTTGTGGTTCCAAGAGGGCCGTACCGATACCATATCCCACAATCCTTTGCATGCAGCCTTGACTGTTTGTCACTACTAGCCACTGATTGGTCAGAGAATCGTTGTTATCCCACCCACTTACTACTTTAGTGGAAAAGCAAACCACACCGAACCGTTCCAACACCGTACCATGCGGTACCATGCAGTGGAAAACCAAACCGAGCAAAGTAGGGCCAAGTGGAGGGGAGCCGGCAGTGGAAAAGTGCCAATAGACGGCACTGATGGACACTGAGAAGCAGCACTGATGGGCACTGAGAGGCGTCACTGATGGGCACTGAGAGGCGGCACTGATTATAAGTGTACAGCCGTGACCAAAGGTTTTGTGAAGGACATAAATATTAATTTTCACAAAGTCTGCTGCCTCAGTTTTTATGATGGCGATTTGCATATACTCCAGAATGATATGAAGAGTGATCGGATGAATTGCAATTAATTGCAAAGTCCCTCTTTGCCATGAAAATGAACTAAATCCCATAAAAAAAAAAAAAAAAAAACATTTTCACTGCATTTATGAAGAAGGCTTCAGGGCGGCCAAGAAAGTCCAGCAAGTGCCAGGACCGTCTCCTACAGATGATTCAGCTGCAGGATCGGGGCACCACCAGTGCAGAGGTTGCTCAGGAATGGCAGCAGACAGGTGTGAGTGCGTCGGCACGCACAGTGAGGAGAAGACTTTTGGAGGGTGGCCTGGTATCAAGAAGGGCAGCAAAGAAGCCACTTCTCTCCAGAACAAACATCAGGGACAGACTGATATTCTACAAAAGGTACAGGGATGGGACTGCTGAGGATTGGGGTAAAGTCATTTTCTCTGATGAATCCCCTTTCAGATTATTTGGGGCATCCAGTAAAAACCTTGTCTGGAGAAGAAAAGGTGAGCGCTACCAACAGTGCTGTGCCATCCATCCTGAGAACATTCATGTGTGGAGGCATCTCAGCCAAGGGAGTGCGCTCACTTATAATTTTGCCTAACTTTATGGTTTTTGCTCATTTTGTCATAATTGTTTGAAATATCTGAGTGAATCTCATTTGACCACAACTCCTTAGATAATCTGCTGTACCTTAGGTAGCTGCTTTCCCCCCACTATCATTACTATCCTATAATACCCAGATATGCTTTCATCTATTTTGTTTTTCATTCAAATTTTTCTCCCTATTATTATTTCTTTTTTTTCTGTGTAGGCAGGCCCATCCACCTGACCCAGGGACAGTCTTTGGCCTTATTTGTGGGGACCCCCCATGAGACTCTGGTTCTGGCGGCTCTGATATCACCCCCCCCCCCCCTCCTTCTCCCATCACGTTTTGATTTTATTCTCTACACGGCTTTCTCATTACCAGGAACTTTTAAAGTGGTATGTAATTGTAGCTCTACTCCCATGGGAGCTGCTGGTTGCGGGTTCCCCTGGGTTACCCATAGCAACAACTTGACAATGTAGCGTATTCAAAGTGCTTGGCTCAGTCAGAGTCTAGGGGTTTTGTTTTTTTTGTTATTTTTTTTTTGAGAACTTGGATAGGAGAAGGGATGAGTGGGATACTCCAACTGTATAAACTATGCACAATTTCTGGGACTTCTATATAACGCTGAGTGGGGCAAGGCCTCTGCTTCACCTTGATACTGAGGTGAAGGAAGGAGAATTAGATGAACTGCACTGTACTGTACTGTGTATCACTCTTCAGCAGGGGCGTTGCTAGGTGGGAAAAAGACCAGGGGCTTCAGCCCGAAGATAAATTTGATAACCCCTCCCACATTTTAAAGTAAGCCCCGCCCAAGCTCCTCCCATATTTAAAAGTAAGTACCGCCCAAACTCCACCCAATGGCCCCCTCAGTCAAGGGTCAGTCAAGGGGTGGTATGGAGAGGAGTACAGGGGGTGAGAAATTGGGTGGTATGGAGAAGAGAGAAGTAAAGGGGGTCAGTCATGTGGTGGTATGGAGAGGAGTACAGGAGGTCAGTCATGGGGTGGTATGGAGAGGAGAGGAGTACAGGGAGTCAGACATGGGGTGGTATGGAGAGGAGTACAGGGGGTCAGTCATGGGGTGGTATGGAGAGGAGAGGAGTACAGGGGGTCAGACATGGGGTGGTATGGAGAGGAGTACAGGAGGTCAGTCATGGGGTGGTATGGAGAGGAGTACAGGAGGTCAGTCATGGGGTGGTATGGAGAGGAGTACAGGAGGTCAGTCATGGGGTGGTATGGAGAGGAGTACAGGAGGTCAGTCATGGGGTGGTATGGAGAGGAGTACAGGGGGTCAGACATGGGGTGGTATGGAGAGGAGTACAGGAGGTCAGACATGGGGTGGTATGGAGAGGAGTACAGGAGGTCAGTCATGGGGTGGTATGGAGAGGAGTACAGGGGGTCAGACATGGGTTGGTATGGAGAGGAGTACAGGAGGTCAGTCATGGGGTGGTATGGAGAGGAGTACAGGAGGTCAGTCATGGGGTGGTATGGAGAGGAGTACAGGAGGTCAGTCATGGGGTGGTATGGAGAGGAGTACAGGAGGTCAGTCATGGGGTGGTATGGAGAGGAGTACAGGGGGTCAGACATGGGGTGGTATGGAGAGGAGTACAGGAGGTCAGTCATGGGGTGGTATGGAGAGGAGTACAGGGGGTCAGACATGGGGTGGTATGGAGAGGAGTACAGGGGGTCAGACATGGGTTGGTATGGAGAGGAGTACAGGGGGTCAGACATGGGGTGGTATGGAGAGGAGTACAGGGGGTCAGTCATGGGTGGTATGGAGAGGAGAGGAGTACAGGGGGTCAGACATGGGGTGGTATGGAGAGGAGAGGAGTACAGGGGGTCAGACATGGGGTGGTATGAAGAGGAGTACAGGGGGTCAGACATGGGGTGGTATGAAGAGGAGTACAGGGGGTCAGACATGGGGTGGTATGAAGAGGAGTACAGGGGGTCAGACATGGGGTGGTATGAAGAGGAGTACAGGGGGTCAGACATGGGGTGGTATGGAGAGGAGAGGAGTACAGGAGGTCAGTCATGGGGTGGTATGGAGAGCAGAGAAGTACAGGGGGTCAGACATGGGGTGATATGGAGAGGAGTACAGGGGGGCAGATATAGGGTGGTATGGAGAGGAGCGGAGTACAGGGGGTCAGTCATGGGGTGGTATGGAGAGGAGAGAAGTACAGGGGTTCAGTCATGGGGTGGTATGAAGAGGAATACAGGGGGTCAGACATGGGGTGGTATGGAGAGGAGTACAGGGGGTCAGACATGGGGTGGTATGGAGAGGAGTACAGGGGGTCAGACATGGGGTGGTATGGAGAGGAGTACAGGGGGTCAGACATGGGTTGGTATGGAGAGGAGTACAGGGGGTCAGACATGGGGTGGTATGGAGAGGAGTACAGGGGGTCAGTCATGGGTGGTATGGAGAGGAGAGGAGTACAGGGGGTCAGTCATGGGGTGGTATGGAGAGGAGAGGAGTACAGGGGGTCAGACATGGGGTGGTATGGAGAGGAGAGGAGTACAGGGGGTCAGACATGGGGTGGTATGAAGAGGAGTACAGGGGGTCAGACATGGGGTGGTATGAAGAGGAGTACAGGGGGTCAGACATGGGGTGGTATGGAGAGGAGAGGAGTACAGGAGGTCAGTCATGGGGTGGTATGGAGAGCAGAGAAGTACAGGGGGTCAGACATGGGGTGATATGGAGAGGAGTACAGGGGGGCAGATATAGGGTGGTATGGAGAGGAGCGGAGTACAGGGGGTCAGACATGGGTGGTATGGAGAGGAGAGGAGTACAGGGGGTCAGTCATGGGGTGGTATGGAGAGGAGAGGAGTACAGGGGGTCAGACATGGGGTGGTATGGAGAGGAGAGAAGTACAGGGGTTCAGTCATGGGGTGGTATGAAGAGGAATACAGGGGGTCAGACATGGGGTGGTATGGAGAGGAGTACAGGGGGTCAGACATGGGGTGGTATGGAGAGGAGAACATAAATTAATGCAGCCTAAACTCAATCCTATCAAACTCCTTTGGCGTAAATGTAAACAGCCAGGTCTTCTTGTCCAACATCAGTACCTGACCTCAAAAATGCACAAGTTCTCACAAGCTCAATACAAAATCTTGTGGAAAGCCTTCCCAGAAAAGTGGAAGCTGTTTACAGATGCAAAGGTGAGACCAACTCAATATACCACCCCATGACTGACCCCCTGTACTCCGCTCCTCTCCATACCACCCTATATCTGCCCCCCTCTAAATATCTGTTCCCAGTGGAATTATGGCTTCTTTTCCTAAAACAATATGAGATGAAAACAGGCTAAATAGTTGCAACAGCTTTACGATCTTTGGGTATACATGCATCATCACTGATTCATTTGTGAGAATATTGGCTATATTTGTGAATTACAAACTAGTATTGCGATCCAGTCGGCTGTTGCGACTATTTAGCCTGTTTTCATCTCATATTGTTTTAGGAAAAGAAGCCATAATTCCACTGGGAACAGATATTTAGATTACTTATTTATGATTAGTGTTAAGGAATTGGATCAATTTTAGGATTCGCATCATACACGTCTTTTAATATAGATTGGGAGTTGTCTATAAGTTGGATATATTTTCCTATCTTCATATATCCTAGGCGGATATAGGAATTTTTTTAAGGATTTTTTAAGAATTTTTTTAAGGAATCGGATCAGCCTACAAGAGTTGGATTTTATATGTTGTTTGCTTCAATCAGTTGATTTTTTAGCTGCTTATAGATTTATTTGGTCATTCTTAAACATTGGTACATATTTATGGTGAGACCCCTTTCTTATTTTAGTTTGGGAGGTCTTGCTGCGATTGGTTGACTCGTCTGAGTTTCTTCTGAGATCTCTTTCATTGTGCGCCAACTCACTGGGGTTTTTTAGAAAGAAAATGTATTACAGCACATCCAGTCAGTGGCGTACCTAGAGCATTTGGCACCCGGGGCGGATCCTATATCTGGCACCCCCCAACTTTAAAATGTAAAAACACCCACAAAAATTTGTAATGTTTTCAAGAATATTTATTGCACACATTTCACAGCCCCCTCCCCCCCCCCCATCACAGTGCCCCTTGCAGTCTGCCCTCCGTCTCTCTAATCACAGTTCCCCCTTTTGCACTCTCTGCCTCCCTCCCCTGCATAGTCCTACCTTCAGCATAAATAGATAGCTAATACTATTAGCAATGTGTTTAAGTTTGAGTATGAGATTGGAGACTTGCTAAAGGAGATGGCCAGAGACTGCAGACATAGTACAGGAGATGGTCAGAGACTGCAGACATGGTACAGGAGATGGTCAGAGACTGAAGACATGGTACAGGAGATGGTCAGAGACTGCAGACATGGTACAGGAGATGGTCAGAGAC